>NW_024962334.1:1863426-2601647 GCF_019238085.1 Lagopus leucura | reverse complement strand
CAGAGACTAATCCAAAAATCTATTGAAGTTTGCGGCAAGATTCAATGGTCTTTGGATGTGTCCCAAGGTAAAGGATTAATGACTATTTTAGCAGGGTTCTGCCTCTTCAGTTGAGAAATTATCTTGCTAACAAGGGACTATTCTGTTTACTTGCGTCCTCCCACTTTACAAAGCTTTCCTGTTTTTACCTTTCTAGAAATAGTGTAAGATCTTTAACAACAAGCAGCATTGCTTCCTCCATGCAAGTGATGTTCTTCATACCTTTAAAGTTTAGGTTATGCTGCAGGGCTTTACTGGAATATGGATTGCTAGCTGTTCCAGGCCCTATGCAGCCCACAGGTTGGACATGGTTGAATCCAACTGTCAACCCATCACCATTTATTGTGATGCTTCATTTCATTTCTTTCACTTTACAGAGATAGTGGTGAGGTGCTGGAACAGGCTGCCCAGAGAGATTGTGGATGCCCTGACCCTGGAGGTGTTCAAGGCCACATTGGATGGGGCTCTGGGCAGCCTGATCTGGTATTAAATGTGGAGGTTGGTGGCCCTGCATGTGGCAGGGGGTTGGAGATTCATAATCCTTGAGGTCCTTTCCAGCCCTGGCCATTCTGTGATTCTGTGAAGGGAGCATATAAACAGGAGGGGGAATGGCTGTTTTTGAGGGTGGATGGTGATAGGACAAGGGGGAATGGTTTTACTGAGACAGAGGAGGTTTAGGTTGGATATGAGGAGGAAGTTTTTCACCCAGAGGGTGGTGAGGCACTGGAACAGGTTGCCCAAGGAGGCTGTGGATGCCCCATCCCTGCAGGCATTCAAGGCCAGGCTGGATGTGGCTCTGGGCAGCCTGGGCTGCTGGTTGGTGACCCTGCACACAGTAGGGGGGGTTGGAGCCAAATGATCATTGCGGTCCTTTTCAATCCAAGCCATTCTGTGATTCTATGATTCCATGATTCTTGAAAATCTCCAGCAATGGTTTCATAGACTCACCAAGGTTGGAAAAGACCTCTAAGATAATCCAGTCTAACTGTCCTCCTATCACCAGTATTTCTCACTAAACCATGTCCCTCAGTACAACATCTAAATGTTTCTGGAACACCTCCAGGAACAGGGAGTCCACCACTTCCCTGAGCAGCATGTTTCAATGCCTAACCACTCTTTCTAACATTAAATTTTTCCTAATCTCCATCCTAGACTTCCCACGGCACAACTTAAGTCTATCACCTCTAATCCTCTCACTAGCAACCTGGGAGAAGAGGCCAACCCCCACCTGGCCACAACCTCCTTTCAGGTGGTTATAGAGATTGATAAGGTCTCTCCTGAGCCTCCTCTTCTCCAGACTGAACAATCCCACTTTCCTCAGTCACTCCTTGTAAGACCTGTGCTTCAGACCTGGCTTCATGTCAGCATTCTTTCCTTTCCCCTCAGAAGTTTGTAATTTTCATCACATAAAAAGATTGTTGCTACACAAATAAAAATTATCCCAATTTTGTGTAGAGTTAATGTTACATGAAAGGATTAAAAATCATTGCAAGCATCCCTTAATGAGAGACTTAATACTTTCTTTATTTTTTTTTTATTTGGAGATCAGTATAAAACTGCAGCATATTTCTGATAACTGGAGGGATATTGTACTTCTACTATTACATATTTTAATGGAAGAATAGCCTGGCACACTTCCATCTACGTAATATAGGGTAACTTTTAAAGAGTTTTTAGCTTCCCAGATGTACTTATATGTTTTATGAATCTTGTAATTTTCAGTCAGTAAGTTTCTTCCTCCAGCCTATAATTATGGATAGACTCTTCTTAATATGTATCTGTATATCTTCTGAGGCGTAATTTATTGAATGGCATTCATCTGGTCTAACTTAGGCATCTTAAAAATTATACATCAAAGTCTGAATCACTCTAAAACCTCTCTTCTATCTGTAGACTATGAAGAAAAGCAAGGTCTGTAAGCTACACTGGGAAGTCTTCGTAACCTAAGGAGGAATGATAGCAGTTGTAGACAGAATACTTGTATAAAAAGCTGCTTTTGAAATTCTGGATGGCAGGTTAATTCTTGCAAATGGATGTCCAAAGATTGTCATATTTTGACAATAAAAATTGTTGTAAGCAGTTGTATGAGAACATGCTGAATCATGGCCTGAACCTCTGATTGACCACCTGAGGTGAGCACTGAGTCACCTGGGAGCACAGGTGAAGGCAATTCAGCTGTGGTGATGGAAGGGGTGGAGCCTGGCTGCATCTCTCCTAGATCTATTAAGTGCTGACCCCCAGTAGGGAAGGTTCTCTTTCTGGAGATCCCTTCTTTTGGAGTTTTTCTAGGGCTTTTGGTCTTCTAGTGATCTTTTAGTGAGCCCAGGATGAGGGTAAGCCCTCTGTCTGTTCTTTTTGGTGTAATAAGCTGCTTAGCCAAGCTTTCTTGTGTATTTCTTAATTATAGCACCTGCATATTTGTTGATTATACAGATTATACAGTGTTCTGAAGAGGAGAGTTTGAAGTACTCTAATTCTTCTCTTTCTAAGGGGAATGGGTGTTTCATAGCAGAGTTTTATCTTAAAATGGAGAAAAAGTATTGTCACTGAAAATAATTTTCTTGTTTTTAAAATTCTTCATTGGGTTTGAACGTTCTGCTATGTGAGAATATAGTTTTCCCTTCAGAAATGCCATGAATTTAGTATAATTAGTATTTAAAGATCAAGTGTGCACTATCCTCCAATTCTTATATGAGTTGAATAATGGAGAAGAGGAAGGCATCTTGTGAAAAATTCCCACTGCTTTACAGAGCTCTTTATTTTTTCTCTTTTTTTTCTCCTCAAGAGTTACTTCAGAGTAATGTGTAGTCACTTCATTGTGATTGCAGTGCTGAATAGTGTAAATAAGCTATTAGTGAATGGTGGCCTCTGGTTTATTTGACCAAGTCATCTGAATCTCCACCAGGACTTTCAGAGCTTGCCAAGTACCCTGTATACAAATGTCTTGTTCCTTTGAGGAGCTGCTAACAGGACTTCCATGGAATGAGAATGACTATTTTAGAAGCTCTGGTTGTGTGGTTCTTCACATCAGGAAGTTCCTTGCTATATATGCATACTGGTATCTGGACTGGGCTTGGTTATTTTTTATCAGTTTTATCAGGCTGCTCTAAAGAGTTTGCCTGTTCTTTCTTTAGGCAAAGTTGTATGAAATTGAAGATGTTGCTTTTCTGATGCTGGGCTTGCTGTATTGTGTAATGATGAAGTAATAAGAAACACCAAATGCAAGAAAAAAGATAAAAACGGACGGCCTTAAGATATTTAATGTGTAACAGTTTGCAGAACTTATCCACAGTAAAAAGCTGTTTTCATAAACTGTCCAGGCAAACATTTATCAGAGAAAAGATGATGTTGAAGTTCTAATATATTAATCTAATAATAATAGGTAGCTATGATCACTTGAAGGCAGCCTCTTTGATCTGCTTTCACTGTCCTGTAGACAGAAGCTTCTCAAAGCTGTGGATTTCAGAAGGAGCTAATTTGGTGCTAATGCTGTGCCAGAAGAGTTGGGGATGAAAGACCTTAGGAGATCCTCCAGAAATGTTATAGCATCAGCGTATGGAGCTGTACCCCTGTAAGTGGGAGCATGTCTCCAAACAGGGTCCTAAAGGAGCAGGTTGTGTTTCTGCCATGTGCAGCAAGGTGCTTTGCCATCTTTCTCCTGCCTTCACTCCTGTCACACTGGTGCCACCTGGCATTGGTGTCTGCTGTCTCTCACCAGTATGCAGTGGGAGTTCTCAACAACTGTCAAGAAGTGAGGGGCTTAAATCTCCTGTTTTGCCATGTTGTTTCTGACTGTGTTTTGGTAGAAAACAGCTCGATTGTGACTGAAACCCCACGACCTTGATTTTTTGAAGCTGAAATTCATTTCTTGCCAGCAGGGTCTCCCAGTCAACTTGCTACCTGTATGCATTATTTTGAGAGGATGAGAGACCCCAGTCATGCCCATACTTTAAGGCTTTACATGAGACAAATTCCATACATTTTGAGTGCAGAATTATGTTCTGAGTCTGGTACTTAGCAGCATAGTAGTAAGCAAATGTGCACACGTTAATTGTCAAGTGACAATGTGGTTACGTGTTTTCTAGGTAGTTTAAAAAGTATAACCAATGTGTTTTGGTTCTTAGAGATATCAGAGCTTCAGCTAGCCAATATGGTCAGTTCAAGTTTCTTACCAATATGTTATGTCATAGTTTTAAGAGCCAGTTTTGAACATGATGCAGGTTGGAGGACTTGTCCCTCATTGTCTGCTGGCTTGCGTCTTCCTCTGGGTCTGAGCTATTTTCTAGCTGTTTGGGCATGAAGTGTTGCTCTGAGCACAGCACGATGGTGCTGCAGTGGGGTTAATTCCATTATCAATAGGGACTGATGTGTACATGAGAGTATGCAGTGGGTTTAAGGAGGCCTGTTGTGGTTGGGGTAACATACTGAGCTCGAGTCTACATAATCTGCAGTAAATCGTGTGATTGTGCTGTAGGGCACTTAAGTAACCACAGTAACTAAATAACTAAAATAACTAAATTCATGTCACTAAAAGGGAAAAAAAAAGCTTGTTTTTTTCTCTGTTCTCTATTCCATTTCCTGTCTTTTATCATTCTAAAATATAAATGTGGGTTGACTGAATCCCAGCAATATTCTGGCTGCTGCACATTATTAATATCCAAATATGTTTTTCTCTTGGGATTCTTCTGAATGCTCCACTGAAAAGAAGAAGCAGTGGCCTAAACAGGACCTTCTCTCCTTCTCCTTTCCCTTGAAGAATAGGTTCCTTTTACCCTTTCTCGATACTACAGTATGTTCAAGCTGAGTCAGCTGTCTCCACAAACTGGTCGTGGGATAAAGCAGGAGAATGGCATAGTGTCTACAGTAAGGGGCTTCCATTTTTCATCATGAAGTCTCTAACAAGAGCTGTTAGGGTCACAGTAACAATTCTGTCATAATCTGGTACCTGAAGAACTGAAAAGAGCTATACAACAGAGCAGAAAAATTGGCCTATGCATTGGCTTATTAATCAGGACTGGTGTCTGAATTGTGTTTGCATTGTGCAAAGGGAGGGACGTTGCTTGAGAGATGCTGGTCTGTACTGGATAGGCCACAGCAGAGACGTATGCAGATGGTAGCAGCTGAGTTGACATGAAGTTATTAAAATAGAATGCTAAAGTCTTATTTCACATTGAGCCTCTTAACGTGCATGTTCGTTATGCTGATTAATGAAAGAAAAGCTTTCTTTAGCACTGTCTCCATCCCACCTTGCCAAAGTAGAAGATATTTGCAGGCAGGATCTCCTTTCACGTTGCATCTGTTTTGAGAATATTCCAAACTGCAGAGTGCTTCTGTCTGTGCTCACACCACGCAGCCTTCTGATCATATCTACCCCTTCTCAAAGCACAGGAGTCAGAATGGTTCCCCATCTTTGTCTGCAGCAGAAAAGGCTCAGGGTGAGGCAGGAAGAGAGAACGGATCCTGTAAGGTAATTCTGTCGCTCACCTCATCTTCATAATCTTTCTTTAGCTTCCTCTGCCTTCTAACCCTGGTATTGATCGTGTCATAGGCTACAGCAGACCAAGGCAGGGGGCTGAAAACCTTTCCGAACAGCGGTTGCCAGTCTGCCTGTTGCAGCTTGAAGAAGAAAAGCATGCTGTGAAAACAATTGGTGCATTTGCTTTAGATCTAAGTGACTCCAACTAGGTCGATGCTTCATGCTGATGTGTTGAAAACATTTAAAAAATTTCTCAGAGTTTGATTTCAACTGAAACATTTCAGCATGTCTAGCTCTCTGAAGTTGTTATTTTTCACTAATCTAGCAGACAACTGTTTTTTTTCCACCCTAACACATAGCAGTAGGGAAACTGGGCCTTTTGTTTGGATAGATTTGTTTTGAATGAAGTTTTTTTTTTCCTACAGGAGGTGGAGGTTTTTGCTTGTTTGTTTGTTTTAAATAAACTGAGACTCTTGCAAATTGACTTGAGAGGAGGAGTAGTTTATTTCATGAAAGAAGGAAGAGGTAATCATGCTTCTACAGTGTGAATGGCTTTACTTAAACTGCTAGCGTTACTTGCATTTGAATTTTCATTCAGAGGCAGACTAGATCATTCATAAATACACTAACAATATTTTATTTAAATCACATGATTCTTCTTTGAAATATCTTTATATTCAGTATAACTGGCCTGATTCTCTCACAGTTTTGGATCATGGAGCAAATGAAGCATTGCACGAGGAAACTATCCTCATCCAAATCAGTGTTTATTCAGCACAATTACTTTCTGAGCTGCTTGAGAAAGACCACAAAAAGAACTTGCTATTGTTTCTCTTACTGAGAAACAGCATGTGTACTGTGTGGTTGGCTGTTTGGGGTTGTCCTTGGGAGCAGTTCAGTAGGACCTCATCTCTGATTTTCCACTCTTGTTCCATGTCCTCCTTCCAAAAATAAGTGCTCATCAGTGCCTGTTGATCTCTTTGAGGTGCTTCTTTAATTATACAGCATATAAAGGTATATTAAATATATTGGACATTCTTTCCCCCAAGGCAGCGCAGTCACCTATGTGTTGTTGCCATCTTTGCTGCTTGCTTCAAATAACTCAAAGAACATTCTTGCACTGTTCCAACAGGAAATAGAGAACAAATACTTGCCTTGAGGTATTTCATTGAGTTTCAGGATACCACCAGATAGAAATGTTCCAAAAAATAGATATTTTGTTGAAAGAGAATAATAATAACTTTAAAACCTGTATTTATCTGGGGGGAGGAATTTTCCTCCTCCCTCAACTAAGTCTTTGCAAATGCAATGTATTGGATACATGGCACTAATGGATTGCATGCTCCAGCATTTATTTCACCAAATATTATGCAGTGAACAACAGCTGTCATTTAAGCAGCTGCAGTTTGCGTCTATGTCAGTCTTGCGCATTAGAACTAGATAAGCTGGTGTAGGGGGTGTGGGTGAGAAATTTTGTAGCCTCACTGGCATTATTTCATTCATTCATTTAAAAATGAACTCCATGGGGATTCTGTAAAAGTGCAGGTTATAATTTAAATGTACTGTTAAGAGTCCTGTTTATAAAGAACATATATACTTAATTTATATACTTGAGCTGATGGTTTACTTAGGTACTTGATTCTTTTTTCCCCTGGTGTGCTGGGTAGAGTTTAGAGAAAGGAAAAACTGTAAGATTGTTGTAAGGATTTCATGCCCAACATGAATTTATCTAGATCAAACTTTTCTACCATGATCTTGTATGGCTGTAGAGCAACAATGCAAACCTTTCCAAGGATTGGCTCTCCTCAGGGGAACTGTCTTATTAGATTCAATAGAACTTATATTATGTGAGGGAAGGGAGGAGGATTGTTTTAGAACTGTGTTTTTAGGGGTACAAATGATTTATCTTCTAGAACTGGGAATTTGTGTTTTTAAGTTGCAGTGGTGCACGTAGTACTGAAACTTGCTTGGAACATGAGAACTGTTGAAGTAAAGGTCATTGCTCATGCACTCAGTTCTTCCTTTGAACTCACTGGACATGAATTAACATATGCTTGTTTTTAGTGGTTTGTTTGGTGTTTGTTTTTTTTTTTTCTGATTACTGAAGTAGTCAAAGGTGACCAAAACTGTGGTGCTTCACACATGCGTGCTGGTCTTCACCCTACTTTCCTTGATGTATTTTTTAAGCCTAGGGTTTACGCAGCATTTGCCATAATTGGAATCGACACTGGAGAGCCCCAGAAAGTAATTCATTTAATCTGAGTTTGCTGTGAAACTGAAAACAGGGTTCTGCCTGAATTGTCTGCACATTTCCTGGAAGGAAGAGGCTAGGCATTTTCAGGTGAAATGTGTTCACAAGGACCTTAAAGAAAGGGTCTTGCTTTGATCCATCTCTTACAGAAGTCAATGAAAGAGACTCCATTGATTATAATGAACACAGGGAAGCTGCCCCATTCAGAACTACATGTAACTTCCACTTCTGGACAATTGCTTTTCCTCAATAGCAGTCCAAGGAGAGATTGATGTAAGCACACAAGAAAGAAGATAGTGGTAAGTAACCCCAAAAGCAACTGAATGAGGAGGGAGTAGAGCATGATGACTGCCACGCTTTATTACTGCATATGTGCTAAAGTACTGGGTGCAATTAAGTTGGCTCTACATTGAATTAGAAGAAAGAAATAATGAGAGAACAGACTTGTTGGCTGTAGAGCTTATCATTCTGTAATATTTTTAAACTTTTTCTTCAAATGCTTTTTGCGTACCGATGCTTTTACTGATATGAATAATGTCAATGTGTCCAGGGGAAGAGAGACAGCCTGCATAATGCTATCCAACAACTACTTGTACCTCTACTCTGTTGCTCTCTTGAAATTGCTTTCTTTGCATGATGGTAATACAGTTTAAATTGCCTCAAATCTTTTATGTACCAAGGTCAGACTACTAATGCTGTGAATCCTATATCATCTTTCATATTATCTAGGTCACTTGCAGATATTGTGAGTTTTAGTATCCTGGAGCAAATAAACATTCTACCTGCAGTGATAGACACCAAGCCAACAAAAGGCTGGGCTAAAATGTGTGCTGTTCTTGTGTGATTTGTAATCAAAAACTAAAATGGAAAGCCAGTAGTGACTAGTGATAAAGAGATTGCTCCTGTTGGGAATGTGGGATGGGGAGCCATAAGGTGCTAGCAGAGTCCACTTCTTGTCCCCACTTGGAGATGTTTGATAAAGCTCTGGGTAGGTATCTAGCAGTAAGCATCCAACAGCAAAATACACTCTTGGACACAAATCCACTTTCCCATGCACTGAGATACACACTGAGATCTTTAATTACTTCAGGCTACCAAAGAGACCAGCTACTGTATGGTCAAAGAATTTTTATGTCTCTAATGCAGTAAAGTCAATGTAAACACTGCTTTAGTGGAATTAGAAGATACATCCAACTTCCTACTGCTGCTTAGCCCCCAGACTTGTCTCCATTTCTCTTTTTCTACCCAGAGTACTAGGCTCCAGGTTTCTTTTACAGAAACCTGTATTTTTCTGGAAAAAGTTGATATAAAAGAGGAAAATAATTTTCTTTATCCTTTAATCCTCTATTCTCTTTGCTTTTAAAAGTTTACTTACTTCCTGCAGTTGGCCATCTTGAGCTTTTGCTTCTGTGCTGTGTCAAGACTTGCTTAAGCTTGAAGGTTTTTTAGGCTTGACCAAGCATTGACAGCGCTATCACAGGAGCTAATGCTCGAGTCTGCCAGTTTGATGGATTAAGTAAACTTATTGAAATCTTTTTTTCTTTAATACTAAAAGATGCCAAGGGCTGTTTTCTCTTCTTGTGCTTTGTGTGAAACACCCACTGACATTAATGGGAGTCCCATGTGTGGAATTAGAGTAGAACACAGCCCTTAATATTTAAAAGACTTGTCAACCTTGTGCATGAAGTAATCTGGAGGCGTGTTGTGATGCTGCTTTGCTCTGCAGAGGCTGTTCTAGTTATATGTTCCCTGCCTTGTTAAGATGCTCCTTGCATGATCTGCATGACCAGCAACAGCATCGCTTACCTTTTTCCACTTCTAGAAATTCCCCTTTTGTTCCATCTGCCTTCTTTGCTTGGTCGATAAAATAAACCTGAGCCATTTCAGTTTAGTTTGTAAACAGCCTTGCTTTCTGATTTATTTTTTTAATGCTATTACTCTAGGTAGGAAGAGGTGGAAAGAGAAAGCTTAACAGAGAAGCCATTTCCAGTGCCGCTTATGTTCATTTTAGTGTTCGAATGACATGCTTATTCTTTCATGTTCTACCTGCTTTGATGCCCTATACGATTTTAAGTTGTGCTGCACTCTAACCCAGTGGTGGTATGCTAGATAGCCATGGAGAGTTATGATATGTTGCAAAAAATTCACTACTAACCCATTCCTATTTCAAATAATCATACTTTTTAGTTTGTAAGAACTGGATCTGTAGCTTAGGGGAAGAATGAATGTTAAGGAGTGGGGGCAACAAAGCGGCTACAGGTGACTTTCTGTATCTTGAAGCTACATTTAACACGGTAAAGATGATTACTTTCACACTCAAATGTCTATATATCATGACAGTCATTTAGCATCATGTATGCCTATCAGAAACATGGCTAGGGAGTTTGTTCAGTATGAAGCTTTCTGTATGTTCTATTTTAATTAAAATAAGGATGTTACTGTTGGTGAAAATCCTAAGAATTATTGCCCAAATATATATGAGTAAAGCTACTTCTATGGATGACAGCAGTCTGGATGAAGGATCTTAGATGTTCATTAGTGATTAATCAGAGTTATGAATAGAATTTGCATGTTCATACAGGAGTCTAATGAAGTTAAATAAGACTAATGTGTGTTGTGACCTGCTCTACAAAGGTTCTTGACAATTTGTGCTCCCCAGGGAGTCTTAAAGGTATTTTCCTGAGGATCTACCTGTTATGGTAATTCTTAACTTTCTATATTTCTGGTGTATCTAAACCAGATCGTGTGTACAAGCAACTGAAAAATAGGTCGAGAACATCCACTCAGAAGTGGCTTAAGTGTACCATTATAGGAATACATACAAGCTTCAGTAATTAACATATTTTCTTGTTATGTTTACTAGGTTAGTGGGTTAATGGTTAGTTAGCTGAACCTTACAGTGGCTAGAGAATTAGTTTGATCAGAAGAGGTGACCATAGAAGTGCAGAACTGCAAGAAACCAATGGGATTCTTTAAGTCTTCTTCCCAGACTCTTCATTTTAAGTTTGATCTTTAAGAGCTGACAAAAGTGATTGTGGTGCTACAAGGTGATGGTAACATTGCACAGAAAACTTGAATTCAACCTCTCTTACACCAGTGGCCCTTTATTGCTCCCCACGTGGATTACCCATGACTCTTCCAAGTCTCGTGAATGCATTTTAGTTCCCTATTCTGTGAGATAAGAAAATGGAAAACCTAAAGCTCAATGAAACAAATTTTATTAGTCATTCTGTAGTTAAAGGTGACTCTTATTGCCATTCTTTCCTTTCCTTGCTGTTGTCCAGTGGGAAAGCAAAATGCTGAGAGCTGCTTTTTTCCATAGGGCAGATAAAGCAAGTTAGAATAGATTCATTTTGGAAACATCAACATGTTTTTTGTGCTTCTAAATTCCAACTTACAAAGGTCTACTCTGTAGTGAACTATGGTGAACGAAGTTGTAAATAGGGTTTCTTTGAGAAATCTGGTGAGATTTTATGAGATTAGGAGAAGAAGTAAGTTTCAGACCTCGCCGCAGGATTGCTCCATAATTTAATTTGAAAATTCACATTGTCTAGTTGTATTAGCACAAATGTAACATGCCTTTGAATACAAATGCAATTTTTAGCTCGTGATTTAGAAGAGTTCCCTTCCAAAGATTTTTAGGCACTTACAGAATATAATTGTATAAATTTTCTGGCATGCTACACATACGTATCTGTGTATCAGATATATGTACATGTAGTATCATACATCCATGCAAGAGTTCAGAGATATAAGTTAAGAGGATTGAATCCTCTTAATATAACTTATGTAGAACAATGAGTTTAAAAGTATTGCTCCAGAATGTAGTTGGAAGAAATTCTTAATGCTCTGGGAAACACATGTTATGGTGCTCGCTCTAACATCAATTTTAGTGTGCTGGATCCCTGGCGTGATTTCTGGAGGGCATTTTTTGACATAAAAGAAGAGCCAGATCGTCAGATGCAGTGCTTGTGTGGGTCCCCCTTTGATGAGAAATGCTCACCTGCATGTGCTGGATGGAGTCGCTCCTCTTTAATAGCAACCAGATTTGTGTGTTTTAGTAAGCACAGTGTTTGGTCCCTTACGCTAAGTTGCAGGCATTGACCTTTGAAGGTGTGTGTGTGTCCTTTTGGTGTTTGGATATCTTAGGAGACAGAATCTCTCTGTGGAGATCTATACCATTTAGTATCTGATTTCCTTAGTGCAGATGAAGAATAGATAGTCTCAAAGAGGTGGATACAGGCAGCCTTGATCTGTCTTGATTTCAATCACACCGGGCAGTGTCCAGCACTGGGGAAAGTATCCATGGCATAATATTCTAGAAGAAGGCACAGGGACTCAATTCTTCAGCCTTCATTGTAAAGTTTGTGGAAGGGCAAACTGGCAAAAGCAAAAGTGGGTACCTAAAAAAGCTGTGTTAAAGCAAAAATGAGCAGGTACAGTATTATTAAAAATGTACATGATAGCTCAAAAAAAAAAAAAAAGTTTCTTTCTTTCCTCTACCAAGTAGTTCTTACCCAGTACAAACAGGTTCATTTTGGGTAGGCATACAGGGAAGTGCAACTGTTATTCCCTTTGTAAGGAGACTATAATCACATTTCAGGCATAGGAAAGTATTTACTCTGACATCCACTGTTTTCCTACCTGGTGAGATTAGGAAAAAAATAAATTACTTTTTTTTTCCTAAGCAAATGTTACCTGCATTTCCTAAAAGTGATGTGACTGTGAGATAATCAACAAAAAATATCCTTTCAGTGAACAACAGAGTGAAACAAACAAGTGGAGATGCTCTCTGTGTGGGTCAGAGACCAGCCTGATATAGACGAACCCCCCTGAGACACGGTATTCCAGGTCAGTCAGTCACAGCATGAATGCTGGACATGGATGTAAATGCAGTTTCAGAAGGCTGTCCTCAGAAGGATAGTGCAAGATATATAGCAATATAAGAAAGAGTTCAGTAGGACATACGGCCTGAAATATGACTGTTAAACACTGTTTTATTCTGTATGGTGAGCTACTGCTAAGCAAGCAAGGGTGGATTCCTCTTTAAAAAATGAAACGGGAATGTGTTTCCTGGCAAATGGTTTTAGTCCCTTTTCCATTTTTGTTTCTAAAAGACTAATTTGTAATGCTGCAGGCAGATGGACTTCGTGGTTTAGTTTAAATGAAGAGCTGGTGTTGGTTTTTTTCTTCCAGAACTTACAGTAGAAGAAGACAATTTTGTATTTATTTCCGAGATCTAGAAATTGTTTGGGGTACCTGAGAGATAAGAATACATATAATTATTTGTGCATATACTGTATTTCTGTGGACCAAAAGCCTCCCTTTGGTGGATACTGGCCACGGGCTGTTGTTTATACACCTGAAGGCCAGAAGATGTAGCAAGTCCCTGTGTGCTCAGAGGAACAGAGAGCAACTAAACAAGCCCTTGTTTCCAGGGTGGTTTTGACTTAGTCACTTAAGGTCAAAAATTCAGGCTGGACTAGATTAAGCATCCAGCTATGAAACCTTGACCCAGACTCCCTGGTACCTTGTTCTGTGTGAGGGGTGGGGAGGAATCTTATTTCTGTTCTCTGCCATGCATATGTTCCGTATGTGGCAGATGAATCTGTTGGAGGTGTTGTAAAGATTCATTATCTGAGTTATGTTGAGTGCTTTGAGAAGCTCTTTGAAAAGATTCCAAGTACACAACTCTGAAGAGAAGCTGCAAAGGGGTTCCTGAAGATTTTCTCCTGTTGTATTCCCTGGTTAAAAAAAAAAAAAAAAAAAGGAAAAAAAGAAGAAACAAAAAAGAGATTTTTTTTTTTTCAGCCCAAGGGATCCTATTTTTTTTTCCTTTTGCCCCTCATGACAGTAATATGGATTGACTTTATCAGGGATTGATGTGCCACTTTTTTTATTCTTCTTCATAATCTTTCTTCTGTCCCTGTTGTCCAGCATGTTTGGATTTATTCAGATGCTCTCTGCTAGACTGGGACCTGGGGCAGCATTTCTTGTGGAGCACTCTGCTCGTATCGCCCTGCTCATAAATACAAAACAAACAAAAACCTGGAACAACAGAAATGACAAGTTGAAAGGATTAAAAAAACTGTGCAAGCAAGATTCTTCAATTGTGAAAGTATACAAGGCATTGTCTCTTCTGAGCATAAATAATGACTTCTACCAGTGGAAAATGCCAGAGAAACTTAATCAGAGCCTGTGTTTGGTTTCTGGGATGTTACTAGTTCCATTGCAGTTCTGCCTTTTTAAAACATTCAGGGACGCATTGTATGGTTCAGAACTCATCTGTTTCGGGGAAGCCCAAGTCAAATATGAAAGCAATTGTAGTATTGAACTTGTTTTTTTTTTTTTTTGGTTTTTTTTTTTTTTTTCTCTCCCCTGCCTGTGCCTTCCAGCCATGTTTGGTCTCTTGCTTTGTTTGGAGCTTCCTTAGGCTTGGTTTTCTGAGTTTATTCCACAAGATTTTTTCGCCTGATGTCCAGATTTCTGCAGGCAGCTGGAGCCTGACTCCTTTCCTCTCTGGTTTCTCAGCATTAGGAAGAGGCAGAAAGCTCTCTTCTTTTTTTCCCCAGAATGCTTCTCCTCGAGGATTGCCACCCAGAATGCTTAAGTGTTGGAAGCGCCCAGGAGGAGCAATGGAGCAGTGCACAAAGCTTCATAGCTTTGCTGGTGTTTAGAATTGGACTGGCTGTTTCAGTGCCCATATCATACTATTGCCACTATACAGCAACAACGCTGCAGACACCTCTGGCAGCTCCTCTTGCTCTCTGCAGCAGGAGAAAGAGATTTGTGTAAAAAGGACAAGCGGATTCCTCTGGTTGCATGTGTAGCTCACTTCTGATTTGGCAACACGCTTGGACTGCTTGCTGTAGGCCGTGTTATCATGCTGTCTTCAGATGCTGCTTTTGCTGGTATGTAGAAATCACATTTAAGTACGAGGTGGCTATCTGACTTGAAAGTGTAAATGCTGGTTGGCATGTGCTACTTCTGTAACTGGCCTCTCAGCCTGTGAAGCACCTGGTAGAGTTACGGACGCTGTATATGTTATAATTAACTCTCAGTGCCTGGAAATGTAGCTATTTATGTGCAGAAACAAAAAGGCACATAAATACGCACTGAGCAGTAAATATTTGTATAGAGAGTACAGAATATTTGTGTAGGTAGGGAGAGTGATATAGTAACAAACATATATGTGTGCATGGGTGTAATGACATTTCCTCGTATCACATCTATCAGGTTACAAGCAGCTAATAATTTTCTTTTTCTACTCACAGCCAAGCATTATAATGGCATATACTCATAAATCAACATCAGTGTGGAACATTGCTTAGCAAATATAAATGTATGTGCATTGCAGAATGATCTGAGATTACAAAAATATATCAGAAGTCAAAAGTAGCTGGTGGAGAAATGCTATGTCTTTAGTTTATTGAGATTGTTTGGAGGATCCTAATGTACTGTCACTGAAAGAATAATTTTTCCTTTACAATCTACTTAGCAAAGATTTATCGATCCTTTTCCCCTTCATAGAGAATTACTGATCCATTTTAGAAAATCAGATTTTCACACCTTTCATGAGAATGTGCACAGCACAGTTCCCTAGGGAATGCCAAGGAAGTTGACTTTGACATGAAATCCCTAGGTACCGGCGCACAACAGCCTATAGTCTCATCACTGATTTGTTGCACAGGGTGCTAAAATACTTTTATACATTTATAGAGAAATGATTGCACTGCAAGGACTTATTTTTCCATGCTAGTGGATGTATTCAGGGTCCTGTTATTTGTGTAAACAGCATTTTTCAGGGGGGTTTTTTCTTCTCAGCTGTGATGTTATGAACAGTAAGGTAAGATAAAAGTTGTTGAAATTCATATTGCAAAGCAGTAGGGTACTGTAGAATTTTTCAATGTGTGTAAATAACTTTCTTCAAGATGTGTCTACTCTCTGTCCTCATTATTGTAGTATCCTAGGTAGCTAAGCATTAGGCATGTTATATTGAAGTATGCATCATAATGAAGGTGATTTATTATAATTAAAACGGCATGGAGAGCAGCTTTTATTAGACATATTGTTTCACAGGAGAGCTTAATAAAGAGCATTATTATTAGTTATAGATCTGTGTGAAGGATGTTGTTTACTGAGAGTTATGTGAGTATTAGTCAAAGTCTGAAGTTGCTCATTTGAGCTGTCCACCGTAGGGGGAAAAAAAGCATTCAGCACAGCAAAGAGAAGAATGTTAAGATTGGAGGGGAGAGAGAGAGAGACAGAGAAAAGGAAATGCCGAGTGCATGAAGTGTTCTCTGCAGGAGCAGTTCTAGAATACTTTATTACATATCTACGGAGACAATGGCATGGACTGTAAGTAGCTCCTGTCTCTCAATATAATAATGCACATAAAGTCGGGGTCAGATTGGGTTCGCTCTGGGCTTTGATGCTGCAGAAGGTCACCAGGGGAATCGATGGACAAAAATGAGACCTGAGTTTCATGCAATCAATGAGATTTTTCTATTTAAAGTGGACACTGCTGGGTGCGAGTCTCAGAGCTTCAAATGTGGTTTTGCTCAGCTTTAGCAGATTGAAAGATGCACTGTAAATGCATTGTTTGTTTTAATAACTCTGCAGGCTCAAGAGGTGCATATCTAAACAGGTTAGGCTGGGAAACTCTATTATGAAGTTGCACGAGCTGCAAATAAATGGGCAAATTAGCAGATGCTTTGAATGTTAATTGCGCTGAGTTTTTATTCTGTTTTTGCTGAATTGTAATTGCCTGGCATTTAGATAAACCCTTAAATGTGATTAGAAAACTCCTGAATCTTTTAGTTAAAAATCATCTGGAATTTACCTTTCTATAAAATTAGCTTTTTGCTATTAATTTTGTTGTTTTCTATACTCGTTATAGGCAATTACTTAATTTCTTTGAAACAACTCACATTTCTGTGCTTTAAAACAAATTCTTACACGCCTTTGATTAAGGAGCTACATTTCTTTGAGTAGCAAGTGAATGCTTGGGACAGAATTGCTTTGGTAATTTTCTCTTTAAAGTTTTTGGGCAGCTGAAAGATATCTGCTGTTTTGCCTTTATTGTGTGCAGTTATCTCTCTGGGATAAGGGAAGCAATCAGGAAGGATGTGATCAGCGAGTCTGACATAACCCTGACACTGGCAACAGCAAATAATTGACTGATACGAAGGAGATTTATCTCTGTTGTAAAATGGTTAAGAAATTAAAGCGTGTTATAGGCCAACTTCTAATCACCGATACATAGGAATTTAACTGATTTGCAGTCGATGGAGTTGCTCCAAATGTACACTGCCCTAACGCAGGTCCTGACACCGTTTTCAATTTCAAAGTGAGTCAGCTGTTGGTCTGTACTTTGTGAATGAAAGAGCCACTTAAATCTGGCATTTCAATGATCCAGTTGATTGTTTAAAAGAAAGAAGCGAAAACAGCTGACACACCCCAATAATACTCTGTCTGTAGAGTACATCCTCTGTTTTCTGCCATTTTACAAATTTAAATCTTGAGTCTGAAGGATTTTTTTTATCCTACATCGCTGCATAAGGAGATGTTCACCAGAGGCTATGGGGGAGGAAAATGGGAAGCGGCAAACCCAGTCCCTGTGTTTTTCAGTCTATTCCTAGAAGTGGCCTTTCTGATAACACTAAATAAAATCAAATTATTTCTTTGCTACAGATTCAGAACAATCCCAAAATAAGGAAACAAGCCAAGGCCCTGATAGGTTTTTTTTAACCTAAGCATCCTAAAAATAGAGTAATTGGAGGTTTGTGGGCAGAGCTTTCAGAGCAGAGTCATGCCTTTTCTACAGCTGAAGTCTAAATTTGTTTGCTAGAGTCTGAAAAATGCCCCAGAGAAAAGTAGGTGTACAGAAGAGAACTTAAGCTTCTGCCTCAAACTAATTTCTGTTAGCGGAGTCATTTACAATTCAAGCAGAATTTATGCTCACCTGAAATGATTTATTTGTGTTTTCATCTATGCCCTGAGTAAGAACACTTCAGTTTATATTATTCTCATTAAAAAAAACCCCTCCACCTTAACATCCTCTTTTAAATAGTCCTCGGTGTTGCATTCTTGGGATGTGCTAAACATTTTCCAGCTAAGCCTTTTTGACGAAGCAGAGAAGGACGTATTAGTTGACTCTCGCATATAAAGACTTGGGCAATAAAAGCCCACCGTTACCATGTTCCATTGTAAGGCAGGTCTCTGGGAGATAATTGAAGGAGTAAGCAGTTGCAGGTAGATTATGTAAAACTCAAACAATAGAAGAACGAGCCACCAGACTTTCTGTGAAAGCTAAATCAGGAGGGGTTACAAAAAAAGGGAAAAATACCTCATCAGTTGTAACAGTTCTCTGCCCGAAACTTGGTTAATAGTATTTCTTTCCTTCTGGTGCAAACAGAGGCAGGTGATAATCCACAGAACATGCAAATTCAGTGGGGAAAAAAAAAGCATAGTCAATTTGTTGTGTAACTAATGTGTTTTGGTGGTTTGGGAAGGTTTTCTTGCTTTATTTCTTTTTAAGCTATTGAGTTGTCTGTCTTCTGGTGGCAGCAGTCTGGCGTGATTCTCACTGAACAGTCAACCAGGAGTTGAGTCAAGTTTTGTGGTTGATGTAATGACTGCTGCCCTTTAGCATGCTTTCTTTGAGTTAAGCATATGCAGCCCGTGTTGAACTCCCTAGAGACCTGCTGAGTGTTACAACCAACACCAGCAGGGTCAAGATCCCAAGTCTCCACTCATGAAAAACTTCTTTGAGATTTATGGTGAGATTTATTCTACTTGCAGAATCCTGAGCAGGGACAACTGTATGCTTTGTGTGAGGGATGCTGCAGAATTAGGTGCTGGATTATTGCATGCTTCCCCGAGCAGACCTTGCATAAAAGGCTAACAAAAACGTGTTTTTTTTTTTCTAATTCTATTTTAAAAGGTATTGTATATTTTGTTGCACATTTTTCAGTGTTCTAGGACACAGAAACACAAATTATCCCAAACTGAAGAAACAGATGAATTCAAATAAATTCAAATTAAAAAAAAAAAAAAATTGCACAATGGAATTACTGAACATGACTTACAGGGACTTTACCTTAATATTCACACTAACATACTTTGCTTTTTAACATAGATTTTCAGGGTGGCTAATTAATTATTTTTTACACTTCCTCTCTTACCAATTTTAAAATAGTGGGAAAATGGACATGTAAATTAAAGCTTCCCAAAGACATTTTTAACCAGCTCTTACTCAACATAACATTCTAGATCTCGCTGATCTTAGCAGCATTACAAGGGCCATATTTTCCCAGAGATGAACCATTCATGGCAATTTCTCCAATAGATTTGACACAAACATTCTTTTCTTTTATTTTGGAGATATAAGCTTTCTATTTTTGTCCTATTTTTCCCACAACTGACATATTTATTGACGCTATTGCAAGGAAAATCCTCCTTTCCATTAATATTTGACTTCTGCACTTTCCTCTTGAAGAGTTTCAGGCCAATAGAGCAGTGAGGGAAGCTTTGGTCAGTATTAGAGTAAGTATGTGCATGCATTAATAAAAAAAAACAACCTCTGAATTTTGTTTAGAATTAATATTTAAATGAACGCGTGCACAAACACCGTGGTTAATCCACACAGATGTAGCATTTTATTTGAGTAGACTCCTGCTGTAGATCAACAAGTAGCATTTATTGATTGTTATAACAGCAGTTCTAGTTCCAGAGAAGATTTTGATTGATTGTCCTCATCCAAAGTGAGTTCTTTCTCCATCTCTCTAGAGTGTTCAGTGGCATTGGCAGAGGATAGTATGGAGACAAAAGATTTCTTTCTGAGGAAAGGACTTTTACAGTGTCTAATTCTAATAATTTAGATTCAAGTAATTAGTTCAGTGCTCTTTGCTATTTTCATCCAAGCAAATTGGTATGTCTGTTATGCTAAACTTATAAACTACTGGTAGTCTTATAGTTATCTCGTGTCAAGCCTTCATCCTATTGAATACGGTGAATCTAAATTATTCTACTGAAGAGAGCAGGAATGAATCTATAATTTGTGCTGTGTGTTTAATCAGACAAATCTTTCTGTTACATTTAAATTAAACCTAAAATCAGTATTTCAGTTTTAAGAATTCCAAGCATCTAAAGCATGTAAAATTCTTTAATAAAAAGCTAGAGAAATACTTAAATAGCTTTGCGTGTTTTTGATCTCATATTAAGCCATAAGATACCTTACTGCGTATTTGAACCCTGCATGTCTTTTGCAATTACAGTTTAATCTCAGTCTAGGTCAGGAGGTAAAAATGTTCTTCATGTATTCTTCTATGTATTCATATAGGTAAATAAGCTCAGCCACCCCTCTCTGACTACTACTGGATTCAACCACTGGAAGTATTTTGCAGGTATCACCTGATAGGCAGCCCACTTCCCTTATCCTGCTGTATTCCTGCCACCTTGCATGATCTAAATGATCTCTCACATTTTAACTGAGTTCTTTCTACCCGTTGATGGAATCAAAAATAATGTTTGTCCTCCGCCTTTTGCTTTTCCTTGGTAAGATGAGATGCACGATACAGGATCCTGGAAAGGAGATCAGTACTGTACTGTAGTGCATTCGCACATCTCAGTGAGTTCTCTACTGATGAGTTCTCTTGGTTAGGCTCTGTAAGATCTCCAAATTTCTTCAGGTTATTGCCCAATAATACTGTTCTATTGTAAGTCAGCAGTAATTGCACCCACAAAGAATTCAGTGCATGCATTTAGCCCTTCTGAACCGTGAGACTGATTACAGAGTTAATAATCTCCTGACAAATTGAACTAGAAAAACCTGTTTGGAGGCTGTTCTGCGAAAGATCCATATTTCGCGATGGTGTGAGCACTAGATAAACCTCCAGAACTTACAGAACTGAACTTCCTCATCATTTGTGCAGCTTCCTGAGACCTGGACTCTTCCACGTGAACTGGAGGGAGAGCTTTGCTCCATGCCAACACAGGAAGGCTTGGCTCCCTCCGAGCTGCAGCCTACCTCTGGATGGCAGTACGGTCACTGGGAACGGGTGGGAATTCCTCCAGCTTTTTCTCAGGAAGCACGTGCCTGGGAAGCTTGCTGGTTTTTACTCTCATCCACTGAGATTTGCCTTTGCCTCTGCCTCAATTTTTTTTTTTCAAAGTTTGCCACAAAGAGCAAAACCTGAAGGCTGGAATCTCCATGCACAGACTGGAAGTCTGTATCTGCAGGAAACTTCTTGAGCTCCTATGTTTTCAAGGTTTGCTGTCCCTTCCCCTATCTGAACTGGTCAGCATTCTGAGGGGCTACTTATCTAGTCTGATGTTATTACACTTCTTGATATGGATTACTGTGTGTTCTCCATAAATTGTTGACTAAGTGGGAACTTCTTTCATGCAAACTCTATACTGACTTACAACTTAATTTTTTTTAATTTTAAATTAAATTTTCAAAATGTTTGCAGTGTATAAAGATGTTCAGGTTAATAATAAGCTTTCTTGAACTGTGAGGAAACTAGAGGCACATTAGTTGCAAGGGAGCAATTTTAGAGTATATACACTTCCCCTCCACATATGTTGCAAGTAGGTATTGTCTGATTTTCCCCCAAGTTTAGAGTTTAGCATAAGTTTTTCTCTTTGGCCTTCAGAGTGTATGTGGCTTTTTATTTTTTAATTTTATGTGTTTTTTGGAAACAAATGTTGCCAGCCAAATCAATGGGATTTGAAACACTATAGAGAGCCAAAAATTGAACTTCACAGTGAAATCATATAGTCATCATGCTTATAAAGTGAGAATGCTTTCTTGATAATATTTGTGCACATTATAGCTTTCTTAAAAGTAACATATCAGTGTAAATGTGCATGCAGGCATACTAAGCAAAGTCAGATTTTCCTGGTGTCGTATCTGTGACACCAACTGGGAGACTAAAACGGTCATCAGCTATGTTATAAACTATGCTCTACTTTCTAGACTGCCTTTGCAATCTCATTGCCTTCAAATGAAGTACTAAATTACATTTGCAGAAGCCTGGTGAAGACAATAGGATTAGAATAGGTGCTACTGAAATCATAATTTATTAATGAAGTTAATATGGTATATGAGGCCAGAGGGAACCCACTGTGATGATCCTAGGCTGAGGCAGTGTTTAAAAGGAAGGGTGTCCAGTGTTTGCTTTCAAATTAAAGATTTTTAGAAATCAGCACAGACCTGTATGTTTTCATTTTTGCATTCACTGTCAATGCAGTGCTGTGTTTTAAAATCCGTAAGTGGATAGCAATGCAAAAAGTATTCCTTTACCAACAGCCAGTTAGCCATTCAATGTGACAGACCTTTGGTTCCCCATAGAAGACAAGTGCAAGATTGTGCAGTTGTTGTGCATTTCTCTGCCCACTTGCACGTAAATGTCTCTAACTGAAACTCTTCCTACTTACTTTTTCAGGAAAAGGTTATAAGCCTTTATATAAGCCTTGAAAAGCCTTTGCTTTTCAGATTGTTTTATTTTTCCCCACTCTTAATGCTCATTGCATGTATTGTGGTCAGTTTTTTATCTTTTTCCTTCTAATTAGCTCTGTGATAACTTCTAAGCAATGTACTTCCACTGCTGGGCTTCAGTCTCAGAAAACCTGATCATATAAGTGGTCCCATTGATTCCAGTATGTATACTTAGTGCTGGGTTACATGCTTGAAGAGCCAGTTTATACCCTTCAGATATAGATAAATGACTATCATATCTTAAAGCCATGATTTAACTGCAGCATAAACACATCTTTGTCTTCATCAAAGCAGTCCAGTTCCTCAGTTATAATAAATTTAACAGATCTGTTTGGGCTTCTTGTAGTGCTTTTTCAGTATATTGTCATCTTTTCCTTGAAGAACCTTGAAGATGTGTACAGACACCAGGTCATCCAGGAGAAAGAGATTGTACAGATGGTATGACTGCACAGGGTAGGTGTGTTTGAGGGCAGTTATGTGAGCCCTGAAAGCAGGGTCAAAGTCTAGTGTCAGTGTTGTTCATTTATGCTGTCACTCCTCAGTTTCATGCATCTTTGTTTTGCATGTTGGTCTCAATTGCTGGAAGAACTTCCCAGGGATGTGGTTTTTCAAGATGCAACTGGACAGGGTGCTAGATAGTCTCATCTAGACTCCCTTTTCTCATGAAAGGTTGGACTTGATGATATTTCGAGGTCACTTCCAGCCTATGCTGTTCTGTGGTTCTATGAGACAGGTATTTTTGAAAGCATTCCCCTAACTGTTTTTGTGAGAAAGAGAGGCAGAATTAAAGAATTTATCATCATTATTGTGTATTCATTCACTTTTTCATTCTTTTCCAATGTCTGTAAGAAGAGAATAAAAACTGGTGGAAACCTGCAGCTGGAAGTGCTCAGAAAACAAACCCAGTAATGTGATCAACTGTCTCTGTTGTTAAATTGTTTATCTGAAAAATCTGACTAATTTATTGTCAGATCCCTCTTATTACTTCTTGTTTGCTGTGCTGGAGTCAGGCTGGGGAGCAATGGATGGATAAGGGATTGTGTATATAGCTGTGTAAAATTTCTGCATTCACAAAGGCTTTAAATTACCATGTATGGCTTATTTTGATGTGGTGAAGTTCGGAGAATTGCTACTTAAGCATGCAGTTCATGTTAATGCAACTCAGCCCCTTGAGAGTTGCTGATTAAGTAGGTTATAGCATAGCCCTTTGCTAGCTTTTCTTTAACTGATACATGGAACTGAGTTCAATGCTTCTTCACATTTAATATATTATCTTAGAAAACTGGAAAGCACTCCAACATTTTTTTTAATCATTGTGGATTTAGATTTTCTCCTTATTTTATTAACTTCTTTTCTGTACAACACTTGGCTTTAGAATATAATGAAAGTGATATTCTGTACTTAATCCTTCTTGTCCTTTAAACCTAGAACTACCTTTTTTTTTTTTTTCTTGAAGTGTACTGTGAACAGACTTAAAGGCTTGCGAGTTTCTAGGCTTCCCATGTGAGGTAATTTGGAGTTCAACAGAAATTCAGCTCTTAGGATTTGAAAGGGGAAGACAAGCAGAAGAGGGAAGATCTGTTAGAAGTGGAATCACAGAATGGCCAGGGTTGGAAGGGACCTCAAGGATGATGAATCTCCCATCTCCCTGCCACATGCAGGGCCACCAACTTCCCCATTTAATGCCAGCCCAGGCTGCCCAGGGCCCCATCCAACCTGGCCTTGAACACCTCCAGGGATGTATGGTGCATCCACAGCCCCGCTGGGCAGCTGTTCCAGCACCTCATCACTCTCATAGGAAAGAACTTCCCCGAACATCCAACCTAAATCTTCCCTCCCTCAACTTTTTCCTGGACAGTTAATATTGTATATGTGGAAGTTACAATTCCTGTTTTTTTTTTTTTTTTTTCTATTTTTGTATATTCTGTGAGAAAGATGTGTTATGCTAGGATATACACACACAAATGATTCCATACCAGTTGTGTTGATCAGAAGGTAAGGGTCTAATGCTTCTGCTGTGTTGTCTGCACAGATGAATGAATTCTGTGAGCAATGTGATGCTGTGCTGGACCTGCTGCCACATTTTACCATGGTTCTGTATAAAGACACTGCATGTTCTCTTGTAAACTGGCAAATACTTTGTAATAGTCACTTAAGTGGTGTTATCATCCTCCTTTCTAACATGTCCTACTTATAGCATGTTCTTATGGAAGAAAGAACTTTCTCCTAAACTATTGCAGCTGCTGTTGCAGTAATGGGATATCAAACAGGAAAAACTGTGTGTCAGTGGCTACAGTATAATTTCATTGATTTGCAGTGTTTAACATGAAGACAAGATGTTAAGTTCATGTAAGGTGTCATATTGAAGTAACTGCCCACCAACTTGATTTCATGGCCAAAGAGAACATTTTAATATCCATGTGAATTCTAAGGGCTAACTAGCCACATGGAAACACAGAGATCAAAGGCTGCAATTAAGCATTTAGGTGCCATAGGGCTGAGAAATATTTATGTTAATGCACAAAATAAATAGATGAAGTAAACATGGGTGAAAGGAAATGGGAATGATAGAATGCTGTGAATATGAAACTGCAAACAAGGGGGGGAAAAAAAGTGTGTGATCTTAAGTGATTTGTTTTATCCACCTCAAAATTAGCTACACTGACTTGGTTCTTGCCTAAATCTCTTTGATTTTACTTTCAAGACCAACAGATTGGCAATGTAAAAACTTCCATCATTAGGCTATGTGATGGCTGGGGTTAGGTGGGTGTAGGTGTAGGGTAGATTAATGTACCCATTTTCACAGGAACACTTAATGGTTAGAATGGAATGGCTTTGCATTGCTCTTCTGCAAATCTGCTCAACAGAATAGAGATTGAATGATCTGGTCAGAAGATGCACAGAAGGTTAGTAGCAAAACTGAGCCTCTGAGGTGCTGGCTTCCTACTCTCACCACCTGGTGGGAAACTATCACCCAAGGAAAGGCTGTTTGTCATTTAAAGATGGGTAACAGAGAGGAAGAAAGGGATTTGAATGCTAACGTGCTCTCACAGCTGTAACCTGATGCGCAAGCTTGCTGGAAGAAACTCAAGTGACTCTGCCTTTGTGTTTAAAAACAAAAAAACCCCAAACCTCCAAAAAGCAAAAGGAAAAAAAAATCAAAACTAATTACATACATAGGCATAGGAATTTGATTTTTTTTTTTTTTTTTTTTTTTGTAGAAGTAAAATGTAAAGGTATAACCAAGCAGTTCTTCAAACATATATACACCACATATAACATTTATTTCTATTTGAATGGTGTACGAAGAAAATTTATGGAGAGAAAAAAGAAAGAAAAAAGACAATGTGAGATCTAGATAAAATCTCTATTCTGTTCTGCATTTTATCATTATGTTCTTGTGAATTTTTTGAACTCTCAGGAAGAACCACTAAAAACTTCCATTTTTATTTTAGGGATGCTCGTTTCCAAACACATTTTCCAATGTTGTTCCTATTTGTAAATTTTAGTGCATTCTTTTTGTGATCCTTTATATTAAAAATAAAAAAAATCAACAAAGCACAAAACCACTGTCAATTATGCTATGTCTCTCATAAGTGTCTCTTTCAAAACAGTGTGTTCAAAAGTGTATTTTATTACTTCTAAAAAGTGATACGGTAGGTTTGTAGCAGGTTGAAAAGTAACTTATAACCAGTAATGTTATGAGATTGCTTACACTGACCAAAACTTTTGAAGAAACTAAGCTGCTTTTAGGACTTGTGGAAGTTTTGTTATTGATTTCAGTAACACCAAGATCAGGGCCCTTGCCTAGATCCCAGTGATTCTTCAAGCAGGAAATTGTCCGTTAGCGCCTGCTGAAGCAGATGGCATCAATCCAAATGACTTCACTGGTTACATACAGTCCTATGTGTGTATAAATGTGTGTATATGTTTTGTGTTTAAAATTGTCACATATCTCTATGTATATACATAGAGATACATATATCATGTATATGTACACATGATAATAACATTTTTCTGCTCTTGAAGCAGAAGGAGTCAATGGTGTTTGTGACTGTGCTTTCTAAGGATCAGTCATAGTTATTCTTTAAGAGTGAAACTGAGCATCCTAGAGTGTTAGCTAGTTTGCAAAGAGCAAGAACAAGGAGCAGGAAGTACTGGTGTAGATGCATGCTCTTTTATGTATTTATTCATTTATTTTTATTTCTTTAACCACAATCAGGTTTTCTTCCCTAAAATATTGCTTAAGAGGAGTTTGCTTACAAAGTAAAAGGAAGCTTCTGACAAATAATTATATGGCAACTGTTTAAAAAACAAAACAAAGCCAACTCAACAAAATAAACAATATATAATATGGGATAAAATTGTCCATGTAACAAAATACTAGCGGATCTGAGAAATGCTTGTCATTGTCTACTGATAGCACCAGTTATAGTAACTGGATTAGAATGATTGATGTTATGCTGTTTTCCTATTGTGAAGCATTAAACAGAAAAAATGCTGTTACACTGCTCTGAATTGAAGTGATCCTCCTGTATGCCTAACATGTAATACCAGTATGACATGTGGTGTATGACATATCCTACACTAGCATAATGAATGAAACATCGAGTGTCTTAAGTATACTTGCATCTTCCAGCAGGTTAATGTCATTGACATTGGGCTTCAACTTAAAGAAAACCACGTCCTTGTGCAGACTTTTCAGAACTGTGAAGCTATGTGATAATTAAGGGCATACTGAAGTTGGAATATATTCATTTAGAGATTAATATATTAAGATCTACTCTGTGAGAAGAACTATGTGATACTTAGGTGTTGATGAAGGCCTGGCAAGAAGAAGAGTATCCTGAAATATCTTCTGTAATGATTTAAAAAAATGCACTTGTTTATGAGTGCAAAAGGCATCAAAATATGAAACACTAAACAAAACTCCTAAAATTACTGATCTGTGATATTTGTGGCGTTATTAAGTATGTTTAGCTGTTGCAGCAGCAAATTTTCTTGTCAAAGGAGCTCATTGTAGGAGAGCTATAGGAAAAGTGATTTGGCATTTTTCCTCTTGAGCTGGTAACTGTATGTCTTATTGCAGTGTGTGTTCTGGTATCTGGAAAAAAGGAAAAAGAAGAGACTGTTTGAATTTGTGAGGCTCTCTTCTGGCAAAGCTTCCAGTTTCTTTACTGGATGGGCATTGCGTATAGGGAAGATGAAAGGAGACAGAGGGCAGTAAATCTGAGAGTATGTCTCCAGAAGTTGTGGTACCAGTAAAAATTATAGAATCGTTTTGTGAGAAAGACCTTCAAGATCGTTAAGTCCAGCCATCAGCCTAACATACTGAGTCCCACCACTCAGCCATGTTCCTTACACCGTGTCCTCGTGTCTCTTAAAGACCTCCCTGGGCAGCCTGTTCCGTTAACTGACCATGCTTTCCATGAAGAAATTCTCCTTAATGTCTAGTCTAATTATTTTCTGATGCAACTTAAGACCATTTCTTCTCATCTTTGTTATATGACACCTGAGAAAAGAGACTGGCGTCCTCTCCACTGCAACCTCCTGTCACAAATAGAGAGTGCTGAAGTCTCTTTCCTCTTGTCCTGCTCTTCCCCAGACTAAACAGTCCTATTTCTCTCAGTGGCGCCTCATCTTGTTTCCTAGGCCTTTTCCCACCTACATCAATCTCCTCTCCAAAAACTTGAGCAACTCAATGTCCTTCTTGTAGTGAGGGGCTCAAAACTGAGCTCAGTATTTGAGGTGTGACCTTGCCAGGGCTGTGTACAGAAGGACCATCGCTCCCCTTGTCCTGCTGGCTATTCTTTCCAGTGGATGTAGGACAAGAGAAGTCATTTTCCATTTTTGTCTCTAAAATTCAAGTATGCTGTATTAGGGCAAGAAGGATGAAGCAAGACAAAAGCATATCTAACAGCTGACAACCTTGTTAATTACATAACATGTAAAACAATGGTGGAGCTGTCCTGGATTTGGATTTGAGTTTTGGAAGTCTTTAGTGTTGTCCAGGGAGGATAATTCATGGCAGGCCTCCTGACTGGCCTCAGGTTGGCAAAACAATTTTGATACTCAAAAAGAGGTATCTCAGCAATTTTAGGTGTGATATTCTGGTCGAAATCTGATCTGCCTGGTGTGTATTGTGGTTGTTTATTGTACTCTTATTTCCAAAAGGAAATAATATATGCCTAATTCCTAAACTGCTTTGGGTTGTGACAGTGCATTGTGTTACAGATTGTAAGTGGTGTTTGAAGTTGCATTCAGAGATAGAGTTGGATGAAACTGGAATTAGAAGCACTTTAAAAATCTTCAGCAAAAAAAAAAAAAAAAAAAATTAGGAAAGTTTGCTTTACTGCACAAGAACTGGTATGTCGTTATTTCAACACATTTTCTTTACAGGGTGTTGCTTTGTGTGTTTTTCATGGAATTCGTGGTGAGAGACGAGATCCAGCTCAAGACAGAGTTACTTTCTTGATACAGCCAGGTCTGTTCCATCTAATTCTACAGATGGAACTTGATTTGTGTTTTTCTATTTTGTATGTAAGAGGTTGAATTAACTGCTGACGAGTCAGCTTTTAACCGTGCTGTGATTTTTTTTTTCCTGAAATTCAACTTAATGTTTTTTTTGCGTTGCAACTTGTAAATCCTATGTAAATCCAGAAATGTAAGGTAAAACATTTTTCCTTTAGCTAACAAGAGTCTCCGTCAGTTGCTGAGTCCCTTTTTAACTGCCTAGTCAAGTCTCTCTCTCTCATATGTGACCAACATTCAAAAGTTACTTTTAAGTTTTGGTGTGGTTATAGGTGTGCTGGGTTCTAAAAGAAAATAATTTTAAC
The DNA here is from genome assembly GCF_019238085.1 of Lagopus leucura. Taxonomy (NCBI): domain Eukaryota; kingdom Metazoa; phylum Chordata; class Aves; order Galliformes; family Phasianidae; genus Lagopus; species Lagopus leucura. The sequence goes on along the minus strand of NW_024962334.1, from coordinate 2,572,542 downwards.
TGAATTCTGGGTTTTTCTTCTCTAAAACTCTTTCTGGTGTGCACAGACATAGACAAAACCTACCAAATTATGTAGGTCGCTCAGAAAGTAATGCTCCAATTTATTTCTGTGGAAACTACAACAGATACAAAGAGCACAATAACACCATTTGATAGAGCATATTCTCATCTACTCAATGCTAGGTTTTTAACTTAGTCACCAGCATTAGCTATACATTTTTGCTAGCAATGGACAAGAGCCTGCATGCCGCACTTGTAAAACTATGCACCAGCAGCGCTCATCCACAGTCACCACTGCTGAAATGCACCACCCACCGCCTCACTCTGCTTACATCCAGTGTTTGGTTTCCATAAGCATTCAGCAAGTGTTGATGGATGTCAATGGATGCCATCCTCTGCTGCATCATCAACATCCACCTCTAATGTTGTGGTCCAACATGAAAAAAAAATCAGAGGTATGTCTTCCAGAGCAGCTCTCATAAATCGTAGAAAACCTGTATATAATATTGTTCTAAAATTCTGATTAGGCCTAATTCATATCACTTGAATGCTTTGTGGTGGCAATCCCAGGAAGCAATCATTTACTTAATATCAAAACCAAAACAAACAAACTAGAAGTAACACAGAACTACCAGCATGCCATGAGGTATCTTAATGCATTTCTTAGTTCCACAGGCCTTATATGCCCATTTCTTACCTGTGGAGAACAGAAGGATTATTTTGATGAAGGGATGCTATAGTCATTGCGTGGATCTTTAAAATAAGTCATAAGATTGGGTGGAGAGAGGATGAGACTCAAAAAAAACTTTAAGGCCCTCTCAAAACTGAAAATGTGTTAATGTCAGCAACAACAGGCTGTCCAATTGGCAGGCTAGTAAACAAACACTTGTGTGAAGATAATTTGGCAAGCGTGCTTTATGTGGTCACTGTGGAGGTTAGAAATAGTATGAAATATTTTTCAAGATAAATAAAAAGTTTTCATTTTTATCTGAAAGATCCTCTAGACAGCTACAATATGCTTCTTATATTAAAGTAGAATGGCATTTGCAGAAAAGTTTTAATGCATTTGATTCTTCTGTTTTGTAATAGAAATTTTTTGGCCTCACCATATACGAATTTTAGAAAATCCTGGGTATTCTTATAGATTTACAATTCAATGGATGGCTCCTTATTTTTGGCACAGCTCCCTCCAGAACAGAGCTGATGGAGGTGGCAGCTCCTCACTACGATGAAACTTGCTTACTGATTGGAGCTTTCTCTTAATTCTGAGTTTACTTGCTCTCCTATGTGATCTACTTCTTTAGGAGGTCAGATGGCAGAAAAGTAATAGGATGGGGAAGTTTCTTGAGGGTGCCTTCTTCCATATTGTTCCACCCTTGTCCTGTCATGATCTACAGGGCCTGATCTTCTGATCTCTTAAAAATCGTCTGCTTTGGGTACAGCTAAAAGAGCCTTGAGCTAGAAGACTGCTTTATCTCACCATTTCAAGACTTATTTCTCTTGGCTGTGTGCTATCACTTATTGTGAACACGGTAGCCTCTCAGAATAGTAGTGTCTCTGTCTCTTGACCTGAGGATGCATACATACTTCTACAACACATCCACTGATGAACAAGCTCCTTTCCACTACACAGCATGTCATTTAAAAGGAAGATCATTGTATTCTGGCAAAGGCCTGAAAGGACTCCTGTTAACCTAGAATTAATAGACGATAGTTGTATCACTTCACTCTGTACATGGTAGAAAACTTTGCAGATGAAATGTTTTGCCACAGCAGGAGCAAATGTTTGTTATATCAGCTTAATAATTGGATCACAGGTCTTAAGTTTACTAATTCTAAAGCAACATTTAGAGTAAAACTTCTATGCTTTGCTTTCATGCCAGCAGTGGTTTTATTTTGGTTTGGCTTTTTTTTCCTGATTGCAGTTGCAGGTGAAATAGTTACTTCTCACGTTGTACATGGTAAAACCAAATTCCTTTACCCTCTTTGCATATTTAAAGCATACATCATGACTTGCTGTGTGAAGCTAGTAGGGCTATGTTTACAGCAATAAGCCCAATAAAGTAAAATTGTGACGTAGTCTTTTATTGCTGTGAGTTTGTTGTATCTATATTTCCATGCTGAAGCCTCCTACTAGAGTGCTGCAGAGCAACCCTACCAGCAGGGTGAGGACTTTCTTGTGAATTTTTCAGCTTACTCCTAATAGATGCAAGAAACGTGGGAGATTTTTTCTTTAAGGAAAGTAAATGGTTCAGTACAGGGTTATGACTACTGAGGAATTTTTTTTTTTTACTTAAATTAACCATGTTGAAGTAGTATTCAAATTTGAGGACATAGCCATTCAAGAGACATTGCCATGTCTTAATAAAAAAGATTCCTACAATTAAAACCTTCATGAGTTTTGTAAATACGCAATTTCTGTCAGGCACATTAAGTAGCACTAACCTTTTCGGCTTTCAGAGGAAATGAAATAAAGAAAATAAAAGAAGATCATCTCTGACTAACCTGAAAAGAGCATTTAAGTGAAAGCAAGCGCCGTGGATAGCGATAGCCTCCCTAACTTTCCACATTAAGTTGTTGCATGAAGTGCAGATTTGTTAATACGGGTGTAATTGTGTCATGGTTACTTCTTTTACAAGATCATTTTTAACTAGAGAATGCTCCTTTTTAACTGCAATCTAGCTATTAGGTGTGAAGATGAATATCACTGAAGAAATACGATTCCTAAAGTCAAACTAGCTTTGAGAAAAGGGAGCAGAACAGAAATATCTTTTCCACTACAGAGACTTTCATGAGGAGATAAATACAGTTCTAGCCGAAGAAAAGTGGAGACTGTTTCGTGTGATAATATTTATATTGAGTGAGAAGAGCTGGGGATGTATTAGCTTCTTGCTGTAAGGGGAAGGGCGGGCAATACTGAGCATCTTAGTAAGTTGAATATGAGTAATATAGGTAATATAAGCAAATATGTGATGCAGTAAATACAAATGCACGATCAAAGCAGTGAAGGGAGATCAATGATCCCATATCAACATTCTTGTTTATTTTCATTATAGAAACATCCATTTAAGGATAGTGGTGCAGATAGCTGGGAAGACAAGAACATTTTCTCTAACTTTTCTGGAGAAATAACAGTCAGCAGGTAGCAATGGTCAGAGGCTGGCAGGGGTCTGAATTCTGATTCAAAATAAGTTGCATAAACCACGATATCTATAGATTGGGATGGAAATATTGGCTCACCAGTGGCAGTACATAAAACAATGTTTAAAGATGAAAGAATGAAAGTTGCCCACTAGAAATCTTTGTTGATGAAAGAATTTGAATGCCTCCAGAAGCAATAAGACAGATGAAGAAGGACTAGGTCCTAAGAGGACCAAGGCAAAACGCAATCCTAAATTTCACTAGCATTTGGAACAAATAAAACCAATTGTTTCCTAGTAGAGATTTTAAAGTATTCCTCACTCAAAAGCTTTAAGTTATGCCTTAAAACAGCTTTTTCCAAGGCTATGGTGGCAGTCTGTCTCAAATAAAAATAAACCACTCTAAAATTTGAAAATTTTTTGGCATAGTCGTTAGAATGTCTGAATAGTGTATATACTTTTTTCTATTTACTGGTAACGTAATTGGAGTGATTGTTCCAATAGACAGCGTCTGTATGTCCCTAACAGAATTCTGTGCATGACTAGAATCCTAGAGAAGATTTATTTCACTTTATTGGGGTTGGGGTAGGTGCCAGAAAATTGAAATATGTTTAGGTCAGAGAAATGAAGTAATTTCAAACGAAGGGTGAACTAAAAAGAACCAAACAAAGGATCTTTCTTTCACTTTTTTTATTAAAAATAAAAAACATAATTAAATTTAAACTGGCAATGTTTATGGTGCAGTGACTACAAAATTTAGCCCAATGGCTAAAGCAGTGCGTAGAGTCTTTATAAAGCCCATCATCACACAAATCCTGCATTAAGGATAAAAGTAGCTTGAAGTCCCATTTTTAGATCTTTGCCTAGGGCATATTTCACACAAAACCATATAGTTTTCTGTAAAAGCTCACTGATTACTGAATAGTTTTGCTTAGAAACTGCACCTTTACCCTTGAAGTGCAGAGGCAAAGCTTTTAACACACTGCTAAATGTTCTCTGCACTTTGTATGGTGCTGCAAAGATGAGGAAAGTAAAGGTTTGGACTTTTACAATAGGCTGGGTGACCAGAGTTGCAATTTGCATTTGCAAATCCTTCTGATTTTTCCTGGTAAATGAAGTCCGCCTGCTTGGTGAAGCCTGGGAGAGGGAGAGCAGAGCAGAGGTGCAGCAGCTGAATTCTACCAGGTGCAAACTGCCCTTTGGGGAGAGACGCAGCAGGGAGGACCCTGTGCTGCGCAGAGCTGTCAGCAGAAGCTCATGGAAAACAGGCAAGCCTGGTAATAGCAGTGTGAGATGGACAAGAAATGGATGACAAGTTATATGAATTCCTGCAAGAGATCCGTGTAAAATTTGTTGCTACATATGCGGTGTTCACAGCTGTATTTTGAATAAGGGGATTGTAATTCCTTAGTTTTCCTAGGATGAGAACTTAGTTCTTATCATTGTAATGCCATCTGAAATACATCCCTTCTATGTACCTTCGCCTTCAGCTTGAAGCAGATAAACGCTTTTCACAAAGTTCATCTTGTTGCTTTTTATGCATTCTTCAACTCCTAATTTTGTGTCTGAAAAGCTAAAACTTTTGCATGGACGTTGATTAATGGAAGTTACAGTGTTGCACTGTGACGTACAACCTGATCTTTTTCACTTTCCAAAATGTCTGATCAACAGACATCCCAGCAGGGATGAGAGCAAATTCTGATGGGATTATATGCAAAAAAAGCGCATGCAATTCTTGGCCTTGGCTCATCCTCTTCAAGGAGGAGAGGAAAGTACTGGGCCTGCAGCTGGCTGCTCTGACAGATGTGTGACAACAGCTTCTTCTTCCAAAGGCCCTGAGAGAACCTGGACTAAAAAATGCCCAAGCATGTTTTTGAAGGAAACGCTTTCTCTGAGCCCGTCATTTTAATGATTTACTTAGCCTTCGTGTAACTAGAAATTTAGAGAACATGCAGTCTGTCTGCTTACGGAGGAAGTTGTCAGTCATTCCCCATCTGAAATGAAGCCGCTCTGGCAGTTAACTACAGGCGCTGCTACAGTCCGAGTTGGGGCAGCAGTTCACACACCAGTTTTTGCTGTCCTTCGCTCTGTGTCTGTAAAGCCACTTTAAATTCACTGTTAGGAGACTGTCAAACTTGGGGCGCAGGTCTCAGGAATATCCCGCAGCAGTGAGTTCCAAGGCTTTAGATTATTCTGCTTGTCCATTTGGACGGAGGCCTCTTTTTTCTTATCGATGACACGGGGTGAATGGTTCCCGATCTACGTTTTCTCAGCACTGTTTGTTATTTTGTATACTTTGATCGTGCTTGTTCTTACTCACTTTTGTCAGGTAGATGTTCCCATTCCTTTCAATCTTTTCATCCTTCTTACTGCACATCTTTCTGATGTATCTTTATTATGTTTCCTAGCTCATTTCTAACCAGAAATAAGCAAAGTATTCCAGATGAGGTCAAATCATTGATGTACATGACAGGTAAAATCCCAGCCCTATTGCTGGGAATTCACTAATATCTAAGGGGTGAAATTTCTTCCAGTGTAACTGTAACGTTTCCCGTGTTTCTCTTCCTCCCATTTTTCACGTATTCAACTTCAAAATTCGGCAGCTAAGAATTTAATCCAGAGTCCTACTGACGCAGCATCCTCCATTAAGTTGCTGTCAGTCCTCTGATTAGCAGTGTAAGTTTGTGAGCGGGAGTAGCTCCCTCCCCAAAGTACTTCAATGAAAGGGGTGAAATTTTCTCCTGATTCACATTTGCTATGGAACCATACTTGCTATTCATTTTGGGTGACTGGAACCAAGGGCATCAGCCCCGACTTTGAACAATACTGTGTTCACAGTGACCTTTAGTTAGAAAGTCTGCAAAAATGCATTGTATAGCACATGAAAACAACACACACACACACACACACAAACAAAAAAACCCATTTCATTAAATGACTTTGTCCATAATTTACTATGAATGTGAGGGAAAGCAGTCAGAGAAGCTTTTATAGCATCTGCAAAAGAAATCCGTTAGCTCCTCTTTCTTCCCCAGAATCATCTAAGAAATGTTCAGATTGTTGCTGGCTAATAAATACAGTAAATGAAATGTTAATAAATCACCAGCAATTTAGCCTGACAATAACATGGATTGACCGCATTGATTAAATTGATTATGTTTCATATATTTACAATATGTAGACACAAGCCCAATTTATTTTCTGAAGAGTTCAAGGTAGGTATCATTGGTTTAGGGAAAAAAAAAAAAAGAAAAAAAAAAGCCAAACAAAACAATGGAGTAATGTTTGTGGTTGCTATCTGCAATAATCTAATGCTGACAGAGAGCAGTATTTTATTTAGTAATTAACAGTGTAAAGGGGAGAGAAGCTGTCATGTTGGTTCTTAAGCTGGGGAATGTGATGAAAGATGATATCTGCGATCTCATCCTTTCCACTTGTTTAGGATTGTCAGGATGAGAAATGTCAGCATTATGAAAGCTCAGCTCTGCTCTTGATATGATAAAACCCTTCAAAAGCCAGTCTTTCTCTCCCTCTCCCCCCTCCTTTCTCCCTCTCCCTGCACTTGCTTTTTTATTTATCCTGTTTTGTTAGATGGCAGAAATATAATTCTTTTCTTTCTTCCTATTATAAGCCACCATTTTTGTTTTATTATATGTTTCACAACCCCTAATGCCCCACTGAAAATTACCTTGTTAAATGACAGTGTTTCAAAGCCATGAATCCTTTCCACCATTCCCTCAGAGGTTTGAAACAGTCAACAGACTGTAAAGAATAAATAATAAAAAAGTATTGATTATTTTGATGACTGTGAGATTCAATTAAGTATTAATTTTGCCCTCCAGTGGACCTATCAAGGTATTCAAAAGGGAGGATTCGGCTCAGCTAAATGTGTGCTGAGTGCTTCAGCCTTAAATAGGGAGAAAATGTGTTTACCTACAGTATTTGAAGAGGAGTGCATTGATGCACAGAGTCCAATATTTAAGTGCTGTGCAAATTAAGCCCTGGTGACAGTGACATTGTTTTCAGCGATATGAGTATTGACTAAAGAAGTGCATTTGATGACAGCTTAAACTATTTGTATTGATTAACATTTTCATAGATTATCATGTGTCATATCAAATTCACTTTTCAGACATGAATACATTAAAAAACCCATAGGCAAACATCGACCAATGTGATGACGGGACAGAGGGAACATGCTAACCAACCTACTTGCTCGCTGGTCACCTGTTCTCTGCATAAGAACCATTTAGGCATGAACTTTGCAATAAATAGCTGCCAGGGAGCGCAACAAGGTCACTTGTTCCTTTCTTTTTTTTCAGTTTTTTGACTCTGGTTTCCCTGCTGTCATGGTATTATACCTGTTAGTTTGCAAACGGGATAATAGAGTGTGCTCGGAAATAATGCCTGACCCCAAATGTCCTCAGTGAGCAGAAGATAAAACAGATCCAATTCGTCAGGAAACAATTTAAATACGTAGATGTAAGGTTTTACGGGGCTGTAAGGTCCCAAGCACGACAATAATTGCAAACTGTTTGTGTAAGTATCTCCCCTCATTTTATCTTAAAAAAAAAAAAAAAAAAAAAAAAAGTTGATGTGTTTTTAATTTTAAAAGCAAAAATACATGTGTGTGTGTGTGTGTGCTTACAGACTTCTGAGGCATAGCATCCCAGAGGCGAGAACCGTTGGAAGAAATCTGTGTCTCTGTTGAGTGTGCGTGCTGAAATGGCTATTTGTTGCTGTGTATTTTTGTAGAAACACTGGCGGAGAGATGTGTGTGTGTGTGTTTGAATTTGTTAATGTTGCACGGAGGAGGATGCTTCTTTAAATCACCGGGGAGTGCTGGCAGGGCGCTCCTCTTCGGTGCCGTTGGAGCATACAGGAATTTCGTTTCTTACTACGTTAAGGACAGAGCGAGGTGTAAAAACATACACACACAAAAAGCACATCCCACAATTAAAGCTGTGTTGGTTATGTTGCTTTCATAGAAGTTTTTCTCCAAAGCATCCTGAATCTCTCACATGCTAGTTGAGCTTTAATAGGGTGGGGAGTAATGGAAAACTCATTGGATCTGTAATAGCTCTTCACTTGACTGCAGCCAGCAATAACAGCAGGAGCAGCCAGAGATAAGAGAGAGAGAGAGAGAGTGTATGTGTGTGTGTGAGGGAGAGGGAGTGGAAGAGAGACTATACGCACACCAAAGCTGCCACTTTTTTTTTTCCCTCACTCTTTTTTTCCCCCATCCTAGGATCCAATGATAGCTGGACAAGTCAGTAAGCCCTTGCTGTCACTGCGGAGTGAAATGAATGCGGAGTTGAGAGGTGAGGACAAGGCAGCTACTTCAGACAACGAGCTGAATGAGCCCCTGCTTGCGCCTGTGGAATCAAATGACAGCGAGGACACTCCCAGCAAGCTCTTCGGTAAGTCTGTCTAGGTATTTCATTTCACTGCTACCATGTTGTCCGGAACAGCAATCTCCCCCCCGTTCTTTTTTTTATTTTTTTATTTTTTTTGTTCACTCAGTTCTCTCATAAGTACCAAGGAATAGCTCGGAGCATGCAGGCACTCAGCCCTCTGCTCCCATTGCGCCTGGCTACCGCGAGTGACAGTGTCACGTCCTGAAAACTTTTGTCAACAATGAACTTATTTTATGCAAGCTGCGCTCGTTTTATGTTCTTATTTGCCTCCGAGGTCTCTGATGTGAAAAATGGAAGGGGAATCCTTTTTCTTGGAGTATTTCGTTAACATTTATGATGTTAAGTGCTGATGTGAGTGCATGACATGCTATCAGTCCTTTCTGTGGCTGGGCTAAACTGAGGAGCTACCATTTTAAATGGTAAAGATAAGGCAGCATGAGGAGAGCTGAGACAGTCCCATCACAGACACTCTATACTGAGTAAACAAAGGCTGCCAAGAGTACTGCACGTGGAGCTGGTGCTTTAAAATTTAAATTAGAAATAAAATATTTCTTCTAAAGCGTGTGCCAGAAAAGAAAAAATAAAAAAAAAAGCAAAACTGTTTAATTTTTAAATAGCCTAAATTATGCCAGATGAAAGCATAATCTTCCCTCATCAAAACAAAAGCAGTAAGAGTGGCACTCCAACACAGACATCTGTCATTCAAACGGATGACACCCTGTAAGCCAACTCAGGCAACTCTGATCTCTAATCAGAAAAGGGAGCAGAGTTGTTGAGGCGCGTGCTTGAGTGATAGATGTTGATAGATGTCTGAGCTGGAGCAGTACTCCACGGCACACAGTGACATTTTGGGTTTAGTGTGACTGCTCTCTTGGAGGAGTTCCTTTTAATTATTTCCATTTGTGGCATAAGAGAAGCCTTAATAGAAGCAGAGCATTTCCTTAGTTTTTCCATGATCCTGTAAGTAGAAGTTGAAGGGAGAAATGTGTTGTTTAATGAGAATGCTGCTTTAAGGCACAGAGAGAGCCCATTTTCTAAGATTCAAGTTTTGATTTCATAATCTGTAAGAAAATCTGTAGTGGTGTTCACATTTCAGTATTCCAGCTACAGTTAGAGCTGCAAGATTTTATAAATAAAAGAATACGTGTGACTTTCTTTAAAAATATTCCTCCCCCCTTACTAGAAGAAATAGCACAGAAATGTTTAACTCAGTAACTTTGCTGCAAATAAGGGAAAATAATAACAATAAGCCTAAAATTTAATTTCTCAGTTGCAGTAATGGCCATCACTGAATATCACATCCATGTCTAAGTGCCCCCTCAGTAATCTTTGTTTCCATGGAAAACATAATTTCTGTTATCAGTTTGTATATTCACACACCACGTAACAATTGTTTTAGTCCATTTCATCCAGGAAGTGATTCTGATGTCTAAAATACAGGAGGCTGTTACTTGCATATATATTGGTATAAATATCTTCTGCTGTTTATATATTTTATGTGATCAAATGTACAGGGTGCATCTGCTAAATATAGCAAGGTATATACAAAAGAAAAAATGGACTTATAATTTGAGAGTGCTGAAATGTCTGCTTTCAGACCAGGCGAGTCCTGTGATAAAAGGCGGGCTGGTTTTTTGAGCCATTGTCATTTGGGTGCTCAACAGTGGTAATGAAACAGACACACGTACTTTCATTAGAGTTGTCGTGCGGGATTATAGGAACGATGTGCAGCAATATCTGATCTCCTGAATTGTAAATGTAATTTGTGTACCTGAGTGTTGGAAAAGCTACAAATTAGTATATCGTGCTGTTTTTTTCAGCAAGTGTGTTTGCCAGCCCCGTATAGATACTGCTAAAAAGATGTTTCTAAGTTAAAAAAAAAAAGTAGGTGAGATAGTTCTGCTGCCTTAGTATGAACTTATGTACTGCTTATCTGAGTTCTGTGACAATTACAGCAGATGCTACAGATGTTGTAGCAGCAGCTCTTAGCAGTTAATTTTAATAACTTTGAGAACAGAAAGGGAAAAAAAATGGGGCTATTTTGATAACATTTAAGGATGAAATGAAGCAAATTAATTCAAAATAGATAGTTAGCCTTTATGTCCTGGATGTCTCCCTTTAAGATATATTTGCAGTAAATAATTAAAATTTACTTTTATTTAAAGCTTTGATACTTGCATATGAAGGATTATTCTGTATCTGTTTCTCTTTGTTTAATGTTGTGAACAGCATGTTAGGAATGCATACTTAGGGGCTTTATTTGCAGTCTCTGAAATTACATTATTTGTGAACGTTTTTGACATACGATGGCATAGAGATTGGCATTTTCTTCCTCTTTCTTCTATGCGATGAAAGAAAAGAATTTCCTTTATATAAAATAGCAGGTAATAAATTCTGTGTGAAAATTTGCCCAGATCTATTAAGCAAGAGAGGGAGAAGCATTTTAGAAAGTCATAGGGAGGAAAACAAAGTTTTCCTAAACTGTCTCTTTCACGTTTCTTGAAAAAATGGTGATCATGCACTGAATTAGTGAAAATGAATGACCAGCAGTTGTGTCTTATGTTTTGTGGATGTGAGCAATATTTCCTGAGTCTTATTTTCATACAGATGAACAGAATTGAATGATTAGATACAAAGAGCTTTATTCTTTCTCATTGGGCACATTCTGCTTGGCCTTCTTGTGACAGATGGGTTTATTTCTGCAGAGACCCACATTGCTCACCCGTACCTTTTCCTAAAATCCACGTCTTTCATCTTACACTTCATTGTTTCAGTATTTCACTGCGTACCACAGGAACAGTGGATATTCATTTTTTGTTTTGGTAGCACGTGGCCCCAAAAAAGGCATCTCTTTAACACCTCAGTCCCTGCCCCAGGTGAAAAGAGGGCAGGGCTATGATGAATTATGCTTATATTTGACTAGGAAAGATATGCATTAAACTTTTGTTTCTCTTGTGGGTGCTCTGGTACCGATTCTGGTACCCTTCTGAGGTGGATGCTGCACTCTGTGTGTGTCAGATAGCAGCACTAGCAAGTTTTTGGCAGTTTGAAGCAGCTCCCACCTGAAGCTACTTGTGGGTGCCTGGGAATGGGGCGCTTAGTCACGGTGCTGCAGTGTTACTTGTGAGGGGTGGCAGGAGCAGCTGGGATCAGCATGGTTGTGATTGCTGCCTGTTTGCCTTCTTTTCTTTCTATTGTGGTGTTTTGGTTGGGTTTTTGTTTGGTTTTATTTCCAGAAGCAATGGCTGCCCTGTAGCTGGAGGGGTTGTAGCTGTAATGCTCACCTTATGGTTTTTTATCAGTGGGCTTTTTCACGTCTTAGAACCTGCGTGCAAAAAACTTCCGACACTGAAATAATGTGAAACAAGAAGAGAGCTAAACACAGTGAGAAGTGCTTTCTGAAGTGCAAAACATTGGGAAATCTCTATATTCTGAGGCATGTAAAAGTAGCATTTTGAAGTCTGGAGTTTGTGCAGGTTTAGAGTTGCCGTTCCAGAAATCCAACTTTTGCCTTGCAGGAAAAGGCAAAGCTGTTTAAGTAGAGATCTTATGTTAGTTATTTATTGTTTAAAATATTTGTGAAGCAGTATCTCCATTTTAGTCATGTTAAGTCATTAAGCAACACATAATTTAAGGTTGGCTGGCCGGAATTCCTGGCACTGTCTGTTTCAGATCAGCTTGTGTTACTCTGCAGTATGCTTCAAAATAGCCACACAGGCCTAATTTCCCAGTTCTCATTAGAAAAAGCTTTTTTTTTTTAGTGTTAAGTAGTAGCGTTGCTTGAATAAATACATTAGGATTTGGTACTAAATTAGGTGTCTTTTTACACAATGTCTTTAAAGAAGTTTAAAATAAGTTATCAGGTATTGGTCTGGAAAATGTCAAGAACAAAACAACGTTTAGCTGTGTTATATCACAACTGTTGAGACTCAAAAGCTGGTGTAGACACTGGGCTTATGTTGTGCATGAAATTCCCTGTACAGGAAAAACCCCAGGAAATTCGTCCAAGCTTGAGAAGCACCTGTGGGCTGAGGTTGGCTTTGATAGGGCTGGCTCAGACCGGTGAATCCTTAATCACAGGTGATTTGTGACATAATTAGATGTTGGCTAAGATAACTCTACTAAATTATAAGAAATTGTGTTTGTTTGTTTTTGTCATATATCAAGCCTGTGGGTTTTCTGCATAAAGCTTACAAACTAAAAATGAAAAACAAAAGTAGTGAGTGCAAGACCCAGCCAATATTAGTGGAGCAGAAATGTTTCCTTCTTAAGGATTGCAGGACAGCAGAAAAATAAAAAAGGAAAAAAGAAATGCTTACTACCTTTCTTTTTGTGCTGGAGAAGATTTGTGAAATTAAATCTTCCATCTTGCTGTGATGGAACCGAAGGCTGTGGTTCTGTACCAGCTTTCTGCTTTTTCACAGTGCTGTGTACGTTTGAAATAGCGAGTGGGCTCTGTGAGTTAAAGGAATCTGCACTCGTTTCTGTAAACAAGGGTTTGTTTTCAAAACCCTGAGCTGACTTTGGTGTTTTGTTTTCCTTCCCAGAACCGTTGCCCCCACTCAGACCTGAGAGTGTCTTCCTATAGAGGCATACACATGCATGCTGCAGCAGAACAGGGCAGAAGTTCTTTCTTCTGCTAGCAGGTCCCTCACATTGCTCTTTAAGGAAACATACGCTATCCAATATCATCTTAAAACAAGAATTGCCTCAATTAGAATTTATGACGCTGGCTTTGTTTCGGTTACAGAGGGTGAAGGCTAAATTGTTTTTCACCTCTGGAGACGATGGCTCGGCGGGTCAGAGCGGGGGTCACTGCCAGGCTGCTCACAGAAGCTCACATCACTGTCATTAGCAGCACGGCTCGCCTGTGGGGGAAGGCCCACGAATAAGGAGCCGTCCTTTCATCGCTGTATTGAAGGATGATTCTCTGTGTTTTGGTGATGCTCTGGTATTTTAAGCACCTACAAGGTGTGTTGGCCCATCAGAAGTGTTTTGATGAGATTTGGCAAATTCAGGGAAAGCACTCGGCGTTCATTACTCTCACTGCATTTTAAGGCTATAGTGTTTATTCCTGCTCAAGGGAAGTTTAAAGCCTGGGTTGTTTCAATATTAAAACTAAGGCTTTCTTTGAGATATGTTCAATTTGCAAAAAAAGACTCCTTTCTCTTCAAATAGTTTTATTCAGCAGATCCACAGTAATTTCCACATTGCGGATGCTTTGGTGTGAGGCGTTATCGGTTACCCATACAATCAGAAAGGGCCCTGGGACCAATCCTGCTACTGCCTGAATGTGGGATACTTTCATTAAAGCATGTAATCTTTGAGTTAGGAGCACTGTTTCATTCCAGGGGTGGTGCCAATGGGGAGCGTTCGGAGTTGGCACCGTTAGAATACCAGCTCACAAATACAGGCCTGCAAGTTTTCAATGAATCTGAAAATTAGATGATGGGATAGACTGTGATTTCTGAAGGATATGTTTGATATCAGCATTAAAAATAGCAGTTTGCGAGCAGTTAGGGGCTTGAATTACCCCTCTGAACTTATATTATTGTCTGACTTCTTGGTGTAGTTCTCACCAAAGTCGAAGGAGAGAATGCCCTGGTGAGCAGGCAGCAGATGCCCATTAGAGCCTAAGAAGATGTTGTGACTATTGAAACACAAAGTAAGGTGCGGTGGTAAGATGCAAAATCCATCACTGGCTCAGGGCTCCTGCTGTGCCCACGTGCTGCTGCTGCTGATACGGGCATACCGACACAAGGAGAGGCTGGGCTCCTGCTCCCTTTACCCATCAGTGTAAGCAAAACTGGGGAGATGAAGAGGAAATATTACCTGTAAATTCCCTTGCTTTTATGGAAAAAAACCAGCCATTACTGCATCTCAACTGTGACAAAGGGAACCTATTTAAAAACAACAAAAAAAAGAACAAAACGTTAAAAAAAAAAAACAACATAGCACACAACTATTTTGAGTGTGGAGAAAGTAATGCTTTTTTTTTTTTAGACAATTTTTTATTTCTCATGAATTTCTAATTACTTATTCTCTATTTTTTTTTTTTATTTTCTTGAGCTAAGTGTACGTTATGTGTTTCTTAAATGAGGCTTGAAGTCTTATTATCTGCATTTATATACAGAATAACTAGCATTAGTGCAGGAAGGAGAAAAAATGAAATCCGAGTATGCAATTTGTATGACTGAATGACAAATAGTTCGTTTTTAATTAGTTAATCTTTCTTCCCCAGTCTTTGAAGCTATAAAAATAACATCAACAAACAAACTTGTTTAAAAGCAACATAAATGGCTGGCGGTTTCAAAGGGGAGCTTGCTGGCTACCAGGCAGTAAACAGGTAATTTGTGAAAGAACTGTTACTTTCTTTGATTGAGATCCTTGCAGGTTTGTGTTTTGAGATTAATAATAGATCAGACACTTGCACATTAAAAAGGAAGCAAATGCAAAAAAATAGAGAAGGAAAGAGAATTGGATGCTGCAATCGGACTGTATGCGATGCAGCAAGTTCTCTTGGAAATATGCAAGAGAGGCAGACAGAGAAGAAGGTGTATTTGCCCAAACGTGCACATGGCACCACTTAACACCTCTCTTGATTTCCTTATGCTAAACCGAGATAGCAAGTGCTTACACCAGGCTGGCACACTGTCAGGGGGCAAGCTGTATAAAGTTTCCTGCTGTCAGGTTAATAAATTTTTTAAAATATCCAAAGGCAGAGGTAGCTGTAGGAAGCTCATAGTAACAGTTGCCATTCTCCTACGGATCATTTTTCTCTTTAATATCCCATGTAGCACTTGGTTTTCCTTGTTGCGTTGTTTTCCCAGGTTTTGTTCTTTCTGATATTTGTGGGTTCTTTGTTTTATTTCTTTTTCATTGCAAAGCTGTTTCTTTCTGTTACATCCATCACCTGTGGTCTCCTTCTGGAGAGAGAGATGGTCAGAGGATGGGAAGATCAGCATTATGGCTTTTTGATATGGCGGTGTATTCAATATACTCTTTTTTTTTTTTCTACTAATGGTTTATTTTTTGACTTCTATTACAATTACCATTAGTACTAGTTCTATTATTAGCACTATCAAAATAACATTTTGCTGGTTACAGAAATCGTTTCTGATGGGCTTGGTGACAGAAGGTACATTAATATGACAACTAAATCTGAAAATTAATGATGAAGAGAGGCAAAAGCAGAATAAAATTAAAATTTATAATTTGTGAGCTTCAGCTGGAATATTATTTTGTAATGGAAATGGTTTGATGTTTGTTCATGTAAAGTCTTTATTTTTCTTCCCTGTGTAAGAATCAAAATCAATATTGGTATGAAACAAAAGGAGATTTGTATTGTGACATGTCCTGCTTTATGTTCTGATATTGCTTTGATGCTCTCGAAAGCAGGTCTGAGCCCTTTTACTTGGAAAGCGGAGGTCATCTAGAGAAGAATAGTACCTCAGCCTGTCTGGCTAAATAAAACCTGCTGTTTTCAGAGAGACTGAAATTGGGTTCATTCTGTAGATATTCACTGGTATCTACATCTACCAAATCGATGCTCAACCCGTACCCCAGCAACTCTCTAAAACGTGGTTAACACTGAGCTACTGCTTGGCTATTCCTAACGATAGTTTGGATTTTTCCATTTTTATTTCAGAATATACAGAAGGAATTGTTGGGAGAGTGTGTTGTTTTTTATCAGGTGTCCTTTCTTTTCAGAAAGGTAAATCATTGTTTTAATTTCAGAAAGTAAAGCAAACAAAGAAAACAACCTGGTCACGCTAACTGAAAGTGGTGACAAAGGTTTTTAGAAAAGAAAGAAAGAAAAAAAAAAAGGATTAAATATTAAAATCATCAATGTGGCTGGAATAGGGTGTAAATTATTTTATTGCAATAAAAGAGTCAGTTCTAAAGCAATTTTATGTTACTCTGAAGATGTGAGTGCTAAACAAATGAAAAGAAGATTTTCCTGAGAGAAACTACAGCAATTTATGATTATATTATTTCTTTGCAAACTGTTGTGGTGTTTTTTGAAGTCCTTTAATACTGGCTTTTAGAGATAGTTGTGTGCGTTTCTGTTCAGGTGATGGTTGATCATTAGTGATTCCGTGAAGTCTTTATAATTTTCTAGCTCACTGTCCAATCTCACCTACTCTCACTTGTTTAAGTCTTGCTTTTAAGTTGTTGTATAATGAATTATTAGCAGCCGGTTCAGATCCAGCAGAAAGTAATGGAAGTCCTTTAGGAGACTGCAGTGGACACAGCATCTCACTACGTATGCCAAGTCCTTAAAGAGGTCAAGTAGAAACAAAAATGCCTTCTTTCCTTTCTTACATTTGAATTTTGCAACTCTTCCCCTTTCCCTTTGCAGTTGTTTTCACATGCATACACATGCATGGTGCACATAGCCATGCCCAGGAAGGTGTCAGTAAGGTCTAATCAAGTGTTTTGCTTCTCTGCTGTCGAATTTTAGGTTCTTTAGGTTTCCGTGCTTTGCTTGAAGCTTATTCTTTGGGGTAAGATTTGTTACTCGAACAGGATGATCTAAAACCGTTGCTTCATCAGGAAGCCAGAATTGTTCTTCAGTAAATATACCCTAAGGCATACTTTAATATATTATACTAATAAGAATGTGTAATTATTTATTGAGGTAGCACGGTATTAACTGGAGAGGAAGAACGATCATTTGAATTCAGTCTAATCTTTTGAGCAAATACAACATAAAGCAGTTTTTATATTTTCTTTTGCATATAATTGGGATTTACTCGCATGGTGTGAAGATGTCATGTTTGCTCAGCAATTTGAATAAACATGAGGCTAGATTTTGAGAGGTCTCGGGTGAGCACCCATTGGCGTGCTTGCAGGAAGGTTTTGGGATGCCTTGGGATGTTTGTTACATTAATACTCCTGTGCCAAACCGCAGACAGCCCTTACTGCACTCAGACAGTGCTCTGCAGCCTCCCATGTTCCACCTAAATGTCAGCTGAACATATGGAAAAGAAGGAGTGACTGCTTTGTGATGTCTTCATCTTTGCCAAAAGAGGAATTATTTAGCTGGTCCCGGGTTACCATGGTCTTCCCTTCCATCATGCACATAGATGTTGATATCATGAAGGCTCTGTGATTCCATGCCCGCTGGTTTGGCGTTGCAGAATGGACAGCAATCCTGAAGGGCTGACATCTGACCTGCTCTGGGCAGCAGCCATTTTTTTACTAATGCTGAAAGCTACATAACTCTGTCAGATAAGCAAAGAAGTGTTTTTTAAGGCAATGGTCAAAAGACTGGCAGTGCAGATTGTCATAATTAGACTCTAAGAAATAATTTTGCACCAAAAATGGCAATTACTACTGAAATAAAAACATGACTAGAAAAATAAGCAATGGGACAGATATATATGAGCTCAAAGGTGATTGTAAATGTATAGGCTTGCTATTTCTCCTCCTTTCTTATGCTTCCTTGCCTCGTATCATAAATATTTGGGACTGCGAGCCACAAATCTCTCCACTGGAACAGTGGAATTTGTAACTGGAGGAAAGAAAAAAGGAAAAAAAGAAAATTATTTTATTTATACTTTTGTTTCCTAATTGATTATACTTTATTCTCATAAGCACAGTAAATGTAATGATGGTATCCAACCAGATGAGCACCTGCATACATCATTTGATTTTTCTCTTATGAAGAGAGCGAAGGGAACTGTTGTGTGGCTCTGTGGCTGGGATTTGATGCATTGCTTTCCCAGTCATCTTACATGGCTACAGCAGGGTGAGCCTTCTCGTAACAGTTGCTGACAAAAAAATAAAAAAAAAATCTTTCAATCAGTTGGTGCTGCTTGCTCTTCCCCAGCCCCCACATCTCTTTGCTTTTACGAGGCCATGAATAAAAGAGGGACCGAATGATACGAAGGCTTCCTCAGATGAGATGTCCTCGTTGATGAGCAACTTTGGGTCTGCTGGGACTATGGCTTGTGACTCTGGAACTCCAGGGGTCAAATCAGAGCCATTCCTGTACCGCAGCAGGGTGTGGGCAGTGACCAGCCTGAGAACTCAGAGCAAAGCATCCATCTTGTGGGGAGGAGCAGTGATTAAAAATCAAAACAGAAATTAAATCTCCTGACTCTGGTCAGGCTTCTGATTTGTTGTTTGTTTGTTTGTTTGATTTTTGACAATCTGTTTTGGTTTTGTATTTTCTGTGCCTTTGAATAACTGCTGTGTTCTGAAACAGTTGAAGACAGTTTAAAAATATATATATATAAAAGAAATACGATTCTTTAAAAGACAGCTTACTGCTGACTGTTTTATTTTGTTTATATCTGATATTTCTTGTGGTATTCAGATGGTTGTAATAGACTAGCAGGAGAGCTGCATGTCTTGTCATCTGTAGTGTATCAATACGTTTTTATAATGATACAATAACCTGAACCCTGTAACAGTTTATGATCCATTTGAGAATTCTTATGGATTCTCAGAGTGACGGAGACCTGAAAAAAGAACTTGACTGCTTTCTCAAAACTGGTGCTGTGACAGGAAAAACTAGTGCGCCTGTGATTTAGTTGCTAAGGAATCATATTGATCTGATTCGTCATTAAACTTTTAAGTTTTAAAAAAAAAGAAGTCGAGCTGTTGAAGGTGGAAAAAACGGTGATGTGATTGTGAGGGTCTGCAATACAGGTAAACGGTGCCATATCACTCCCAATATTGATTTGTTATGATTAATAAATATGATTTTATGCATTACCCATGTACTGTATCCATAATAGTGCTTTTTTTAGAGCAGAAGAAAATTGCTTCTTGCTCTTTATTTTTCATTGACTATTTTTAGTCAATGATAAATAAAGAACTTTAACAGCAGTCTGAATGCAGGAAAGACAGGACTTTAAAGTGGGACCTGCAGAATGTAGCAGTAATGAATAACCTCACAGGGAAGTATACGCGCAGCCATCTTAACATTTGTAATGATACTAATTTCCTCCTGCCTTTTAAAATATGCTTCCACATGAGCTCTCAAAAACCATAAAAGCCTGGCATGTAAAGTAAATTGTTTGTCACTTGCTGACGACCTGCCATATTTATTGTCAGGAGAAATGGACATTAGTTGGAAAAGCAGTTGTTAAAGGCCAAACAATTTTTAAAGATGGCAAAGATGTGCAAGGGCTTTCCTTTTTCTAACAATGAGCCACCCCTGCAGACATCAAAAGACAAGATAATAAGACACTTCAAGCACAATTCAAGATTATATTCAACATCTAAAGGCTCATCTCTTGTCAGTTTGCATTTACTCTCCCAGGGATGTGATGCTTCTATCATCATTCTGTCAAGAGGAGTCTGGCAGAAGCGATGAGGGCCCCTCATTTCACACACTTAGTGTTTTTTATCAAATAGCCCACGCTTATTCTGATTCAGCCAAAATGGAGGGATAATTTGAAGAAGGTCATGCACAAGTACAAAAATCTTGTGCTGATTTGTGTGATTAGAAGGCATTAAAATTGCACGTTTACGTTAGTTCCGAGATGTTTTGTCAGTTTATTTAGTAATACACTGTTGAAGCATTAAAAATCTTTTTTTTTTAAATTAAAAAAAAAAAAAAAAGAAGCTTGCTTAAAACAACACATGCTCTATTATTTAGCAAATAATCTGAGCAGTGAGCTATCCTAAGTGGCATTGTTTTAATGTATTTTTAATGTATCCACAAAATATATTCCCAGCCCTTCTTCCCTT
Organism: Lagopus leucura; assembly: GCF_019238085.1. NCBI lineage: Eukaryota > Metazoa > Chordata > Aves > Galliformes > Phasianidae > Lagopus > Lagopus leucura. The sequence goes on along the minus strand of NW_024962334.1, from coordinate 2,552,280 downwards.
TGCAAGTGGGATGTTCTGGAACTCCGGAGGTGAAATCTTGGTCTGCTTGGACCCATTAAGATTTTCCTTGCTGATGGTTTCATCCTCTAAACTCTTGTTTGAATAAGGATTTAGGAGGCTGAAGTCAGCACTGATATGAAGGTAATAATTTGACAGTACACACAGGCAAACCTGAGTACTGATGAAAACAGTACAACACACGTATGGTTACTCAGAAGTGATATTATTTAAAATACATGCTGTCTTTGATTTGTTGCACAGATGTTTTGTGGCCCATCTCAACCCATTCACGTGGACAATTTTTGTGGAACTTTTTTTCTGGAAGCCAGAGCTGGAGCAGTGTAAGCATACAGCACCTGAGGTGTCACCTCCAGCCTCTTCCTTCCCTTTCCCATTCTGTAAAGTTGTCATCTGGCTCTGTGTGTGCTATTCATGGTAACTTATCAGTTCATTAGGAGTCAGTTGTTCTTCGTTTTGGGGAATCCCAAAGGGAGGAGCGGGACGTAACTTGACTGCAGAAGCAGTTCTTCTGATTGTTGTTTCATGGGTCTTAGGTTAATGATGAAAATACTAATTATTCAAGACAGCATTTGAAAAGCAATTCCATTAACCATCAAAATAATTTGTTGTGACAGTGTTCTCAGATAAAACAGAAGAAAACTCGTAGAGCAGTGGTCTGTAAAACTTTTTGATAGTGCACCCCATCAGTAAAAAGTTTAACAGGCCCCCACAGTGTGTGTTTGTTTATAAATTATATGCATGTGGTCCCATGATAAGTGCGATCCAAAACACGCACAAGAAATTGGAACTGAGAAAGGATGAAATAGATATGGAAAATACTTCATAATTTTTAAGAATCCATTTGAGGTACACATTTTTTTTTGTCTGTTAAGGCATGCTGTGCTTGAAATCTTCAGTGGAGCAGGTGGGCCAAAAGCTGTGCCTATTTTCACGTTTTCTGTCTTAACTAAATTCAGTGCAGGTCCCTTAGAGATGAGTGAGGGCAGAATTTAGATTTTTTTTTTTTTTTTTTTTTTTTTTTTTTTGACTGCTTATGTGCAGTAAAGTCCTGAGAAGGATGTTGAATCTGTTTAAAATGTGCAGTCACTTTGCTTGTACAAGCTGCTAGCTTTCCAGGAAAGAAAATAACAGCAGTTCTTCAAGTTTTTTTTGGCATCTCTGTTGGATGTCATGAATGAAACTTTTCTGAGGATTTCCTTTGTGGCAGGTATTACATTCGTGTCATCTGGATCGTACCACCTCTTGTTTTGGCATTACACAGCTCTTTTTCCTAACAAGGAATACAAGGAGCTGACAGGGAAAGGAACGCGCAGGTGGAATGGAGTAAAATTGTTTTCCTCGTTCCTGACTTTGATTTAAGCACCAAGAATAAAAAGGCCGGTTAGTGCTATCAGTATTACTTGTGCTTGAAATTGGCTCCACTACACAAACCATAGATGGACCAGAACTCGGTGGGCCAGGCATATCCCATTGAAAGCAATAGGAAATGAGGCTGTTTAAAACCTCTTAAAGTGGAGCCACTGCTGAGGGACTCCACTGGAGCTGCTCTGAATTTTGAATCAGGAATTTATTAACTCAGATAGGAAGGGGCTGTGAAAGAACCTGCATTTGGCTTCGTGGAAAACCTTGCTCTGTGCCTTTCCTTTACACAACACTAAAGAAAAGGAAACCTGCAATCTTGGTGCATTCCAGAGGGCTTCCCCGGACAAAAAAAAAAAAAAAAAAGCCTCAAGGGAATTAGGAAGCTGTGAACAAATTGTCAAAAAGATAGATGAAATTGCTGACTGACCTACTGGTAAGATAGACTAACAGCTTCCACCTCAGTGTTGTGGCATTTATGCTGCAGTGCAGAGCAACTTCCGAAAGGAATCCTCTCTCCTGCACATGTAAATGCTTTGTGTATGTAATATATCAACAGAGTGTGCAGTATTGCTAGGGAACTTGTAAGGAGGAGTATGCAGTTAAGCAGCTGCAGATGTCTCAACTGCCAGTCTGTTATGGCCAGAATAAACTGTGGTTTTTTGCTCACATTCATACTGAAAATACTTTCTTGCTTTATTTATAAGGCCTATCTGTATTCAGATATTTCTGCTGAATTATTCTGGATGGAACTCGTTTATGTGTGTCCACATGACTGTGCATCTGCTCGTGGCCTGCTCCACACTGGAAATTGAGCATCCTTTGAGGGAGACTGTGAGATGCTGCCTTTGCAGGATGCTTCTCATCAAAGCATGAAGGAGTGGTAAAGATTGAAGGGCAAATATGACCCAAAGGCAGTGTGAACATAATTGTGCAAGATCCATATTGCCACTGAAAATGCAGGTGGTTACTGTAAAAACGTTAGATTCTGAATGGAATTTCATTTCTAATAGATTTATTTCCCAAGTTTTTACCAGCTCAGGCACATTTTGTTGTGCTTTCTTTCAATAGAAGCATATAGGCTTGTACTGACTGTAGTCACTCTGTGCATATCTGTATTTTAGTGGTTGCTCAGAGTTTACATTCATTAAATATCAGATCCTGAAATGCAATGTACTGGGAGGGTAGAGAAGAGTTGCTGCTGAGTTCCAGTCTCCCTCATACAAATTCAGGCCTGCTTAAATCTATCCTAGTTTGCTCATATATCCTCCTTACTCAGTCCCCTCCTTGCTTCTTTCCTTGAGCCTGCACTGTTGTCCTGGCAGCTCTCTCCTCAGGCATGAATGTGCAGAAGACGAACAGTAATAACAAGTACTGTTAAAGGTCTGTAAATTGTTTTCCATTTGCTCTCAGGCCCCAAACTGTGGGAGTTGTCAGAATACATGCAGGGAAGCTAATACTGATGCTCAGTGCCAGAGAACAAACCAAACATCCCTATGTTGAGCAACCGTTCTCAGTTTAAAAAATAAATGGTAGCTGTTGTGAAGTCCATTGGAAGCATTCCACAGCTGGATCCAGGAAATGAAAATGAATTCCCATAAATGAAGGTTGGAAAGGGACTATGTTTAACACATTATAGATGTCTTGCATTTCTACCTGTCTTACAAGTGACGGGAATGGGTAGTAGCTTTCACAGAAGTAGTTGCATTGATTTGCTCTGTGCTGCACCCCTAGCTGCTCTCTGAACCACTCTAAGTTGTGCTGGTAAGAATTACCTGGTATTCTGAAAGAGCATCTTGCAAAAAGCAGAAAATTCACATGTAAAGTTGGAGGAGCATTTCTCAGTTGGTGTGCACCATATAGTGTTTCAAAGTACTGAAAAAAAAAAGACCAAAACCAAACCAAAAGAAAACCACAAGAACAGAAACCCAGTTCTGTGAATTTTAAAATCAAATTGGAAAAGCTAGAACGGCAAATGAAGATGTTGGTTGTACATTTTCAGTGTGCACAAAGGAATCTTCCCTTAATGCCTGCACTAATCTGCCAGGAGCCTAGGAGGAGCGTGCACTTATGTAAACTAAGTGCCTATTTAAGCTCCTGCACAATGACACTTTGGGTAATTCTGTATGCTTCTGGGTTAGTGTTTACATGAGTTGACTGTGCATTGTTTTCATGGGTAAGTGAAAGTGAATAAGCATGCATAAATGTGTTTCTGTAGATACAATTCAAGCTTTTTGTGTTACCACTCAACTATTTTTCTGTTTAAACTGTGACTCTCACTGTGAGAGAAAATTCTTGCCTAACAAACAGCTCATTAAATCATTGATAAGATTCTGCTAGACAAACCCTGGATAACACTGGATATCACTCCCTGGCAAGCAGATACACGTGCACACACACATATGCCCCAAAACTTACGTTTGTCCAATTTGATAAATATTTTCTTTGTGGGTTTTCTTTTGAAGTAAAACTGCAGTCAGGCCTAGTGGAATTACTGAAATTGTTAAGCTAGCTATTAAGTAATGAAACTTCTGGCTATTCAGTACATCTTTGTGGTTTTAAAATCATTGCCATATTTCCCAAGCATCTTCCATTCTCCCTCCTGAAAAGTTTTTTTCAACAGCTTTGCTCTCAGAGACAGGAACAACACACATAGCAAATTATTAAAACAGTTTTCTCCAAGAAGCATGAGTTCAGAACCACTCGGTTTCACTCCAGGAGGTAACATCTCAGAATGCAGTAATAACCATTTACTGATATTTAGTCAGGAACAACAGCAGGAGTTGAAGAAGGCAGTTCTCTCACTTTCACTTTGCAAACTGTGAATGACTTCCATGACCACTGGACTTGTTTGGCAGTATTATATTTTTATTATGTTTTTTATATCTGTAGGAAGACATGCCACATTATTTTAGTAGATAGGAAGAGGTGCTTTTTGAGAAGTGGCTAGCTAGCCCATGTTGAATTCATGTTCAGGGTGATATAACCCACAGGTGGCAAGCGTGCAATCCAACAGGAGTGACCTCAGGAAGCCCAGCCCCCTTAAATATGTCAGAATGTGTTATGGTAAAGGCTATTAAAATTCAGTAGAAATGAGTGACACTGGGAACAGCTGTTAAAAGTCAGTCTGCAGGAGATAAAGGAGATAAAGATAGCTATAGAACTGTTCAATCAAAACGCAGCCTCTTCAAGTAATAGAACTACTTCTCTGATTGTTTTTTGATTAGAGGGGTTTTTTTTGTTTGTTTTAGCATGAATTAAAGAGACACAAGAACACCCATAGTCCGACTGTTTCAGACTCACCTGCTGTGAGGCTCAGGTACTGATAAAGAGTAATGAGAAAATGAACTTTGTGGCATTTTGAATGTCAGTCTCTTGTCATCTATGGGGAGGAGGGTGTTTTAATATTGTTCTCTTTTAGTCCTTTAACTGAAGAAGTCTCTGCAGAGGAGCAGAGACAGCAAGGACTAGATATTTGTCAGTCTTCTAGAAAGACAATTTGATTTAACTTTATAAAAATAATAGAATATATTATTGGTCTGTTGCAGCACCAGGAACATTGTCTTTTCTTATTCTCATGCTGGGATACTGTCTCCAAAATAACTCTCTGATCTTTCCAGTCCAGCCTGCCTTTTCTTACAGAGAATTGTCATAGAAGTGCAGGTAAGAGCCAAATCTGTTTGTTTAATGATAGGTGACAAATGGTAATAGATTTAGCTAGAACGTACATAAACATGTCTTCCGAGTGGAAAATATGACTTATGAAAGGAGTGCTACTAAAATAATCAGTAGTCATTTAAGAATTATTTTTTGTAGGGCACTTTCTTGGGGCTGTTATTGTACAGAGAGCACTTCTGTGATGCAAGTCAGCTGCTGCCAATAATGCATAATTTAGCCACAAGCACTGAGGTTTACATAAATCTATGCAGTGTTTTTCTACAGCACAATTTTATTTGAAATCATGCTTGTGAATTTTAGACAGAGACCGAAAAGCACTGCAATAATGCTTCAAGTTAATCATCATAGCAATGCCGTGCTACATTTCTTAAAAAACTTAAGTAAAATCCTCAGCATTAAAATCAAAGCCAATAACGTGAAATAATAAAACACTTAACTCTCAACTCACTCTGCTGGAGTTAATGACAACTCCTACTCCAGGCAAGGTGATGGGAACAGGGAGGTATTTTTCTGTGAGGATGTGACCAGCTGTAAGGGGAAGCTCAGTGAGGCTTGCTTAGGGAGGTCCAGTAAGTAAGTACCTCCAGAAGCTGTTTTATGATCACACTACCAGGGCCTGCAATGTGAATGCACGGATGTAGGCACCAAGTGGTGCCAACAGATGCTGAATTAAGAGTTGAACAGATGCAGAATAGCTGAATGATTCAGTGGGCCTAGAGACTGTCAACGATTGCTATACAGCTGAGGAAGTATTCACAACCTCAAAAGCCATCCAGTTCTTTGGGGTAGGTGATCCTTCTCACCTTTTGCATCAGTATGAGTTAGTAAGGTTTCCAGTAAAAACTGATGGCGTGATATTCCTCTCCCTTACTTCATCTACTGATGTAGCATATCGTTGGCTGTTATTGATAGAAGGAATACTTGTTTATATTAATTTAGTAAAGATTGTTTGCATCTGGCCTGTATTCCTGTGATACGACAGTTAATTTCTACTTAACCTCATTAAAGTCATTTACACCTAAACTCAGTGCATGTGAAACACTTTCTGAGCAGGATGGAAATGTATTATGGCTGCTTAACACAGATCTACCAGCTGTGCAGTGCAGAGAGACTTTTGTGTTTTGAGATTATGTTTTTATCTGAAATACAGCACAGCAATATAAAACCCATAAAGCCATTTATTTTTTATAATCAGGTATTGCTGTAAGTCACAGTTTTAGCTGACATTCCCTGCTCTTTATTGACCTGTTTTGTGAGATTTTGTAAACTAGCTAATAAACCTTTGTTCCTGCTACTGCTAAGTTTAATACAGTACTCTATGTTCACAGTTGAAACAGAAACTATGGTTTAGATAATTAAAATGGTTCTAAATGTCTTGATATTTGTGAACAAATACAATTTTATTTTATATCCTTCCCTCACATGACCTTTTCTCTGATTCATCTTCGTGTCCCCCTTTAATACAGTTTTTGAATTCCTCAGGCAGCACAAATTGCACCTCCCTGTAACTCGTAAGAGGTAAAGAACTTGTGTTGCTTCAGTACTTGGTTTTTAGGTGCTTCAGTGGAGTCCATGGTGTTGGAGGCACGTTGGGGAAGTAGTGAGTGCAGCAGATGCAATTATCCTCCCACTTGTTTTCTCTCTTTGGAGAGTTAGGTGGACTCTAGACATCAGGCTTTTGGGCTTTATGAGCCTCTGTTAGCCCAGGCAATCTCTGCTGGTAATGTTAAGTCCAGCGTAGATATCTGTGAGGGGTTCTTTTTCCACCACCTCATTGCGTTTCTGTTAGATGAGAACAAACTGCTATGGATGAATGCTCTTCTGCTTGGAACACTGGAGCTGAAAGGAAATATTTGTAAAGGAGTAATTGCATGAGATGGTGAGAAGGATTTTTATCCCGTTTTCACAAACTATGTGGCCCAGATTTGGAAAGACATGATGTGAACTTCTCCATACCAGTCAATTCTATGAAGTTTAATGTTTGGAAGGTCTTCCCTCCCACTCTCCTGTTTTACAACACTATCAGTAAGCAAAGCCCTCTTCTTAGATCCTCCTTCCTCAGTCTTATGTTCCTGTGAAGACTGATAGGTACTGTCTGCTAGGACAGATGGATCTTACAAGCATTAAGAGAAGAGTTCCTAGCTTCTGTAATTAACAGGCTTTCACCCTGGCAAAAATTTCCAGTGTTTATTTCCCATTAAGATAAAGAATGACCTGCTGTTGCTATGGATAAGGAAAACACTTTCATTTCCAAAACTCGATGGTGATCTGCACGCTCTTTGAGTTCTCCTGGTGTTTGGAGTTTTTGTGAGAGGCCTTTCAAGTTGATCTCAGAAGAGTGTTCTCAATGTACAGCTCTCAAATGCAGGAGAAGCTCCCCAAGGATCTCTGGTGGTAGTGATTGTTGTGGCACACCGTGCTGCTACTTATTTCTTCTGCACATTAAAGCCAAGTCTTCTTTTATGGTTACTGTCTTTTTAACTAAAGTTGTTTGGAAAACATGTTCCATTTGTAGTACACACAATTTGATACTGCTGTGGTGGTAACTGGCTGTGGTAAGTTAGTAGTGACTGTCAAAGGAACAAATTTAATGCCTGAGGAATATTAATGTGAAGTGTTCATGCATAAAAAAGAAGTTAGTTGGAATTTACATAACACTTCCTGCACCTGCTTGAATGAACTGTTAGATTATTGTACGAGGCTGCTGCAGTTCAAATGCTTCAGCTTCTGCCATTCTCAATGGATTAGTAAAAATAATTGTGTGATTTGACAGAGGAATTTATATTGTGTTTGAGAGTCTTTGAGCAAACACTGGAGAGTGAAAAATACATTATAGACCTGGTGAGCCGTGCTGTGGGAAATGTAAACTATAAAGCAGTGATATATCTTTAGGAGTTGTTTCTTTTCTACTACTTGTGAAACACCTCCCATTTTAATCACTTGTGAATAAATAAGATCTGGGGTGTAAACTGATGAATGAAATTTAGTAAACTGATTATTGTACAATTTTTACAGAAGAAGAAAGAAAAACTTTAGATTTTTCCAAGGATAAAGCTAGATTTGATCCCTGAGGATATGCTAAAATCCAGCTTCAAACTCAAATGCTTATTATTAAAAGAAGAATATGCAGTTTTCCTTATGCGTGCCTTTACACGACTCCTCAGACTTTCTAATAAAAAAGAAAATTTGCTTTTTAGTTATTGTAATGGAGGCAATTAAGTCTTGTAATCTCCTTAACTACTTACCTCCTTTGGCTTGCTCCTCCTGATTAAGAATGCAGTAGCGATTGATATGGTAGATGTTGACAGTTGGATTCCCACAGCTACACAAACCGTAATAGGAGTTGAAACAGAGTTATTATAACCTATAAACTCAAGGGTCATGTGGAAGAAAGAACAAAATGAGATGGTAAGGGTAAAGCACTTTGTGTACTCCAAGTTTCCCATGGTAAAAAAAAAAAAAAGAAAAAAAGGAAAGAAAATTTGAAAATGTTACACAGCTTGGAGGTCAAGTCCAGGTAGTCTGTAAACTCTATCAAGGAAAACAGACTTGTTGCTGAAAATGCCATAAGCTTACTTCCTAGTATTTTACAATGAAGTACAGGACTTTATAATATTCTTACCATTTATACAATGCTGTTTTAAAGCAGTTAGTTTATTCTTCTTGAATTTTATTTGGATTCACTTAATTTGTTCTTCATTCCAAGTCACTCTGAACTTTCACTAGTATTTTAGATTTTAGTAATATGATTGTTTTCTCTTTTGTACATCCTATTTGTAAATGCTGAAGCTTTTAAAAAACCCATGAAATTAAGCTTCAAATCATCAAGTATAATTTTACCTTGGAGGTATGTAGATAGGTAAGCCCTGAAGAGAAAGAAAACCAAGAAAAGTTTTTACCTGTTGCTTGTCTATGTTAATTTAACATCAAATTTAATTACACTTCTTACTATTTGTATTGTACTTAACAAATAATTCCCCTGGCATTACATCAGGGCTTTCTGATTAAACTAGAGTTAAACTATTTTGAGCGACTCTGAGAAGTACTGCAAGCATTTTGGAGGACAGGCAGGACTTTAGAAGTGATGCCTGGGAGTTGCTTGCTCTGACTCATTAGATTATGATTGCTTGTTTCTTTATGAGGTTAACGAAATTGGTTCTTGAGGACATGTAGTAGGAGTAGTCATGTGTTGATTGGCCATGGTTTTAATTCTGGTTCTAGCACTTAGGATCACATGAGCTCATCATTTAAAGTCAATTCTCTAGCATTAAAGTAGCTATGTTTTTTATTTTTGCTTTCCGCAGTAGAAGTGTGATTGGAGCTATATTTCCTGTAAGATATCAGATTGCAATTCTGGGGCCAAAGTACTGCAGTCGTATGGTTTAAATCTGGCTTAAAGCCGTTAGAAAAATTCATATGCTTCAGGTGGCAAGATGCCTCACTAAGTGAATATGGTAATGGTACCAGGACCATTGAAGTAATAGTAACAGGCATTTGAAATTTCTGTTTGTGAACTTCTGAAAGCCACCACTGAAAGATGTGGAGAACTGTACAAAGAGCTCACCTACACCACAGCACCTAGCCTAGTGAAATGACAGGCTTGGACTTCCCTCAGGACCAAGAATAGGGTTTATTTAGACCTGCTTTGCATGTGGGTCTTTATAAGTGGAACACTCCTCACATGCCTGAGGAATGTTGTCTGTACCTAGCATTGCCAATGGTCTGGAGAACAACTGTTACTCTCAGCCATGAGGACTGGAGGCAGTGACTGGCCAGACCAGCACAACTCACATATAGTTACTTAAAAAACATGATAAAAGTCCATCGAGTACCTTTGCACGGTTATGAGCTTCTTACACAGCAGTAGTGGTGGTAGTGAGATAGCAGGTTTCTTTGTTCTTTTTTTCTTTTCTTTTTAGAGCAGAGATAAATTCTGCTGATGGGCAAGCAGTTTTTTATTCCAGGCAAATTCAGTGTAGCATCCTGCATCTGCCTAGAGCTCAGCTGGAAGAGGCAGCCTTAACTTGAAAGAAGTTAAAGCTGCTTTAAGAGGCTGCTTAACTTGGCCCAAGGTAAGATGCCTGTAAGAGGCAGTAGCTCCTGGCTCTCAGCTCCCCACACACCATGAAAGCAGTAAAATTTGGGCCTCATGATTCATCCTTCTGAACCAGTTCTGTATGCTGTGCTCTTATGACCCTTACAGCAAAGTTGCAGTGCACACTGAGGTTGCGTCTCTCAACTCCTTCAGGTTCAAATGAAATCCCCAGTGTTCTGAGGACTCCCAGAACTGCCAGGTTCAAGGAGTGCAAATCACTGAGCTGAATGCTGGGGCCGGTTATCTCTGGTACCTGTGAGCATTCAACCATGCACAGCCAGGCCAAGCCCTGGCAAGATCAGCTACAGGGGCCCATGGTTGGCACCTCATCCTCAAGAAAACTGAATTTCACCATCAGCTCATCTTCAGAAACCCTCATGCTGAAAAGTCTACAAGGCTACTGCCTTAATGAAATCCTTCCTGATTTAAGATGAAAGGTTTGGCAGTTTGTAAATTCATTATTAGCTTATGTTCTTTTCTAAACCAGCAGATGGTTTATTAAAAGTCTACTCTCTACCTGCCTTTTCAACACCTGAAATCTGCCTTCTCATGAGAGCTGTGTCATAAATACATAGAATAAGGGAGAGGTGGTGAGATCTGTAGCAGTTTTATGGTTATGTAAACAAACCTCCTTTGTCAGAATTCAGTCAACTCTAACAGCTGGGAGGTGATGGTTCCGTGATGGCGATCACCTTCCAGATGATAGTCCCTACTTATCCATCTCACAGTAATTTCAAGACGAGTCACAGCTCATCCATCTTTTTCAAAGAGTTACTGTGAGTATCTGACTGTAGGAATTTAGCATTTACCCTTCATGGGTCAGTGGATGGGTTAGTCTTAAAGCATCTTTAGGGAGAGATTATTCTAATAAAGCCTCTTTACACACAACATACTGTACCAGTATTTCATGTTTCTTTCTGTCTTTCTTTTTTTTTCTTTCCTTTTAAGGAATTAAAAAACCCACAACAGAATAGCAGGTTGCATTTCCTAGTAAGCCATGTATTTTGGACGCAACATCCCCATGATTAGAGGATGATGTGGACTTCGGTAGAGGGTAGATTAATGGAATTATTCCATTTAAACCTTTGGATGGAGGGAGAGTATTCATAACAGGCTTACAAAAAGGTACTTCATTCCTTTTTTGAGCCTTATTTTGTAGTGCATTCATCTTAAAAGAGAAAGATTGTTGTGTTTTTTTTTTATTCCTTTTGTTGTTGCCTCCTCTCTTAATGCTGATTTCTATAAACTCACAGCTTGTGTACAGAAAGGTTTACCTCAAAACCTGTGATCCATTCAAGCATAAAGTGGGATCTTAATTTTACATTTATTATGGAAATGTTTCAGTCATATTTTACAGGCATGGTATTTTTTAACTGCAAAATAACAAATGTCGCAAACTTTTTATGTAGGTTGCACACTTGTCTTTCATAATCCACATCCACAACACTTGCTATGTCCAGTAGCTCGTAGCAATTTTAGAAGGCAGTTCAGGACAAGGACTGAAGAATGCCATATTAAGTTAAATTGGGAAGAGATTTTGGTTGAAAGTGTAATGCTGATCAATGTGTGACAAAAAAAATCTGTAGTTGCTGGTAAAAATTTAGGGAAAATGAATTAAATGAGAGGGAAAAAAAGATTTCTCATTTATGTTCAAATTTCATTCAGTTATTTTTAAAAGTTGTACTGCTTGAAAATTTCTAGCCTTTCCTTGAGAGTATTAGCAGAGATCAGCTTCCTGCTGCAGAACTTGGACAAGGGGGGCTCAACCAAGGAGGAAGCTGGGTTACCTGGGTTACCTAAGGTAAATTTGGGAGCTCTTTGCATAAGGAAGATAGAAGTTAGTATTTAGCATGCATCTGCTAATTCTTTGTGTTTAAAATTGTGTTATTTCACTTGAAATCAAAGGAAAGTTTTAAAGACAGTGAGTGGCAATAGGGTAGCCACAAAGTATAAGAAAGGTTTTTAGAAGAGGAACTGAATGGAAGGGCTTACACATTTGGGAAGTTGCTTCAGTGAACAGAACTAGAGGTATTTTATGACAGGTAACAGATGGTACCTTGAAGAAGGTCTTCCCAAAGGACTCAAGAATCCAGAGTTCAAGTCATAGTTTCTTCACAATGTTCATGTTTCTTATGACTCAGTGGGCCCAGATTTTACAGGTATTGAAATACTGCCCTTTGAAGCATGGCAAAATCTATGCTATTTTTTTTTTTTTTTCTCAAGATTGACTTATGGCCAGATTATTCAAGCATTGGAATGAGTTAATTTGTTCCATAACATTTTAAGAGGTTAACATCAATTGATTGTTTGAGTTTTTAGTACCATACAGGGTAGTCAGTTTTGAAAATGACAATAGAATTAGGGACCCTCAAAATAGTTGAGGATGATCAAATAAAAGAATAAAGGTTAAGGGAAATAAATTAAGGTAGTTTCATATGTCTTTGAGGACTTTTTCTGGAGTGTTTCCAGGCACTTTAGCTTAACACTGGAGTCAAAGCATTTCAAAAATGTGCCTTATCCTTGCTCTACCCAGGTTCTCTGTCTGTAAAGTAGGGATAATAGCTTCTTCCTGTCTCTCAGTGATAAAAACATTAAAAGATGGTGAGATTTTCCCGAAGTACATTAATGGGGGCTATATAAACACCTTAGATAGTGAAAAGGTAAGTTGAGCTGGCAAAGCAGAGGTCATGAGCAACTGGAGATGAGATGTAGAAAGGGGCAAAGTTGTGCAAGGCCTGGAAGGCCTGGTAATAACTTTATATGCTGTATTATGTCTAGAAGGGAGAATTTTGGCTTTCACTGACCTTTATTCTGAGCTTTTTTCTCGTCTATTTTATTTACGGTTACACATACTGACATTTGTACAATTTCACATTTGTCAGAGAGAAATCCTGCAATTTTCTTTCACATTTTGTTTAAAATCGTGTATGTTTGTGAATGCATGAGACTATCCTTCTATTAACTATTATGGCAGCTCCAGCTCGTGCTGAGGGTGCCAGGCTCCCTCTTGTAATGATAATAGGTTTATAAATACTAGCATTTTATCTGAGGAGCAAATTTAGCTATGAATGATTCTAAAACTTTTTGTAAGAACTAGAATAAACACATATAGTAAGGGTTGCCTAGTATTTTCCACCATAAGAGTAGGTTTTCAGAAGTTTATGACTTTATTGAACACCAGTCTGACTTTTTGAACTCCAAACTAAACTTTTCTGTCATGTGATTTTCTGAGGGTAACTTTTGCCTGCAACAGTAAAGACCTAAACGTTTCTCAAATTAACAGTGATTAAATGCTTGTTATCCATTGTTATTGACTTATTTTAGCTAGTCTGTCTCTCATACACTAGAACATGAAAATCTGGCAGACTGATGTCCTCCCAGTGGCTCTTTTAGAACCTGTTCTAATTTGACTCTGCTGTTATTATTGAGAAGATAGTTTTTTCTCACCCTATCCTGTAAGCAAATGGCAGCCAAACTACTGGAAGAGTCTAGCTCACAACCAGCAGCCTGGTTCAGTTCAGGCGCAGGGTTTGTGCAGGCCTTTTGTCCATGATTCTGTTCCCTCACTGGCAAGAATGGTTGAGTCCAGAGAGCAGCTTTGATGAGGCATAGGGGAGTGTTAAACAGCATTAATGTGTACAGAGAGAGAGACCGTCCAGTGTAGTGACTGCAAAGCATGACTTTACTATAGTCCAGAAATTACTTTGCTGTGGAACAAATCATTTTGAAATCCCCTAGAAAAGTGCAACTGCTGCTGACTGGGCTGCACAGAGGACCCTGCTGCCCACCTGCTTGAGCCATGCAGGGAATTGAGAAGTTCCCACCGAGGGCTCTGTGTGAAGTCTGTGCTATGCTGCACGGTCCCATCTCTGCTACCTCAGCTTGCTTTTTTTGTGTCAGGACATGGAAATCTCACTGCTCATTGCTTTAACGTTAGGAGGTGGCACCCCTATTGGCTCAGATACTGACAGTCTGATTTTTCTGTTGGCCTAGTGTTCTGAGTGAGGATGTGGCTCCTCATTTAGCTTGAGCATGTGAAATACTAAGCAAATTTTCATGAGTGTATCAAGGACGCAAATCACCTTCGCCCCAGACTGTCTGTAAACTTTATCCCCTACAGAGAGCAGTCATTCTTAGGAAAGTATTTCGGGTTAACAGGTGGTCCAACTCTTTTCCTGCCAGAATAGTGAGATTTTTTATTTCAGCAACAGATACAGGGATCAGGCTTGCCTCATTTTGATACTGATTTATCTGTCTAAAAACCAATCTTGCGAAAGACCCTTCGGAAGCTCATCCTGCCAGAGGGTGACTGCTTCTTTAGCAGTGCAGAGCCCTCTCACCACAAGGGAGAAGGGTTGTGTATTGAAGATATTTGCCTCTCCTCACCTTGCAGCACTTCACCTAATATGCCTGATCTTGCAAATGTGTCAGATCTGCAGCTGTTTGACGGATTAGTCCCGCCAATTGCCCTGACAACAGAAACAGTGTATGCAGGTGCAGGTGTGTATCTGTATGTGCACATATACACGCACGTGTAGACTTATCTGTCACCCATAAGAAGGCAAGACAAATTACTATTTCCTGTTTAGCATGGAACTTTAAAGGAGGCATATGGACTATAAACTTGTATATATGCACATATACACATGCACACGAATATTCCTGTCATCTAAAGCACATTAAAAAAACCAGGATGTTCTTGTTTCTTGTTATTATGGGACAACTCAAAAACGTGTAGATAGCATATGTGTTAGTGTATCAGTTTCTGTATTTCAGAAGAGAGCAGCCCACAGACATGCAATCCAAAGTTGCTTGGTATTTTTAAGCTGAAATTAGATTCATTGCTTTGATTATTCCTTTGTGGGCCCCAAGTTATATTTTAGTGTCCTTCACCCTCTTCTCCTTTATTATTTATAACCCACACTCTTTGAGCAATGACCAGGACTAATCTGTAACCTTCTGTCCTTCTGCCTGATTCGTTCTCTTTTGAAACACAAAGATTGAAGCAAATATTCTCAGACTCTGTTAAAATATAGATAGATGGATATTTTTCCCATATATCTCATACTAAAATAAGACTTAATGGAGGTTTTGCTTTTCTAATTCAGTCTCAGTGGACCCACTACAAAAGAAAAAAGCAAAGGACCGGGAAGTATATATTTGATATTCATTGTATAATAATGTATCAACCTCGCATGCACTCACGTAGGTATTTTATAGGCATTCCCCAAATGGCTTGTGTGGCCATCTTGATTGTTAGATTAATACATCTGGGTTTTGTAGGTTTTTTTTCCCCCCAGTGTTTTTTGTTTGCTCTGCAATGTAAGCTGCACCTAAATAAATAAATTAAATAGCAGTTCATTTGTGCTCCTCTGCATCACAAAGAAGTGGGGCATAAAACAGCATTAGCGGTGAATCCCCCGAGGACCAAAGAACCTCACAGGGGGCTGGTCTTCTGAATGGTCTCTGTCACTCCCTAGCAGCTAATGACTGAAACAGGATCCATTGCCACTGGGAGCTTTTAATTTCCTTATATTGTACAGAGTGCTCTGATCCAATGCAAAGTGACAGCTACCATTTCAGTACAGCTCATTAACAGCTTTTGCAAAAGCCAGCATGCGCCATGTCGTCATGTGTGCTGTATACCCATGTATGCGTACATGCAAGCTAGATTCAGCCCATGGAGAAGTTACTTTTTAATGTAGGTGCAGGCATAATAAATACAGAGTCTCATATACCTGGTGAAAACATGCAGCATATTTAAACTTCTCTTGGAGCAAAACGATTCATGTTCATACTTAAGAATAAATGGAGAAAACTCAAGGATTTATTTATTTGGTGAAAGACCAGTGATAATGTATTAGAGAGGCAGGAGAACAAAAAACAATGATTTCAAGGAAATTTAGGAAATGTCAGCACTGATGGAAGAAGAGAATTCAAGAAAGTAATTGAAAAATTAAGGGACAGTCCTCAGCTTCTCTAAGGCCTGTGGAAGCTAAGGGGACATAATTATGTCTTTCAAGTGAAGACAACAAGAGCTAGATTAACTTTTGTGTGTAAGGCTGGTTTTGAGTATGTATATTGTTCTAAGCACTGGGAAACTGCAGCTAGATCTGATCGCTTCTCTATGAGGGGAAATTTCCTGTTTTAACTTACAGAGAAGTTGATTTATTTTTATTTTTATTTTTTTTTTGAGCATGCATATATAGAGAAATTGAATTGACTGCCATACCAATCCTGGCACCAACTTGCTATTTTTTTTTAATTATTATTATTTGTTAGAAAAACAAATCCACTGAAAACAAGGAAAGAGAATGTATTTTTGTTTTCCAATGGGACTATTTTTGTTGAATAGTAGAATACCAGAATGAGTCTATTACCAAGGTGCTCCTCATCCTTCAGCCCTTTGAGAGAGGCAAGAACTGCTCAACTGTGTCCTAGTAATCCCCACAAATTGATGAGTACTGGAAGAATAACCCAAATCAGAGGCAGCATTGATGTTTGGACTATTATGAGTTTATGGAAACATATCCCTGGTGTTTCTGTATTAGCATCTTGGATCTGAGTGTATCAGAGTAGGACCAAAGTCTGGAACAAAAGTGCATTCTTATAGTAGAATCCTCAGACCTTGTTGAATAATTTATAATGATGCAGATTTTTATCAACCCTTTTTCAGCTTTGTGAAACTGAAGGTATTCAGTGCCTTCAGTGGTCATGCAGAAGAAGCTATTTCAGAACAGAAACTGAGAAGATGGACATTTGCTGAAAGTGGCAGTTACAGTTGAAGAATGAGATGTTTGGAAAGTCCAATAGGAAACAGGTTGCCATTAAGTACAGAGTCCTGATTCTGAATGATGTAAAACCCAAGAGACAAAGCCAGGGGTGCTCCTTGCTGAGGAAAGACAGCAGAGCTGCTAGAAGTGATCGTTTCAGTTCTTTCTCCAGTCTCATTTCTGACTGTTTGTTATTATTTGGAGCCTAATTGCTGTGATTTTGGACTAGAGCTTGAAATAAATAGCATCGGGTGTGGATAAGGTTGTGAGAAAAACTGTGGTATAGTTATGTTTAGGATTTACAAAATTAATGTGTGAGTTAATGAAAAACTGTGAGTCATGACAGTATGATTTTAAGGCAGAAGAGAATGAGAATATTTTGATGATTTTTTTTTTTTAGTGTGAAATATGAAAGAAGTGCAAATTGTGGGTAGATGAACTGAAACAATGTGACTGAGAAGTTAACAGTATCATGTAAAATAACTTGACGTGGGAAGAATCATAGAATCATATAATTAAAGAATCATCAAGATTGAAAAGACCGCTAAGATCATCTAGTCCAAACATCAACCCATCACCACCATGCTCACTAAACCATGTCCCTAAACGCAGTGATGCTCTCTAATATCCTACAGGACTTGTGGCAGGTAAAGCAACAATCATAGAGTCTTATGGTTTTAGGGCAGTACATGCTGGAATCACTGAGGAAGTAGAGCATTATGTACAGTAGACCACTCAGGATGGTGAATGTATGTTTTAGCATTCCTAAAGAAGGGCTGGTTTAGTGTAAATATCAACAAGCAGTTTAACATCTTTTACAAGTAAAGCAACATTTAAAAAAAAAAAAGTAAAATACTTTGCTTCAGTTTCATAATCTATTGCTTCTATCTACAGTTTTCATTTAACACACCCATCATTCCTCACTGGCTTTTCTATTAGTATGAAACATGTCATCATGTAATAAGAATACATGTTCAATAAATAATGAAAGTGAGGCTTAATTTCTGAAACAAAATTAGATGTAAGTACATGACAGTATGCTCATGGAAACAAGATTATGTATAATTATGTTCACATGATGAACACAGAAAAGATATGTGTTTGTTTAATGGATGTATGGCTGTGTGTAAATTAGAGTATCATGAAAAATATATTTTTCAATATTTAAATATTGCTGCATCCAGTAGACAAAGGTGTGGGGGATGCATTTTGAGGGGACGTATCTTACTAAAAGCTTCTTTTCCTGATGGTGATAAGCTGCAAGTGCAAGTTCATAGACTTGGATTATATTTTACAATGAGAATGAAAATTTTGGACTGATAAAAATGATTGCACTAATACAAAGTTCACTCTGAGAGCAGCAAAAAGATGA
Organism: Lagopus leucura; assembly: GCF_019238085.1. Lineage (NCBI taxonomy): Eukaryota > Metazoa > Chordata > Aves > Galliformes > Phasianidae > Lagopus > Lagopus leucura. The sequence continues at coordinate 2,533,982 of NW_024962334.1, read as the reverse complement.
GTAGCAGAGACTTAACACTGGCTGGGGCGGCTGAATTACCGAGCTCCACAGCAGCAAGAATTGTCCCTGGGTAACAACTTGACACTAAGGACTTGGTGGGACTCCCTGCACAGAGGGAATCTCCTTCTTGCTGGCTCTAACCCCTGCCAGGGAGCTTCTGCCTGCTAATGCCTCGGGGCAGGTCTGCATGTGGGGCTGCACACGCTCCACTTGCAAGACAGCTGTAAAAAGTCTCTGCAGTTAAAATAGTGCAAAGGGACAAATTAACTCTTTGTGTGGAGATAATTCAGCCTGATTCACCCATCAATAAAAGAGAAGAACATAAAGTAAATTCAAACAAGCCGGTTATGAGAGTTGTAGTTACTTAGAATTAAATTTGTATACAGAAGGACTTTTTTAAGAACAGTTACTATGTCATGTACTCCCAAATCACCACATTGATTCAATCAGGCATATTTCTAGTATACCATGAGTCATATTTTCTCTCTGATTGTAAAAATTCAGTTTTATGTGACTGCACTGTGTTTACTGCAAGAAGGTCACAGTCTGTTATGCTCAAGAAAGATCCCAGCCACGTGCCCTAGATTACTGGCTGAATGCATAAGTAATAATAAGTACATTGAAGCTCTAAATAGCACGTTACATTGTTTGTGATATTCAAAAATCTCTACAACAGATGTCTCAAATTAATTGAAATTATGGGCTAATAGTACTTAATGGTGCTTAGAAAATATTATTTTCTCCTCTGACTTCTCTGTAAGGGGGAAAAAGCAGCTAACTGCTAAGGACCTATTGAAGATCTTATCCCATGGCCTCTTTCTTGCGTGTTGGTTTGCCCTAAATACAATGGTAGTTTTTTAAGTGGAAAGGTTGCATATGTGAATTAAATTGAAGAGTAATATGCTGCTCATGGATGTGCTTGAAGAGTGCAAATGATGGTGATAGATGAATCTGGCCTTAGTTGCTGAAATTGGGGTGTTTTACTCATTTAGTTGTGGAATAATTTGTGGCTACATTTTCAGAAATAGTGGCTGTGTACCTGTAAGAAAATGTTCCTAAATTAGTATTGGTTCACATGAATCACAGAATGACAGAATGGCCCGGGTTGGAAGGGACCTCGATGATCATGAATCTCCAACCTCCCTGCCACAGGCAGGGCCACCAACCTGCCATTTAATACCAGACCATCCAAGCTGGCCTTGAACACCTCCAGGGACGGGGCATAGAACAGTTAACGTTGTGTTAACAGCTGAATAACTTCAGGAAAATAAGCTCCCAAAACCGTGATTATAACATTGGAGGATTTTTTTTCTTTGAAATAGTAATTTGTAGCTGCTTGGGTTTTGAGGCTCCATCGTTCCTGTATCACATTTCTATTCTCTAAACATGTGTTAAGCTGAATTTTTCTTGTTTTTTTTGGAAGAAGAAGGAGAAAAAACTCATCATCTGTATTATCTTGACTCCTACAGCAAGACCTATAGCAAACCATCAGATGCTGTTAAGTGTTGGTGAAGCAAGGTGACTGTCGGGACTACGTGTGGTCCCTAGGCTGAGGCCGCTGCAAAAAATCAGCCCATAGTTTGATTTCTTCCTTGCTGTTGGGAACATAGCTCTTAAGGTTAATAAAGGAGACAGACTTTGCTACTCCTCAAAAAATGCAGGTGTCTGGTGATGAACTCTGTACGCCATACAGCTGCGTTTCCATTTAGAGTTAGTGTCAGGAGGCTTGTGTTACAGAGACAGCGTGAGCTTTGGAGAGGGACTGTGGCAGGATGGCTCCAAGGATGGATCTGTCACTGTCGAGCTCAGTGCTCCCAGAACATAGTGAGTGGTGATGAGCTGTCCTGCTTTTCTTTCTTTATTATGATGTAAGAATGGTGTATTAAGGCTAATATTTATCTTGCTTTTTTGTGCTTGTTTTTCTAAAGGCAAACTTAGCTGGCCTTACAGATCCTAATGTTTCCTTGAGCTTCCCCCTCCCTGCTGAAGGACCAGGGGGAGGCAAAGAAGTGTGTCTGGGGCTGGCTTATTCTAGCTGCAAGAAAGAGGAAATGGTATTTAAAAAAACATTTAATTAAATGACAACACTTGGGATTTCATTTAGTTCACATTACAGGAGGAATTTAGACTTCCACTGCTACCACCTGCTGCCAGGCTGAGCTGCGAGCATTGTTGCTGTCTCTCAACGATGCAGGTGAACTTACTGCTGAACCACTTTCACAGTCCAGAAAGCATGACATTCCTTGTTACCAGTGGGAGGAAAGGCTAATTGAGAAGTGTGTATAAAAGCTGTAATGAGTAGCATTTACATGTATTGATTAGAAGTAGGGCCACCGTCTCTCATTTATCACCACCAGCAGCTGTGAAATTTTCCCCACGTCGATTGGCACGGCTCATATTCCCGCTCCTCTGGTTCTTTATTGCTTTTCTCCCCCCGCCTGCCCTGGACCAGAGTGCTGATCCACCAGCTGGAATGGGCTGGTAATTACTCCAGCTTCTCCACCAGCTGCCACAATTGCCAAACCGCTGGAGTGAAAAATTCCATCCCGCATTTCCGATTTTTTACATTACCACTGCATAATCATATTTGACGAATAATTAACCTGGGTTAATACTTCAGGGAGCCATTTGCAAGTAAATTGATAAGCTGAGTGCTGTAAAGGCACATGAGGGCTCAAGGCTTTAGGAAGCTATGCGCTGCCTGCGCTGTTTTAATGCATGCACACTTCCGACCATCTTAATTAAGGGTGGACCGTAGTCACTGTCCTCTGTCCTTCTTAAACAGAGTGTGGCCTGGGAGGAGGGAGAGGATGGGAAATAAGCTCAAACTCTGCTGTGTTTCACTTATGGGATGGATAAGTGTGGTTTTCCTCTCTTTTGGGTTTTGAAATAAATGCTGTGAGATGAAACTTGTTAGGAGTGAAATCAATGGCAATTTTCCCTGCAAACTTAGTGGAGCTGGATTCAGATTGGGTTGGAAAAGCCAATTTCCCCACTTTTAGTAATGACATGCAGGTCAATGAGAGAGCAAAGTTGAGTCCTTTTGGGAATGTATATATTTGTATATATATATTTTTCAATTACGGCGTCTGCACTGTTTCAAACACATACCTTTGCTTTGGGGTTGATCCTGGATTTCTGAGATAAGTTGAGAAGCTTCTTGGGAGACTTCAGAGGTTTATAAATCCACTCTTTCTTTCTTTGGCCTCAAATTTTAGAGTTTTTGGTGTGGATCTTACTCAGAGCAGGGCTGCACTACCTACAGGTAGCTTTTGTCATTTTTTCACATTCTTTCTTCTTTCTTTACATTTTTGTTAAAATGTTCGGTTTACCCTTTGCTTTTATATAATCTAGTATTTATTTTCCTTTTTTTGTTTATTTTGTTTGTTAATGGGGAATGTTTTATACCATATAATTTAAGGAATAAGCTTACCATAGGTGAATCAACAGCAATTTCATAACGTGCTTATAAGGATCCTGTAAAAAGTAGAACATAGTAGCTTTTCCTTCCCAGATATGAGATTGTTCAAATGACAAGTGCCACAGAAGCTCTTTCTGCTCTAAAGCTTACATACATACTTGCAACATAGGCAATTTGGTAAAACCTCGTTTGGCAATCCAGGGAGAGCATGTGAAATTTGTTGTGTTTCATCACCAGGTTTCTTCACTGTTGCTCTGATTCAAAAAGTCAGGCACTGAGGTGACATAAAGGGTATGGAAAGGTGGCCCAGAGAACTTCCGTTGTGTTTGGGTTTTTTTTGTCTAACAATATCACCATTCAAGCAGTACTTGCTCCTCAAAGTAGATAGTAAGATAGTAAATGCTATAGTAATCTCTGCGGTATGGCTTTGGGCAGAACAAGAAACAAGAATTAAATAAAACACGTATTATTACAAATCCTATCATTACCTGAGCTTGGTTGCTTGTTTGTTGTGTGTTTTTTTGTTGCTGCTGCTGTTGTTGCTGTTGTTTGTTTGCATGTTTGTGTTTTTGTTTGGTTGAGTGGTTGAATTTTTCTCTGCTGTGTAATAACATTTCTTGGATTCACAGAAGAACCTCATAAGGAATATTAAAATATACTTCTGTTTATGGAGAGAAATGTCAAAATATGTTGTCTAAATGATCTGAAAAGACAAAGAATTGGTCATCCAGTACTTCCATAAAAAACTATGTAATCTGTTAACTCCTCAAGATGCCAGCCTAACTCCTAAATTTTGGGTATATCTGGTTTGACGGTTTCTGTGGTAGCCATGTAAATCAGGAGAACAGCTAATGGATTGGTGTATTACTGCACTTGCCAACACCCCCAAGCTGGTGGCATTCCAAATGCTACCAAGGTGCATTACTGGTGAGGTTGGGTCGTAGCTGCCCATCCAGCCAAGGAGTATGGTCCCCAGCCCAGCTGCTAGCTGCTTTTATCTCCATCTGCAAATGTCTGTGAGCAGGCATCCTCAACATGTCTCATCTGTTGTACCCTAGGAATTCCTCAAGAGCTGGTGCAGGGGCTCCTGGAAGCTACAACAGTCACTCACATTATTTCATCTCCTAATGTCAAGAAAATCTGTCAGAAGATGGTTCAATAAAATGTTGTGTGTTAGGGTATAAGAGATCAAAGTGGTTTTATTCACTGAATTGACTTACGAGAGAGATGCAGATAGATTATTTCAAGTTAGACAAGTTCTCTAAGGTCCTGAGAAGAGCCAGACTTTCTGGTAAGCTGAGAGCAGGAGTGAATTTGAGTAGGTTGCCATGAAATGTTAAACTTGATACCTGGAGGCAACAACGTGCTTCTTGAAGGCAGCAAAATTCATTTAAGAAGTGTAGGCCCTAATCACACCAAATATCTTTTTACTGTGTCATCTACTTTAAATAAGAGGTTCTTATTAAAAGAGACTAAAGTTAAATTTTGCCTTGTTTCATGTGTACAGGTTTACTCTGTTGCTAGAGAGGATTTCCAGGCTGTGTTTGTCCTATGAAATCTCTCTGATTTTGGAAAACTCAAGGAGAAAGAATACCACTTGAAAGTATGGTAATTATGTGATTTCCAGTGGTTTTTGCTATTTAAATAGTCTAATAGATATTTTTGTAAAATATCTTAATTGTGCAAGAACAGAGGTAGCAAAATCCTGAATTTCTTCTTTAAGCTGAGAGCTAGCTGCATTGAGGCAGACATACAGTCCTCTGCAAAACCCCTGTTACAAGTATTTGGTGCAAGAGGTTTCCATAGCAAACAAAATTCCATTAAGTCATTGCTGGTCAAAACTCTCACTGAACACCAGGTGAGTTTGAGCAAGCCAAGCTAGACTCTAAAGCAGGAGCTTCAGGATGTAGCTCATTCACAGTAAAAAACAAAAGGAATTAGCCTTTTCAGTTTGCCTTCCTCCATCGTGCAGCTTCCTAGGTCTGCCTTATTATTTTCGTGTGGCCAAATTGCTGTCCATCTTTTCGTCTGCTCAGCTGTTTCTGTGATCATTCCCTTTAAAACCTAAGTAAGATTGCTTGGGATGGCCTGGTGATCAGGGTAATAAATAAATAAAAATACAGATACTGCTATTGTGCTGAATTTCTCTGGCATGGCAGCAGTCTGACTTTTATTTATATTTATTTATTTTTTAAGTAAGGCTTCTGTGTATACTGGACAGAAAGTCGGCGCTAGGCATTTGTCACCGTGTGAGGTAATGCAGGGGAAAGCAGTTCCTTTCAAAGCTCGACTGTAGCACTAAGTGAAATCAATGGCCAAACAATCTAACACAATTGGTCACATATTGATAGAATTAAACACCGCTGTTAACGTGACTTGTCATTGATCTGACAAAAACAGAGTCCGGGGTAAAAGTCGCCTGAAGCCTTTAGACTCTGTGTTTATGTAGCAAAGGTTGGGAAATTATTCGCTCCATCTGCTTCTAACATAATTTTTTTTTATTTTTGCTGACAATACTCCTCATTCCAGAAACCACCAGCAAAGCTTTAACCTCTTCATTGTAAGAAACATGCGAGTGCACAGCCATCTCCTCCACAGGGCAAATCCTGGTGTGGGGCGTTGGGTTTCTTCAATGTGCCAGTGCAATAAAGAAAAAAATGTTCTTCCAATGCTATGAGCCTAGTCAGCATATGGATGGGCTGGTCCAGATCAGCCACAGGCGGCTTTTACTAGCGAGTAAGCACAAAGAGTGCAATACAGAGTGCTATTGACTTTCAAGCATGGAAATGTATCAGGAAAGTAGAATGAGGGCAATGCCTTCTGCTGCATAGCATAGCTGGCCTACGTAGGGTATTGCCTCTTGTCACGTGGTGGCTGTGGTTCAGAGGGGAAAAATACCAATAAAGGCAGCAATTAAGAGGTTTTCTGCTAATATCCCTTGAAAATAGTCTGCATTTCAGGAATCATTTTTATTGAGTTCTCGCTTTCCATCCGTAGTTTAGCTGTTGGCCTTTCATTGTTGTGTCAGAATTGCAAAGATTTTACATTATGAAATCCTCAGCTAGCTGGAATGATTGCCCTACGTGCTGGAAACAAGCATCTAACAATTGCCTGAAATATCTGAGCAAATTGCTCCAGAATGTTTGCAGTGGAGACTTGTCCTCAGTGGTGTGTAGCTCTCTGATCTGACTTACGACCTGTGCTTTGCTTTTAGGCTGATTGCAAGCCTGATAATGTTTTCTAAAGTATCATCATAAGAGGGAGGAACTCAGGTCTGTGAAAGGCATAGCTCACTGCTCACTCGCAGTCACAGCACAGCCAGCCCCTGTTTCTGCAGCATTCATGGTGTCATGACAGGTGTTTTTACCTGCTCTGCACAGTCATTTCTCCCCCCTGCTTCTCCAGTTGTTTGCCTCTTGGATGTCTATTTGGTTTGCTGGACTGTTTGTGGTGTGTTGGAGATTGGAGCTATCTGACAGCTTGATGGTGGTGAGGCAGGCAGGCTCGGTGAGAAGCATTTCTGGGAGGACAGGGCATGGTGATAGGGTCACCAGCAAAAGGTTTCTGTACACCTTGTGTTTTTGGGAGAGCAAGGTGGAGCTGTGTTTGCTGTTTGTTTTTTGGTGATTTTGTTTGTTTGTTTGTTTGTTTGTTTTTGCAATGCTATGGTTGTATAATAAAAGCTTTCCACCCAAGCTGGGTGTAGATATTGCAGGTGGATTGTTGTTGCCTGTGGCAGCCACAGCAGCGAGTTTCTCTGCACTATATGCAGCCTGGGGACTCTGAGGCAAGCTATCACACCTCCACAGTGCCTTGCTTTAATTCATAGGCCTGGAGATGTGAGGAGGGAGAAAGGAAGGAAAAACTTCTGTGTACACAGTAACCCAGTCACATGGGGGAGAGTCAGACAAGAGTTATGCTGCTTACTTGCACTTCTGGCAACATTACAGAAGCAGACAGGTTTCTTCTGAGTGGAATATGAGTTTTTCCAAGATTATTAGAAGAAAGACATTCCCCCAGTAGGGAAGGAGCAAAAATACCTGTGCGCAATAATTGCACTCTCACAGTGTGAAGCTCTGTGGGACACTGTGACAGAGCTGATCCACCTTCTCCACACCTTTGTCATGACTCTAGTTTATCAATGGTGTATGCATCTGAGCTGGAAATGTGAAATGCTTGGCAAAGATTACCTTATGCTGCAGCCTAAAGCTAATTGCCCATCATGACAATTCCCTGCAGGCTCATATGTCTGAAGTCTCAGTATGAGCACTAAAAGCTCATTTCAAGGGTTAAAGAACCCTAGTGACAGCTGGGATGTCAGGAGGGAGATGTAATTGCATAACACAACTGGCAACCTGTATGACTTGGGAAATGACCAGAACACAGCTGCTGCATCTGCAAAGAGATAGCAGTGGCCAGTGCTTTGCACCCCATCAGGAAAGATCACCCCACCCAGAGAGCAGCAATGCAACATGCCTTTTTGTACAAGTGCATCTTTCCCCCCTCCCATCACATGTGCCTCCTTCTCTCTTGCTAAAGTGATCCAAAAGTCCTACAGCAGGACAATGGTTTTGTACAGTGCTCTGATGCAGAATAAAAAATGTGTAAATGCCAAACAGTGCTGCAGTACTTACCTGTGATACCAACAGAAAGCATGTGCACAAAGGCTTTGTGTTGTCTTTCTACTCAGTGGTTGGAGTACCTTCCATGTGAGTTCTTCAGCAGTTGGGCTTCAGTGATTTGAAATTACGAGATGAATTTCAGATCCTTCAGAGTGGATCCACTGAATAGTGCCTTTAGTTTTAGACAGTCTGCTTTCACTTAGAGGAATGAATTCAAGATCAGTTTGTAAGACGCAATGTTGCAGGTCTTTCTGGTAAGAAGCTTTTTTAACATGAAAAATTAAGACAGCCCAATTTAGGGTGAGTAGACTACTCAGATATCTTCCCGAATCAATTTCTTGCTGCATTACTATAGAAAACTCCAAATCTATTTCTCTAATTTTGTCAGTCAGTGCAAGACTTTTTTTTTTTTTTTTTTTTTCTATTTTTACGGGAAAGTAAAAGGCTCTTCATGTTTACTTGATGCTCCTTTACCCTTTGGAAAGTCAAAATTAAGGAATTCAGTTACTTTTTAACTTCTAGGATCTAAAGCACCAAAGGTTTTATATATTTATTTATTTTTAAATACAAACTCCCCAAATCTCTTTCTTAAAAATATAAGCCTATATTTGCAGCATTTCCCTTCTCCTTTTTTAATGATCAGCAAGCAGCATTTCTGTCCAAAGACTGCTCAAAACTTGTGTCAATCAACTTCTATGCTTCACAGGATGCGGGAGCAGTGGCACACTTAGCCTTGAATTTGTTCCTATTTACTAGAATAATGGGACTTAATTTTAAATGAGGAGCAAGTTTAAAAAGTAGGTTTAACCTTCACGTTAATATTATGTGATCGCTTTCATTATTGTGTTCACAGAGAATTTGAGCTAAATATCTTATTTGCTCTTAAAGTGATGCATTGTAGTCACTGGAGACATTTTAAACAGCGCAGCCAGCTGAGTGAGGTTCCCATGCTATCTTTATCTCTCTGTGCCCATGAAGTGTTTAGTTCTTATTATGGCTAACTTATGCAGTCTCGGATTGAGTTTTCCTCCCTTAACGTAGACAATTGGCTGATCAAGGACAGCTCTTTAAGCAGGGTTGAGAGATCTATAATAAATTATCAAAGACCTGTGAAGCCAGCTTCATAATAAATTATCCCAAGTCCCATCCAGTCCCTAGCATGGCAATTGGAATTCATGGGAGCCTGGCCTGACATGTCTCAGGAGAAAGTCTTAATCCTTCAAGTGAAAGCCTGAAAAACTTGAGATGACAGACTGTATAAGATAAAGCCATGATGATCTGCCAAGACTATTTTAGAAATTTTGTGCTTAATGGCCTCAGCTGTATTTCTCACTTATATTGTTCTTCCTACAATGGATCTTTAACTCTATTGACATGGTGAAATATAGACGGGTTGATAGGGCTAGTGAACTTTTAATTATCTATGTGCCACACTTCTCTTGCAGTGAATACCATAGGTTCTTGACTTCAGAAATATTTTTGTGTCCCCATACCTTAGTGACATGAGCAATTTCAGTAACCAGAGCAGAAACCACAGTGCCCATGGCAGTGTGGGTTTCATATGGGCAAGGAAGAGAGAAATTGCAGCTACTTGTGCCATGTGAGGTGAGAGCAATTGTAATGGGGACTGCTGCCCCCTTACCACCCTCCAATTTCTCCATCAGCCGTATCAATTCCAGGATAAAAGAAAGCCCGTGTAAAAGTGCCTGCAGAGCTAGAGCTGGCAGCTACTCAGCACTCATTTTGCTGCAGTTGTTTTTTTGATTCTCAAGTGTCTCTGGATTGAGCTGAACTGAACAAGGCTCAGAGGGATCCATAAAATCCTCTGTAAAAAAATGGTAAAATATCTTTTCTCTACATAAAATTGTAATGCTATTGAAGTGTTTCCCATTGAGACTTCTTAGTATAGAAAATGTGTTGCTTTGGGAAGCCAAGACCTTCACTTTTAGGACAACACCCTTAGTGTTTTTTCTACAAAAGTGTTATGAAAGCTTATCAATTCAGACCTACTATTAGAGAAAGATACTCTACTCCTTGTATGCTGAGTTAATATAACTTTTAGTAGAAGTTTAGAAAATGACAAGAGAGACAATGTTGCTGTGGCAGAGAAACTGCAATCATTGAATCAGGCAGCTAATCAGAGGGAACAAAGGTTACAGAAAATCAACGTGAGATGTGTTAATGAGATGCTTGTGTGAAACACAACAAGATCTGAATGATAAATATCTGTCATACATTGCAGTATCATACGGGCATCACATCAACCTAGATTTTATACTTCTGTATTATTTGCATTACAATGCATTCTAAAAATCTGAGAATTTCGTATTAGTTTCCAGTGTGCTTATAAATCCAAAACACGGGTAAAGGAAGGGAAGAAAGTACGTGTCATGATGACTATAATAAACAGTGGAGCAACAGAAGCAAACACCGAAACACCTGTTAGCAGATGTATGTATTGTAAAAGGTGTCTGTGGGACACAGATGTCAGTTTGTGTAGGAATGGCAGCAGCTTTGTCTCCACACATGGCATAAAGAGTGAATTCATGTCCTGCATAAGGATATTTTGATGTATACCCAGGAGCCAGCCTGTTCAATGATTAATATTAGTGCTGTTCTTCCCTTTGATGGAAACCCCTCTGGAGGGGAAGGCTAGCAGTAACGTCAAGTTATTAGTGTTGCTGGCAGAGTAACTACAGCTAAAGTTGCAAAGTTTAACCCAGTGAGTAACCACAGCGTGCTGTTCCTCCAAAAAGGTGTTCACAGCCTTGTGAAGTACAGTTCCATGCCGTTCCCTCAGGGCCTATCACTGTGACCAGAGAGCAGAGCTCAGGGCTGCCCCTCCGCTCCCCTTGTAAGGAGCTGTTAGGCCTCCATGAGCCTCGCTTTGTCCCCTTCTTTGCCCTCCAGACCTTTCCCCATCTTCGTAGCCATCCTTTGGATGCTCTCTCATAGTTTCATCTCCTTCTTATATTGTGGCACCCAAGCTGCACTCATTGCTTGAGGTGAGGCTGCATAGCACAGAGCACAGCAGGACACTGAGAGAAGGAGTCTTCCCTTACTTGGCTGGCGGGGTGGGCCTGATGCGTGACCCTTGGGTGCTGTTGGCCCTTTGGGCTGCCAGGGCACACTGCTGACTTAGATTTTATTCGCTGTCAGCCAGAACTGCCTTCTGCAGGGCTGCTCTCTCTCATCTCCCAGTTTGTACATACATCCACAGTTACCCCATCTCAGGTTCAAGAATCTGGCACTTGCTCTTGAATGGGGACGATGATGCTGGTTTTCCTGTTTCATTATTGTGTGAACTGTGCCCGGCCTTGTGAGACATCGCTAGTATTGCAAATGGCTTCTTTCTGCTGTTACTAGTAGCTAGACCTGGATGTCATGCACGCTGCAGCCCAGAGCTACCTACATGCTGCTAACTGCCAGCTGCAACAGGAACCAGGTCCTGCAGAGCACTCCCCAAGGGACACCCAGCTAGAAGGAACCTTTTTTTCTTTGTTGTATTCTTGTGCTTAGTCCCATACCTGTCATGGTGTGACAAGGATGTGACGAGCTTTGTGCAGAAGATGGTAACCATGACACCTCTTGATTGCCGGCAGACAGAGGTTGCTTTGGTTAAGTGAAAGAAATGTAAAAAATGCACCTATGTGGTGTGTCCAGTGACTAAGATGGCTGTTAGAACTGAATGTGTTACTTTAGGGCATGAGTCCTGCACTGACACTGAATTCAAGACTCTGAAAACAGGAAGAGCAGTTCTTTAAGTTCTTGTGCTGGGCTCAGGAGGGTAAAGGTTTCTGGAGGTGACCTGGACCCAGGAGTCCCATGTCACTAAAATGCCAAGGCTTAGTGGCTGGTTTTCCTCCCACTGTGGGAAAGTAATGGAACTATTTCATTAAAACAAGATGGAGAGGAATGTGCACCATAAGAATGAGGGTACAGTATTGTGGGGCATTAATTAACTTGTGAAATGAGAGAATATATTCTATCCCTGAATTGGATCTTAGTGCTCCCAGCCTCAGTCCAGTGCAGAATCTGTCAGGGTACTGCCTGCTTTTTGGAAGCCTGGTGGGTTTCTTCCCTCTGTTTCTGGTTTTGATCTGGAATTTTGTTCAGGATGTTAGTTACCAATGTTCTGTTATATATTATACCCTTTCTCTACTGCTAATGGATTTTATGATGAAATTCATCTGTTTGTATGTACTTTAAAAAAATTTTTTTTTAAATAAAAACATAACAGTATAGAATCATAAATTTTCTCCTTGAAACAGTAGGTGAAACTAATGCCATGTTGAAGGCATGGACTGCTATAAGCTCTATAGTATCCCTTATCATAAATTAGATCAAATGAAATTTGCAACATTTCTATTTAGTTTATGGAGTGCTGAGGAATTAAATGGCAGAAGAGGATGCCACTTTTTCACTCTTTTTAATAGGGAAATGATTGTATGTTCTTAACCCACACCTTTTTGTCATCTTCAGGAAGACTGGCTATTGTATTAGCAATTTGTAATCCCAGTCCTGACACAGCAGATTTCATGGCACTGGGTGCTGTACAAATACAGAATAAAGAGATGGAGCTATTTCCAGAAGCTGTAGCATTCCTGAAGGAAAAAAGGAAAAAAAGGAAAAAAAAACAAAAAACCAAAACAAACAAACAAACAAACAAACAAACAAAAAACAAACAAAAAACAACAACAACAACAAAAAAAACCCCATCAATTTAGGGAATGCTAAAAATTAGTGAAAAGTGTCTTGGGGGCTGTTCCTGGCAGGTACTAATTAAGCCCAAGATATGTCAAAGTGTCAATGTGTCAAAGTTCACAAGCACAGTGTAACTCAGTGGCTGGCAGGACTGAATCATACATTCTGAAGAAATCATGCTACTGATGAGCACGAGGCTTGTTGTTAAAGCCTTTTCTTCATTTTGTTTTTCTCTGAGGATGAAAAAGAGCAGGGTATACAACAATTAGAAACACAGCGTTTATTTTGCAGACACAGAAAAGCAAACAAAATAGAAATAGCAAGACATTTATGTACATGAGAAAAATTGCATCAATACTTCAGCCATACATCAGCTTATGAATACTGTATTGATCTGTTTTTCTTTCCAGCACCAAGACAAGATTAGTGCTACATGCATGGAGCTTCCTTAGCTATTGGATGAAAGGTTTAGTGGTTGGAGCGTGGGGACCGGTAGTCAAGAAGCCCCCAAAACAATGTCTACTTTGGACAAAGTGTTTCTGGCTTTCTTTTCTTACTTTGAATACCTGTTCATGTGACAAGAGGTACTTCATACTCACCTGTCTTACAGGTCTGATGTCAAAAATCTACTGGACAATTCAAGTGATTTTAAAATGCAGTATATGCAGAAAAGCTTTCTCCTGTTACTCTGGTCCATGAATGTTCCTTTCACACTGTTGCACTTACTTCTTTGTGGCGTTTGTATTGTCGTGGCAGCCAGATGTCTAACTCAAGTGTTTTGCCAGGCACCGTGTAAGCATGTCACAGGAGATGGTCCTGGTGTTTCTGGTATCCTTCTCTGCCCTTCAGACAAAAGCTGGTTCAACATTTGCAAGGGCTCCCTCTAGCATCCTTACACCTCTGTTCATGGCAGAGGCAGCCCTGCCAAATAGCAAAATAGCACGCCTTTCTCTCCAGAGCTTGCCATGCGTCTCTGTGTCTCAGGGACACAAGTGTCCTCTGGTGAGCTATCTTACTGAAGACAGGAATGGAAATAATAATAATAAAACGAATCAACTCCATAGGAAAATGGAATTTCCTCAGGTATCAAGTATTGGTTCGTGAATCCTTCCTCTTCCCTTGTGGTTTTTTTGTTCTTTTTTATTCATTTCTTGTTTTTTCTTTTTTGTGTGTGTGTGGTGTCTGGAACTGAAAGTAGGAAAAACAAGTCACGTAGCTGCACATCATGACAACTGATAATAGTAAGAAGCTTTAGTGGCCTTCCCTGTCGAAGAGCTGCCACTCTCACTGACAGTATGGGCACAGTGACTAAGAAGGATAGAAAGGAGAACTGAGCTGGTACAAAGGAAATGCAGATTGTACCATACTTAAAGAAATTTAGATCACTGTCTTCCCAAGGAAAGCATTTTTATTAACCAGCTTTGCTTTACAACTTTAGAAAGGCATAGTTTTCCTTGTCATCTCCTGACTATATTTGTGTCAAGAAAGTGTTTCTGTAGTAAAGTATGCTTGTGAGTTTGTAAGATGCAGTGTTTGATATGGTTCTTACTGATGTATGTCGAAGCTTTTCTCACTAGCCTTACTAGAAACAAGTTTGTGCATGGGAGTAATGAGAAAACCCTCTTTACTTTTATACTCTAATTTAAAATCTCTTAAGGGTCTTATGAACATCTTCATACACTCTAACAACGATCTGCTTTTTCCTCCTAGTTGCCATTTTCAGAGACAGATTATCACCAAAGATCCAGTTCTGTGCTAGTATGAGACTAGGCAAACTCTGTTTGAAAGTTGTTGTATCACAGCCCAAAGAAGTAGCAACTAAATTCCTGTGTGTTTCATGAGCTTTTGGAGTCTGGCAGAATCCCAGGGTAGTCTTCTACCTTAAAATCCACTTTTGTTTATTTAAAATAAAACAGTTATGAGGAAAAGAATCATGAAGAAATCGAACAGGAGAAGGGGCTTTACACTGAGATTTTTAGCACCGCATTGCTTTTATATAAAGCGTGCTGTTGTTTCTATTTAGCAGTTCTGCTGCTAAGCTCCAAACCCAGTCTATTTCAGCCATCCCCTGGGATTCCCTTCTACTGAATTTGTGGTGAGTCAGGAGGTACTTTTACCTGCCTCACACCCCTGTATCTAGAATTTATCTGTGAGCTGAACAGGAGAAGTACTTTGGCCGCTCTGTATCAGGTACCCATCTAATTTGCTCCCATCAGATGCACCTTCAGAGCTGTCTCTACCACAAGCTGGCATTCCTCAAAAGGAGTTATCTTCCAGTCTAGGCTGATTACCTATTGGTTCCATAGCAAATAGGTCAAAGACCAGTCCAGGCTTAGGATTGTGTACTTCCTGCCTGCAGCTGAAGATGCAATTCATCATGCCCCTAATCCACTGTAAGCTGTCTCCCGACTCACTCTTTCTCCCAGCTCAGTGAGTCCATGTTTGCTAGCAGAGTGCATCTGTTACATGCAAAAGGAGACTGCAGATACTCTCCCCAAAGCTGCACCTAATACTAAATGCTAATTTTTCATTGACAAAAGTTCAGTGGATAATGCAGTGCTCTTTGACAGGAATTTCATTTCTTTATAGGATTTCCATGCCATGGAAGGATTAAGTGAAGTGGATTTCACCTCTTTATGCCAGTGATAGATGTGATCCTCCTCTATGTGGTCAAAATACTCTTTCCCTGCACCCAGCACACATATATTGAAAATGCATTGATTTGTGGTGCAGTTCTGAAAATATTGTCCCAACTCAGCTACATTTTAGCATTAGATTTAAAGAGACTGAAGGAAAATGCTGGATATACCAAAGGAAAAGGAGAGTTTGGCAGCTCAGACCTTTTCCTTGCTTCTCAGATGACAGTCACAAGACTGCAATTACCCCCTCAATTAATTTCTAGAATCTGCTTTCACCCTGAAAATTCTTCAGGTGTTTGAAGTGAACGGTTTAAAGAAAGTAAATCTGTGTTTAAAAACAACCAGTTGTGTAGTTTGAGTACTTATCCTCAGCTTTACAATACGTACACTAACTGCTATAAATCACAGATGTAAAATTTTGCTTCAAGATGCAAAAGTGAAGGGAACTGCTTTTAGAGAGAGATTTCTATTGCTTTCTTTATCCTTCAGAATGATACTGAACTATAACTCAGAGCGGGGAAAGGAGGGAAATTGTATTTCCTCTTGTGGAGGAGTCAATCTACTTTCATTTCTGCACGTGGGGTGATATGAGGATAGATTTACTTAAGAAGGGAGAGAGAGAAGATGTGCGGAAGACATAAATGCACACACATGTATTAGGACAAATAGATTATTTTCAGAGCTTAAAGTTTATTGAATAAAATGAAAACTGTTAGAAGGACCCAGCCCAATTACAATGGTTCATGGCGTATTCTGAAAAAACAGTATGAGCAGCAAAATAAAGTGCATCCATTTTGCATTAAGCTTCCATTAATGCTCTTGTTTTGCTTGCATTGTTTTGATTGTCACATTCATTTTGTTTTGCTTCTTAGATTGTTTTCAGTGGGCTTTTAACTGTGAGTATGTGCAATACTTCCCTACCCTTTGATGTTTTAGCCGAGGATGAACCAATTGTGGAGGGACTGTGATTAAATTCACTTGACTGCATTTCCCCCTTTTATTTCCTAATTCTTTTTTAACACAATACTGTTTAACACAAAGGTTAATAAGCAGATCTTTCTTTTATAAAGCACTACTCCCCATACAGACAAATGATCCTGGTCCAGTGATCATCTTTCACATCCATAGGAGTCTTTCTACTGGCCTTGCCAAGCCCATCTCTCATTGGGAGTCATGAGATTGAAGTGCTTTGCCAGACAGAGGCTGAGGGCATCGCACAGTAGCACACCATGGGCTGGCTGCAAATGCTCTGCTTGGTGCTTTGCATAGTTCAGCAAAACTCTGCCTTACATTCTCAAAAAGCATCAAATGATGTTGCAAAATGCCCTGCTTGACTCTGGGGTCCCCTGCCTAGAGTCAGAGCTGGCGCTTCTGCTGTCTGAGCTGTGAAGGTCCGTGCTGACTGTGAGGCCACAGTGATGTGTGCCATTGGTGTGGAATCTAAGACAGGGCCACGGGAGAACTAAACAGTCCCAGGATCTAATATCCCTACTCTTAAATAATTTTTTCACCATTTTGAAAACTTTACAAAGACAAGATGCCTGGGAATGATATTTTATGAGGCCCATATGCCATTGCTGACACATGACAATAGCACCAGAGGAAAGAAAAAACAAATAGCTTTTTCTAGTCCTTCTTCGATATTAAAAATTATTTGAGATTTTTCTATGTGGGGTATTTGAAGTGCCTGAAAAAGGTTATCAAAACCCATCAATCAGACTTTTTCCCTCCAAAATTATCTTTTCCTAGTCTTTAAAAATGACAGAGAGCTGTGTAGCAATAATGATAGTAATGAAATGACCAATTTTCTTTATTTGCTATCAAATATGAAAGCAGATAAAGGTACAAATTTTTCTTGGTTCTGAGTTCTTTATACAGACTCACTGTTGACTTGAAAGTGTACATGTGAATGTTTCCTGGTTCCATCATTACTTACTAGCACATTAACTTGTGGAAGTAGAAATATTGACCACTTTAGAGAGTAATCCTATTGATATCTGAGCACACACTTGAGTAAAAATGCTTGCTTATATGAGTGGAGTTACATGAGGAACATGTGAGTAAAGTCCCATGCTCAGTGGGAGTGAGCTGGATGAGAACTGCTAGTATCAGCCTCAGTTATTTGCAGGGACACAGTAGGAAACAGAAGCAATTTCTTTCATATTGCGCATTAAAGCCCATTCAGATTTCCTAGAAGAGTCTGCTTTATTTCCACTTTATTAAATGTAGTCTTGCTTATCCTCATACCAGCGGTGTGTGTGTTTTATGAATGTATCTTTCTTTATTTATTGTAATATGGGAATATTGTATTTTGCAGCGTGTAAATTAGATATTTGATTCAATGCAGAGGCAGAGCACAAGAGTGTTATAAAATGTCCAATTCCAGCAGGAGAAGCCAAGGGATGTTTAAAGCTTGATGCATATAATGTTTATATTACATCAAGTACTGTGTTATTGCACAGGATGCTTATTGTTAACGTCTGTGGGGAGAGTCAGTTCCAAAGATTTCAATTTCTCTAAACTGATTATGCAGCTCCACCACATACAATTAGGAAAGTAGTAATGAAATGGTTATGAAGTCCCTTGGCATTCTGTAGTTGCTGTTTTTTTTGTTTTTTTTTTTTTAATTTTGTGAATAGCATCAGCAGCATTCTGGGGGGAAGTGTTTATGTATTTATTTATTATTGATTTTAAAAAATGCATTTAACATTAGTAGTTATTACAAATCCAGTCTCAGCAACAGGAAGGAGATAAGCTGTTTCCACATTATTAAATGCAGGATGCCTAGGGAATTGAGAAGATTTATCCTTTATATAAATATATTAAATATTAATGAATAGTGGTTTCAGAAATTAATTTATAGCTGCATTTAATTTTCTAATAACCTCTCATAGCTTTATACCTTTGTTGCAAACAGTGCATATTTAAATACAACCCCTTGGCAAATATGTTGGATGTCTACAGAATGATCTTGTCCACTGATTAGAGTGTTGCATGTACTTCACAGGTTAAAAGAGAAGGGATAAAGTGGCAAGAGTTTGAATCCAGTCCACGTCGTAACAGGGCTGAGCGGAATAATGCACATTCTGGGGGAAAAAGCAGAGGCAACATAGGGAGTATTCAGAAACCTAGCAAAGGATTCTGCATATATCTACAGGCTAGACCTGGCACTTAGGACAGACAGCATCTATTATGACCCATTTTGAAAAAGCTGAAAGTATCTGGTTTATTGTTTCTCATCAATGTGTATAAAAAGCTTTGTGTTTCTGTGGTTGGATTTTCTTTAGGTTTCTTGCTTGGATTTATCTTGTGTGCAACCATTTGTCCTCTATAGTTGATTCTCTACTTTTCCAAGTGCTAACAGTGCAAGGCATGTTCCAAAAGTAATACCTCCTATTTTATTATTTTGGATCCACGATGTCAGAGGCGGATGTTGGTGGTACAGCAGCAGAGGTTGAACCTTCCCACCAATGTTCCATTGCATTTTGTTACTGTGTGACAGATGGCAGCAGCAAAGCAGTCTGACAAAATGGCGTCTGACACGGAAGTGCGGATGAAGCAAAAGTGTGGCATTAAATTCCTCCGTGCAGAAAATTGTCACCCACTGACATTCATCAACACTTGCTGAATGTTTATGGAGACCAAAGAGTGGATGTGAGCACAGTGAGGTGGTGTGTGGTGCATTTCAGCAGTGGCATCAGTGACAGCGTGTCACCTCCACTGGTGCAGATGTTTATGAGTGTGGCATGCAGTTTCTTGTTCATTGCTGGTGAAAATACACAGCTAATGGTGGTGACTAAGTTGAAAAAAAGTGTTTTGGAGCTGAGAGTTTTCTCTATCAAACTGTGTTATTATGTTCTTTGTTATAGCTTTCATGGAAATAGGTGGCATTACTTTCAGAGTGACCCACATATTTATTATTGTATTTATTTTACAGTATATTTTTAATTTTGAGCTCAAATCAAGGGTCAGAACAGCTGCAGATGAAGTGTTGCTTCCAGTTCTGACACTGCAGCATTTTGGAAGGTTCAGTCTCGAGCATGCTCATGGTCAGTCTGTGCCTGTTTCCTCACTGATGAAATAGATGGAGAATAGGAGACTTCTTTTTTTTGCTGGACTGAACAGATGGATATCTGAGAGAACAGAACTTTTTTGTTGTGTCTGGTTTCTTAGGGCTAACTCTAACAAGTATATGTGGTGTGAACCTTACCTTACTGTGTCTGACTGTAAAGCATCTAGATCCTGCAAACTTTTTAATGAATTCCTTTATTTCCTTCTGTTAATTTGTGTTAATTTCTGTTAATTAGATTGCAGGTGAGAGATGTGTAGTAAAGAGATGGTTAAAATAGTTCTGCCATGCGTGCTTTTTTTTTTGTTTGAGCTTTGCCTGGCTTGACTTGGGAATAATACAAACAAATTAATCTTTATGTGAGAGCCAGCAGAGAATTATCTAGAATTTCTGCAGATCTTCATTAGTCAAGTAGAAATAAGGTTTTGACTTGGGTTAACATATGAACTCCTCTTTCCCTGATCATGGTTAGAACTGCACCATCACTATCCACCAAGAGGAATTTTGACATTCAAGAAATAGACTTTCAGTGATTACTTAGATTTGTGTGATTAAGTGTCCTCTGAAAACTTCTGATAACAATGAATCCATCTTCATCTTAGCAGGACAGGGAGATAGTTGAGGGGACATAGAGGAGACAATAGAGGGGGAGAAAAGGCAGCCATAGACTGCCTGCTTCAGAAAACACAGGGACCAATTCCAGCAGCTCAGCTGTGGAACAGCAAAGACAAAACATTTCTATGTAGGACAGTGGACAACAGCACTGCTCATATGTCAGAGTGACAGAGGTGTCTATCCACAGTTTGGTAATGCCAGTCTCGTGAGTCACTTTGCTGAGTACTTCTCACTGTGGCTAGCAGTGATGGGCTAGCATGTTATCATCTTGTTAGGCTGATTTTAAACAGTGGTGGTTTCTCTGTCTCTTTTGAGTTGTCTGCTAGTGTCTACTACCAGTCTGAAAGCTAGAGCGCTTTGAAGTACATGACAAATTTACAATAAGAGGGAATTGCCAGATTGCTAGATTGAGAGATGATGAGAGTGTGTCTGAAGAAAATATTTAAGTCAGAAGTGGAAGGAATGCAGATTCATTCTGTGAGGCACTGAAGGTGCCTCACAATGCAGTGTGTTCAGCACTCACTGGGCTTCCCAGGACTTCTGCAGACAGCACTGTTTGCTGTACTCCCTCTCCACTGGAATATCACTTGATGCTGTTATGCCAACCCACACATGTGGAAGACTATGGATACCTGTCTTACTGAAAACAGTTAGCTCTGTATCAAGCCCTGCAGAAGGTCAGAGCCTGTGTGGAGAAACCTTGACCACCAGGATGCAGCAAATTCTCCTCATAGAGCAGGGGCATCTAATTCAGGATCAAAACTGAAACTTGACCTTCAAGTCAAGTATGTTAAATAATCCAGATTTTTTTTTTTTCACTGCTGCTGCTGCTGTTGTTTGTTTCTTTGGTGAATTTTTATTTTTGGAAAATGAGTAAAGGAGTTTGTGAAGTCTAAAAAATGAGTGCTCAGAACCAGGACCAACTCCCTGACAATCCATCTCTGGGAGTGGTGTGTGTGCTGGCCAACATGGAGTAGAGCAACATGTCAACAAACAGGAGTGTCAGCAGAGACTGCAGACCCTTTGGGAGTTTATTGCTTTGAGCATTGATTCAGACATACATACTCTGGATCTTATCTCCTGGCCTGCTGCCAGATTCATTTCCAAGCTCAATGTTTCACACTGCCTGCCTGAGTAATCTATGCTGTTGCACATCTGGACAAACCAGCTCTGCTTGCTGTTGGTGAAATGCATGCTGTTGTCCTTGGGAGGATGCAGACAACCCCTCTGTACTGCTCTGCTTAGCTACTCAAAGGCAAGCAATGTTCCATAAAAAGAGGAGCTTTTGAATAACTCAAATTGTCAAATTTTCTACCCTCTAGGGTGAATGTAGGAAAATCTCAAGCAGACAGAATATTGTACAAAGGGATTTTCTCTGTATTACAATGTGCCCGTGTGAAAATTTGAGTGCAAAGTCTTCATTCTGGTTTGCTGTTTGAAGGGATTTTTCCAGTTCTATATACCAGACTAAAATCTCACAGGATCATAAAAATGACCAGTCCAATCCACTGTAGAAGTTCCTCTACTTGTCTGAGCTGTTTCAATCAGTAGACACCCAGAGATTAATCCTTTCTGCAGAAATTTCCATTAACACCTTTTAGTCACGCTAGGTTAGCTTCCTCACTCCACCTCAACCTTGCTGTTTTGTCTGCAAATGATCAAGCTGAAAAGAATGTCATTCAGCCCACATATCAATCTATCAGGTGGGTCATCACACAGGTGCATGGGAAGTGATGCTACCACATTGCATCATAACATACAGGGTAGCAGAAGCACATGGTCTAAGTGCAGCAATATATGCCATTGCACTTTCATGTTCTTTGCAAAGGGCATTGTGTTTAAATATAAAAATATGCATGCAGCATGGGTTTTGTTTAGCTGTCACTTAATCCCCCATGCCCTTAAGTGTCACCATGTGACTAGTTATGCTGAAATAAAACAGAAATGTGTAGGCTCAAAACTGAACATAAGAGATGTTGATGTTAATCTACTCTGTCTCAGAACCAAACCTATTAACTCTCAGCTAAGAGAATGGAGAATGGTCAGACCTTCACGTGGATCCTGTTTTTGTATGATCAATTGGAGCTCTACTGCATTCAGCTGAACTGCTTGAATGTAGAAGAGCAGAATTTGATATAATGGATCCAAATTTGGGAAGAAGTTTATCACCACTGGATATGGCAAATATGAGAAGCAAATATTTGACCAAAGTTTATTGAAAGAAAAATCATTACAGGATTTTTTGCCTATTCTGAAATGTACATTTTGGTCAACTTGTTGAGGGAAGTGATTCTCCCTTCCACTCTGTGCTGGTGAGACTTCACTTGGAGTACTGCATCCAGATGTGGAGTCCTTGATACAGGAGAGGTATGATCTGTTGTAGTGCATCCAGAAGAGGGCTACAAAAAAGATCCAAGGGATGGAACATCTTTCCTATGAGAACATCTTTCCTACGAGGTTGGGAGACTTGGGGCTGTTCAGCCTGGAGAAGAGAAAGCTCTGGGGAGACCTGATAGTGACTCTTCAGTGTCTCAAGGGGGGCTATAAGAAAGAAGGGGACAGACTCTACAGCGGGGTCTGTAGTGATAGGACAGGGGGAAATGGTTTCAAACTGAATTGGGAGATTTAGATATAAGAAATATATTTTTAATAGTAAGTGTGGCGAGGCACTAGAAGAGATTGCCCACAGATGTGGTGGATGCCCCATCTTTGGAGAAATTCAAGGCCAGGCTGGATGGGGCCCTGAGCAACATGCTCTAGCTGTAGATGTCCTTGTTCATTGCAGGAGACTTGGGCCAGACAACCTTTTGGGATCCCTTCCAACTCAAAGGATTCTATGATTCTATGATAACGTGGTAATAAATGTATAGCAGTCATAAACAAAGCAGCTACAGGAAATACTTGGAAGAATCTAAACCATGGTATTTACTTACTGAAAGGGCCTCATGGAGTTTTCTCAGGGACACTGACTGAGTGCTAATCATTCTAGTTCTAATTGAGGTTCTTGTCATTTTTATTTACATTTTATTGAGCAGAAAATCATTCAAACCTCTGTCTCTGAAAGCAGGCAAGTATGCCTATGGAAAGGCAGCATGTTTCCACACAGTCTGTCTTCGGTCTTTTGTGCAAATGGGCCCTAGCAGCTTGACAGAGTGATGAACTTTTGATGGAAAGTGAAGGGTTACCTGTTCCCACCTTAGGAGTAGCTGAAATGGTTGTGAGTGTATGTCAGTGGTAGGGAATAACAAACACGTAGACTAGGGGCAAATTGAATGCAAACAGGTTGTGAAAAGCCTAGGAGATGGTTGTAAAGGCTAACCATTTTGCTCTGTTTAAATGCACACAGTCTGGTGATGATGGAGTCCAAGGAACTTTCTTCAAAGAAACTCCAACATCCACCTGGGAGCATTGCTACAGTCTTGCTGGCTGAGGGACAAACTATGGAAAATGCTCATCAGAGGATCTTCTTCAGTGTATTCTCTTGCTGAATATTCACTGCTATTGTCCAGAGGGCAGAGTGTGGGTGTCTGATGGTAAATTAACCATGGAATTGGGCTGTTCAAAACAGCCGTTGCTAATTGGGAAGATAGAGACTGTCACTTCCAGCATATTGCCACGCATTATGTGTAGAGTGCAGAGGATTGCCAGAGAAGTGAGTCCTTTTCAGAACTTCTGACTCTGGGTCACACTGGAGAGCTCAGTTTGGGACATAAGCTCACTCCTCCTGGCCTCTTATCTCAGCGAAATTGGTCCCCAAGGTAAAGTGAACAGAAGGGATTTTGTGCTAATATTGCAGTCAAGCACCGCTATCATGTCATTAGTATTTCCTATCACTTATTAAAAGCAAATAATAATTCATAAATTTGCACTGGCATTACAGTAGAATTGATCTGTAATTTTATGTTGCAAAATTATTTAAAGCTATAAGTGGGCTCCAGAAAATGAATGGACCCCAATCACGTGAGGTAGGAAAGAGATTCTAGTCTCTGGTTTGTAGACTTAGGAATTAGTTAAAAGCAACTATTTCACTTAAACTGAGATTTTTGTGAATGGCTCCATAATCTGCTCTGGAAAAAGCTCAGGAGTTCATCATCACAAAAAAAAAAAACAAAAAAAAACAGTTAGAAACAACTTTTTGGTGCCTGTTCTGCTTAGTGCTTCCATGTGCTTGTGACAATGTGAACAATAGCAGAAATCTACCCTGCATGCATTTCTGGCATTATAAAACACGGTGCTTTTGTTTGTTGAGTCTGTTTGTTTTTTTAAAACAAACAAAAATCCAAAAGCCCAGCTCCTAAACTCAGTGAAGCTGTGAGTTGCTCTTTGCTTTTTCCTCAGTGGTACAAAGGTACATAGAACTGACTCAGCATCGCTTTGCCTGTGGCATTCCTGCCATGACATTTTACACTTTTCAAGCATGCCCATAGAGCACAACCAGAAAGTGATGCATACTAGAGGAAACCATAGTATTCAAATTCAGATTTTGTATTTGAATCAAGCTTTCGGCCAAAGTATAGAGAAGAAATATGAAAGAAAACTGTGGTGCCTTCTGGAACACAGTTCAGTGAGATCTAAGGATATGACATACAAACGCTAAACTCACTTATCTTGAATGTTCTGTTCCCTTGAAATTATGAAATGCATTCTTTAACAGTATATTAAAAGAGAGGAATGATGACAGAGACACTGTCAATGAATTATCTACACAATTCCCACCAATTGTATCCAATTTAAATGGCAAAAATATTTTAGAACAAAAAAAACCTCTTTCAAAGCACACATTCCATATGTGTCATTTTGTCCCAGAGTGTGCTTTTATCCCCCAAAAGCTGTAAACTCATAAAAGAATAGGATTTGTGGTGGATGTAATTGGACTCAGTACTGTGTGCTACAACTGGAAATTGCTAGCCTATAGAGAATTATTAGCAAAATCGAGGATTTCAAGGGTGGGGGCAGGGACAGAAAGCTGTCTTTGGATGTTTTTTCAACATGACTTTCAGCCTTGCTCAGGGGGGATAAAATGAGATGACATTGGGAAGAAAACTGCCTCACCAGAGCTTGTAGTTACAGCTTTTTTGAATGCTTATGCTGCTGCTCCACTGGAGCCAGATTGATCCATTTCTAGGCAATGGTCATTGTATATAGTTTTGTACAGAAAATGCCATACTTTTCTTTTAAGTTGTCCTCTCTGATGGATGTTATTATGCTGAATTTTATGGCATTATGTTATGGTTCTGAAATATTGAGATATTTATATCTTTGGTAACTACAGAAGAGTATGAATAGGATACAGTGTTTGAAAATATTTATCTGTCTGGAGGAGGAAAGTATCCTTGGAAGATGAGTTTTTCCTAACAGGGAAATTCTACCTTTCATTCCAGTATGAGAGGGATAAGTGTGTAGGGCCTCCCATCTAGAGCAGGCTTAGATGTGTTTAAATAGTTGTGTTGGTGACAGGATCTGTCACCCCTATGCTCTGACTGACTGTCCTGTTCCTATTCTAATGCAAAACATTCTTTTTTTTCCAAGTACAAAGGAATTTTCTGAAAGTAACAGGTTTTAAAATTGCCTTATGTTACTGCGTGAGATTTTTTTTTTGTGATCCACCTGCCTTTAAAAATTCAAACCACATATTCTTTATATTTTAGAAGTCACTATTTCAGGTTTTTTTTGTTCAAGAATCCTTTAAAAAGGTGAGGAAAACAGCATAGAATTAGAAAGGAAAAAAAAAGGACACTGAGAAGGGGGAATTCCTTATGCCATGGAGTGTACATATCATGTGACCAGTTCTTAGAATTACGTCTTAGAATTAGGTGTTAAACGTATGTATGTCATGAGGGGTATGTCAGTCTCATTAATAGGGTGCTGTGTCATATAATCACCTACAGTGCACAGGCAACAGACCCAGAAGGCCCCAGTCATACATACTAAATGTTGGTAAGATCTGCACTCCAGCATTGAAAACCATTGGAACCAGATTACTTGTTCGTCCCTTTGTTTGTGGTTTGGTCAAAACTCATCTAAGTTGGCCTGAGCCTTTCTGTCAGTGCCACTGGGCTTTGGATCAGGCCC
Organism: Lagopus leucura; assembly: GCF_019238085.1. Lineage (NCBI taxonomy): Eukaryota > Metazoa > Chordata > Aves > Galliformes > Phasianidae > Lagopus > Lagopus leucura. Next base: position 2,507,840 of record NW_024962334.1, on the reverse strand, counting down.
GCATGACAAGTGCTGCCAATATAAGCTGCAGCTGGCACCGTGAGATTGGAATGAATGAAGATTAAGACATTGCCCATTTAACCTGGATATGAGTCATAACCATCATCACTATTGTCTGCAGGGACTAAAACACCCTTTTTTTTTTTCTTTCCACTGAAGAGTGTCCACCACAGTGATCAGCCTGAAGTTCTGGTGTGTAATTATGCCCTTGCCCAGGGCTCACACACACAGGCGTGCTCAGCACGCTGCCAGATCCTGACATTCTCCTGAGTGTTGGCTCTGCTTCTGAAGTGTATGATATATATGTAGTTCAAAAGACTGACTGAGTCTTACTGTTGTCTTGATGATGCCTCCCTAATATTCTGGGGAGCGGTCCCCAGAAAGGCTACTGCAGAAAGACCAACCAGCATAAAACAGCGGGTGTCATTAGGTGTGTTGCCATTAACTCCCTTCTATCATGTAGTGCTCCCCATCAGCCCTTAAGTCCCCCATTCGTAGCTTAGGAGAATGCATTTTGTGACACCTGGCCCCTCATTGGGCATTTAGTGTACTGCAGAGCAGCACGGCAGCCCTCTCCTGCTTTGCTTGCTTGCAGTAAGGAGCTGCTGGACTGCTGGCACTGCTGCTGCAGTGGTCAGTCTGGAGCTTAGGAGCCCTCTGTGGCATCTCCTCAGGAAACCCAGCATCCTTGCTTGCAGTTTGGTGCAACAACCTCCATTCCAGCACATGGCAATGCACAGCCATCAGGCAGTCTTGCAGGTTGGTAAGTCAGGTGCATGAGCTGTCTATTACTCACTGTTTATGTTCTCAAACCTTGTGAAAAACAAAGGTATTTTAAGGAAATGTTCTATTTTATTGTAGAACAGCAAACCTATAGTTCAATGCCATAATTTATTTTTCCATTACTATATGACACAAAATGAAACTTACAGAGAAGAAAGTTATTTCCATGCAAGGAAAATTCATGTTCATTCTCAGCAAATGTTCCTCATTATTAATCATATACTTGCATCTGCACAGCTGCCAGAGCCTGGTTCTTCAGAGCCAAACAAAGTCATATAAACTAAAAGAAAATATTCCAATTTTTGTGAAGCCTTGCAAAGCTTTGCAGAACTTTGTAGCCTCTCTAAGATCTGAGGGTAGCTCCACTCACTGTATGCCCAGAGGGTCTTAACCCAGGGGCGAAAAGAAACATTACTGCTGCCTCATACTGATGTGATTTCAGTGAGTCTACTTACGATAGTGAAGTTATTTGCTGAGATCTTTACAGTACCAAGCCACATACAACTTACAGCAACGAGCAGCTCTTCTGTATCAGGGGCAGATAAAACAGAGTGGAAGCCTGTCTTTCCAGCAGAACTTCAGAAGGAATCGTGAGCTGCATGATCTCATGATCTGTTGTTGCTCATCAGCTGGCTTTTTATCTCTTTTAGAAGCAGTCTTTTCTTTTTTCTTTTTTTTTTTTTTGTGTGTGTGTGTGTGTGTTGATTAACAAAGTGAAAGGTTGTGTTGTCATCTGCTGCTGTTTTGGACAACCCTGTTCAGTTTTCAAGCAGATCATGATGCTATTGTATGTGATGTACCCCGTGTTTGCTGGAGAACCCATGGGCTGCTGGAGCCATGAAAAAGAGCTTTACATTTGTCTTCTGAGCAGTGTTCCACAGTAATCTTATCAAAAAGTGAAATGTGGAGTTAGGACATATTTCAGCAGTGAACCAAGAGAGCAGCATTTGAACAGGAACATTTTTATCGATAACTGACTGTGCTAAGGAGGAGGAAAGAAAAAGATATTGTATCTATAAGTCTAAGTAAGCCTGTGGGTGTGTATTAAGAACTTAACTCAATTTGAAAAATGCTGCCCAAATTTGTTTCTACTGTGAGTAAAGCGTTTCTAACCCTCAGATGAGCCATTATATTTATGCAGCATGACATCTGTTAAAATATTTTTGAATGAAGAGCCTGTATGGAGCATACATAATAAGATCACTTCTGTGAATGTGTTTGTATTCCTTATAGGCAAGAATGGCTCATTTGGAGCCATCCCAATTTTACCTTGCTTAGAAGATGTGCTAGATCCCAGATGAAAATCTGCAAGAAAATGTAATTAGTTGAATAAAATTTAGTGCATATGCCCCACGGCTAGTTTTTACATTGCAGTAGCTTGGCTGTTAATTTTTCTTCTTCTAAGTACTGAAAACAAGAGATTATCAAGTTAAGGATGTAATCATATCGCAAAATTAACTATTATTTTCCAGTGCTTCCATATCCTTTCTGCTTTTTATTTAAAAGCACAACAAAGCAAAACAAACAAAAAACCCCACTATTTTTGAAGTCCTTATTTTGTTGTTATGGAATCATAAAATCACCAAGGTTGGAAAAGACTGTGAAGATCATCTAGTCCAGTCGTCCACCTATCACCAAATATTTTCCACTAAATCATGTCCCTCAGTACAACATCTAAAAGCTTCTTGAACACTTCTAGGAATGGCAACTCCACCACCTCCTTGAGCAGTCTGTTCCAGTGCCTAACCACTATTTTGGAGAAGAAATTTTTCCTAACATCCAACCCGAATCTCCCTTGGCACAGCTTGAGGCCATTCCCCACTAGAATGATAAAGCAAGCTGGCTCATAACATTTGACTTTGGATCAGTGTCAGCGAGGACCCAGATAACAGAAACACTGCCATTGAAATAATAATGGTCAACTTTGTTGAGGAAAGATTTGTAGGATCTGGATTCTGGTTCATCAAGTTTCAGTCCAAAGCAAGTATAACAGCCATGCTATAAACATTAGAAAAACAGGGAACATAATGGAAATACTAAGGCAATCTTAACCATGGAGGCGTAAGGAAGCACAGTGTTGTAATCTGGCAGTGCTATTTTGACAGTAGTTATTCAATAATGTAATCCAGGCCTGGCACTTTTAGCTAAATCAGTATCAGTATCACAGAAACACAGAATTGCAGGGGTTGGAAGGGACCTCAAGAGATCATCAAGTTCAACCTGCTAAAGCAGGTACCCTACAGTAGGTTGCACAGGTAGGCATCCAGATGCGTCTTGAGCATCTCCATAGAAGGAGACTCTGGGCAGCCCATTCCAGGGCTCTGTCACCTTTACTGTAAAGAAGTTCTTCTGCTTGTTTGTGTGAAACTTTGTATTTTCAAGTTTGAGGCCGTTGCTTCTTGTCCTATCACTGTACACCAAAAGAAGAGAAGAGCCTGGCCTCATCCAGTTGCCTGGGCAGAGTAGAGGGGGAGGATTACCTCCCTTGACCCATGACCACATTCTTTTTTAATGCACCACAGGATACCTAATTTACTTAGACCTTCGTATAGTCATTCACATTAAAAATCTCTGCTACTCTGATATATAAACCAAGACAGTTTATTTCGCCCTGATTTATACCAGACAAGTATATGTTGAAATACACAATAAATAGGCAGAGTATTAAATTGCTGAGGTAATGTTTCCTAAGACTTTTCTTCAGACCACTATTTACTAAACAATATCATAAATGCTATATATCCTTCAGAGTGTTAATATGTAACCAGAACAAGCAGAGAACATAAGAAAGGTGGAGAAAAGTTAGATATATAAGCAAGAAAAAGTGAGTTATTGATTTTATTGACTGGTCTGTTAACTTCTGACATTGCAATAAAGCCTTATTTATTTGTATACAGAAGACTCAATTACATAGATACATATCATTTTAACAACTGGGTTATTTACAGCAGAATTGTAGCTTCATAAATAATACAGTCCTGAATTTCTCAAGCTGATGTTTATCCATTGTTACCATTTAGGGAGTTGTGGTATCCACAAACACTCTTTGGAGTCATTCAAATAACGTTAAGTGAAAGCAGTGCTATTGTAACAATACAGATTTGAAGTACGCTAACATGTTGAAATAGTGTGCTTACTTATGACTGAAAGAGGTTTCAACCTCTTTCATCCTGTTTACTGTATGCAGCTGTAATATGAACAAGAACGTCAGTTGTACATATTATGGCGAAGGGATGGATTTTGCACTGAAGCTCTTTGAATTCCATTTAAATTGAGAAGATTGAAAGTGTGAATTTAATTAGTTTTCAATTTGTTTTAGTGTGTTTTTAATCTAGATTGAGTTTTGAACCCAGATGTCTCTTTCTTAAGGTTGAATTTACTTAGTGCATTACTGTATTATCAGCACGTTCTACAGAATAATCAATCTTAGAAATCATAGAATCATAGAATCATTTGGGTTGGAAGGGACCCTAGATGGCCATTTGGTCCAACTCCCCTGCAATGAACAGGGATACCTATAGCTAGATCACTTTGCTTAGAGCCCCATCCAGCCTGACCTTGAATGTGTCCAAGGATGGGGCATCCACCACATCTCTGGGCAACCTGTTTTAAATCTCCCGTCTTAATTTGAAACCATTTCCCCTTGTCTTACCACTACAGACCCTGCTAAAGAGTCTGTCCCCTTCTTTCCTATAGCTCCCCCTGAGATATTAAAGGACTGCTATCAGGTCTCTGCAGAGACTTCTCTTCTGCAGGCTGAACCCCCCAGCTCTCTCAGCCTGTAGGAGAGGTGTTCCATCCCTTGGATCATTTCTGTGGCCTTCCTCTGGCTGCACTACAACAGATCCATGTCTCTCCCATGCTCAGAACTCCACACCTGGATGCAGTACTCCAGGTGAAGTCTCACCAGCACTGAATTAAGAGACAGGATCACCTCCCTCAACCTGCTGACCATTCTTTTGATGCAGGCCAGGATACAGTTGGCTTTCTGCACTGCAAGGGCACATTGCTGACATGACCAGCTTGCCATCCACTATTACTCCCAAGTTCTTTTCAGCAGGGTTGTGCTCTATCCTTTCATCCCCTAGCTTGTATTGATTGTCAGGATTGCCATGACACTAGTGCAGGAATTTGCACTTGGCTTTGTTGAAAGATTCTCTTGGGCTCACTGCTCAAGCCTGTCTGGATGGCATCCTGTCCCTCAGGCATGTGGATCGCACCACATAGTTTGATGACATCCTCATACTTGCTGAGGGGGACTCAATCCCACTATCAATGTCATTGATACAGATGTCAAAGAGTACTGGTCCCAGTACTGACCGCTGAGGGACACCAGTCGTAGCTGATCTCCATCCAGATATTGAGGCATTGACCTCCACTCTCAGGGTGTGATCGTGCAACCAGTTCCTTGTCCACTGTACAGTCCAACTGTCAAATCCATATCTTTCCAATTTGGAGGGAAGGATGTTGTGGTGTACAGTATCAAAGGCATTACTAAAGTCCAGATAGATTACATCAGTGGATCTTCCCTTGTAAACCGATGCAGTTACACCATCTTACAAGGCCACTAGGTTGATCAGGCAGGACTTGCTTGACTTCCTACATCTAGAAATGGAGAGTAGGAGCTTTTTGTGCCAATGTGAGAACACAGGGAAAATATGAGGAGGCTTTTTGTCAAATATGTTATAAAGTTACCTTGCAGAGCTTGAGTGTAGTTTCCTTCAGCATGGAGGAAAGGCATCTCTAGAGCCCCACGTGCAGACATTGCACCACAACAAATGTACTTGCCATAAAGGTAGGGCAGATGATGCAAAGTCTGTAACTGGGAGAATCTTCATGCTGATAATACTTACCAATGTAACCATTCTAATTTTACACCCTCATTTTGTCCGGGATTTCTCTAAACTCTGAGATCCTAGAGATGCTCTCCATGTATGAGATAAAAGGAGCTGACAAAGATCTCACAAGAACTGTTTGATAGTCAAGCCTAAATTTTTCTTCAGTTGGATTTGCATGTGATCTCTCAGATTTTTCCTTCCTTTATGGCAACTATGAGGAATGGTTGATGGAAGAGTTGTCTGTTTTAAACCAAGCCTGACTGCCCCTCAAAGCCAATCACACTAAAAGAAGATATTAAGAAGGTGGTAGCAGTGTATATCAGGTGCACTGAGCCCTGTGTAGGCTGCTGAGGGATCTGACTAGTGGGAAGGGTGGGTCCAGAGTCCTGTTTGCATGCTCTGCTGTGGCCAGAGGGAGGCTAGCTTCTGCCTCTAGACATTGGCTTATTTTTTGTGCGTACAGCTAGATTCTTCTAAAGGGTTACTCAGGACAAAATCAGATGGTACAGTTCTTACAAAAATATAGAACAGTTAAAAACTGTTTTCTTTGAAAGTGTTTTTAGAAGAAATTGGTGATTACTTTTTGCCCAGTTCCAAATTATGTTTAGTAGGCACGTACACATAGTCTGAGATCTGACATAATCCTCAAAATAAATAATATGACAAATGGAAGCTGATGTTGGTTTTATGTTGCTGTGTAATGGAGTTAGAATAATGACAGGACAATCATATAACAGAATTCTGCAAAGCCTTCACTCTGCTTGACTTTAAGTGAAAGTAAAATCTTAGAAATGAGAGGACAATAAAATAATGCTTTGTAAAAAGGATAAAAGAATAATGTTACCTAAGTCTATTAGTGACATAACACACTATGAATGCACTTAAATTAATAGCATCTTTTACCAGTAGATATTTTTCAATTACTGTAATGCTGAAAAAATAAACACAACAAGAATATAAAAATGAAAGGGATGTAGGAGACTAATTTATTTGAAAATGTGTGTCTATATATAGGGAGGCATCCACATAAGAATGAACACAAGCTTTCAACTGGATTAGAAACTGTTTGTATATTCCATATAGTTTAATTCTCTCTCTCTTTGAAGCAAATTGCCTGACACTGGCTTGGTATTCTGGCAAAGCTAAGCCATGCAGAACTTTTTTTGCTTATTTTCTTCCTGCACAACATGCTCTTACAAAAGAGGTCTTGCCCGTGACAAGGGGTTACTAGCCAGGAAATCTTCCATATACAGTGTGACTGTCCTGGAATATATCTCTGTTACATGTGAAGCTTTTTAACCTGTGCTATGGCTTTCCTAGAGAACTAATCCAACACAGGTGAAATCCAGCAGGAATCTGACATAAAAGCAAGGTCAAAATATTCCTGGAGCAATAGCTAAATGTTTGTAAGCCACTCAATTCTTTATGTAGGGTATTTTTATTGTGTGAAAGACTATCTTCGTGGTTACTACAAATTTCTACACTTTGTCTAGCAAATAGCTGCTCAAATTTGGGAGACAGGCAGGATAATATGCCAGCTACTAGTTCCCTGGGTCTGGTTTTTTTTGTGTTGTTTGCTTCTGGTGTGCAGAAGAGGAAATGAACGGAAGGAGGGATGAAAAGCCCTTGTCGTGTGTTTTAGACTTGATTTTGTGACAGTCAGGCTTGATGTAGCTTGCAAGACCTCGCTGGCAGAACAGATAAAAAAAAAAAAATAAAGTGTTTGAGAACTCTTGGCAAAGGCCCTTGTAAACAGTCACTAAAGTTGATTTCAGACAACAGCAAAGAGACGGAAGTTAATTCAGTTCAAGATTTACCAGATCTGGAGGCAGTGCGTACCAGGAGTTTCTGCAGCTTGCGGCCACGCTTTCATTTGAAATAATGGCCTACCCTGCTGAGCCCCATCAGAAGGACTTGCTGAAGGTATCAGGCAAGGCAAGCTACTTTAGAAGGGAGAAGGCTGTTGAATTTTTGTAGCTCAGAATTTCTGAAGTGTGCAGCTAAATAGGTTTATAAGGTAGACCTACCTGCATTGTGATTTAGCCTGATCTAGGAGCATGGTCTCCTGCATACAGAGTTGCTGCTGCTGCTAAGGCTTTTTCCTGGATCCTGCCTGGACTCCTGCAGCATGCTGCTCTGTGGGACAGCTCTGTCGAGAGTCTCAATAAAGTCTGAACAGCTGAACAACCTGTAATGAGACACTTGATGGAGCTGCCCCACAGGGCTGTGTAAAGACCACAGCAGAGAGTGTGAAATTGTTAAAGACACCGCAGGGATGAAACCAGACAGTGAGCTCAGTAGCAAGAGTGATAAACCAGTGTTGCTTGACCATACCTGCTGGACAAGGATGCTCTAGGTAGGCGTTTACAAATGTTGTGGGGTGCATTTCACTGAACACTGGCTCTGCTGACTATGTGAGTACCTGAGGCTTTCACTGAGTTTAAATGAACATTTCCTCCCTTAACTGAATATTTCCTGCTCACCGAACCAGACAATTTGAATTCTTAAATAGGTTCTCATAGATTGGATAGAACGCTACCTCATCCCCTCTCCACGTTAGTGATTTTTCTTTCCATTTCCTGGAAAATGTGGGTTAAATTTGTCATTAGATGAGGTCAGCCTGGTCCTTTGTAAAGAAGTCTATCAGCATAGTCTCTAAAAACAAAAGATGTCAACCACACTACCCTTGTCTTCTCCCTAAAAGCCTGAATTATTGCACACTAGAGGCTGTCCACATGTTTCGCCTGGCTTTTACCAGCCTGTAGTGCCAGCAACCAAGCCCATAATACATAAATTGCACAAGGTTCCCCAGGCAAACAGCAGTGTATATCCTGATAAGGTACCATCATAGCGCACCTCGTCTGGGGGAATGCCTGGGAGTCAAAATGGGAGGGTGAGTGCCAGGGAATTGGGCTTGTGGTGAAAAGCACGACTTGGCCTCTGCTCTGTTAAGAGCAAAACAGCACGCACAGATAAATGCTGTAAAAATCATATAGAAATGTTAGTTAGCTATAGAAAGATGGCAAACTGTGGCAGTTGTTCCAAAAAAGATCATCTTTAATGTGCTCACTCTTTGGCATTTAGTGAGCTGGCAGTGATGGAAAGAAAGGGAGGTTTAATTTAGAGAAGCCTCCTGCCCTTCTTAGCTAGAGATCAGCTGCCCAACATGAAATAATAATGCATTCAACTGTCCATCTTCTGGTAAGTAACCTTTATCATCATTGCATTCACCAGCACTATCAGCAAACAGTGAGTATGAAATGTTGTATGAATTCAGGGAAAACTGATAGGGTCATTGTGACCTTAATGTGATTATATTTGTGCTAATGCCTACAGTATAAAAGAAACTTGAATTCTCAATATGAAGGGTTCAATTCATAAAAAATGTATGTACCATTAACAAGGGATTTTTATGCACTGTACTTAGGGGGTGAAGAAAAGTAGAATGAGCCTACTTTGAATAAAGAACACACTTTCGCAATTATGTTCCTTCCCTTTTTCTGCACTAGCTACGTTCCTTTTCTCACACAAAGTCTCTAAAGTGGAAGAACATTCACACAGACACCAGTAAGATTTTTTTTTTTTAAACTGAGTAAAGAAGAAAGAAATAAAAAGAAGACAATTAAAGAGGAAAAACTGAAGACGTGAAAGAAAATTTAAGGCAGCTGGCAGAGTTTTGCATGATTGTAGTTTTTTTTGTTTGGTGGTAAATATGGTGGCTGCCCATAAGAAGTTCTCTGTAGAATGAATCACTTTAATAGCTTAATTTTCATTATAAACAGTTGTGATGGTTTAATGTTATCAGTCCTGATCCAGAAAGATTCAGGTGTGTAAATGCAAGCTAAGCTCTGAGTATATATGGGTAATGAGCACAGTGATTTCAGCTTGCTTGTGTCTTCCCAGAGCTGATTCTTTAGGAGAAAATATCCCCAGGGACCAGAGAAAGGCAAGGTTTAGTGCACTGCTGGCAGGCTGATTTTGAGCTCTGCTGTAATTTTGGTAGCTTTGCTGTAGCAACTGTGTGGCAGTTTCAGATAAGTAAAAAAACTGTAGGATTTTACTTACTTAGGTACTGAATGATACAGTCAGTAAAGCAAATCTGCTCTATTCATTCAGCTGTCTAATTCAATCCATCTTAAAGGCAGGTTTTTTAGCTGTTCTATACAAGATACTGTATTGACATATATGTCAATATGATAGATCAATATGGTGTTTCCTTATCATCCCATAAGCATTTTCAAAGGTAAACTAGAAGATTTTTGTCCATAGATAGGTAGGGGAAAATTACGAGTCAGGCTGAAGTTGTGTAAGTTGAGACAAAGGAGAAAAAATTGACATGGTGAAAGACGAGCACAGTATTTGGATGCTTTACTAAAATGATCAGCAATAAATAGTTGTAACATTGCTGTGTGATTCTGTGATAGGTTTCAGAGTTAACAATTGCTGATGGTAATTCTGCATGGGCCCCAATCTCCCAACTGTTTGGTTTTCTTTGTGAAGCTGAAATCACTTCCTAAAAATAAAAGCTCCCAATCTGAAGCAGAGGTCAGCAGGAAAAGGTGAATTGCGTACTGAGCTATGGATTAACTTGATATATAGAGAAGTTTGATAGGATCCAGATGAGTGAATTATATGCTGCATCTCAGTCATGGGCTGGAAGAAGACAACTATCTGACTGCTAAATTAAATATGAGAAGTCCATGCTTGAATACAGACCTTTCAGTGGGCGATTCATTAATCTCATTGCATTTCTGAGTTTTAGTTTCCTTTGCTAAAGTAACAGGAATATCTCCACTCATAACTGTAGGATAATGCCAGTTTAAAACAAATTCAACCTGAAATCTCAATTTTATATTCCCTGAGTATTGTAAAATGTAGATCTGTTTGTGAATTTCTGTGTAGTAATCTGTTCAGTATTGATGAGGTTATTTGGAAGGGCTTCCTATCTACGTGTCCAACCTCCCGCGGCAGAAGGAAAACAGTGAAACTAAGAGCTGCAGTTGGTGCTTTGTGGCAGAATGAGGATTGTTTGGAGAGAATGGTTTGTTTTTTTTTTTCATTATCAGCTGCATCTTTTTCCTTCAGCTACTAAATTTTGTCAGTAAGATTGCTCCTATACAATTGCTGACAATTAAGTGCGCATTCAAGAAAGAGCTGAGTTTCTTTAATCAGAGATGATGGACTTCTACTCACAGTACCTGATAATTTGAATATTACCAGTCAGTCTATTTCATTTCTTTAAAAAAGTTATCTTTTTTTTCCCCCTGCTAATATGGCCTATGATCTACATGCAGCTATGTTAGTTACTCAGACAGTGAGTTTATTGGTTTTTAAAATATAAGACTATTTTTTCACTTTCATGATTTCATTCTTAAACATGAATCTTTAGTGTGAATTGGCTCAATGAGGAAGAAAGAAGTCTACTCTTGATTTCTCATTAGAGATAAATACAAGTAATGTGACACTGTAGAACTGTATCTAATAATTTTAATATAATATGGACTTTTGCTTGCAATGTCACATTCTTTTATTAGCTTTGATTCATTTAAAATATTTGCTTAAATTGTTATTTCAGAAGGATTTATATATTCTTTTGACTACTGCTATTACTGCATTTGATCCTGCTTGCTTTTCAAAGTACTAGAAAGGGATAGCCCAGCATCTCCCCAGTTCTGATACAAACACAAAACACATTAATGTTGAATTAATTTCTGGTAAACCACAAAGAGATTGGCTGTGTTCAGATCACGTGCTGAGGTTAGCTCCATGCTGTGCTTTGAACGTTGGCTTGGGTGAGCTTTGGAGCAGAGTTTGAGAGTTTCCTAAACCACATAACTACAGCTGAAGAGATCTGGGTGCCTAAACTGTGCTGATTTGAGCATCTGGATCTGAGTCTCTACATCAGTGAAAGGGGGATTGGAGTGGTCCCTCCTTTGTGTAAGGGGGCACTGAGATAAAAGCGTTTGGAGCTCAGTTACCCGTTTGTCTGCTGAAGATGTGTGCAAAACACAATGAAGGAAACTGGAGTGCTTGGCTATAAGTAGTGCTTTTACAGCTGTAATTTCACATTATGCTCAGAGGCCTTGGGATATGGAGGTTTTTTTTCCCTGCTGACTTTCCTCATGTGGCTTTCTCATTTTCAAGCTATGTGTTGTTAAACAAGGGCTTTGCTTGCTTTTGAGGATTTTATTTTCTTTTTTGATATGGGGAGATAAGGGTTGCCTTTCTTTTACTTAGCTTTATTTCAAATAATAATTTATTTTAAGAGGGTTATTTTGCAATGTTTACAGTGCACTTCAATTTTTTATTATGTCATGCCCTCTCAGCCCCTTGGTGGGATGAGAGGTGAATGTATGTATTATATAATTTATAATTAATTTATGATGAATCACATATGATGAATACTGCTTATTAAATATTAAAGCCTTGTCTACAGCCATTCAGTAATGGCAGCAGCTCACCTATCTTTTCCTGTGGCAGTACTGAGCCAGCTCATTGAGCTGGGCTAAGAAGGCAGCTCTCAGTTACAAGCGAAGTCTCAGCTGCCTGCCTAGGTCTATAGTGTTAAGAATTACCTCTTGCCTTCCCCTTGCCCTAGGTGCACCAGCAAGAATGGGTGTAATGAGAACACCATCTCCAAAGCCTGGTTGAGAAATGAAGGGTGTTACTGGTAACCCCCCAGTTCCAATCCTTGCTGCAATTCCATTGTAGATAGAAGACTGCACAGCACTGGAGGGCTGCCCAGCACAAGGTGACAGCCTGGGTCTGGGCAAGTGGAAAATATATGCTAAATTCTGACAGCCTATTTTTATTAGTAGGGAGTGGAATTTAGACAGTGGAATTCATCTACCTGCAGAGGTCATTCTAGCATCTGGAACTAATGAGCTCCCAAATCAAAGTGGGAATGCTAAGGGGAAAATAATGCAAGGGCTCACACTTGCCAGGTGAAGCCAGTGGTCTTAAGAAGGCTTTTTTCCAACTCAGCAGCAATGAGTCTATGAATCAGAAACAGTACATGAGACAGAGCACTCTCCCAGCTCTTTGGATTTCTGGAACTCGGAGGGATCCACCCCATTAGCATTATTAGGTAGAAAGGGAAAAGCAGCCTTCTAACAGGGTTTTGTGCTGTACTTTGCCTTTCTGGGAGCTCTGACCTGTGATCCTCACTGAAGACCATATGCGGTGAAGAACAGATGCTGTGGCTTTGTGCAGTGCAACAGAACTTAATCCTGAAATTCTTGCTGCTCCATGTTTACTGACAGCTTGGCAGGCTGCTTTCCTTGTGTTTCAGAAAAAAAAAAATAAATAAATGACTTGAGTGGCTGTTGTAGAAGGAGGATTGGAAGAGGCTCAAGTACCTTGTAAGTGAATGAGGAATATCTGAGGTATATTATGAGGAATACATACGTTAAGGCACATGCAAGTGTGTACTGTTTTACTGAGGTACTTTCATGTGGAAAGCGAGCTAAAAGAAGCAGGCAGAGCGTTCAAGCAGTGGAATTAAAAGATGTATCATCTGCAGTGAGTGACCATATGAAATGAATGTAATCCTAAGTGGTTCCAATTAGCGCGATGCGAAAGGAAAGGAATGCAATTCATTTTGGCTTTACGGTTCTGTGTAACCCACTTGTACAACATGCAGCTTGTGAGATGGGATATTACAAAATCCTTAGGGTACAGATAACAGAAAACAGTGGTTCTTGGCTGTACCATGAAAAAATACTGAAGCACAAGCATATTCCTTCAGAACTTCTTATTTATTTTCTGAGAACTCAAGCTTTAGTAATTGCAACAAATCTAATTCTAGTAAATATTTGACTCCAGATTTGCTCTTCTCTCAGAGCTTTCGTAGTGTAATTTAGTGACATGACAGATTATCAAGAGCTTGTTTTAATATTAACTAAATCACACACAAAGACAAAATTCTCAGCCCTTAAAATTGCATAAACAAAATTGATTTGTGAGAGTTGATCCTAATGGGGAGTGATATATTCATTGATATTGAGTCTCTGATCTAATATCACTTCATACATGAGCTGTAATGAGAAGATTAAAAGAAAACCCTATAATATTATGTGGAAATTACCTAAGGTAAAATGGTGTATAGTAACATAGCTCCTTATCATGCACAGGAGGAGCCCATACTGAAGAAAACCTATGTTTGGTCTTAGGGATGGGAGCAAGATTAGGACTGAAATGCATTTGAAAGAAACTGTTTTCATCAAGTCTCACATATCTAGTTACATTTTTCTTCTCAGGTAACTCAGATGAGTAAATTGCGCATAACAATTTTTGTGATTTGATCTTTTTTTGCAGGTTATTAGGCAATTGTTGGCATGCTCACCAATTATAGTAGGTCATCTAATTCTCATTATTAAATCACCGTGGTCATGAAAATGCCAAGCATATTTTTACAGAATTCACCTCATAAAATGTCAGCAAATCTGTGTATTTTTATTACTTCCAAACCAGATATTTCAATAGAATGTTTGTAAGTATTCCCAAAGCAATGTCCATTTCTGACTTTGAGAACACACAAATATATTACAAATTAATCAGATTTTCTGATTTCAGCATAAGTCTGCACACTTATTGTTTAATCCTATTGTAAAATGCTGTTATGATTGACACCTTGCTGTAGAGATGGAAGTCAATTGAATAATATGTAGCAGTCAATTTTATTTGTACCTTAATGCGCTGAAGTATTTTTTCACATTTCCATTATTTATAAGCCTGTCCCCTTAGAGAATATATAGAAGAATTTGTTTTAAATGAGCTGATAATACCCTCTTTAAAATTTATAAGTATGACAGAATCATATCCCTTTTCCTGAGCACACCATGGTGTGCCAATAAACTGGTTCTGAATTGTCTTGCACTTGCTATTCATAGGACAAACATTGGAAAAGAGCATCTTGTTAAGGTTTACTCGGAATGGGATTTCATCCCCAGATCAGAAAATAACTAAAAGAACAAAAGCTATCATACTAACCGGGAAACCTAAGTCATAGCCAGGATCTTCTTTTTGAAAGACCACAGTAGTCCTGCAGCTACTTCTGATACTTGCTGCCAATCTTTCAGCTTCAAAGGCAAATGTGGGCCTGATCTCGCCATCAGTGCTGGAAAAGTTTGTGAATCAATGCGAGTGCTACACCTGGAGGAAACAGAAGATAGGGACTTAGTTTTGAAAACATCTTGGTACTTTGTTGCGACTGATAGGGCATTTTTTCCTTTCCCTTTATTCTTTTCAAATCTGTTCTGCAGGCTTCAGCGAAATCCGGTAGGGCTGGACTCTGTTCTGTGCTTAGCAAGTCATTAGTGCCCAGCATACAGTTTGATTGTTGGATATTGATCAATTTAATACATGGTGAAAAGCCTTGGTTTCACATAGTTTTGCTCTCCCCCCATGTGCAATTTAGAAAGCAAGGGAAATAGCTGTCATTTGGAAACATACTTGCTTTCACTTTCCATAGCGCCTTTTTATTGTGCATCAGAGTCTTTTCTGCCTCAGTAAGTGGCAAAAGAAAATTATTAAGATACAAATAGATGTGACTTGATTGCTTTTCAGATAATTTTTGCCTTCAGAAATTAGAAAGGCTGATGCTCACCTAAGCGTAGAAAATGCAGTTCCCACACAAGCAGAGTGCTCATGTACTGTATGTAAATTGATGTATAATGCAACCCACATTAGCTGGGTTGATGATAGCTTCAGTTTCACTGCTGTCAGATTTTTGTATCTCCTTGAATGAGTTGGCTGTTCTGAATGAATGTTAGCATAATTTATGCAGCTGATAAGTGATTTGAGTGCTTGAGTTATTGATAAAGCACTTTAACATGTCATTTTCAGCTTGATGTTATGTGACATCAGAGTAGAAGATAATGTGCCAGTCCCTAGGCTTGATATTAAAGTCGATTTCCTCTTTGGATTCTAGAGGCCAGAGGAAACACAGTGCTGTCTGATACAAGCCCAGGTGACCAGCACCAACCCAGTCAGTCCCATCCTGCGTTCCCTGTTGGGCCTCAGGTCAGTATCTTTCCTTTTGACTAATTGAGGCATGCAATTGGATGAATAGTTGCGAATGATCGTCTTTTATCTGTGCAATGCAGAAAATGTGGTTCTGTTTGGCTGTATTCTGTCTTACAAAAAGGGAACGTGGATGTATCTTGCGTTTGCTTTAAAAGGTATTTGAAAGGACTAGCTTTCTGTATGCTTTCTTAAGATAAATTTAAGCAGCTTTGTATGTTTAGGAGGTTAAATGCTTTGAACTTCTTATATAAGTTATTTTTGAAATACAAGTCATGATTTAATATTAAAAAGCTAGTGCAATTTTAATGTAACCTTGTCGGCTCTGACAGTTCTGCATGTCACACACAGCTCCTGCATTAGTAAAGGCATTTCATAATCATTTATATCAAATATTTTCTTTTCAGCAAAATGTAAGCATAATAGCATGGCTCTGTTAATCCTTTTAAAAAGTTTTCCATATCACTTCATGGTTTTATCAAACTTCAACTATACTCTAAGAAGATTCTTAATGTTCTTCCACTTCACGAAACTGTTTTGCATCCTACTTGGTCTACAGAGCTTCTGGTAATTGCTGGTAACTGCTGCTTTCAGCTCTTACCAATCAATGTACAACTGGAAAAATTTGGGAAATATTAGCTTTTAGATACTTGTGAGCTGACTTGAGTTCAGCCGTCTTGTGTTCATGAATTGTTGTCAGTGCACATGTAATACATTTTCCAGTTTAGATTCAACTCAAGTTGCTACCATGCTACATGGCAATATAAATTACAGTTTCAGTCTGAAGTGTCTGGCAGTGCTTTTTGGGTTGGTGAGAGTGCGTGCTTTGAGATACTGGAAGAAGTGCGTGTTTGTACTGCAACACTGAAGGATCCCAAACAGAAGAAGTAATACTGTGTACCACTGAGCTGTGCATGGTAAAATAGGCATGCTGCTGTCTGTGTTTCATTACAGCCATTACTGACAGCCCAACAGTTAGCCTCAGCAGTAGCAGGGGTGATGCCAGGAGGCACGCCGGCCCTGAATCAACCGATTCTTATTCCTTTCAACATGGCTGGACAGCTGGGAGGCCAACAAGGACTGGTCCTAACTCTACCAACAGCAAATCTCACCAACATCCAAGGACTGGTAGCAGCAGCTGCAGCAGGAGGCATCATGACTTTGCCATTGCAAAATCTACAAGGTAGGTTGTGTTTAGCATTTTTCTGGCAGAGTCTTTTGCCTGTTTGTTTCACTTTGTCTCTTTTAAACAGAGCTGTCTCTTCTTTCAGTGAAATGTTGCTCTTGATACTTATTGAAAGTTAATGCTTGCTTTAGTTTTGAATACTTGAGAGATACTTGAGGGATATTTGCATTTTTATAAAACTGGAGTGGAGGTTGGGCTCTTACATTCTCTAGGTCAGTACTGTAAAGTACTTGAATGATTCATTAGGCTTTTCTGTCATCAGTGATCAATGTTCTCTACTCAGATTTCGCTTCAGAATTTCAAATGGCAACGTGAAAATAAGTATTCTGTTTAACCATTGCTGATTAGAGTAGCTGAGTGAATGGAGGCAGCTAAAAACAGAGTATCGCTTTAAAATAACTTTCTAAATCCTGTTATAAAATAAGAGCTTTCTCAGTTAGCTGGCACTACTGCCTGGGATGCACATTCTCTTTCTTACTGTGGGAGGACTGCTTTGCCAGTAAGGTTCTGCCTTACTGCCTTCCCACTCTCTGAGCTGTGCCGTGTTTGCAACAGTTCTGCCTTAAGGTGTCTACTGTAGCCTCCTTATTGTCTAAAATCAGACTGAGAAGCTGTTTAATGAGACACCAGGTATCTCTTCCACCTTAGTGTTCCATGCTGTTAGAACCAGTACGCAGTCCAAACACTTGTGATATAAAATGCATATTTATTTACTGCTTATTATTTTGGTTGCTTCCCAGACAGCAGTTGGCTGTCCACATGAAAGTAATAGAGGTGTGAGCAGGCAATATCAAAATAAAACTTTAGCTCTTTCAAATAGTTGGTTTGTTTATCTGTGTGATTATTGATTGCTGAAATAAGTGGTAGAAAGTTTTCCTCAGCCAAAATATGAATTATATTAAGTGAATGCTCTGCACTGCCCCCTAAGTGCTTTTCAGGTGATTGTACTGTGGGTTGTTGGCTATTTCCTGAATGGCTTGAAGCACCAAATCCTACAGGTTGTGAAACAGAGCAAAGGAAGAGACAGCTCATGTGCTGAACAAACTCCTTTACAAACTACATGCATAGTACTCTCACCTGTTGGAGCAGCTGCTTGCCTTTACCTTGTGCATGTTTTAAAGTTTAATGTCAACAGACCTCTCTTATCATAGTTGTAAATGGTTTTCACTTTAATGTTTAAAATAATGTCTCTCTCATACCATTAAGCTGCACCGAAGAACCTGTCATTCATAAATCATAGATGAAAAGGACACACTAATGCACAAATTTTGCTTGTTTAAAATTTGAGAGTGCATGTAAAGTAGGGAACTGGAGATTAAAAAAATAATGCAGGACCAGGAGCGGGTAAAAACAGATATAACAAAGTGAAGGAGAAGTGGCTTTTTAGCGTAGGTGGATGATGAAATCTTAATGAAGAAACAGGCATTATAAAAATGTATCCTTCTATTCTGGAGTGCTCCAGGTTATGGCTGCTGTGTATGTAGTATTATAAATAAACATAAGCTCGTGCAGTTCTTACATCATTTATTTGCCCTGTGTTGCAAAGCTGTTAGGGATTAAGTCCGGCAACCCTTGCTATTTAGTTTATCCTTGGGTGTGTAATTGATAGCTAAAAGGTGCAACTCTGCTACCAAATAAATGTTGCGAGGAATGGCTTTAACAGATGGAAAGTTTTCCTCTAATCTTTACTAAGGGACTTGCTGGGTCATCGGGTAGAGGTGGAGGCAATCATATCTTCCATGAAGAACCCAAATGTGACAACAACTGTGAATTAAGTTACTTGCTTTGCTGTTTGTACGCTTCTGTATTCTCCCCTCCCATCCCTCTAAACACCTCACAACTTCCCAAGAGTTGGATGACAGTGCTTTGTTTCTGGACAATGTCTTTAGCTGTGTGATATCATCAGTTCCATGACTGATTTCTGGTTCATATTTGTTATGATCATTTGCAAGATAACCATAGAATGTGTGTTATTTTTTTTAGAGACAGGATTTTATAGTAGCGTTTCCTTCAAGCTGCTTTGGTAATTCATGCCCTGTGGGTAAAATCAAACCATATTCTTCAACTTTCTTCTCTTTTAAACCTATCTGTGTGGCATTGTCAACATAGATGACTGGGGGACATGTTTGCATGCTGTTTTCCAGCCTGTCTTATTGCTCCCATTCTTGTCAACATCTGCTGCCCCTGCACGTTCAGTGCAATCAAACTTAGATGTCAAAAGCTTCTTTGGCCAGGTTCTTCTCTAGTTTTTATTCTCTCATCAGTAAAATCTTCATCTCAAACTAGCCTAGCCAGGTAAATCAAAAGACATCCTACAGAATTCTGGAATAACGTAGGAATTCAGAAAATCTTTGATTTAACCTGCTTTAATGTGGGCAGTTCCACTAATTTTTGTATGAACTGTGTGCATAGATGATTTTCTTATGGAGCTCAGAATAATTTCATCTCAAGGTGAATGGATGGAAAATGAAAATTCTTGCTTATGGATAGTGAGGAAAAAAAAGCATTCAATGATAGAATTCATAGAGGAGATACATTAAGTATTTGGAAAGAGAAAACAGGAGTTCCTTTAAAAATTCAGGACATCGGTAAAACAGCATGATTAATGATATGGAAATTACTCGCACAATATGACTTATCCAGTGAAATTCCTTAATCTTCAGTTATCAATTGGCTGTAAATAATCTTTTTTTTTTTTTTTAATTTTTTTTTTTTAAATCTCAGAGCAATGTCTGGAAGCTGTTTTTTGTAGAAAAGTACTGTCTCCCCAAATCCATCTGCTTTTTCTAGATCACAATATTTCTGTATATCTGAACAGAAAGTTACTTTGGAAGAAAAGAGTTTGGTTTGTCTTGTTCTCTTAAGATATTTTTATCCCTTTCGATTCCACGTTGAAGAGTTGCTGTCTTCAGCCTGACCTCTCATTTCATTCAGTTTTCCATGACAGCTAAGGAATTTTGAACTAAAATGTTAATGCTATTTTAGCTATCCTTTTAATACAGTAGGCCTGTTGAAATGAGAAGAAACTAGCTCTGTGTCATCTGCCAGCTCAGTGCTAGCTACCTATGCTCTGTGGACCAGAATTTGAGTCTCTCCACGATGGCTGGCCCAGATCTATTGCACAGCATATCGATGAGACAATATTGTTTTAGACTTCACCACTATAGAGCCTGAATGATACTTGTACCTCAAAATAAATAAAACAAAATAAATCAGCAAGTTTCATGACGTGGAAACTTTGCATGTTTAATTTTCACTATGCATTGTGCTGTTCTTAAAATGGGTATCAATAATTTATTTCCAAGTCAGAGTTTCTCAGTCTTGAGTTCTGAAAGAAATGAGAAAAGACTATCTCCCCAAATCATTAGAGAAAGGCTTCAGTGCTGAAAGGAAGCATTGCATGAATGAAAATGTGAAATAATTACATTATTTAAACAGCAGCTGATCATATTTTAGCTGCAACACAGTGGAAAAGGAAATATATTAAACATCTTGACAGCTAGGTAACAGCTATTCAAATAAATTCATATGGGTAACAGTAGATAACAGCAGAAAAATTTAGAAAGCTTTTTTTTTTTTTAATATGATCAGTCAAAACTAATGTTGGTTAAAAACATTATGGTAACAAAAGCAAAAAAAAATATTGTTTGCATTGATTAGGTCTTGTTTCTTTTGAACATAGATTTGATCATTAATTGAGCAACAGAAAAAGTAAACGTGCTCTTTCTCCTTTTGCCCACAGATCTTAAAAATCAGAAGTCAGAGAGATGAAAAACAAGAAAGAGACAAAATAAATAGATAAACTACAAGCCTCAATTGCTTACTGATCTAGAGTCCAAATTCTGGTTTCTAGAACATTTTCCCCTTTTAACTGAAGTGACGCAGTCCCTATTCATTTGTATTCCCCTTCAAGTAACATGAAATAGCTTTCAGAGTCTACAGAAAAGCAGTGTTTCACTTATGTATTTTAATGAGCACCAATGTCAGTAATAATCAAAATGATGTTTCACTTAGAGGAATAGTTTATTCCCAGGTACTTCTGCAGTGTACTAACATAACCGGAACATGAATGACAAGAACCAAGAAAAGGAGCTGCACTCGCTAGCAATTTCAGTAAGCCCTCAAACCAAACAAGCGTCCACTAATACTGCATAAATGCTGCATGTAGTACAGTCATTGTGAAGGGCTTTCTCACACAGAGGAGGGGTTAATGACCCTTTAAGAGAAACCTCCCTAACTCAGTACGTGGAAAGAAGTAAAATAAATTCTCAAACATAATGTGATGTACACAGAACGCCTATGGACTAGCAGCAGGCTTCCTCAGACACCTGTGTTCCATCCTCTCTGTGCTGTAGAGGAACTGAGAAAACAGGCAGACATTCCTAAAGATGGTCTAATGCAGTAGGTTTTGTGTCTCCAGCTATTTGCTAGGAAACGTACAGTTTGGGGGACTTAACACACTTTTGGGAGAAAAGATGCAAGAACCTTTGCGGGCTGGTTTTCCATTTGTGATGCTTTTCCTCATACAAGGCTTCACCCGTGGGAATGATGTGCTCCCTTGTTAATTGTTCATTTTGCACAGTGGCAAATTGCTGCCTTCACAGAGGGAATGTGAAAGGTTTGGGGATTTATTTGCTACTGGTTGTTTACTGATCGCTCATAGTGCGTCAACTGTTTAATTTTTTTTTGCCCATAATTTTAAGGCCTATTAAAGTTTGTATGCTCCATTGTTGATTTCTACTCAAAATAGACCTAGACAATGCCTGTTTTTTCATTACTAATGAATATGGAACAACATCAGTAATGAAGTTATATAGATTAAATTAATTCTGAAATCAAACTGTTCACATTTACTTATTTGCAAGCCAAGTTTTGGCTGGGTCTAAGTTTCCAACTTGTTTGACGAGGAGCAGATGGGAAAGACAAAAGTGATCTGATCCTCTCTTAATTTTCCACCAAAAACCTATTAGTTAACTACCTTCTGAGCAGGCATGGTCACTAGGCTAAGAACAGTGGAGTGACTAGTATCTAAAACCTGGGTATTTAAGGGCACGTAGCACTTTATTCAGCACCAGTCATCCTCCTAGCTCTAACTCAGACTGATACTGCTTCTGGCAGGAATATTCTGTGTGCAAGGTTGTAAATGAAATTTCTGTCAACCAGAACATGGATGCATTTTAATGCTGTTTTTAAAGTATAACTTTGCACCTGTTTGCCTTTAATCATCTTGAATTTAGACCGTGACAATTTAAATTAACGTAGAGAAAACTCATTCCAATAATGGTAAGCACTTAACTTACTGTAATCTTACAAAAGCCAAGAAATTGGGAATGCAAGTAGAAGTTCTAGCTGATGTTTGTCAATCTGTTCCTCACCTGTGCATTGTAGCAAATATGCTGCATGCACTGGTGGATCACATGGAAATCAATAGGTGCATCTGTATGACATATGCATCTATGGTTCATATGCTGATCCAAGACTCCTAAATGCAATACAGTGAGCTACAGAAGGATTACCAGGATGGATTTGCAGCCTTCTCTCTTAATTTCCTTGCCTTGGTGGATTTAAGTCAGACATTTATAGTCCTTGCGGTTTAATTTCCTTTGTTTTTCTGTTGTGTTTGTATTAATAAAATCCTATGATTCATGTTTTAAAAACTCCCTGCACACAAACTTGTGTTCATGATAGACCGGTGAGATTCTAATCAAGCACATATATATTTAGGGACTCATAAAAACAACAAAGTCTTTATTGACCCACTGGGTTTATGGGCACTTTTAATGGTGTGAATTTTGAATCCATGAAACATTCAAGTTAATGGCTTGGGAGTCAATTCCTTTAATGAAATGTTTTTAAAGTCTACAGAACCACAGGCCTCTTTTCATTCTTTTATTTTTCTTTCTTTCCTTTTTTTTTTTTTTTTTTTTTTTTTTTTTTTTTTTTTTGGATACTTCCTCTTGTATTTTTTGTATCTTTTTCTCATCATAAGTTCTGTAGGTGAGTTGTGTCTTTCTTGTTACAGTCTTGAAGATTATGAATCTTGAAACATTTTACAACATTCTTTTCTTTTTCAAAAATTAAACAAATAAATACATTCTGCCTACTGTTGAGATTTACTTAAAAGTAGAAATTAGAAACTAGAGATTTTCCAATTTGTTTGGAAAAGAACTTCAAGACCACCCCTTCCAACCACCAGCCTGACCTACCAAGTCCCATCAACAAGCATGTCCTTTAATACCACACTGTACATCCCCTCAATATTCCCAGGGATGAGGATGTCACCATCTCCCCGGGCAACCCATTCCAATGCTTGACCACCCTCTCTATGAAGAAATCTGCCTTAATAAACAATTTAATCCCTCCCTGGCACATCTCAAGGCCTTCTCCTGCCCTATCTTTTGTCACCTGAGAAAAGTCGTGAGAACTCAGTAATGATGAAAGTAAAACTTGCTTGGATTTTTTTGTCCCCAGGTAACTATGCAATTTTATGTCCTTTGTGTAGAATCCTCTATCCATGGAGATCCTCATGCCTCAGTTGCATTTTGCCACTGACTCTTGAAGCTTTAGTCCATCCCTGAAACATTTTGTCTTTACAAGCCTGTAGCTCCGGCAGATGCAGCAGAGAGCAGGCTCATGAAGCTCTGCTTCGTGTTGGTATTCTGTTCCACCCCAGATATCCTGTATGAGGGCAAATAATTCACACCTTTTCTGCACTCTTTTAACACCTCTAAGTCAATATTCTGGTAGTTATCCCTATGCTTTCCTGCAAAAAAGGCTCTAAGTCACTGCTGTTGAACATGTAGAGCTCTTCAGACGTATTTAGATCTTGTAAACGTTAATTGTACTCTTAATTCTTAAGTTTGTTCTGGTTCATAGGTCTAAGACAGGCTATTGGTGAGGCCTAGTAATGATTTCAGTATCTGGAATAATAAGGTGAATTTCCCACATTTGGGACCTATAGTGACCTTTTCCAGCCAGCAGATGGACTGGAATTTTTTGCTGAGATTAATCGGATCCACCACACTACAGATTCTAAGACCATTGCCTGTCTTGGTTTTATTTACTTACACATTATAAGAACAATATTGCTTTTAAATTTAATAAGCTATATATTTAACATGTTCTGCATACTCTTCTTTCACTTTGTTTTTATGTTTCATTATTACTAATCATGCAATGTTGAAAAGAAATTTTCAGCATAAAAACAAGCTTCTCATTTCACTTCCATGATTTAATTCATGTTCAAGTCAACACTGATGCTTTAGATTTAGAGAATCTGATTCTTTGATATCTTTCCCTTTCATTTTCTCAGATACTATTTCTCTAGTCTCTTTCCTCATTCAGTGCTGGTTGTTCTTGTCTGTCCTGTATATTCCGCTTTAAAGTTATTCAGAACTCAAATATTCTCTAATGTATCTTTAATGGTGCAACTGATTTCCCATTATATAACTGTAGTAAATGAAGAAAAGATAAATATCTGGTGCTGATAAACCTGTTGTAAACTGAGTTCCTGTATTCTAGTAGATGCAGCTCTTAACAAAAAATGCATCCTGTCCAAAAAGCAAGAAAATGACAGCAGTGCATTTTCAGGAAATTCATTTACTGGCAACCTGAAAGTTGATTCCTTTATTTATTTATTTTTAAAATAATAATATGTCTCAAGAACAAATTCTGTGCATGTTCTTTGAGAACTGTGGGTCTAGCAATCTGAACGAAGCAATCACTTTCAGAGAATCTCTTTGAGATGTTGGCCTTTCTTTTCCCAGATCAGTGTTTGTGAACTGTAAAGGAAGATAATGCTTCCCTCCTAGCACTGTAGCATGTTTAGAAATATTCAGACCCAGGTTTGCTTGTTTTTTTTTCATTGTACTGCTAACAAAATCTGTTCCTTAAATCTTTTTCTTTTTTTTTTCTTTCTTTTTTTTTTTTTTTACCATGCCTTAGCAGGAACAGTAGTTCAAAGTTGTATCTTATGAAATTGCATTTATCTAATATGAGAACCTTGGCCAGTTGCAACTAAAATTAAAAACATATACTATTTGTTCCATTTGTCAGAAGAACATTGTTGGTTGTAAGTGTAAGACTTATCAAGTGTATCTTTATGCATTTTTGTTCCCATGAGTGCCATTATTTTGCAATTTCTTGGTGATATTTATGTATATTCAATGTTTGACATCAGATAATTTGAGTTTGCTGTGTTTGTGAGTTAACTCACAGGGGAGAAAGTTGTATTAAATAAATAATAGAGATAAATTTTATACTTCCGTATATCTCAAAGCTAATGCAAGTAACTTGCAGTGGAATGGTAACATGAAGACACTGTGCTATAATTTGATTGATTTGTTTTGACAGCAGCCAAATAATTGAGAGTGAAAGGTGTCAGCACAGATGAAATATTGTGTAAGCCACATTCAGAAGGCAACCCCAGCAGCAATAGCAACTGGAGTTTTATTTCCTTTGATATCACACTGTTACTCACTTCCAGTTTATTATAAAACCATGAAAGGTACGCAACTTTCCATATAATGGAAACAAAAGTTTGTCAGGTACTTGAACAACAGATTCTGACAATAGGATTTATGTTGGATACGATATACAAAGGTTAATTATCTTAATCTTTCCCCCTGGTTTTCTCTCTTCTTTTAATTCCCTGTTACAGGCTACTGCTTATCTGGCATCTTACCTCTAGCTTGGAGGGTAAGTGACTCCCTCCAGAGCAACCATCAGCGTCAGTCTATGGATTGCCTGGCAGGGAACTGATGCAAAAGCAGTGCTGCTATTACCCTCCCCAGCAGTGAAACTTGTTTTTAGTTCACCTCTTCTGCACAGCAAACTATACCCATTTTGGCTAACTGGGACAGAGCGAGGCTTGTCTGTTTGCCTTATAGTATCCAACTGCACTTGAAGGAACACAAAAAATTACAGCTTCTTTTAAGCCTAGGAGTGCATGACTGTGCAAGCAACCTAGTGCAGAGAGTAGCCAAATAGTCCAGCTGAAATAATGCCTGAAAGTAAAATGATTTGAAAGTCAGTATTGGTCTTCCCTAAAAGCATACTGAACAGGAGAAGAGAGTGTACCTGTAAAAACAAAGCTTCCTTTGTCTTGAAGTCTCATTTACTTCAGTGGGAGCAAGGTAGGGTTTGAACTGAAATGTATATGTCCTGCCATTCATTTCAGAAATGCTTCATTAAGAAGACATAGGTCGATGTAAATGACAAGGGCTCTCAGTAATGAGCTCCTGCTCATGCAAAACAAAACAAACTATGACAACCATCATGTTAACAAGATCAGGAACCCTTGTGGCTTTGTAATGTAACATCTAATCTATATCTATACGTATACCTATACAAATATAATTATCTTACTTGGAGAAAAGTAAATAACAGAATGGGATGAGATTTCCAATACCAAGCAATTTATACACAGTCACATTTCACTTACATTCTCTTTGTCTCCTAATCTGATCATTTCATAAGTGACATGGTGGCCATTAGAAACTGAGGTTGAAAAAGCTGAACTTACTGGTATTAATAAGGGAAAACTTTTTGTTGAAGTGGTAGAGGAATGCAGGAGTAAACCACTGTTCATAAAATAAATCTTATTGTATAGTAGGCTGCATCTACTAAAGAGATTTGGTTTAGAGCAGTAGTGTATACTTGAAATGAATCCTAATGATTTCACCATCTGCCTCTTGTTTGATGTGTGTAGTCCAGAATTGTCTTGGAGCAAGCTAAACTAGAAGCTCTGCTCCAGTGGCACTACAGAATCAGGTGGAGAATCCCACAGTACTACGTGCAGCCCAGGACAGTTGGTAATGTGGCCAATGCCATGCCCTGTGCTATCATGGCAGTGGCTCTTCTCACTGAATTTCTCGGCCCAGCCTCAGGCAAACACCCATCATTCAGCAACAACCAAAACATTGGCCCAAGATAATTCGTCTTCTCTAGTACAGCCAAGATAAGACAAGAGGTTGGATACCCTTGGCATAGTAGGCCCTTTGGATATCTTCATGAATCATACGTTCAGTGCAAGAAACCAGGGTGCATACAGTCCAAATTAAGAACCCTCAACTGCAAGTAGAGGAGAATAAAGGGACGCAGGATCAACTGTCTCCATCTGGTGACCCACTCGTGCTGCACCTAATCACTTGCTAATATTGACATAGCCTTAAAACCTGTGTTAGTGGCACAGAAAGAAATAACTCATGACTAGTACATGCAATAAAATCAAAACCTATATTGCTGACGATTCAGAGCACTGTTGATTAGGTAGAGATGTTAGGAACAACTGCTCAAGTTGAAGGGGGTTGTGTTATTTTGTGTTATTTAATATTATTATTATTTAATAAATAACTCTGCCAGGGCACTTGCGGAGTTAAATTTAACTTGTCAGATTTGATTTTAGCCACCAGCAGCTGTAATGTTCTGTTTAGTAATTGTAGGAAAATGCTGAAAATGGAATACCTAAATGTGTGTGTATATAAAGCTACCCATAAGCACTGAAACAACCATTTAGATATATAAATCTGAAATTCTGTAGTTATTAAGATGTGATTTACGGTGGAATTGCAGGCTTCCTGAACAATATGATTTGTGTATGGATGTTAGTTTCCTCATCAAGAAGTAATCAGGATCCATGAAAACTTGGGTGGTTGAAAAGATTCTCACTAGAGTGCATGGTTTTCTTGAGAAGACTTTCATTTTCTTTCTAATACACCTTCAGAATTTTTTCACATCCCAGTTTGTTCCTATGAGCAGACATGCCTACTTTTACAGGCCTTATGGAGCTTCAAGAGCCTCGTCCAGGCTCTGGAAGAGAAACTCCTGAAAACTAAAGGGATATACAGAAGCAGAGGATGTAGTTAATTGAAAGATGCTCAAGTATCTAACATGTTTTCTGGCCACACTAATTGAGCTCCCTTTTCAGTTGCACACCTCTTGATCATAAGGTGCATTTACTAGTCCTTTGCTGACTGAAAAAAAGACATTAAAAGAAAAATAAAAAGACAAGTGAGGCATAACTCAAAAAGCACAGCCTGCTGGCAAGTGTAAACCATGCATTTGAGCCAACTTATAGGTCTATCTGTCATTAAATATTTTTGTGGGCCTCTCTCTGTCTAGATAACTCAATAAATTGCTCTTTTATTTAGCTAAAGTTAACTTTAGAAGTCTAGTTAAAGTACTGGATAGATTTTCTTAATTATAATGCCTGCTCTGTAAAGATTCCACTGGCTATTAATAGATGGGTTTTTGGAGAATTTACTGCTGTGAATAGCATCCATCCTAGATAATGTGTTTTTGCCCAACACCTTTATATTTAAAGTAATCCCACACTGTTGTTGCAAGGGGTCAGTTCTAAGTGGTGATTGTAATAAGGGCACACAAAGCCATTTCCGAAGGCCCTCAACATTCAGTACTAGTGAGGCAGATTCATGTGAAGTATGCTGCTTTAGTCTCCACTGACATTTGGGAGTTTGAGTTTTAAAAACCCCAGAGTGAAGATCCTTAGGGTTTGGCTGACCATAACCTGCAAATATTTTGGCAAGACACTGTTTGCAGGGACTGCTCAAGAGCAGAATTTCCCTTCCCCCATTTCAGTGGTCAGCACTGACACATTGCATTATGCGAAAGAGTCCCACATAACGCAAAGCTACTTTCATTTGTCATAAGCGCTCAGCCTTATTTAAACTGACACCTTCTCCATCACCCCCAAGCTAGAATCCCAGTGTCAGAGTGCTTCAAGAAGTTGGGATTCAAAGCTATACTGTCTTGCCTAACAGATGTGATAGAGTGATGCAAAACAGCGTGGAAGAGTATTTCAGAGATGGAAAGACGATCCCATAGGTGGAGGTAGGTATGAATGGTGGATGTTAGATATGGATGTTCCAGTACATGGGAAAAGAGACATCAAATTAAAAAGTAGGCCTCAGTGTGAGTTCAGACGAGGAAAGAAACCTGCAGGAACCTCTCTTGGGCTTCATCAGTTCATTAGACTTCAGTGACCTGGGATGGTGCCATTAGAAAGGATTATAATTCCTGCATGTTCCAAGACAGAGCTCTTCCTTCTCCCATGACACCAGCTTGCTCTGTTGCTCATTTAAAGTTTGATGCTGAGATTCTCTAGTGACAAGAACATGTGAAAACATTTTCAAATTAAACATCAGAGAAATTCCTGATGTGAGGAAATCAAGTTTACTTATAAAGAGCATAAAATGACCACAAGATGAGTCCTGCCTCTTACTGATTTAGTAAATGCTTATGCATTTGTCAGCTTAGGCATTTAAGTGATCTCTTTTAACATTTGAAAGTGTCACTCCAATCATTTGATGTTTAGTAATGTGGAAACTGAGGCAAGGAGAAGTGTAAGGACCGTCTAATGTTTCTCAAGAGGACAGTAGCAGAGACAGCCTTAGAAACCATTCCCAAGCCCAGATTTGCCAAACTTATGCCTACAGATTTGTAGAGGGAGAGTGCCATGTTCAAATTAACCGAAGAAAATAACATTTTAGATCATACTATTTCCACAATATTTTCTAGGAATTCGTATAAAGCTGTATCTTGCTTGTCTCACGGGCATTTCTCATTGGTTTATGGGTTGGCTGCTTCCATGCGTAAAGCTAGTACTGGCCATATATTTTAGTCCACTCCTTGAGTTATACAAACACTTAGAACATGTGAAAAAGTATGATTCAAATAAGCACAATGACAGGGCTGCGAATGGTTTTCCTCCTTTTCTTCCCTTTCTGTCTTCTTTCCCCTAGAAAGTAGGGGTTTGGGATTAAGAAATTGTAACTACTTTCTGTAAATTTAAAGCAGTTTATATTCTTGCCTGATTTTTTTGTTTGGAAGTGAATATCCTTGTCATGACAGACATTTAGCTCTACATGCAGTTACATTTCAAAAATGCACCTGCTTTTTAAAGATGGGGTAAGAGAAGGTAGGGAGGAGTATCACGACTTGGGTCTCATGCCAGACATTAATGTAAAATTAATTCCTTTAAAAAGATTTTTAAAAAACCACAACATTTTTCTAATGTGCATTAAGAATGTTGGAGTGCTCACTGAAGCATATGCTTTGAGCTTTCAGGAGCAATCTGTAGTCAGGCATTTTAAATGAAAATTGATTTGTGATTTACATGGTCAGTGGAAAGAAAATTAACTTATGGAAGGTTGTAATGAAATATTAGACAAGTAAAAAAGTAGATGGTGATCTAGTGGAACTAAAAGTCCCATCTGGAAGAATTCTGTGACATTTTTACATTTATCTGTGTTCTGCATGAGTTGTAATGTTAGTGGTAATTTTATGGGACTGAACTGAAATGAAAAGGGTGTTATCACAGATTGCCTACAATATAGGATTGTGTTCAGTGGAGAGTCCTGTATCCTTTTCTCCATTTTCCTATAATATGACTCATTGCACTTTTTTCAGCTACTGTTGTTGAA
This sequence comes from Lagopus leucura, assembly GCF_019238085.1. Taxonomy (NCBI): domain Eukaryota; kingdom Metazoa; phylum Chordata; class Aves; order Galliformes; family Phasianidae; genus Lagopus; species Lagopus leucura. Next base: position 2,477,568 of record NW_024962334.1, on the reverse strand, counting down.
TTCATTCAGCCTTTTACTTGGGGTTATTAAAGAAGAACATCAAATGCTCACAAATACAATCTAACAGCACATTTAAAAGCAACACTGCTTCCACTTACTCCTGCATAGCTGAGATGCTGTCCAAGAGATTCTTTAAATATATATACTAAAGGAGCAAATGGTACTTCTCTGTAACCATATATTAGCACAGATTTGAAGTTATTTTCTCTTTTAATTTCTGACTCATGAGCAATAGGAAAGAGATAAAGCTTCTCCAGAATACATAATGCAGTATATGTTTCTATTTCTCTATTCCTTTTAAACACTGATTTTTCAGTGTGTGACACCCTTGATTGCACTTGCTGTCAGCCTCTTGGAGAATGAAGAAAGAGAAACATGTCAGAATAGCATGATGTCATACTCTCTTCACTCTTCTCCTGCTTCTGTAATAGAAAATCTTCTTCCTGTTTCAATAATCCACACTTTACTGGTATTGGAAAGAGGAACTGATGTGCTAACCTCTTACAGTTACTTCTCCTCCTGTAGTCTCCATATATGACAATTTCTGATTTATCCTACTTTGTATAGCTTGATCTGGCAAAAGATGAATGTTCTATTGAGTTAGGAGGATCTATTAAAGCATTTGGTGAAATTTGCCCTGTTGTGGATTTAAGAGACCTCCAATTTTCTCAATATAGAGAACAATATTTCAATCAAAGGTTTGCTTCCTTCTATTAAACAAATTATACATTACCTCTCTGTCCTATTGAAGTCATGTTTGTTGTGGACATCTTGCCTTTCCTTTCACAGGAGAGTTGTGTTAGATTCCTCAAGCAGGTGAAACTAGATTTATGCAATTTATTTTTCTCTGTTCCTTTAAAAAATACATCTGTCTGATTTAAGTGCATTCTAAGTATTCTAGTTTATTTGAACTCCAGAGGATTTGACTGTGACTCAGCATCATGCAGGACTTGGTCATTACCAAGTAAACACAGATTGCAGACTTGTACCTCTTCTAGCTTCTTGTTGCTGTTGCATTGTTTTATTTCTCCAGCTGGAGAATCTGCTTTGAACCATGTGAGTATCACTGTTAGCTGTAATAGTCTTAAATATCATATTGTGCAACCAATACCACAACGTACTAGCATGTACAAGTGCATTTTTTGAAGAAAGTAATTTGAAATGCATTACTTCTCCAGCGAATGAATTTTGCAAGGATGTTTGAAAGAAAAGAAACATCACAAATCTATCACAAACAGTACATATGTTTTTCACTAAAATGATCTGGCTAATGATGGAAGGAGCAGCCTTTATAATAACAGGATACTATAAAGGTCAATATTAGGTATTGGCTTTCCATCCTGTCCATCTGAAACACTATACCATGGTGAGTGTAATCAGTAAATGGTAGTAAATGAACCAATTAGAAACATTAGCATTGCAGAAAGACAAGAGTTGAGAATAGATGTTAAGTGGATCCTGCAGTTGGTAATTGTCATCCTGGGAATAATTACACTAATTAATAGCTGGTAACCCCAGACCCCTTGTGCCTGTGACTTTGAATGAGTTAATGATTGCTGCTCTAGAGAGTGTATTGCTAGTAGATTTTCAGTAAGTGTCAGCAGAGTAAAAAGGCCCCAGGGAACAGACTTGGGCTCTGATGATCTTTAGTGTCCCCACTTTTACAAACCAGAAGTACTTCCCTGAACGATCAGATAATGTCTCTACAGACCACAGAGTAATGAATAGCGGTTGGAGACTTTCAAATGAAGAGATCCATTTCATCATAAAGTTCCTGATTTGTAAAGTTAATACTAAGTTCGTGTAACCTCAGCCTTATATCACTTGCAATCAGCAGGTTTTCCTTCTGAGGCTGTGCTTCAAATGAACCACAAAAGCCTTTTTTTTTTTTGTTCCTCCTGACAATAGTTAAGTGGACTCTATTTCTGCTGGAGTTAATTTAAAATGTTACCAAATCTTTATTGACATCATTTAATTTTTGTGGGCTGTTAAAGACTGGGAAGTTTATTTTAAATGGAAGAATGGATCTAACTCCTTCGGCTATTGTATTCTCTCTCTGTCTCTCTTTCCTCCCCCATAAGCAAAAAGCACAGAAGTTCTGTAATATACATAAATTCATGAAATATAATCTAACTGTCTTCTAAGGGACAATACCAGGGATAACACTTGTTTTTTTGTCATTAAAATAAATACTTGACTGATGTCAAAATGTCAGCAGAAGAATTCCAATAAAATCAACATGATGTCCATTAACCATAGAGGACAGTGTAAGGAGAGTTTAGTCTTGCAGTCTGTGATGGAAAGGATTATTAATATACTTTATTACCTTTGATCACATGAGACAAACAAAAAATACAGAGTACTGCCCTTGTTGGAGCCTTTTTTTTTTTCCACATGCACAAACACACACACACAAAACAACAGAAAAAAAACACCCTGAAATGTAACAAGGTAGTATTATAATATCATAAATCCAGGTTTCTAACACTACTTGATATTCAGAAGTTGATGATTCCTCAACTGTTGTCTTCAGGGAATTAAGAGAGATCATGAAGTTAAATCTCCTTATAGCTGCATTTGCTGTCTCTGCTGCTTTCCTATGACTCTCCAAATGGGCTCCTTGGAGTCAGTGTGAGTGGGCCTGATTTAAACTGTAAAGCTGTTAGTAGACAAGGATCCTACTCATCTTTTATTAGATAGACAAACAGAACTTATAGAAAAAGCTATGGAAGTTTAAAAGAAAAGTGTTTAAGCATCGCTTTGAACCTAGAACTTGGAATATAAATATAGTATCTGTACAGCACTTTGAAGCAAGAATAAACATGATGATTGTGTGGGCAGCTTTCTCATGTTCTACAGTCCGTAATAGGGAATATATTCCATGAACATTTTCTTTTTTTCAACATTTATTTCTCGTAGGCTTTTGGTGTTTCAGTTTGTTGTTGTTGTTGTTGTTGTTGTTGTTTTGTTTCAGTTTATTTTGTTTTCTTTCTTTGGTCTTCGCTTTGTGTTGCTCATAGAGTGCCAAATTAAGACAGCAATGCTGACATTTTTAACAAAGAGTGCAGAATGAATTTTAGCAACCAGATAGGTATCAAATGCTTTCTTGAGAGACTACAGTGTCATGCAGACTGGTGGGAAACTGTCCCTAAGCATTTAAAACCAGATATAAAAATTAAATAATTCATATCTCCTTTAATTAAGACCCAGTGTTTTCCCATTTGATGGTTTATAGAATAATATGGTTTTTCAACTGTAAATATTATATTATTCAACTTAGAAAGGATAAACTTTTGTAAAGCTAATGGAAAAGCAGAATTGTAAGATGCAAAAAAGTAGCGTATCTCTTTATCAACTCAGTACTTCATTACAGTCTTTCTTTTCAGTCCAAAATATTTTTTTCCCTGAGAGCACATTCAAAAATTGTAAGCATTTTAAGCAGTTTGTGTTGCCTTATGCTACAGCAGTAGCAATGAAACTCAATCATCTTTATCTTCACTCACACCCATGGGAAGGGTGACATACAAAGATAATATCAGGGGAAACTACAGATCTGATTGTCTTCTGTAAAACAGGAAGAAAGTTAACTACATCTGTATTTTGTTGTATTTAGACAGGTTGCTTAAAGGATGCTAATGTAAACTTAGTATGTTAAACTAAATCCCAAAATGTTGCAGAGCAAAAACAATTCTGACTGACGGACTTTGTGGGAAAGAACAGAAACTGGGGGAAAGATAGCATTGATGGAAATTGCAACCTGTCCAACAAGGGCATTATCAAACAGATGACACTGCAAAAATATGCCAATTGTTCAAAATGAAGGATGTTATAAACAGCAAGGATGAAGGAGGGAAATTATACTTTGCAAATGAATAAGAGGGCTTGGCTTACTGAACTGCAGAGCAGCGACTAAGCATTGATTTCAGACAGTGGCACAAATGCACACAGAAGATACGGGCACTCTGGAAATGGTACGAGAGCCCATGGGATCTCCTGTGCGCTGGGAGTGAGTCTGTGCCTGGAAGACAGTGATCACTGCTCAGCAACAAAGTTAACCAGACAGCGCACAGACCCTTGAAGTCCGACATCAACCAAGCAAATTAGGTTTTTATTCCAGACATGAAAGATTGTGAGACTTGTGACCTGATAGTACAAAGGACACAAACAGTAGGCTTGCAGCAAGCAATCTCGTTTTGCCTCTGAGTTGCAAAAAAAATGCATTTCGCTTAGAGAGTTCTTTGACTGTTTTTGCTGAAACCAGGAAGTCAGAGCAAAATGTCAGAGCACTACGGCCAGTGATGGTCTAGCCTTATGTTCTACAAAAAACCCTCTTGTATTCTGGACACTTAGACCTAAAAGAGCGATTATAGTCTTTTATATTTTTAGCCACTTATACACTGCACCTCAAAAGAGAGCAAACTGTATAAGCAAGAAGCATTTAGTTCAAAATTAGTAACATCAGGAAAAAAAAAAAAAGGGCAGAGGAAATCAAAAAGTGAAAATTAAGATTGGATCTAAGGTGGATAGAGAAACAATAAATCCAAACAGAACACGAAGCACAAAAAATGTTAAGCACAAATAACATTAACTGTGCAAATTTGGGGGTAAGCAAAAACATGAAAAGAAGTCCAGGCTCCACTGGAGACAGTGGCAGAATTTCCTTTGTTTTCAGTCAGGTCAGGACTTCTCCATTGGAGAGGGGCAGCATAAAACCTAACCGTGTTGGAGGAAAAAAGCACTTGAGAGAGCCAGCCTGAGAGTGTGAGACAGGTTCTCTCTGAAGGCGTGGTGCATCAGAGGGGCAGTCCTGCTATCCAGACAAAATGCTTGGCTAAATCACATCAGGACTGGCATTAGGAAAGGTCATGTAGGATAGAGAGGGAAGAGAGTAAGCCTGTCTACATCCAGATGAGGATCTACCTCTAGTTCACTAAAATAAATATTCCATTTCATGATTATCCAACAGTTAAAGATGTTATCACTAACATCTTTGGAATAGGGTGGCAGTGATTCAGCTCATGGAAACAAGATGTCTGTTACAGTGTTGGCAGGAAACAGAACATTTATGAAATTAATACTTGAGTGTCACTGTAAGCATATTTTACTTCTGCTTTGCTTGGGATTTGGGAGAAAAGTTACTAGTTGGAAGTGAGAGGGACAAAAATAAGAGGAGGAGTTTTTCTGGTTAAAGAAAAGAAAAATGAAATAGCAAAACATTATGGCCTGAAGGATTTTCTACCGGCTTTGGAATTACTGCGCACAGTAAAACTGAATCCACCCAATCTCTCCAGAAGTGTATTTTAGCCAGTAAGGATGTAAGAAAAGAGAAGGATTTGCTACTCAGTTTGTAAAATTGTTAAAGCTTTTAAGTACAACTGCTACCATAATATGTAGTCACAAGTGGTTCTTACGCTAGATTTCTTGCAGTGTAACAAATTTCAAGACGTTTCAGAAGCCTCTCTTGGATCATATTGCAGAATTTCACCAGCTCCTCCAATGCTCTTCTCTCCTCAGTGAGGCAGTACAGCTGGTAGCTATAAAAACAGACTTTCTCCACTTGTTCTTATTTGTGATTCCACCTAGCAACAGAATGCCAAGAAGTTTCTGTCTGGTATTTGGTGTACCTCTCTGCAGGAAAAAAAGGGCATTTATACTATGTCAGGATTCCACAGTTATATGCCAGAAATTTCTATTATGAAACATTTCTGTAAACAAACTGAATTCCACTGGGAAATAGACGGATAGCATTCCTTTTGTCTTCTTCTGTTTATTTTTCTTATTATTTTAATTAGTGCTCTCCACAGAATGCTGAAAGTTATGATAAACATTTCCTGGAGCAGATTTTCTACCTGTAAGTCTGAGGAAAAAATATGCATTTAAAGATGTTGCTTTTTGTTTTCAATCTGAAGGAGATTTTAAAAGCATTCTTACTGGATGCTTTCTAGTTTTTCTCAGAAGTATAGGATTTCTAAAGAAGGAAGTTTATTCTAGCATCAAAATTGAGCTAAATTTGTGTGTCTGTGTTTATTTTTCTCTAAACTGCATGACTTTAAACAGTTAAAGCACCGGGCTCAGCCAATATGGAAATACAGCTGAATTTGAAATTTACTATATGCTGTTTCTGCTTTTCATTTTTTACCATTTCACACCTTGTCCGCATCTCGAGCAAGCTTGTAAGTTTCCAACGCATACATTTCTTGTGATGATATATTGTCCTGGTGGAAAATTTCATTTACTGGCTGTGCCCTTTGCTGAACCTGTTGCTAGTCAGAGAACATGATAAGCGTATAAGTAGCATGCTACTTCATTTATCATACATCGTTTTAGACACTCAAATATCTCATATACAATTCTGCATTCTGCACCAAGGGAAACTACTAAACTTGCAGGGAAAAAAATCTACAAATAAATTGTCAGTTTATAATATATAAATGTATCATCCTAATAAAAATTAATCATAGTTTATACTAAAACTGAAAGTGCCCTTCATTTTATTTTTTTTTATGGCCTCAGTAACCACATGCTATCAAACACTAATAGGAAATATCTGGCTTTTGTGATTTGGTGTAGAGCAGAATTGAAAGATATAAAAATACTGTCTATTTTTAATAATTGAAGTACATTGCGAATAAATCATAGGCTTGAAAGATCTAGCAGTGCTGAGAACATTCTGCTCTCCGAGCATTTCTCTCTGGTTTAAACATTCACCATTTCTTGAAAGAAAAAAAATAAGATTGAAAAACCACCCAGAACACCAGCCAAAAAAAAAAAAATCTTTAAACATTTAAAGAATTTAGAAAGACAGAAAACAATTCCAGGAAATTTAAGGTCAAATAAAGCCTAATAAATCTGATGTACAGGTTGTGTGTAGCAGAGCCAATCTGCTCTCCCTAATTTCAGTAACATCCGCAGACTTCAAAGCTTCTTCAGACCATCATTACTGTATTTTACTACAGACTACTTTTTATGTCTAACATAAAATAATCTACATCTTGTCAAGATGTTCCATTTGAAATCCAGAATGCAAAGACCTGATTTATGTTAAACAGTACTTAAACTAATTACAACCTTTCACTAAGATACTGAACTATGGAAAACTATATCTTACATTTACGTGGCACCTTTCATCCTGCATCCTTTCAAAGCTTCACAGAAAAGAGCCAGTTCAGCTGCCTCTCATATATATCCATGTCTAGGGAGGAGTGGCAGCATTTAATGGCTCGTGGTGACATTGCCTTCTAGCTTTGAACCAGAGTTAAAGAAGTATTTGTTAAACAGTTTAATTACTGACACTGTAATTTGACAAAGTTATCAGAGCTGATATAGATGTGTCTGGAGAAAATGCAGGAGAGAAAGAGAGAGAACAGGAATCAAAAAGCACAGCTAGCACAGATGTCATGTGTCTTATCTTGGTGAACAAAAGGCACCTGCACACAGGGTTGTTGGTTTTGTTGGTTTTGTTGTTTTTTTTTTTTCATTTTGGAAGCATTGATTTTAGAAAAGATCCCATGTAATGTGAAGAACAGAATCTTCAATACAGGTTTCCTTCAGCTTAGAGACTTCCAATGGAATCCCAATTAGAATGTTGATATATAGGTGATCTAAACACAAATAGTGTTTTTGATTTGCAGTCCAAATTTGTCTAATTGAAGAGGACAGAAAGATATGACACCAAGTAGCCTCCTCATGTAATCATCACATATTTTAAATAATGGATAGGGAAAGGAAGGGACAAACTTTTATAGATGATCCGAAACATCATGTGAAGCAGACTTGTATCATCATTAACATCTGTATCTTTTCACAGGAGCAAAGAGGTCACAATTTCCATATGATCAATCAGTTGTAAATTTGAAACCTACAGCTGTGATTGGATATGGAAAGAAGTTTTCAAGGTTTATTTTAAAACACAACTTTTTTTTCCATTCATAACTCAGTGAGTTTGAAACTCAATTCAATTTTAGTACATGCAATTTTTCCTCTAGAATTTAAAATATGGATACGTTTGCAATTTCTGGAAACTACAGGGGCTGATACTCAGCTGATACTGGTTGACGCGTTGAGCTTCAAAACAGTGATGAAATCAAGGGCCCCTTTTTCAGGTGTGAGTAGTTAATACTTATAAGTGCGAGATAAAATCTACATTAACTGGTATTTATGGTTAGGTTTTGTTCCTACAGCTCATAGATTAAAAAAACCAAACTGGATGAATGGGTCATTTGGCACTTCTCTAGTGTTGGAAGTGAAATCTATCTTATACAGTAATTTCCCACAAGAACCAATAGTTTGGCAGTTATTAGGTTTCCTTATAAGCAGGTACCTCAGGTACAAGGAGACAAAAACTGTCTGCATTTAGTTTTCAGAAGGTGCTATGATTCAAATGTGAATAATAAAAACACGAATAATAAAATATCCAGGCCATCAGGTGTTTGGTTTGCCAGAACCAACTAGGTAAGGAAATATAAAAGCATTAGAATGGTTTTAAATATATACTGCCATGTTTTTTTTTTCCTTTGTAACACAGACTCAGCACAGTGAGGAATCAACCAACCTAGAATGAAAATAATTTCTTCTTACATTGAACATACCTCACCTTCCTTGTCTTACTAGCTTCTTTCATTGCTATTGAAGTGGGAGAGATGCTCATTCACTTTGCTTTTCAAACAGCTGATAAAGCACAGCGTATTTAATATTAGTACAGAAGACAGGAAAGAACACCTGTGTGTTATGGAAGAAAGATTGTCAAGATATTTTAGTCAATGATGTTCTTGTTTGTTCTCTTGAAAGATATCCAATGCTGGTTAGTAGAACAGTTGATTTTATTGTGGTGTGTTTGTAGATTTAAAGATAGCTTTTGAAGAAAGACTGCATACTTACATTAAAAAAAAAAGAAAAAGAAAAAAGAAAAGACAGTTGACTATGGCTTTATTATATAGGAATATGGTTTACATTCCCTTGATTTATTTAATCTTGGCATCTTAAAGTGCTGTATAGCCATTAATTAAGATTTCACAGAATCTCTATTAAGTAATGTTATAACTTTTCTATTGCTTAGAGAATTAAAATGTCAAGAAATTAGGGAGTAATAGAACCAAATTCTGCCTCTAAACATTTTCCTATTCAGTGAGCTCCTTTGTTTCTCCACTAATGAGGATCCATAGGGTTCTATTTTGGGACCAGTTCTCTTCAATGTGTCAGAAATGATTTGAGTTTTTCTCTGAGCTTTTCTCACTGTTGTTGGTTTTACTATGAGGTACAATATTTACGTTTGAATCCTAAGGGTAGTTATTAAGTAACTAGAGGTCTGCAACATCTCTTTATTGTTCTATTTCTGCAGAGTACTGAGGCAGAGCTTGCACTGAACCTGAACTTGCACTGAACACATTTTATCTGGGTTGTCTTCTTAGATATGCAGATATCCCTACAAAAAACCTATGATTATTTTTGTTTGGTTGCTTATTTATCATTTGTTTTATATTGGTGTCTAAGTAAAACATTCTTAAAGCTGTATGGAAGACAGAAGCCCACAGATGAATATGGTTAGAAGAGGAATACAAAAAAAATGATAAAGCTGTTGTGGTCAGCATGGTGTTAATATGCGTCATCTGTCCTTGAGTAGTAAATAAGGGCAAGAGGAAAAGCAGAGGTGGGCAGAAAGAGCATTGAAAGTTTTTACAAAGGCAACTTGTATTTGATGTGATGAAAAAAAGATAGATTAACTAAGAGACATCTCAAATAGTGGCCTTGGAGAACTAAATGGGTACAAGGACACAATTTCCTCTTCCTGAGAGAAAAAAAAATTATGTTTTCATAACTGAAAGTTAAGCTACTGAAAGTTTGGATGAGTGTTCTGATTTTGCAAGTAGACAGGAAGAACCTCAGAATTGGCCATGTGTAAAGAGTCTTTATGATTTAGGAGTTGACAGGCCAATTTGTATATATATATATATATATATATATATAAAGCGTAATTTGTGTCTTTGAGATTAGTTATATGAAGTATTTGATGGACCAAAAACCAGAGACTGAAGAAACTGTGGCAGAAAGCTGGAATGAAGAATTACAGAGAATTTCTGCAGGACACACCAATGAAGCAATTAGAAGTGTGAGACAAGAAGCGCTCCGTGATGGTGCTCTGAATCTGAAGTTCTAGTTGAATGCAAATGATGGGAGACAGGATGCAGAGGTACATGGTGAAATTAGTAAACTACCTCAGGCTGTGACTGTGAATGTATGTTTAATTATTAACTGAAGAAGGCAAGTCTGGAGCAGTAGTTGTAGCGTCAAATGAAGTTAAGGCTGATACATTTATTTTTCTTCAATTAAAGTCAATCAGTGTTTAGAAAAGGAAGAGGCAGTAGGGCATGAAAGAACAAAAGGCAATTCAGGCATCTCCAGTTTGGAGAGAGAGGATGTAGTCCATGGGCATAGTAGCATTATCAGCAGGAAATTGATATTTAGAGAGAGTTGTAATTACATCATATTTTTGCCAGCCTTGAAACCCTTGAAAACATCAGATCAATACTATCTGGAAAGAGGAGCGAAGAAGGGAGAACAGGAACAGAAAGCCAGAATTTTCCTCATGAGGAGTGTCTGGATAGGTATGAAACAATGACAATGTGGTAGAAGGAAGATAAGACATAGACACAGATTTCTTCAAAAGATGATCACAGGGAAAAGAATGATGCCATGATTTGAAGCAGAAACCATAGAATGGGAGAAGTTTCTTACTCTGCTCACAAGCTAATTTGAGTGAGGCAGTGCTGGGGTAGGAGGCTTCCACAGAGGATGGTTCTCAAAGCAACAGCAGCAGAGTAGTGGTATCCAGCTCTTTGACTGCCACAAGCCACAAGGTTCCAAATCACAAATTCTTCTGATTGTGTCAGAAATAGTCTGTCTATTCCAGAATCAGTTAAATGTTGTCCTGAAAATTGATATGTAATATGCTCTCTCTAAAGCTATGCTCAGCATTAAATTAACAAATTCCCTGAATGCTGAATGCTAATCTGGGAAAAAAAATAGAGCTGCAGTTTTTTTGCTGCCTTTTTCTTGCTTGTAACTTATCTTAGGAAGTAACCATCTTCAAGTTTGTTGAAATATATTGATTTTCAGAAGTAAATGGCATTTCAGGAGTGTCATAGCCCACCTGTACTGTCAGTGTCCTTTCCATGTGGAAGAGCAATGGGAATGAACTGGGTAATCTCTTTCCACACCTGTTGACTTTTTTAAAATCCCAATGTAAGTAACTGTCTGTGCATTTTATTGTATAGCCAGTTATCCATACAGCCTTTTTTCAACTTGTTCAGTTCATAAGGTCAGCAAACACAAGCCCCTATAGGTATGCGTATGACATTCTAAGTTATGTATTTGACATAAGGAAAAAATGCTGTAAGTTTGGATGTACAGCCAGCAATGAATTCAGAAGCATGGACTCATGTTTCAGAAGGGGATGGTTTAAGATTAGAGGTGGAGTACAGCATAACCTCCAGCTGCAAGATTCTTGTTTTTATAATGACGTGTTTTTCCCATTCTTTCTTAGTTAATCTCATAGTGTATTAGATTGTACTATAAAGTTTACATCAATTTTACAGGTGTTAAGTGTGTGAGAGAGGTTTTTTATGCCAACTTGTCAAGTATTTTTGTTCTAGTAGTTTTGTTCTAAGTAGTCTTTACTATGTTGAGTTATACCTTAATGTATAATGTTATTATTCCACTGATTTCCATGTGGTACTACTCAGCATAATTGAGGTTGGCAGTTTCAGGCCTTTTGTTCTCCAGTGTGTGCTTTCTCTATTAGAAAAAAAAAAAATACATTTAAATTATGATGTTACTATGGGAAAGCTGAAAAAGCTAAATAATAGTCTAGAAGGGCTCTACAGGGCAAATTTTCATAAGGAAACCAAGCAGCAAAATACATTTTCCAGCTGAGTTCTTCATCAGTGATTATTGGCAAGTTAAGATTTTTTCCAAGCAAATTTTTAAGCAGTTGAACAAGGTAAAGCAAACCAATGGTTAAGATCACTGAGGAAAATAAGGTAGTTGCATTCACTCAGTAAAGAAAAAATTATAGGACAGAAAGAAGGTGAGTAGTTAAGAAACCATTTTAAACTAAAGGAACCCTCTTTCACACCTTTGCCACTCATATGTAGTATGAGTATGCCCACTTCCATTTTAGGCTGTGAAAAATACATTTGTACTAGTAAACACAACCTGTTTGAGTGTTTCTCATTGGATTTTATTCAAACACGATTTTTAAACATTAAATATACTATATCTTTAAGAGAAAAGTCAACACACAAGGTATGCTGCTTTGAGTTAGTGAGAATATTGTTCTTACACAGAACAGAAATGCTCTTTAATTACTAAATCATGTTTTTTATTGGGTATAGTGAAAACTATGATGATTCAACATCCATCAGCATATTTTCAGCCAGTCTTCACAGTGGTGGCTTATGGGCGTATCCATGTGCTTCTCACTTTTCTATAGCTGTCTTGGTTTGTCTCTGACATTTTGTTTTTCCAGAGATGACTCAATGTTAACTGTCACCTGTCACATTTGACAACATCCCCTCCATTAGTCTGTCACATAACCTCTCTTTGACTTCCCTATTCTTTACCCTGCGTATCCAAGCCTTCCCTCAAACCTGCCTTTCTGATATTTCCAAACAATTATCATAGTTGCTTCCTGCCATTAACAAAGGCCTTTTTAGAATTTTAGAAATTAAAAAAAAAAAAAAACACAAAGAATAATCTTACTTATACAGGTTTTTTACCTTTCTCTTTCCTAGTAAATTCTGTTACCACGCCATGTCCATTCCAAGCGCAGCCACTAGGATCTGACTTTGATCTCTTGGGAAGCTTTGCATTGCTACCAGTCCATTGCCCACCTTTCTGATCTTTGTCATTGAGGCTATCTTTATTGCCCATGATTTTACTCACATTTCCTATCTTATCTTGGTGAATTCATTCTTGTAGCCTAAAAAATATTTCTGTTACAAATATTGTGTGTCTTCCTCTGCATTATCTGTCATGTGCATGATGATGGTTACCTTGCTTCCCAGGGAACCGCTTGTTGATACCCGTTACAGAGACATATTAGCAATGATTATTCATAGTGACAGAGAGGTAGGCTAACCTCATCTATCTCTAAATTTCACTGTGTATATGCATACATGTAGTATTTTCAAAAATTTGATTTTCAGTTAACAGGCCGAGGTCTACCATACCTGGAATTGCCACTTTTCCTTCTGTGCTTTCTTCCTTCTATATTTTTGCCCTTTCATGGTTTAAAGGCTTCAAAGTACCATTTCTTTTTTGTATTTTTATAGTATCTTTCACATTAGCTAATGCTTAGCTATTTGAGTAGGGCTGGTAGTGTTAGTGTTTATTTGTACTCCAGCAGCACTTGGAGACTCTGAACAGAGACCTTGCATGGGAGGAACTTCATAAATTCACATTAACACAATTACTATTGTCTTGGGAAGCTCCCAGTTCCAGCTATGATCAGATACACTGCACGAGAGTGGCACACAATGGAAGAAAAAGAAGCTGCTATGTATTAAGCCAAAGTCTCAGTTCACTACCTGCCCAAAGTTTGCTAATAAAGCTTTATTAATCTGAGAGAAACGGAGTAGGTATGGGGATACTTTAAGATGGTTCTTCCATGCTTAGAGGTGAGAAGAAAATTTGGCATAAGCTATTAAGATCCTTGAAGCAAAACCTGTGTAGCTTCTGTTGCCCTGTATGTATTAGTGCTCAGCAAGCAATCTTCACCTTAGTTACCACTTGTTTTTCAGTGTTCAAGCTTACCCAATATTGCTGTACTGAATATGGTTTTAGGACAGCATTTTTATTGACTTGTTTGTTTTGGAGAGAGGACTAGGGGAGAGAGAACTTCTGGTTTTAAGTGGAGAAAATTGTAGCTATTTCTTTCACAAATGTAGAGAGCAGTTTTTCAGTCTAAGTAGTCTTTACTGTGTTGGGGGACAGGGTTAATTTGTTCCAGCAAGTCAGCTGTGACCCTGAAATCCATCTTCCTTCTCATTCCTCCATGCCTCTACTCAACACTAGAAATTGGATGTTTTCACTGCTGTGCTGATTAATTTCTAATGAAGATTACCTATTTGCACTTCTAATCATTTAGGCTAAGAGAAAAGAGATATAAAAAGATTTAGCATATTTTATCTCGGAAGCTCCCTGTAATCCGTCCTCTTCTTATTTCCTCTTTCGAATGGTGTACTAAAAAAAGAAGAAAATCATTGCACCAAAGGAAAAAAAAAAAAAAAAAAAAAAAAAAAAAAAAAAAAAGAGTAGAGATGTAAAACAGAAATCTACTTTGCCAGAAATGACCCTCATCCCTTTGAGGCATTTTTCTATTCTGTTACAACCTGAATATGTAGAAATATGTATTGCCCCATATAATCCTCTGCCCTCTCAGATGTCAAGCAAGAGAGAAAGCAATTTTTTACGTGGATAGATAGTGATAGAACAAGGGGGAACAGTTTTAACTAAGAGATGGGAGATTTAGATTGGATGTCACAGGGAAATTTTTTGTTGAGAAGGTGGCGAGGTGCTGTAACAGGCTGCCCAGAGGTGTTGTGGCTGTTCTATCCTTGGAGGTGATTAAGGACAGATTGGATGGGGCCCTGGACAGCCTGATCTAGTGGTTGGCAACTCTTCCCACTGCAAGAGGTTGGAACTAGATGATCTGTGAGTACCCTTCCAACCTAAGCCATTCTTTGATTCTGTGTTTGTGTAGCCTTTCCCCATGGTGCTGGGCAAACAGAGGCAAGCTAGAGATTTGTGTGACTGCACCCATAGTCTAGGACATATTGCCAATATCAATGCTCCCCGTTTTGTTTTGTTTTGTTTTAATCAGCAGGAAAAAGTCAGCTTTCAGCATTCGTACAGTGGCAATGTAATGGAGGTTTAACAGACACCTCCCATATTGCTGCAATGTGACTCTACACTGACTAGTTCCTATCAGACATCGAACAGCTATCCATCGTCTGAGTCAGCAGGTCCCTTCTGTCTTCCTCACTGCTCCTCACAACACGCAGGTGAAAATTCATCCTATCTCCAAGCTGAATTCACTGCATCTCCTCCCCTTGGCCCATGTAGGTTTTATCCAGTTACATGAGCAAACAGTTCTTTTGGTGGTCGCTTCTGTGTTCAAGGAAAGCCTGAATGGGTGCAGTCAGTCTGCATACAATTTTCTATTTCTATTTCTATTCAATATCCATTTTCTATGGATATCAGGCAGAAAATTAGCAGAACACCATGGAACAGGTTACCTTGAACTGAAGAAGGTTGGCCTCTCCACCATTATTGTTGAAGTCACTGTCTCCTGTCTCCCCCTAGTTGTCTGAATAGAGTGTATTGAATGGAGATTCAGAGCTGCTTAATAGATGTACCAGTTCACCTTCCATGGGTGCCAGCGTCTTCTTGGTGATTCAAAGTTCAGAAGGGTACCTGGGAGCATGCTCCAGCATGCTCTATTTATCTGTTAGACACAGCTTTGGGGGGAAATATTGTACTCAATTGCTCACACATGGCTAAGGCTCTGTTGCAGGAGCTTCAGATACCATAATTTGTTGTTTGTAGGCATTCAGCCACATGGTATTCAGTATTCTTCTATAGCATAGGAACTCTTGTGTTTCATAAGTCAATTTGTGCATCTGGTTTTCGTCAGTTTGTATGTGGCTTTTGTCTAGACATCACCATATTTTTGCCCACCTCACTTATGATGGCTTGAATTTGAAACAGAGCTGCTCACTTGACTTCTTCTAATTAACAAGCATTACTGAATGTTTTGGAAGTTTGAGCACAGCTAAGTATGCGCATAGGTGTCAAGAAAGCTGAATATGTGAATGAAGTGTAATTTATAATATTATTATAACAACAGTTGCTACGGAATTCAGGAATTTCTAAACTAACAGTGCATTTTTTAGTTCTCACTTACAAACTGCATTAATCATTTTACCCATTACCTATGAGTTATAACAAAAGCAGAAGACATTGATGAAAAGCTTATAATATCATCTAATAAAAATATTTCTGCGTATTTGTTGTCACAAAAATGCAGTGCCAATGCATTCCTGTTCTCACCAGAAGTATTTATTGATGGAAGGAATGTAATTTTCTTAAAGTGGATTACCAAGGATTGTTTCTCAAACATTAATTTGAGAAATTTGACCATTTTCTGACACTTTATGTCTAACAGAGAGGCATTCACCATGCCTTTAAAAATTCTTGTAGGATGTTCACTCTAACATTAAACTATACCTCAAAGCCTATTTAAAAACAAAACAAAACAAACAAACAAACATAAAAACACTTTTGAGGAGTTGGTCTTTGTTTTGGGTTTTGTTTTGGGTTTTGTTTTCCTTTCTTTCCCTCCTGTTACATTCTGTCTTTGTTGACCACATCTGGCCATGTTTAACAGGCAATATTAGCATTTTGAGCAGCAGTCAGTACAGTGCGTGCAACATCCCTGGCTTATGTTATCCTCCCATATAAAAGCAGATACTGTGTATGTCTTTTTTAAGACTTACAACACACACTGCATTTTACGCTTTTTAAAATAACATCTGGGAAACTGAGAACCTTCTTTTGAAGGATTACTTTGCAGCTTTGATTTTTATTTATAAAACATAAAGGACTAATATATATCAGTTAGGACATTTTGCTTCCAAAGTGCATTGTAGCAAAATAATTGGAAGGCAGTTGTGGTGTGAAATATATGACAGCTTTACAGGACATAAAAAGCAGCTTTTTCTTTGTAATAGTGTAATTGCCTTAAACCCCACAATCATAATTGTTATCAAAAAATAATCCCAAGGAAAGGCTAATATAAGGTGAGCAGACTATTATAAGAGCTCTAATACACTCAATTCCTTGAACAGCAAATGCAGCCCCTCAATCTCCCGGTGCTTTTAGTGTCAGTCAGAGAGCACTCAGTCATTTCTGTGCATCAAGCCTGCAGTATTGATTTTTCCACTGACTGAAACAGCCATATAAGCATAAATTTTGCATGAGGCTTTCACTTTGTAGACTCTCCTTTGGTCAGATGACACATGATGTGAACATGAAGACTGTATAATAACAATGCATGGTCAACCTGCAGGCATTAAAGCGTGGTCTCTCACAGCTTTGAAGGACAAAAGCTGGAATGGTGCATCTCTGGTGTGATAGAAAACAAATATCATTTCCATCTTGGCAGCCTGCATTCAATTTTATACTCTCTCTCCCCCCTTACTCCTGTATTTCCACATTCCTCATGTAGAGAAGGAACGCACACATCTGCACACACAGACACGTACAGACATAAAGTATCCTTATCATGATATCCAGTCCAGATAGAAATCAGCTCTATGGAAAAGCAAAGCTGTGATAATAACTGTGTATCAAACTTGAACCCTTTGCTGTACTCGCCTTCCACTTCTCATTGGTGGTGCTGTGTTGTTTTGTTTTATAGTTGATGCCATTTCTTTTAAGTCAGCCCTTGAGACTAAATATTGTACAACAGCATTTGATAACATCTTGTATCATGCTGAAAAACGCTTATCTAAAGATTCGGCCCTGTGATAGACAGGCAGGAGTGAAAACATTCCTTAATAGCAATGTTCTTTTCATCTCATTGCTGCCTTGCTCAAGTTCCTGTGCTCATTAATATTCTCGCAGTCACTCGTGCTCTCTCTTCTCTTTTATTGTTTAAATGTTTAGCTCAAAATACGTTCGTCTTGTTACCGGATCATGTCAGTGGAACAAGACAGAGGAGTAATCCTGACCAGCATGAAGTCTGAAATAATAGTATGAGGAGTAATTTCTCACTAAGAACTGAAGCAACATATTAGCTGTTCATTAAAATGCATTAAACTGCTGGCAACTGATATGATTAATTTATAATAGGATGCAATGAAACCTCTTAAAATTAAGTTGAATTGACCTAGAGGAAAAATTATCTTAAAGCGAAACTCACTGGTAAGCCAGTTTTAGTCACTGAAAATGAGAGAGCTGTTTCATTTTAAATAACAGTCACAGGAGGAGAGTGAGCCCTACTGTAATGAATAATTGCAAATGAATGCTGTTTTCATTTTGTAAAAAGATCCCAACATGATCATTGCACAGCAACGTATTATTCCAATGCTGACAGTTGTTAGAAACCCTGCTTCTGTTTCTATATATGCAGAATCCAGATAAATGTTTGATGCTTAAATAGTAAGAGTTATTCTGTAGTATAGGCAGATTGCTGTTCGGTGCATTAAAAGAAAAAAATTATGTATTTTTTTATTTGAAAATTCTCTTCCACTGAAAAAAAAAAATATATGCCTTGTCAGAAGGAGTATTTTAGATTTGTTTACTTCTCCCCCACCCACTTCTGCTTATCTCCTCCCTTGAGGTTATGACAATATACGGATCTGAATACAGTGACTACGTAAATATTATCTTTCCTAGGAGGTAGAGTTATGAAATAAGTGTTGCTTTTATTTGTAGTTGAATGCATCTTAGAAGATGAGGATGGCTTTTTTTTCTGATTTGGTTTGCAATCAAAGGAATTGTTCTGCTGAAGTGAATTGTTTGCTCTGAAATGAGCTTCTTTTTTTCAGGAAGGACAATGAGCATAATGACATTAATGACACTGCATAGATGAGCATACTACAGAAGCCTGTTAATGAGACTGGAATGGCAAGACAAACAAGTCTGGTACAAGTGTGTTTGGGATTTGGAGTAGGATTTAGAGATATGAGAAATGTATGCATGCAATTAGGCTTATGTGTGCCCTCAGATACAATTCTATCCCATTAATGTTGTTCACCCTACAAAAATACAGGTAGTCAAGAAAAGTGTTAAAAGTTCATAGAACCATAGAATGGCCTGGGTTGCAAAGGAGCACAATGCTCATCCAGCTCCAACCCCCTGCTGTGTGCAGGTCGCCAACCAGCAGCCCAGGCTGCCCAGAGTCACATCCAGCCTGGCCTTGAATGCCTGCAGGGATGGGGCATCCACAGCCTCCTTGGGCAAGTTGTACTAGTAAAGAATGAAAAGCTGCCAATTATAATAGAGAATTGCAGGATGATATTAGACATTGAACTTTTAAGATTCTCAAATGTAACTGAAGCTTGGCTTTTAAGTAAATCTTTAGGCATCTGTATTCATGGGCAATTAATAAAAGTACCCTAAAAAAAGGTATTTGTATTTCACTGATGGAAGCCATGGCCCCAAGCATTCTTAAGGCTCTTACAAAGATAAATATACAGATTTAGGAAAGGGGACAAGGGCACTTAAAACATCAAAGCTGATAGGCTAAGCAAAAAGCTAAAAAGATTTGTGTCCCTGTGTTCAGTATAGAAAGGCTATGTAAAAAAATATTAATTATCATAAAGCACAAAATTTGAAGACAAAAAGTATTTACCCAGTTCTGCAGATGTCGATGAATTTGTGTGTTCCCTCACATAAAATACTAGTCTAATTTCAGTGTAGGCAACAAGTCCCATTATTTGAGAGGCATTAAATGGCACATTCAGAATGGTTAACATTCCCCCAAAATGCATTTTAGTTATTCTAGCCCAGCAGGTTTCCGTGTGAACGTCATGACCCTCCATAATGTGATGCTTTTGGTACCTTCAGTTCTGATGGGTGGAAAGCTGAAGCCTTTTGTGAACACTGAATTTCTAAAAGTGAAATGCGGGCTTCTTGTCTGCTGCTGTGCATGGCTGCTGCTACCATAGGCTATAACTCTGGTAGAGACAGAAGCAGAGGAGTGGTATGGGGAGGTAGTGTTGTTTTTAAATCACTATGCCTAGGTTTACTGAATAGCTTACTTGCTAGACCTCTTGTACCAGCAACTACAGTTCAGGTGAAGACAAAGAAAATATGGATGCATCAGCATTAGCAGATGTGAGATGAGATTTGGATCATCCAGAGGAAATCTTAGGATCTAGGTGGAAGTATCCTGTGATCCTATTTAGATAAAATGTTTCTAAATTATTCATATTTCTAATTCTATATCTTTCTTTAGACTGTGGAACTTTTCTCAGAATAATGATGGTTGCCATTGGAAAGGAACTTTTTGATGTTATAAAAAAAACATTAAATAATCCAATTATTAAATTGTTCAGTGATTGACTGAATGAAAAGTAACTTTCAGGAATCTGGTGCTGATCTTTCTTCCTGTAGAAGTTTTGCTCAAATTTATTGGTCCTTATGAAGCATCTAAGTGTAGTAGTTCATCTGTTGTAAAAACATGTGTTTTTAAATTTGTGACATTTATCACTCATTAAAATAGATTAGTCTCAGAGCTACATCCTAGGTTCCTTTCATGTGATTATTTATTTAATCATACATCAGAATACACAATAAATAAATAAACAAATGTATACTTTAACATATACTATATCTGTATCTAGAGAGGTAAATATATCTACATAGTTATGGGTATGCACACATCCTTTTGGTCATGCAAACCCTTTCATAACATGAAGGAGAGAGGCAGTTCTATTGAGTAATGTTGAGAAAAAAATATTTGTATGTTCTATGATGGAATTGCCGAGTCAATGATTTTCTGAATTATCTAGGCACAGTTACTAATGGGGAAAGAAAATTACATTTCAGCACTTGACATGAAACTGGTCAACAAAAAACAAGCCTATTGTTGGATTGTTTCAGAAACAAAGGTCACAGTTGAAGTAGCGTAGCTATTTGTTCCTTGCTTTCTCCTCCCTGATTTGAAGATATTAATGAATTTACAGGAGTTATAGCTACATTTCCATGGACTTTGCAATACTATAAGTAGAGAGCAGTCCTCAAAGGTGGTGAATCTTTGAAATAAAACATTGGCCATACTGGAGAAAAACAGAATGTGTAAAAACGTTCTGCTGAGAAGGAAGGACAAGTGGGTTAGTTCCTCTGAAAATGTAGGTGGTTAGACTTGTAGGAACAAAATGAAGAGATTTTTAATAATAAAATTGCTCAGGGAAATATTCTCTACGAGTTGAAAGCTGTTTGGAAAATGCAGGAAAATTTTACAGGAGTGAGAAAGCAATGAGGAGAAGAGAAGGTTATTTGCTATTGCAGAATCTCAGCATGAAATAGCAAAAGTCACTTTAGAGAATGTAATCCAAGGGCAAATGCACCCGCATACCTTCTTTTAGACCCACATTTCTCTTAGGAAAGAAAAGTTTTTCTCATCTTGCTTCTGAGGTGCTAACAGATCTCGCAGAATGCTTGGGATAATTTATGCATATAATGTCTGCATATGTAAATAATTCACACTTCTGCTCAACTGTATACAGTTTATAAACATGAAATTAAGAAACTTGTTTTCCATTGCCTTCTCCGGTGCTAAGAAAGTCCATTTTAGTTTAGTTTTAGTTTATTTGTCGATTTCTATGGAAGTAGAGATGTGTGTGTGAACTTTAGCATAAAATAGTGGAGAACACAGAAATCATCTACATCTTTGAAGGAAAGGCAAAGGGAACAGGCACTAGAAAAAAAAAACAGTATTAGAGGCATCCAGTAAGATTGAAATAAAGTCCACTGAAATTGAGTTAAATCAGATTGGTAATTAGTAGGCTAGAATCACACCTTGTACCTTATATGTGGAATTTTGTTTGTAGCAGCTCACTGTCTGGTATGCAGTTACAGTATCTCAGAACTTTAAAATATAGATTAATAATTTTACTATAAAGGTCATATTTAGATCTAAAGCTCAATAATATCCACAAGAATATTTGGGTACAGACGTTTGTGAAATTGTTCTCACAAGTCAGTGTAAATCCAAAACAACTCCATTGATTACAGCAGCACTCCTGTGCCTCTGAGCAATGTGAGTGAGGAGAGATTTGAGCAAATAAGCAGAGAGGTCATAGCACTCATCTCCTACCTATAGAAAATGCTATAAAGTTCAAAAGTAGTAAGAAATTTATACCAAAGGTATAATTTTACTGAAACAGGAATCAGGACATTCCAGGTATACAGGTAGGGTTAGTACCTGAGAAAGCTGATAAATCACCAACCTCAAAACCCAAATGTATTGTCCAAACAGAATAAACAGTGTTGTATTTCTCACTGTGTGCTGCAAGATAAGAAGCTCTTAAAAATTATGTTTTTGTGAAGCTCCTTGAAGGTAAAGAAGGGGGAAAAGTAATAAAGAGAGACACAATTAAATTAAAAGTCCAGAATTATAGAATTCCTCATCAAATCTTCTTCAGAGTCTAATGAATCATTCAGTTTCTTTCCATTCATCTTTTCTAGTTCTCTCCTCTGGGCATTTAAAATTGCTTTTAAAATTTAAAATTGTAGTCATAAAAGAAGAAATTTATGTCCCTCAGAAAGGATACGCAGTTTTGCAGGAAGTAATATAGACATGTCCAATTTAAGATCAGCATAGTCCACCTTCAAAGAAATAAGTCTTTTCCTGGAAGCTTGAGTGGCTTTAGCAATACCTGGATAAGTAGATATATGTTCAGACAGAGCCTCTTTCCTTCACACCAGGTTTAAAATTCATCTTCCCACCTCACGTTAGAGTGAAAACCTGACTGAGGTGCAGTTGTGAATTCTTGAGGACTTTTCTCCTTCTCTAGGAGTGCTGAGAAGGATGGCGTAGTACCAGCACTGAAATTATAGCTTAGCAACACATTTAGACTCAAGTAAAACCTGGTAAAAACGGCTGCAGTGACACCACCTTTAGGATTTTGAGGGACAATTGGTATTTCTTGGAGAGGACTCCTCCATTGGACTTTAAAAGTTTATCGGTCTTGCTTTGTCTACTGAAAGGAAGCTAAAATTTCCAAGTCAGTTTACAGGATATAAATGCCACAATCCTTCCCCCCTAATGTTACCTAAGGCATGAATTTTGGGAACAGAATCCTACTAAGTGCTATCTGGAGTTAATACATACAGAGATGCACCCTTGGAAACTGAGTGAGCTGACTGAGATGCCAGTTACTCACAAGTGCCTGTAATTTTCCACTAGCTATCAGCAGCATCTAAGATGAATTCAAATGCACAGAGTTGGAGTAAATTTGGCTTCAGGTGCCAACATATGTTTAAAAACTATTTTCACTGTGTACAAAAGTAGCCATTTCTTTTGTGCAAAAGATTTTCCTTCCAAAGCTCTGAAAGTTTTTGGCAAACACAGGTTTATGCTCATACTTTGAATTAAGAAATTAAGAGGTGAAACTGACTGGCCTGTAGTCCTTCATTTCTCTTGAATACTAGAGAGTGTCTAGTAGAAAATGATACAGAATCCTAAAGCTTCTTACAACTAGAATTTGTTTGACTCTTCAGGAGAGCAGTGGTGTAACTCCGATCTGACCATGCTTGCATATCTGTCTGTCAGGAGTATTTTGACTGGTTCCCTCTGACTTATTGATTCAGATAGCTGTGAAGACTCCACATGAAGTTTCACATTAGCACTAACTAGCTCTCGGAAATTAAATAGACCTAATCATGTAGATAAGAAGAAAAACTGAATCTCACATCCACATGAATACCTCAGAATGCAATTCTGATGAGAGATTTATTTGTTCTGGAAACAGAGGAGAAAGCTTATTTTCAACAACATGAAATAAGTTTTGGTTTTTTTTAAATTCAAAAGTATATTTCATCTTTAAAATTTATTTTCACTTGAGCTGATTGCTAATGACCATTTATTTCTTCTTAAAAATGACCACTCTATTTTACTGATTCTGTATTTTAAAGGCATTGATAAATTGAAGGGAGTTCAAAGAAGAGAATAAAAAAGCATTAAAGTGCTGCAAATATTGACTTATGACTGAAGATTAAAATAATTGAATGTGTGTGGGCTTGCTAAACACTTCTTACAATCTTGTTCTCAAAAAACAGTGGGTGTTTGATTCTTTTTAAATCAAGTTTTAAAACTGAGAAAATTCTCAAGAATGATCTGTTAAGTGAACACACTTCTCAATTTAAAGTCTTGAAGTTTGTTTCTGCAATTTCCTTACTTCTTAAATACTCTCATTACTGTCAGAGAAGTATTTTCAAGACAAAGAGCTACAAAACCTCAGCAATCATGACAAAACTTAATCTACTAAAGCTCATCTTTGTAGAAATTCATTACATGGATCCAGCCCTTTATTTCCTATCTTGTGAGTTTTACATTAAAGATTCACTTTTTTGGATTAAGACAGTGTTTAGAACTGAATTCATGATTAGTTCATGATAGTTCATGATTTGGTCCTGAATCTGGATCTGGTGTCATGATGTGACACATCTTCATTGGTAACTAGTAGAAAAGTAAACCAGAGCAATGCAATTTAAACTATAATATTTGGTTTATTTTTTCTTTATTTTGCAACTTTAGCTCTCTATTATGAAGCCAGTCTCATGTGACGTACAAGAAGAAGTCTCAGCACCTGACCACTCTTTTGGAGAAATTTTTCTTAATATCCAACCTGAACGTTCCCTGGCACAACCTGAGGCCATTCCCTCCAGTCCTATTGCTGGTTACATGGGAAAAGACGCCAGCCCCAACCTCACCACAACCTCCTTTCAGGTAGCTGAAAGAGAGCTACAAGGTTTCCCACAAGCCTCCTCTTCTCCAGACTAAACACTCCCAGTTTCTGCAGCTGCTCTTTGTAAAATTGTTCTCCAGACCTCTCATCAGCTTCTTTGCCCTTCTTCAGACATGATCCAGACAAGATCTCAGTGTCTTTCTTGTAGTGAAGGGCCCAAAAGTGAACGCAGCACTTGAGGTGTGACCTCACCAGAACCAGATAAGGGGAGACAATCACTTCCCTGCTCCTGCTGGCAACACTATTTCCAAAATAAGCCAGGATGCTTTTGGCCTTGGCTACCTGGGCACACTGCTGCCTTGTGTTTAGCTGAGTGCTGACCAATATTGCCATGTCCGTTTTTTCCATGCAGTCTTCCAATCACGCTGCCCCAAGCCTGTGATGTACGGGCAGAGACATTGGAATAATGGATAGTTGTGGCCAAAGAGCAGAAGCTGGCCCTTGATCTTGTTGAACTTCATCCCACTGGCCTCAGACCAGCAATCCAGCTTATCCAGATCCTTCTTTAGGGCCTTCCTGCTTTCAGGCAGATCAACACTGCCTCCCAGCTTGGTGTCATCTGCAAACTCGCTGAGGATGCACTCAATCCCCTTATCCTGGTTATCAGTAAATTTTAGATATTAAACAGGACGCATCTTAATAGAGTCCCTTGGGGAATACAGCTTGTGACCAGTACCAGCTGGGTTTAGCTCTATTCACCACCACTCTCTGATACCTCAAGCCAGAGGTGTACCAGCAAAGTGTTCCTGTCCAAGCCATGGGCTGCAAGAGTCCCTAGGAGAATACTGTGGGAGACAGTGCCAAAGGCTTTGCTGAAGTCTAGGCAGACTATATCAACACTGCGTCAACAGCCTTTCCCTCATCCACCAGTGACTAACTCAACCATAGGAGATCAGGTTTGTCAGGCAGGAACTGCCTGGATCAGCCAGATGCTGGCTGGGCCTGGTCCCCTGATTGTCCCACATGTTTGTATCTCACTCAAGATGATCTGTTCCATAACTTTTCCTGGCACAAAGGTCAGTCTGACAGGCTTGTAGTTTCCTGGATTCTCCTTACCTTGTTTTGATGGGAGTTACATTGGCAAGCCTCCAATCTTCTGGGACCTCTCCAGCTGACCAGAAACACTGATACATGATGGAAAGCATCTTGGCAATCACTTCTACCAGCTTTCTCAACACCCTTGGGTGGATCCCATCCAGCTCTATGTACTTGTGACAGTCTAGGTGGAATAGTAGGTCTCCTAACTGTTTCCACCTGAATCATGGGGAGTTTATTCTACTTCCCATCCCAAACTTCCAGGTTAGGGGGTAGAGTACCCCAAGGATAACTGTTCTGACTTTTAAAGACAGACATAAAGAAGGCATTGAGAACCTCAGCCTTTTCCTTACCCTTGGTGGTCACGTTCCCTGATGCATCCAGTAAAGACTGGAGATCTCCTTAGCCCTCCTCATACTTTTAACATATTTGTAAAAAAAAGTTTTTTGTTCTCTTTTACTTCAGTGGCAAGGTTGAATTCAAACTAGGATTTTGCCTAATTTTCTCCCTGCACATCCTAACAACTTCTCATTACTCTTCCTGAATTGTTTGTCCCTTTTTCTATAGGAGCTAGACCCTCTTTCTCATGGAGCCTCAGGAAAAGCTCCATGTTCATCTGTGCTGATCTTCCCTGTCTATCCACCTTATGGTACAGGGGGACATCTAACTTTTGTGCCTTTAAGACTTCCTCCCTGGGAAGCGTCCAGCCTTTCTGAACCCCTTTAACCTTCAGGACTGAATCCCAAGGGACCCTCCCTAGCAGAGTCCTACATGTTCAAAGGTTGTCCTCTGGAAGTTAAAGGTAGCAGTTTTGGTGACATCCCTCCTGACTTCACCAAGAATATGGAACTCTACCATTTCATGATTGCTTCCCCCTTGATGACTCTCAGCCTCCCCCATCAGTCCTCTGTTTGTTAGCAGCAGGTCACTAGCAGGGCACTTCCCCTGGTATGCTCTCTTACCATCTGCAACTGGAAGTCATCTTCCTCACAAGAGGAAACCTCCTCGACTGCTTCTTCTTCACTAGATTATATATCTGGTATATATCAGGGAAGTAGAAGTCCCCCATTTGATTGATAATGACCAAAATGGTCTTGATTACACCTCACCAGAGGTATCCCAGAGTATATGGAAATTAAATCAATAAAAAAGTTTTGTGAGGACCACAATGAGTTCTGCGATGAGGTGGAAATCAGGATCCCTTTTTAAGGAAGGGCCATTAATATGTTAGCAATTATTAGAGAGAAATAGAGCAAAAGAAGAAATCATCTTGGTGCTACTCTTAAAATACATGGTTTGCCCAAAATAATGTTGGGTATTGTACCCAATTCTAGTCTCAGAACCCACATACAGGATTTAATAGAACTAGAAAGACCCAGTGGGGGGTGACCAAGATGTTCAGAAGTGAATGTAAGGCTTTAGACAAGGGCAAACTGGGTAGATTAATCATCTTTGGTTTTAAAAGAGGAAACAGAGAGAAGGGTATAGACATTTGTGTCATGAATTACATTGCACAACTGAATGGCAAAGGGTTATTTAGCATTGGCTGCTCTTTGGAGTTGTTAGAGAATTGTAAGCAAGCAAAACAGTATACTTTTTCTTGCAGGTATGTAGTTTAATTGTGGAACTTGTAGCCACTGGGAGTTCTGGGGCAGCAAAAAGTATAAATGAGTTAAAAAAGGGACTATGTAAATTAATGAGGGATTGACTTTCTGATTTTTTGTGGTAATTAAATTTGGTGGATTACATGTGACCTTAAGCTGAGGAAGTCTCTTCACTGCTGATTTCTGGATTCCATTGATGATTTGCCAAAGAAAGGATCACCCTGACATGTCCTTAAAGGTCATATCAGTCTGCCAATGGCCACAATTGGAGGCTGTATACTGCGTTAAGTGGGTCTGACCCCACATGGTAAATGTTAAGCTTTTGTGAAACCAAAACCCAGGCTTCTTTTCCCTACTCCCATTGACTTATTGTTTATTTCGTTCATGAATATCCTGGGGGATCTGGATCATACCTTAGAGAGGAAAATATGCATCAATAATAACAGCAAAAAATATGTGCCTTTATGCATTATGTCTCAGATGGCTTTCTAAGGTACAGCTATGTGGTTTTCCTCCATATTGCTATGATTTAATACAGCATCCAGGGAACCTACAAGGACATTGTGGAAACACTGACTAAGAGATATTCCTTGCACCAACAAAGAAATTACGAAACTATTCAAGTGCAGTGTTTTGAAGACCTAATTTTTGTTGTATTTTTTTTCTCCTAGTGATAATTTTATGGGAAATATTGTTCAGATTCTGATTCTGAAATGCTGATACTTCTCCCAGAGTGTAAATGGTTTGTTCAGTGTTTCTGCCTGCCTCTAAGAGAATGCAAACTAAATAAGCCTCTCATGCTGAAGGTTTCTCTCTGTTAACTCTTTCCATCATAATTCAGTTGGTAGGACCTGGCACAGAGTACATGACAAGCAAGATGATTTTCGTTATTGTTTTGGGCCTCAATAAGTTCTGTTTTATTCTCTATCCTTTTCTGATTAAGCTCCTCTAATTCCTAGTCTTTAAGTGCATTTGTTTCATATATCACATGAAATATAAATTGAAGTAAATAGATAGCAGAAGTGTGAGGCTGCATGTACTGCTCTTTCCTTGTTGTAACATTTTTAATCCACATCTTTCACTCCATACATCTAATTTAGCCTGTAAGCACCTCAGGGCAGGGACTTGTCATTCTTGTTCTCTTTAAAGTATCAGGCTTACCTGTGATGATGTATAAATACTAATAATATTTAAAAAAAAAAGCAAAACAACAACAACAACAAAAACCAAACACTGAACTACATCACTCAAATGAGAAAGGTGTCAAAATGGATCCAAGCGAGGTCTTTTTGATTAATAACCTCCTTACCTTTTATTTGCTTTCATTGGAACTTTATGAAAATTAAGATGCACACCTAAATAAACAGAAGTATTTGTTTGGCGTTTGGTTCTTATTTGAGGGTGGGAGGTTATTTATTTGAATTTTAAGACATAATAATCTATATGTTTGGAATAACTTCAGAGCTTGCAGCCACTTAC
Source organism: Lagopus leucura (assembly GCF_019238085.1). Lineage (NCBI taxonomy): Eukaryota > Metazoa > Chordata > Aves > Galliformes > Phasianidae > Lagopus > Lagopus leucura. The sequence goes on along the minus strand of NW_024962334.1, from coordinate 2,448,914 downwards.
TCTATCTGATTTATCCATCATTAAAATAATAGAAAAGCTTTTATAGTAAATAAATAGAACACAGGAATGAATTTTTCCCTGTTTTGGTTTGGTTTGGTTTGGTTTTTAGAAGATGTATCACTAGTTCTTTGATGAATTTTGATGCAAATCTATTTGTTGGCTAGCAAGACAGGTGTACTTTAGATGTCCTGCTGGAAGTGGTGCATATTTTTCAGTGAGGCAACAGGAGTGCATGGGTTACTACTCTGCAATACCTAGTGGAGAGCAGGCTCTATGCCTTATATCACCTCCCTGAGCCAGGTGGAAGCTAGTCAGGAAGTACTGGGTGGGCTTGCCATCAGCACAGTAATGGTTGTCTTCCCATATCTGCCCAGAGTCAATAGCTAATCTCATGTATATGAGTGCTGTAACAGTGAAACAAACAAACAAAAACAGACACACACACCAGAAAAAGGTAAAAAACCGCAGCATCACATCTGCCTTGAGGCATTTAATTTTGCATCATGCAAAATTATTGTTTAAAGCATCCATCAGCACTGAACCTGCGCCACATTAAGTGGTGAAATGAGAAATGAAAGTTTATTGGGAACTAGTAAATTAATGTAAAATAAACTGGTGTTTTATGTTTCTATGAGCAGACAACAGAAGGGATTTTGAATCAAGTTGTAACACCAAAGAAACAATTGCTTACTTTTGATAGACACGTATCAGAAACTTGCACTGGCAAAGATTTAGAAAAAAAATAAAGAAGCGTGGGTGAAAGATTGGAATGTTTGCTTTGCATCTGGAAACTTTAAAAGTCTGATGTTTCTGAAGGATAAAATTAATCACTACCTATAAATGCCTAAATGAGAGAAGCTTTTGTGCTTACAGTAAAAGACTCACAGTAAAACAGTCTAACAGTCAGTTATATATGTATAGCTTTGAATGATAGGAAGCTAAAGTTATGGGGTAAAAATATGCATTTTGATAAAAGCTGTGGTAATTAACCATAGAATAAACAGAACCGTGATAAATGTATCTGTCCCTAACGACTTTATAGTAAGGTTCTGAAAAGATCAAAAGATCTCAGGCAAATGAAAGCTGTGTTGCTCAGGTAAGAATTGAAGTGCCTGCTGTGTGTATGGATAGTACCTTTGTGTTCAGAAAGGTTATTTCAGGTCTTGAAGACATGCTCAAATTTTTGCTGGGTCAATACTAAGGGCTGAGTGTTTTCCCCCACCTCGCTCCAGTTGTTTTCTCTGATTGCTTTGTAAGTTGAAGCCCCACCTCACTCAATACAAGTTTCATTAGCTGAATCTGGCTTCTTCAAGCAGAGTGCGTGTCTCTTGTTATTTATTTTATGCATTAAATGCTTACAGTGTGCTTGGGGCTGTAGAAGACATAAATATAAAGGGAGTCTCTGCCCTGTAGGGCTTACAGTGCAGAAGGCAGAGAGAAGTAATAGTTTGTGTGTACAGTGCTGGTTGCTTGTTTAGAAATAATGCATTATGTTTTCAGGACTAGGCTGGGATGAGAGTCCAAGAGCATAGTTGTGGAGAATGGGCTGAAGGTAACTGGGATTCAAACAACAGTTGATAGGATGTGGACAGCACAGGAACACTTGACAACAGAAGACAGAGGAGGATCCGAAAGGGACATTGAGTGCCTTAGGAATTACAGGCACACATGGTAAGAACTGAGATGTGAACTGCAGTCCAGGGCACATCTATACAGAGCCTTGAAGTGAAGAAGTTGCTTAAACTTGAGACAAGCATGCAAGAACCTTAAATTACTCAATTCAACAGATGGAGAAAGCAAGGGCAGTCAGTCTTCTGCTGGAAGATTACTGATCTTTTTTTGTCTGTTTTATGGAGGAAGTTGTATCAGATCTTTAATGGCCTTTATACAATTGGCATCAAGAGAACAATGAGGTGACGGTGTAGTCGTCAATTATTTATATTTATGATTTCTTTGATGACCTCTGAACAGTCTCTTTTGTTCTGACTTCATTTCCTATCTTCAGGATAATCATGTTTGCACTGTAGTAAAACTTTTGCCTTCTGTTTATGAATTGGACATAATAAACACTACCATCATTTTATTTGGTGGTCATTTCAGCTGCTGGAAATATTTCATTCCACAGGTAGATCTGATTTTCCATATAACCCGAATCAGTCGCATTCTGATTGTTAATTCTTCCATCTCAACCTCAAGATTGCATGCGTGCTCTGATCTCAAATTACATTTAACAGCCTTTGACATTTTGGATATAAAAATCATGAATAGCTGAAAATTGTTTTCTGGCTGATTTGTATGTCTGTACATTAAGTAGAGAAGAGGAAATCTGTAATGCTATAAAATAGCCCAGGTGTTCAGAAAGCCACAGTGACAGGTGTAACGACTTTACTACAGATTTCACACTGAATGAAACAACATACCAAAGAAAAAAGAGACAGAAAAAAATTCTACTAGTTAAAGTAATTGCATTACCCTTAGAAAAGTAGTTTGTAGTGCTTGTAGCTATTCAGAAAATGCAAACTTAATTCTTCTTGACCTAATTTCAACATAGTATTCAAACCCCATTTTGTTTAATATATTTTTCTTATGCCATTTGTAGGAGAAACTCATTCCTCACATAAATTGCTCCAGTGCTTCAAGATTCATGTAACTTGTTTAATCATGATAGTTATTTGATAGCATTATCTAGTAATCACTTTATCAAACTCTGATGATTACCCAGAAGCAGCTTTGGGCAGGATTGTTGAGAACAGTATAGATTGATGAAGACAGAACTATTTGTTATCACGCACAGAGCTCTATAGCTTGTGGGCAGTAAATAGCAGTGTTTTTCACGTTTGAATCTTGAAAGATATATTCAGTTCAGTATAACACTGCATTACATCTTCTGAAAAGAGAAATTCTCTTGCAGTCCATAACTCCTCTTGTTCTCTTCCACAATAAAAAGCAATGTTACTTTGCACTTATTTCAATAATGTTGTGGCTTCTCCGTAGATATAACTGGAGCTTCCATTGTGTCATAAACCTGGTTTCACTCCTTTCTCACCCTTTGGGTAACCATTAAATTTTCATTCTCTCAGAAAATATCCTTTCAATTTCCATTTTTGCTTCACTGAATTGTCTCTTCAGGAAGCAGCTTTGGGAAAGGCTCCTTTTTCATCACAGCAAAGCAAGCAACAAAAAAAATTTGCCTCCTGTTCATCGTTGTTGATCTGAGGCATCAGAACAAGTGTTGATGGCAACAGTGCCAGTGCTCCACCTGATGGAGATTTCTTCTTTCTTCTTACAGTAGGAATAATGCAGGCGTTTACATGCAGATATGTGAAAAGTTTCCCCTGCTCAGCCTTATAGAAACATTAAGTTAATGTTGTTAATTAATAAATAAATACAGTGATGTATTAATTATCAAGGACCTGAAATGTCTGGAAAGCCTTCATCTGCAGGCTGCTTTTTGGTGCAGGCCTGAAGAGCAGCACTTGTGACCCAGAGAATTGCACCCTAAAGGGATCAATAGCCATGTGAATGCTGAATTCCTGGAGAAGTCCATGAACAGGAGACGTCAGTGCTTCCACTGGGATCCTGCTGTGTGATGGGCTAATGTCCACATGCCATATACTAATGTTGACTTTGTAAGTTCCATCCTCATACGGACCTGGATTTCCCATACAGACCCTGGATAACCCAGGGTTAGGGTTCCACTTCAGTGTGAAAATTGCATTTGCATACCTGCTGGGACTTGTTTCCTCATACGGCTAAAGCTAATTTTTACTTTGAATGTGAAAACTATGATGGCTACTAAAAAAATTCTTACATCCTCAGTGTAATTCTGCATCAGCAGGACAGAAGTACATTAGTGGAAGTAGGCCCAGTGGAGCAACTCTAAAGGTGACACAAGGTGTGTTATCTTCAGTGTTCAGTAGGCCATAGTGTTTATATTCATCTCAACTAAAGCAGAGCAAATGATTGTTAAGCAGCTGTTTGTCCTTTTGAGGAATTTTCGTTTCATCTGGATATGTGAAAAAGATGGATTATGACCAATTCCCTGCTATGAATGGTAGATGTTTGTTCTCTCTGTTCTAGTGCGAACCAGTCACAGAACCATCCTGTGCATCAGTTTCTTTGTCAGTAAAATGGGGTGCATTATCCCTTACCTCTTAAAGGAAATTAACTCATTAACAGATTCATGATAGTGGCATATCCCACAAAAATAGGTAAATATAGGAAAGTGCAAGCCACTCTCTTCTTAGATTTTGTAACTTCTTGTTTGTGCCTTATTTGTAGATTCCTTCCCATCTTGGAGAATCAAACAACATTTTTTTTTTTTTTTTTTTTTGTATTATAAACTGCAGTGAATAACATATACTTAACAAAATTATCCACTACATTTGCTGTGAGTAGCACCCCAGTTCCTTTTCTCTTTTGACAAGAAGAACACTATCACCTAGAAAATCACCGACCTCCATTTCCACCTCACTTTTATTTGGCAGGAAACAGTCAAGCTTGCCACTGGCTTCTTCTAGTATTGTTCAGCTCATCTGGTATGAGATCACATTAAAGAAGATTGCAACAATTTGTCTCGTCTTCTAGTGAAAGCACATACTCTCCCTACACACTCAAGCCATACTTTAAGTATGGGTGATTGAGTGGACCTAAAGAATGCTGAGTAAATATGTTGTTGCAATTAGAGCTTGAGAAGAAGAAGAAGAAGAAAAAAAGGTATTCTGTAGTTTCCATCGCCTTAACATTTGTGTATACAATATGTACATGATGTTTTCCTCATATGCCCAAAACTTAGCAGATGAAACAGCAGGAAAAAAATAGATAGGGAAAAATTATGATATTGAGGGCTATTTTCTATATTGATCTCTACCCGTAGAACAGCTCAAAACTGTTCCTGTTAAAACAAGAGAGAATCTGGTCCTTTGAGTATCTAGTGTCATTACTAAACTAACCTACTAAAAATCTAATTTTTCTTAGCATTTTCTGCACAAGGCACAGATATCTGAAACACATTATTCTACAAGATGGTGGTACAAGATACAAATCTCTTCTCTGTGTTGTGCAACAGTTTGATTTTGCATTTAAATAACATCTTCCGTCCAAGGATCTTGCAAGTTTTTAAAGTTATTAATTTAGCCTCATAACAGTCCTGTAAAGAAGTTACAAATGAACAGTAGATAAGAGTAGATGTAATAGTAGATAACTTAATAATAGGCTTATCTTTCTTCTTTGGTCACAGAGACCAACACAAAGCCCTGTTTTATTTTTCTGGATGAATATTAGCTTGTGATGCTTGTGGGTTTTGGATAGAAGCATAAGAAAGCTTGGGTTTCATTTTCAGAGAAAATTCTGAGTGCATAGAAAGAAAATCAAGTGTGTGGTCTCAAATTAGTTTCACATAAATAGGGACCCTGTGGTCAGTGAGCTACTTCAGAAAACATTACCTTGGATATTTCTTGTAGTGTTTTGCAGATCACGTCTAGCCACATAGTTGCAGACAAACCACAGCTGCTCTCTGGTTTGGGATGGCCATGTATAAGGTGGTCCAAGTGTGTAAGCAGAGTGCATAAAGCTAATTTACCACGGAGGTCCGGTTGAATTTCCAGTCTTCTACCTAAAATACAATAAATAGAACTATTCATCATGCATCATGGCTCCAAGATACATATTTTTCACCAGACTATATTCAGACTTCCCTCTTTAAATGTCTTTGCTGTAACTCTCAATTGCTGTATGTAATGCAGTAATTCAAGTCAAGCTATTTAAGCAGCAGTAATAGTTTCTGTTATCTGACCCATGCTTTAACTAGTAAACAACAGAAGAATGCAATCTGCAGAGCACTAGTGTCACACAGAATCACAGAATCACAGAATCACCCGGGTTGGAAGGGACCCCAAGGATCATGTAGTTCCAACCCCCCTGCCTAGCAGGGCCACCAAACATACACATTCAGATCAGGTTGCCCAGGACCCCGTCCAACCTGGCCTTAAACACGTCCAAGGACGGGGCATCCACAACCTCCCTGGGCAGCCCGTTCCAGGGCCTAACCACTCTCCTAGTAAAGAACTTCCCCCTAACATCCAACCTAAATCTTCCCTCCTTCAACTTGGATCCATTTCCCCTAGTCCTGCTGTTATCAGCCCTTCTGAACAGTTTACTCCCCTCCTGGGTGTAGGTTCCCTTCAGGTATTGATAGGCTGCAATGAGGTCACCCCGCAGCCTTCTCTTCTCCAGGCTGAACAAGCCCAACTCCCTCAGCCTGTCCTCATAGGGGAGGTGCTCCAGCCCCCTGATCATCTTAGTCGCCCTCCTCTGGACCCTTTCCAAAATCTCAATGTCTTTCTTGTACTGAGGGCTCCACACCTGGACACAGTACTCCAGATGGGGCCTCACAAGAGCCGAGTAGAGAGGGACAATCACCTCCCTGTCCCTGCTGACCACCCCTCTCCTGATGGAGCCCAGGATCCCATTTGCCTTTCGAGCTGCCAGAGCGCACTGCTGGCTCATGTTCAGTCTCTCGTCCATCAGGACCCCCAGGTCCTTCTCTGCCGAGCTGCTCTCAAGGACCACTCCTCCCAGCCTGTACAGGTGCCTGGGGTTCCTCCGACCCAAATGCAAATGTCCATGCAAAGTGTCCATGTCTTCTTACTGCAGGAATTTGGGAAGAGCTTCCTGCAAGTATGTTTTTACTGACAGTAAGCATAATTGCTATTGTGCGTTGAAATTTTAATGGAAGAGAGCAGTTGCTCTTTACATTCACCCTTGTTAACTTTATGTTGAAGCAAACAGGAGATTTGTTGTCTGAGTTCAGAATCAAGTCTTAATATCTAACAAATGTGTATGTTATTGCACATTGAATATCTACTTTGTTTCCAAGGTACCAGCAGTCAGGAGGACCAAAAAAATATTTAAAAAATGCCAAAAATAGGTTGGTGATTAATGAGGAATTTATTTTATTTTGCAGTGTCTCTTATTTAACTGGATGCCTCTGGAGACATGCTTTAAACAGCAAGGAACTATCTCTGACTAGTATGGTAGATTTTCATCTCACGTTGACTCCATTAAAGTAAGCTTCTATAAACAGACATCAATTACAACCAGTTTAAAGGGTTTTAAAATGTAATCCAGCAGTGCTGCTTAACTAAATGAATCCTGAGAACTGATCTCCAGTGAATTAATAGAGCAGTGTGTGGAGAGCTCACTATGAATCTGAGTTAATGACTGGAGAAGATCAAATTAATTACAACTGTCTCTGAGGACCTGCAGGGAAAAACTTCCCCAGATCAGCTAAGGCTTGATTAACTCTTGAGGTACCAATTTCACATTTTCTGCAATTCATTTTTAAGTAATTGCTGGTCAGACAATGGAGTGAGGCAGCCTGGTATGTCACAGGTGGCATAGAACCTCTCTGGGACTTGATGATACTGAATTTCACAGCAAATTTCAATTTTCAATTAGGAAAAGAAAGAAAGAAAGAAAGAAAGAAAGAAAGAAAGAAAGAAAGAAAGAATGCTTAAAAAGCTTATGTGATTTTTTTGTTTGGGCCCTTTCTTGCTTAATTGAAGAACTTACATCAAATATTAATGTTAATATCAAGATGAGACTATAACAAAGTCAGCATATGTAATTTTCTCCACATGCTAGGGATGTTAGGTTATCATTTTGGATAAACATACAAGATTCAACTTTCAAAGAACCTGTTGTTTTGCACACATTATTAGTATTACTAATAATTATTATTTAAGCAATTTTGTTTGATCTTATTGTGTCAAAGAATGTATGATTACTGAATTAATAGCAATACGAACAGATACAAGCACTGGTTTAGAGCGAGTCTATGTTGACATAGTTATTAGACCAGTAAAGCATAGTGATGAACTGATCTAGTTCTAAGAAAGTAGGTGTCTAAGTTTCTAAACAAATTGAAGTCATAACCGATAATAATTAGGCATCTCAGAATAAGTGTATGGGGGCATTGGTTTAAACTTTCATGTTCTCAGAGTCAGACTTATTTCTGAACTTGTTTTTATCTCCTCACTCCACTTCCTTACCTGTTTCAGCAAATAATTCATCCTGCAGAACAGCAAAATCAGCAGTTTGTGGGGGTAGGTAGACCTATCCAAAGTGCCAGCAGAGCTGGCAAGGTCACACCAACACAGGTTATTCCCTGGAATCCCACCCCACAGCAGAATTCTCTTCATTTTCTCTGCAGAGGCTGAGCAGACATACAACTGGAAGGAGCTGTCTTTCTTTCCAGAAATACAGACATACTTGCACCAGACAGCATAAAGGCATGCCTTCTTCCTAGGGCAACTGCTGCTGCAGATTTAAATTCATTCTCTTTCTGTGCTTTTGGATTATTCAGTGCTTTAAAGTGTAAGCTAACTGCTTTTCTATTCAATGACTATTCAGTCCTTTTTCTCCACCAAAAATGAAAGAATAAAATTCTGTGATGCATTCAGCTTAACAATACATTAGGAAGGTAGTGTGGAGGCTGTCCAGCAGAAGAGCAAGGAAGGCTAAACAGATAATTAGCAGAGACTCATAATGAAGAGTATTCAGTAGGAAAGGGAAGTGCTGATCTGCTGCTGAACTGTTAGACAGCATTTATAGTAGGAATAAGAGAAGCAACATGCACAATTAGGGAGATGATTTATCTGCATGTTCAGTCCTATCTGCCTCATTCCATAATGGGAGCTCCAAAAGGAGTTTGGAGAAGCTATAAATGATGTGCTCATTTTTGGCAATTTCCAAAGCACTTTACAAGCATGGTGAATTAGGCATATGATAAGGTGATGGCTACTCTGAAATCAGTGGCGAAACTTCTTTTCTGTGAAGTGAATTCAGTGCTTCAGAAGAACCACATAGCAGCCCCAGTGCCCTGATTTGAAGACTGCTGTAAGTATTCTCCTCTCTGCATTAGAATTGTTCCACAAAATCTATAGTGCAAATAGAAAATCCCCTTTGTTAGATTTTGAAGAGACTTGGTTTTCTGCTTCAAAATATTGCTAGTGTTGCATTTGGCCATCACATATGCATAACAGATGATTTCTTTCCAGAAAATGTACATTAGAGTTCAGTTTGTTTTCTAATTTCAGGTGTTCAGAACCAGAAGAGTTGTTAGTCTGTACAAAATTCTTATTTTTCAGCCAGCAGAGTTTAGCTAGCATGTTTCTTCCAGAAAGACATGAAATCATGAATTTAAATACACAATACTGTTTTCCAGAGCTATTCTTTCCAGTGGCATTCATTCTTTAAAAGCTTCTTCATTTCTTGTTTGTATATGTCCAGAATTCAGCTTCTTAAATATCTCAAATAATCTTTTAGTGAAATCATTTGATTGCACCCACTGTTTGCTTGTTTTTGTTTAAGGTGAATTAAGGTAAAATTCTTCCAGTCTGTACTGTGGTGTACATTCTCTTGCCATTTTGCCACTCTTTTCTACATCTGTACTTATTTTCAGGAATGCTTTAAGGCCTTTTTTCTTTAGTCACTGGAATTCAGTACAGGGGCCCATACATCTCTCAGCAATGACTTTGACCAAGCAATCACTGTTGTCCTCTTCCACATATTTCTGATTCCAACAGTTCTTTTTGACACAGCTGTGTCCCAGAAACTCTGCAATGTTTTTAAATAAGCAACTTAACTTTCCAGGAGGCAAACCTGTATTTGGAGGTATGTGATAACTTGTACATTGGATATCATTGTACATCCTTTTCTACATTGTACATTCTGTACTATGTTAAAATGGCTTTGGATCCAAATTATCCTGTGCGTCAGGTTACTATTTATGACTGCTCAGTTCCTCTCAGTATTTGCCATTTTAACATGGTAATTATATATTTCCCTGTTGAATGAAAATATTAAACCTTATAAACAGAGATGTTAACCTCTTCAGGCCTTGCAGTGGCCACATCCTTCTGTCTCTACTTTTGATCCATGTGGAAACTGTTAAAAATACCTCTTTCAGAGAATTATGCCCAAGTGTCAAACTCTCATTTGGCTAGCTCTTTATCCATTTGACATGTACAATATTGTTCTGGTATTGTGCTGCTCTTCTGAAAACAAAGTCCAAGGAGTTGATGCCATCACTGTTTTTTGTCCAAAAAACTGGTAGCTCCCTTGAAGAACGGAGTCAGCCTTGTCCAACTAAGCCTGTTTTCATTGCTCAGCAATATTTACATTCTTGTTTCTTAATTGAATGAACCCAATAACGTCTTCATTATTTTTCTTAGAACTGAAATCAGGTTAGTTTCTTTCCTGTTTACAAAACGCTTCTGTGTTTGTTTTCTACTTAATTGTACCAATTTTAAACATCTTTCTCCAATAATGGACCATGCATTTCCTTTACTCCTTTATATGTCTTTAAAATCATGTTGTTGTTATTTGTCTTGGACCTGTAGAAGTTTCTTCCTTGATATTTTCATTTATCACTCCATCTACATGATGAGCTTTCAATTTAGTCTGATTCCTTTATCTTATTATTCCTTATTTTATAAATGTTGTTTATTTATTTATTTCGTTGATATGTTGTTAAACAGGAGTGGCGTTTTGGTAAAAACTGTGCTTCATTTGCTATCAAATGATGATTTTCACCAAAAATTTCCTATGTAATTTTCTCTCCTCATCAGTTTTGTTCAGGCTTCAGGCTTCAGAAATTTCTCTTCTCAATCCTCAGCTATAAATGTTAGTAAGAGTTCAGTCCTCTGTATAACACCAGGAACCCAAGATGGTTGTGGTCTCTGGTCTCTCACGACTCACCAGCATGATGTGCAGCTGTTAATTCATTTTCACCAGTCATTAGGAGGTCCAAATTGGGCTTGTTGTTTATTAGTACCCTAGAAACTGTGGCAGTTTAGTCTTGTGGTCTTTTTTTCCCCACTAAGTGTACATAGAGTTTTATCCCATAACTTGTTGCTTCTTCCACCTATTTCCTCCCACTCTTCATATACTAAATACAAATGAATCTGATAAAAGCACCCTGCCATGACTAACAGGCTTATAATAGACTTCTACCAGGGCTTTGTTAATGAGCAAAGGATCCATAATGCGTGGGGATTAAAGGCAAGAGGAAACTGCAACTGAAGTTAAGCTCTTCCTCAAGAGTTTTACTATATTGGTTGCATCATTGGATGTGATTCAGTTCTTGCTGGATTTTGATTGTGATTCGAGATACAGTATCACTTATGCGTAGAACATCTTTCTTTAATGAGATCTCAGCTATAATGAAGACTAATAATGTTTATGTATGATGTTTCAGCATATTTTGTCCAAGTGTGGGTCTTTATTGCTTGTCTTTTACTTGTCATTATTAGTGTATAATTCGTGTAATACTGCATTGTTCTGTAAAGAATTTACAACCTTTGCACTGTACAAAATAAAGAAAAGGGATTGAGATTCCATAAATTTAAAGGAGCAGGCATCCTAATTGTTTTGAAACCATAGCAACTTTAGCAGCTCCATTAAAAACCACAGGCAGTTCATGTATTAGTCACAGTTAGCAGTTGACCTATGTGGAGGATTAAAGAAGGAGCGAGTCAGAGTGAGGTAGGGACCTTCTCATTTGTAGCTTCATGGAGCAGGAAGTATTTAGTAGTTTCCAGATTGCAAACAAGAAACTCAGTGACAACATTAACTGGATAACAGATCAAATGAAAGGATAGGTGACTAAGAGGTGAGAAACCAGAATAGGGAGGAGAAAGAGCCTACAAAGGAGATTGCTAGGTGGCAAAAATTGAATAGAAGATATTGGAGAAAATTAAATTTATCATTACGGTCAAACGTAAGGAGAGATTTGAAAATGATGAGAGTCATAAAATTAATGCTGAAATAGAGAGTTGAAGTGAGGTGGTTCAGGAGAGGGGAGAGTTATAGCAGCTGTTCTCAGACTGTCCTTCTGAAATGCAGGATGAAGTAACGTGATGCACCAGTCCAGTGAATAGTTACAACAGGCTGTAGAGGTAGAGATGAGAAAAGTGATTTTTCCCACTAAGGATAAAAGCAAATGGTGAAGGTCAGTCATACACAAAATCCTCTTGGCAGAACAGAACAATTAGAGATTAAATTAGAGTGAGTCTCAAGGAAAAGGGATGATGGTGATGTTGTGTTGGCATAAAAAAGAGGTGAATTGGGGAGGAGAATAAAGTCAGTTATACAGTGTAAATTCCTCATAGCAAGGATCTTTCTTCTCTGTATGCAAAGCATCATGTGTGTTCATCTCTCTGAATCAATTGTATGTTTTGCAGATTGCAATTTTTGATAGCATACAGACTACCAAAGAGAGGGGACACTGGGCGGATTGGTGGGGCTGTGGGACAGGAGGTACCTCTCTTGAGGAATCACTGGGGTACTGAAGGTGTAACAGTGAATGAAAACAACTCAAAAGAGATGGGAAAAAAAAAAAAAAAAGAAACCAACCAAACAAACAAAAAACAAAACAAAAACATAAAGCCAGGGGAAAAAAAAAAAAAGAAAGAAAGAAAACAAACATGAAAACCTGTTAGGAGCAAGAACAAAAAAGTGTAGGAGTTGATGAAGAACCTGATTGAGACAGTATCTTCATGTCGCAATGCAAGAATACATTGGTAATTGACATTGGACCCCAATCATCACACTGACTTCTGCCCTAGGAGGAAACCTGGAAGCACAAAGTGATAGCTAAGAAATACTGCATGTAAAAAAAAGAAAATTACCAGCTATATCAAACAGGTGCAGAGGATCAAGACATCAAGACACCTGAATTTTTGCTTTAATATCAGCATCAGCTAGTATATCAGCAAATGATCAGGCATCTGGTCTGTTGTTACCATGCAGAATCATGTTTCATATTTCAAGTGTTATCACAAGTTACTAGTCTGCTACTAGTTTAGTAACGAAACCAAACTGCTTCAGGCTTTGAAGGGTCTGTTCACACACCATGTGAAACCACGTGCTATCATGCACCTGCCAAGCACCTACTGTACCTCAGCACCAACTAGGTGATGGACCATTTGTGCTAGCTCTTTCAGACTGACCTGAGGGAATTAATGCTTAACTTGGATTGAAGATATGTGATCATTTGCTTTGTTTTCGGATAGGGATGTCAATATTTTCCTATGTGCAGAAATGATCTTGTAGCCAAAAATGATGTAAAAAGTACCAGCCAGCAAAGGCAACTCTGAATAATCACAGCTGCAAGGTTAGTGTGTTCTTTCCTAGTTCTTGCTGAGAAGCCTCTCATGACATTCCTGATTATATGATATCTATGTTCTCAGAGAGACCTGGACAGGCTGGAGAATTGGGCCCATGTGAACCTAATGAAGTTCAACACGGCCAAGTGCAAGGTGCTGCACTTGGGTCGGGGCAATCCCAGGTATTTATACAGACTGGGGGAAGATCTTGAGAGCAGGGGAAAAACTGAGACAGGGAAGGTTTAGGTTGGATATTAGGAGGAAGTTTTTCACCCAGAGGGTGGTGAGGCATTGGAACAGGTTGCCCAAGGAGGCTGTGGATGCCCCATCCCTGCGGGCATTCAAGGCCAGGCTGGATGTGGCTCTGGGCAGCCTGGGCTGCTGGTTGGCGACCTGCACACAGCAGGGGGTTGGAACTGGATGAGCACTGTGCTCCTTTTCAACCAGGCCATATGATTCTATGATTCTATAACATAGTTTTGTTAAGTACACACTGAATAATGAAATGTATGTAGTATTCTAAAGCATTTTGTGTTTTGTTTTTTTGCTTTTTTTTTTTTTTTTTTTTCCATTCTATAAATATTCTAAAGCATTTTCAGTTGCATGCAATATCTTCCATGAGTTCAATCTGGCAGACTGCTGTGGCAGTTAAGCACAATTCCAGTTGAAAAAAGGGGTCATCTGCGGAATTTAAGGATTCAGGAATTGCCATACTGCATTGGGCCAGGAATCTATCTGCCTTAGCATACAATCTCCAGTACTGTTCTTCAGATGATGTCTGACAGTAACCTCACTGATAAATTCTGCATGTAAGAATTGACTGCAGGATAAAGCTTTAAACATAGAGTGTACAAATGGATGAAACTGCACAGGTAGATATAACAGAAAAAAATAATGGAGCTTTTCACCCATCTCTCAAACTCATGAGCTTTTTCTTCAAGATGTGCTTTTGTTACTGATTTACTTGTGTTTCTGAATTGCCTCTATGACCCAAAGCATGCAACAAAAAGGGACAAAGGGAAGAATCAGGGAGAGGATTCACTGTATATTCAACTGTTCAGGAGGGCAGAAGAAGCAACCAAGAAGAAAAAAATCATAGGAACTAGTAAGTTCTGTAAGTGGGGGGGCAAAAAAAAAAACAAATAAAAAAACAAATAGAAAAACCTTCCACCAACAACAACTAAAAGATGTATGAGTCTATTTAAGTTCTTTACTATGAGAGTGGTGAGGTGCTGGAACAGGCTGCCCAGAGATGCCCTGTCCTTGGAGGTGTTCAAGGCCAGATTGGATGGGGCTCTGGGCAGCCTGGTCCAGTATTAAATGTGGAGGTTGGTGGCTCTGCCTGTGGCAAAGGGGTTGGAGATTCATGATCCTTGAGGTCCCTTCCAACCCATTCTGTGATTGTGTGATTTCTTTCCCATGCAAAAAGCAAGTCTGTGTCCTGCAGGTAGTCTCTGGGATGTTGTTCAAACAAAAACATCCCTTACTTTGCAGAAACGTACAACATCTGTTTAAACTGCTCTTTAGATTGTAACTCCTTTCCCAGCACCAATGGTCAGATGAAAGACCAGTCCTTTTCATTAAGTGTAGATTTGTCAGTTTTCCGTTTAATCTATGCCAGTGACTCTTCAAGGAAGAGCAAAATATTAAAAGCAATAGGAAACAACTGCTTTGTAAAGGCTTGATGACTGCCATTCCATCTGGAGTAGCAGGAACAAGGCAAATGGGTTTATGGTTTGGATAGCACATTAGACATGCAATACAGTGTATAGTGTAGCGTGCAAGGCCCAAAAGCTCATCAATACCAAGTATCCTGTAGTCAGGCAGAATTTACTGAATACAGCGCTGTTACTGAATACAGGAACTGTTGATACTTCTCTTTTTAATTACAGAAACATTTTATTCTGCTGTCTCTTGCTGTGCCTTGCCCATTATTGTTCTGATAACTATCTTGCTGGATATGGGTATCTTTCTGATCAACAGGTACACACTGTACAGAATCCTGTGTGCTAACAATACAGAGTTGGAGAATACTCTTAATTAAAAGTTTTGTGTTGCATTTGTTCAGTTCTGCGAAGAACTGACTGAACCTAGACTTGAATATTAAAAGTTGTGTAGACCATTGTACTTAAAGCTCTTTTTTCCCCAATATTTATTCAAGTGCTCTTCTTCTATCTCTCACTGAATATGCAAAGAAGTTTATATTTACATGACTGTAAAAGCGATAACACCAGTTACATTTTAGGGCTCTGCATTTAGATTGTGCCCATAAGAGGTTGTTCCAAGGGGTTGTTTTTCTAATTCCTTGTCCTGTCCCACCACTGGAATGGTGCAACTAGGCAGTTGTTGAAGTATAATATTGTCAAATACAAGGTAATAAACTTAAGATACATGCAAGTGTTCAAACATTCTAACATTCTGACATAAAAATATTTGAAATCACTACAGGTGTATTGAAGAATATGTACTTAATGCACAGTGCAAGCAAAAACATAGGAATGAAAGCATGGACATTTACAAAAGGAGAAAGAATTTAAATTTAACATACTGAGAATTAATTCTGACTCCACTAAAAACTAAAGTCACTATTTTCTTCACAATTACTTTTAAGCATCAATTCAATGTTATTCAAACGCATATTTTTATATAATTTTATAATTAATTGGTTTAAAGTTGGTGGAGATATATTTTCTTCATATGTTCTTACATCAAAGGTATGTGCTTAATAATCTCTCCAATAACATCGATAAATCAGAAGCAAAGTTACCAAATTTATACCTGGCTACTTGAACTGTATATCTGGTGTACTGAGAAAACACAGGTCTGAATCATGGAGGCATTAGCTTCAGGATTGTAATCAGGGACAGTGACTTCTTTTGCAACGTAATAAAACTCAATTTGAAGTTAGATAGAAACACTCTTTGCTTAACAGGACTTTATCTGATTGGCCATGCACACTTAGCTCATTTTCTAACTGCTTTCAAAGAGTCTCTATCAGCAGGTATTGGAGGTTGGTTTGTTTGTTTGTTTTTGTTTGTTTAAAGCAGGGCATAGAAAAAAAGGCACTTTTAAATGCTCTGTTTACATGCTTCACATGTTGACTGTCAGTTGCAGAGGCTCAATGAACAGATTTACCTCATTTGTCTTGAAATAGAAGCACGTAACTTTTGCTTGTTGGCATGAGAGAAGGTGTTCATTAGCAGGAATACTGGGACCACCTTCATTGGGCTTCCCTTGACCTCAGTGTTCATGCTGCCTTCTTTCAGAGGGCATGATCCATCATCTGGCTGTTTTAATCCACTGTGTGTAATGATACGAGTAAACAGAGGCAATTTTTCCTCTCAGAGCAGCACACAAAACTCACGCACTAACCAATGTGTGTTTGTGTGAGAGAGAAGTATTCTCCCCTAGTATCTCAGACCAGATTGCTTTCATTCCTATCTTCTGTGCTTCTTACATTAGTAGGAAGGGAAGCAAGGTGTTTTCCTGGTCTGTCAGCAAGTGAGCATTGCACTTCAGATTGCTACTGACCTTGATGGTGCCATAACCCCCCAGGAAGAACTGGTGACACTAGGAATGCCTGATGGGTAATAGTTAAGATTTTGCTACTCTGCTAGGTGACATCGCAGCTGGATGCAGGCCCCTTGAATCATTCTTCTTGCTGAGATTAAACAGCAAGAGTATCCCAGCGGGCCTGGTTCCATGGAACAAAAGGGGGGAACAAAAGCTGTTCCTAACAGGAGAACATGAGGGCATCCATATCCTGAGAAGGTTGTAGCTGAAAAGAAAACAAACTGGCTGATGGGTTCTAGAATGTCGATTGTTGCCTCTCAAAGTATTTGTAAAGCCTCTCACTTTTTGCACCCAGGTCATAAATAATAACTCCTAAGTCGAGCAATTTTCTGGACAGTGCTTGCATGTTAAGAGTGATAGTTGGTGAATTCTGAGGAGAAATTCTAGAGGTAAAAACAAACAAACAAGCAAACAAAGAAAAACAACCCTAAAACCCCAGTTAGCACATCAAATTAAATGCTTTTCTGAAACTACTTTTCAGGGTGTTTGGTTGTACCAAATTAAGGGAGAAACTGTTCTGCAATTGCAGAACGAGCTGCTCAACTTGCAAATATTTTCTGTTATAAATAGGCTATAGGAAAATTTTACTGACAGGTTATTATGACTAATTTAATGCACATATGATCCACTGTCTGGGCCAACAGTTAAAATTATAAAGTATTCATAAATTTACTGACATTGTAGGCAACACAGTGTTACAGCAGTAAACATTTCTTAAAATAGTGGTATTGCTATGCCTGCAGAAATGCAAGGCTTCCTACCAAAGACAAATTTTTCAGGTCTCTGCGTATTAGTCCTTCAGCTTTGCTTATGTGCATTTGTGACAAATGAAAGCGGTCATATTGTATCTCCATTTAATGTTAAAACGAAAGTAACAAATTCATACAATTCACAGCTTTCTGCATCAGAGTTCTTATAAAACCTCACACCCCAGTTCTACAGAATCATTTCTGTCCATGGTCTTTCTCTTAACGATTTTTTATGTAGTTGTCTGCCCCAGCTACTCATGATACATGAGAGGCATAATCTTGTAACAAATGAAGCTTATTAATTCTTACAGTTCTTATTCAGGCAAATTTCCTTCAGTGAATAGGAATTATGCTCAAGTGATAATTGCATCATCTGGCTCACGGTTTGTGTGTTTAGAGATCTCTCAATTCAGTACCATAAAATGATGTTGCAATGTGTTAAAGCAATGTCTGTAGTCTTCTGCTCTATTGTTCAGCTCCATACATCCCACAGCTGCCAGAAGGAGCTTCTTTCCAGCAGGAAAATCTACGTAGTGGCAATAAGTTGAACACAGAAGATCTCGCTTCCCTTTTAGATCTTTTCATTCTTGTATAAAGTGTTTTGCTGTTAGGCTGGGAGAAAAGTTCTTTCTCCATCTGTTGGTTACATGCCTCAGAGCTTGTGGCAAAGCCAAGCTCAGAGGGATGCAGTTAAACCCCTGATTTTTATGGACTATTTTGTCATCAAAGTTAGTATCATTGGGTTTGCATACATGTGTACTCCTTTGAAGCTAAGCAAATAGTAGCCTTATGTTGATTGCTGGTCACACCACAGGTTTATTGTAATGACTGTTGCTGTACCTTTTTAAAGTCTGCTGTTCTGTCCACGCTTATTGGTTCCTTGATTTTTTAGAAAAATTCAGCGCTGGATTCATTTGCAGAATTCATGATGTAGAATTTTAGGGCTGTCCTAAGCACTCCTGAAGTACAGCCATGGAAGGAAGCGAGGTATTGAAAGAAATAAATCAGCAAGATCGGAGCATATCTGTCATTTTGTGCTGTTTCACCATAAACCTTGGGTTCATCATGGGAGATTAGGCAGAAAAAAGAAAGATGGTATCAAGCCCGTACCGATTGGAGAGAGCTGTAAAAATGCTGAAATGGCAGGTTTATGTAATTTTCATGAAGAAAATATAAACCTTAAAGAACAGAACAGGGAGCAGGAAAGAATAGAAATGTCAGTGCATGAAGGTTCAACTTCTCCCCAAAATCTGAAAGCAGTAAACTACCTCAGATGTGAGTTGAGAAGGGGAGTTGGAAATGTGGTGGAATGCTACTTCAGAAGAGGTGAGAAAGAACTCTGCCACTTAGAAGAACAGGCTCAGTGTTAAGAGACTGCTGACAGGGAAAGGGGATGAGTTTTATACTGGATCTACAAAACGTGTGTGTGATACACAGCTAAGTTGAAGAATGAAGTAAATCAGAGAAGCGCTGTTCATGTAACAATAACGAGGCGACTCGTTAGCAACTGATCATAATATTGCAGAAAATAGCAAAAGGAAAAACAAAAGTGTAGGTGAGAGGGCAACATTCTCTGAGGAGAAGTCTGCTTATAAATATTTTTAAAGTATAGGAACATCAGTGTTAAAAAAATGTGGAAGAAGGAAGCAAGTTGGGTCTGTCTGTGCTAGACACATAAGCAGTGTACAATTAAAGTGGTGATGAGAGCCAAGTACTGCTAACATCTGTTTCAAGGATGGGGCAGCTTACGATGGATCTTGCCTCCAGTATTAAGCATAAAACAACTAAAATGCCAAAACCCAAAATTCATCAGGCAGGTGAGGTTGAAAGTTAGCTCATTGACTCTCTATAAAACTGAATTCCTCAGTAACATCAAAAATACTAGTAATTTTTCTTTTTTTTTTTTTTTTTTCAAAAAATCCATCTCTATGGGCAACTTTCAAACTTTGCTGCAAAATTGAGTGGAATTCAACTGCTTTTCACTCACATGGTTCTGCTTCATGCAGTGAGAACTGTAAAAATGCAGTCTAAGAGTCCATACAGGGCACCCTGAAGAGTCACAGAACGAAGGGAACATGAGGAAATAATAAGTAAGCAAATAGGAAATCAAAAAAGGGTGTGTTGTTTTTTTTTTAAAGAAAAAAAGAGTGGAGCAAAGGGACCAATTCAGAGGAAGAAGAAAGAAGAAGAGAATGTTATGGGTGAACTGACTTTCAGAAGGCATGAAGGCTCATGTGCCATCTGTTTGAAACAGGTTGCCCAGAGGGCCTGTGGATGCCCCATCCCTGGAGGTTACTGAGTCCAGGTTGGATCTGGGCAGCCTGATCTAGTGGTTGGCAGTCCCACCCACAGCAGGGGGTTCAAACTAGTTGGGCTTTAAGGTCCTCTCCGTCTTGAGCCATTCTTTAATTCTATGATATGATTCTATGCTCTTCTCTACTTCAGTAACAATTTCATCTTTGGTATTGCCTTCCACATGATTAGTAGATGTTCCTCATCTAATCGAGGGGAGCTGTGTGGCACTTCCAGAGCTGAAACTTCAGGTTTCACTGTATTTGGGAGAAGTATATGGCAGTCTGTGTCACTTCTGGACTATTAAGCAAAGACTTGCCACTTCCATATCTGGGAGCTGTTGGAAAGGGTCCGGAGGAGAGCCACAAAGATGATCAGGGGACTGGAGCAGCTCCCCTATGAGGACAGGCTGAGGGAGCTGGGCTTGTTCAGCCTGGAGAAGAGAAGGCTGCGGGGTGACCTCATTGCAGCCTGCAGTACCTAAAGGAGCCTACAAACAGGAGGGGAATCAACTCTTTGAAAGGGTAGATAACTGCAGGACAAGGAGAAATGGTTTTAAGTTGAGGGAGGGGAGATTTAGGTTGATGTCAGGGGGAAATTCTTACTAAGAGAGTGGTGAGGTGCTGCAACAGCTGCACAGAGAGGCTGTGGATGCCCGTCCCTCCCTGGAGGTATTCAAGGCAGACTGGATGGGGCCCTGGGCAGCCTGGTCTGGTATTAAATGGGGAGGTTGGTGGCCCTGCCTGTAGCAGGGGGGATGGAACTTGATGATCCTTGGGATCCCTTCCAACCCTGGCCTTTCTGTGATTCTGTGATTCTGTATCCACATGGCCTCTCCATGTCCCCACTCCCCCCTGAGTCACAGGCTTCCTCAGCTGATGTGTGCAGTCAACGTGACCGAAAAACCTGCCTGTGAAATTCCAAGAAGCTGCAGCTGCTGGATAAAACTTGTCAAGTGAAGAAATTGCAATTTGACAACAGCTGGCCACAAATTAGAATTTGCTCAAACAAGTAAAATGAGTTTGTAGAGGCGTACCTCAGCACACTATCATGCTTCTGCTGTACTGTTTAGCTAAATGCCACCCATTAATATTTCAGTGAACAAGGCCTCGTGCTGGGATCTCATAATCAGCCATTTACTGTAACGAAAAGAGTACCACTAACACTGTGCCCAACTCTGGTTTCCATTTACTTTTGTCCGTGCACTTGGCCTGATTCTAGAGTATTGCTGCCTACATTAGGGGCATATGTAATATTTTTAAGCTGAGGCACTACAGCACACATGCAGGATTATGTCCACATCATATGGGTGAGAAAATCATTGTGTACATCATTGAACTGACAAGTACTGTACCTAGGTTTTTATTGTTGCCATCTTTATTCCACCTCCAAGTTGAAGATTCAAATTTTGTTGCCACTAGAAATTTTGAATAAAGAATCTTTAACTTAGATTTGGATTAAGAATGCCTTTTCTCTTCAATTCCTTTGGTTTTGCTTCTTTTCTCTTGTTGGAATTTCCCTAATATTATCTTCATTGAGAGTTAGTAAAACCTGAGTCACTTTAGCTAACATTTTGTAAGTGCATTATATTTCTCACACCCTGAAAACCCAGTCCGGTAAATAAAATACCAGTTGTTCCCAAAATTGGGCTGTTATAAACTCAAACATTAAGCCAGGTGCCCTGAGGTTTAGAAGTTTATTATTGTTAGATTTCAAACCTCTTTTTCTATTCAGTGTAATTCTGTGGTCCACAACTCTGTTGGCTGAATACTGCACATGTTTAATGCGTCTTATCTTCCACATATGGTTGGAAAGCTCATGTTCCTGCAGTAACCAGGCCTTGAAATTGCTATTCCAAGTTATGTGGATTATCAGTCATATATTTTGAAATCAGGACTTTTTGTTGTGAATTGTAATTTATTCTGACCTTTACTGAGAAGTAGCTCAGACTGATTTGTTTTAGCAAAACAAACTTCCTGTCTGTGAGATGCTGTTCGTGCAAAGTTTCACTGAAGTCACCTCATTTACCTGTGTAGGGAACTTGGAGAAAAATGCTGTTGTACAGATTTATCTCAGGATTTCTGTTTTTTTTTGCTCAGGAGTTATTATAAATATTTTTAAATATCATTTTTCTAGCTAGAAGTCAATTAGTCAGCATCCTTTAATCACTGTGCGCAGCAATGTGTTTAATGGAAATGAATTTAGTAAATCCTCTCATTCTGTCACCAAAGAATTCTAGGTTCTGTTCTCTGAATGCAGAGGCAGTCCTCATAGGGATAAGCTTTAGATGAGGCTTAATTATTAGTTTAATGTACCTTGAGATCCTTTGTGAAAAGCGCTCAATAAACACAAGAGTGTTGCCTTTATGTAGGTGCACAAGTAGGTAATTGCACCGAAATTTATGTTTGACACAAAATGATTCTGTTTGAAGAAGAATCCCTTGGATAACCAACTGCTGGCCTGAAATGGCTTCCCATTTCAGTCCAGCTGAAATTTCACCACTAAGCTGCAATTTAACTTCAATTAATTTAGATGTTTAGTTCTTTTCAAGGAAATTACTGACTGTTTTTATCTGAATCAAGCATATATATCATATTCACAATACATCTATGGATAATTTGGATAATAATGTGGATAAGTATCAGCATTATTCCAGTAGTACACAGCTTGTAATTAGAACAGAATTTTATTTTTTCTCTCTTACATGATTTCAAAACATTGTATCATGCTGGTTGTTTTTTTTTTTTTAAGAATTCCTTATGAGATTCATGGATTTAACCATTATTCAATTACATCTCTGTGTAAGCTTCAGACCTGCTATTATTCAATTCCTTTTTTCTCATTCAGACGTTTATACTGCATGTATATTTTCAAGTCATTCCCACCATAACAGCAATTTTCCAACTTCTCTGTGCAAGAAAACGATCTTTAAAATTGTCCTCGCTCTGTAGTACTTAAGAAAGGGAAGAAGTACATGAAGAAGAACCTCAAAGATGAAGGCCAGGCTTGAAGCACAGTTTCATTAATACTGGATGGCAGGAAAGGAGCCAAGTCCCAGATAATGAGGAAGGAGTTGCAATTTTTTTAAAGCTATCTGGTGACAGGGAAAACAAAAATGACATTCAGCTGACGAATGAGGGGAATTTGACCTAGCCTTTTGACCCTTGACAATCAATCTTACCTGCTGCTTCCTAAAGAATTATAGCTGTGCCACTCACATTTGACTCTGGATTTTTACATTTGTTTTTTACTTTTTTTCTTTCTTCTTTCTTTCTTTCTTTCTTTCTTTTTTTTTTTTTAATTTTTTTTTTTAACATGTGGTCCAAGAAGAATAAAGGTATTGCATGCAAGACCACACAAAGCAGAAGGCTGTCTTTAAAAAAGAGAGAGAGAGAAAAAAGATGGAGGAAACAGACCATCAGGCCAGGGTGGGGTTAAAGGAAATACAGCAATAGAACAGTTTATACATGCTATTCATAAATGCCTGCCCTATCTTTGAGGCTTCAGAAGGTCACATAAATAAACAGCAGCCTGGCATCCTCCTGCTAAGTGCTCTATCCCTAAAGCAAGGGCTGTGCAGAGCAGCTGCTGCTGGTGTGCAGAGCTCGGGGGACACATGGTGGTAGAGACCAAAGAGCACCCTTCATTTTGAAGGGTGATGTTCTGACTGCTCAGAGCAAAACAGCTTGAAGCTGGCCCAAAACTCACAACGAGTCCCTACTGCCCTCAGTTGTAACATTAAAAATAATGGAACTTTTCAATGTAGGCTACCTTTGGTTAATGCAAAAGCAAACACAGTAAAGGTGAAATACAATCCTATGCAGGGGCTTTGACAAAGCCAGAGAGAAATCAGGATTTTCTGAGTTTTCATGGTATTTTGATTGTGTTTTTAGTTTTTTATTTCAAGTTCCATTGCTATGTACTCTATTAAGGAGTTGCATACCCTCATTATTAGAAAAACGGTAAGTCTAGACAGCAGACATCTGCATTATCTTATGAAGGGTGGCAAAACAAGTACCAATCACAGCTAGTAGCACAACTGTGAAGAAAATTGAAAATCAGATCCACAAAACAAAAACCTCCAAAAGTAAGAAGGTCAAGGACACATTTTCCTTTTCGTTTTGAAATTTAACGAACTGATCCAGCTCTCATTACTCTGACATTCAGAGAGGGGTTTGTCAAGCTGTCCTCCTTGGCCATAGTGAATCATGTATTTAAATTTGCAGCATTTTTGCCTTGAGATACTGAAAGTAAGGCTACCCATCTTCATGGTAGTTCTCCATCTTTTAGATTCTGTAGAGTATACAGCCCATGTAGGCTTCGTGCACGGGCAGTATCTCCACAGTGCCTCGCCTGACTGCTGTCTCCACTGCCCTCTGATCCACTCTATATGTTTTCCATGGATGACATGACTAAATATTATCTTCATGACTGAATGTTGCCTGCATAAGCTTTATACTGTATGGTTTTTCATGCATGTGTATGTGTCTCACCTGTCCAGGAACATCATAAAATCTAGTCAGTTCTTGGTTTATTGCAGTTATTACTTCTAACGTATTCAGAAAGAAAAATGAGCACTCTTTTGAATTGCTACTCCTGAGGGCCTGTTAATTATTTTGCAAGGGGTTACGGAAAGGGAAAGAGAGGGCTGTTGAACAGGAGAGGAATTTCCATTTGCTATGTATTCTTCTGTCATTTGGGAGGTAATAATCACTGGTGCGGGGAGGAAGGAGTCTCATACAGTGGTTCAGATTTCATAAGTGAAATGAAAGCCCAGGTACAGAGCAGTGCAGTTGTATTTACAGAGGAAGTGAGGTCAGTAAGCTTCCAGCTCTAGCAAGATGACAGAATTTATGAAGCATTGCAATCGCAGGATGTGGTTACCTGCAGTCTATTCACGTAACAAGCATGCTGGGGGCCTATCGTTATTGCCCTTGAATTTATTTTCCTTTCTTCATTTTCTTTTGTCATCTTCCTCTTTATTTAGCCTTGCATACTGCATTGGAGGAATCAGTTTATTACCTGTGTTGTGGTGTTGGTGAGATTTTCTCATGGATTTTTTTTTTTTGTTATTATTATCATTAACTAGTTTGGTTTAGTTGACTCTATCAGCATGTCTCACATGATGATAGAGGTGTTCACAGTGGCGTGCAATGACCATAAGTACAAGTCTTCCAGATAGTCTGGGACTGTTTTTCATTCTGAGGAATTCTTTAAACCTGGTGTGAGACAAGTGCCTTAAAATGTGCCTGTGCTGAGAGTTCGTCTTAAAAGACTTCCTTATTACTGGAGATCTCAAAAAGTCTTATGAGCTGCTGGAAATAAATGCATTACTCAGACATTATCAAAAAGTAAGGAAAAGGAAATAAATGGGTGCTTTCAAACCCCTGTATCTCATTAGCACAATGTAGGAGGTTGTGCTTCCTGTCTCTGTACCAATCTTTTCTGTGTGGAAATAAAACTTGGTGAGTCTTTGACGCCTTCATTGTGGGGATCTTAGCACACATTGCTGTATTTCACTAATTTAGCTTCCTGTGGTGAGGAAAGTTTTTGTCCATCCTTTTTCTTTTATTGAATGAGAAAATGAGGCAGAAAGATTAACTGCCATGCCCAGTGTTGCATAGGCACAACAGGTTCAGGAATAGGAAATAGATTCCCACATTCTGTTCTTCATCTGCAATATAATCAGTCCTACCTCTGTTTCTGATGTGGCTTGTTTTCATATGCAGGGTGATGGTATTTTTCCAATTAGGAAAATCACAGGAAAAACACAGCATCCAGGTGGGAATAGTATATTTCAGTACAGCATATTTAATTATTTATAACTACTTTCTTTGTCTGATTGTTTGATTGTTATTTATTTCATTTTTCCAGCAGAAGGCTTGATCATTTGAGCCGCCTGAAATCAAACAGTTGGCAGTGTTTACAAATTATGAAAATGGTTTCTGATTAAAGTTTTCAGTGGGGAGATTAAAGTTTCAAATCAGTGCGTAAGCCAAAGGCAATCTTCTGCATCTCAGTGCAGAGAGAGCTGCTTTGTGGCATGGGCTGTGTGTTCATAACCATGCTGGCATGAGGCATATTTACTCCATGATCCCTTCAGGACCATCTCGTTTGATTGCTCTCGTGGCATTGGACAAACCAAGCCCTCTCAACTGAGTGAGATGTGGGTCTGCAAGGCAGATCCAGACAGAAGACACCAGTCAGTATCTGTGAAAAAGGCCACCTTCAGATGCAGCTGAAGGAACTGAGAGAATCATGCATGGTTAAAAGGCTTATCTATTTTGTGGATATTCTGTTGATCAAATCTTGAAATCATTGTAACATAAGTTAAATCAGCAATGCTTCTAGCAGTATGATCATGAGAATTTAGAGGTTATTTCACTGTGCAAGCTGATTAAAGGGTATTTGAATTAATTTATTTAAGAACACTTCTGCTTTAAAAAATTAAGATGGAAATAACTTGTCTGTACTGGTCCATGAGCCATCTGATTTACAGACATAAGAGGTCTTATGCTTTTGGCTTCCCCTCTTTATTTCCAAGGGCAAAACACTAAAGCAAGTATTTTCCTGGTATTTAGTCTCTTTATGAATTGGAAATCCATGTGTTCCAAAATCCAAATAAATAAAATGGCCAGTAGTGCACACTGAAAACCTGACAGCGAAGTGTGTTGCACTGGAGGGTTACTTAAAGAAGATTTGCCTTCTCTTACAGGTCTCACCTTCATACCTGTTTTGTTTTTTTTTCCTCATGCAGTTCTCACCAGTTCGAATATCTGAATAGCTATTGGGGAGAAAAGAAAATTAAAAAATAAAAATGAAAAAATTCCCTAAATATTCTTGAAAAAATAAAGGCAGGAATTTACAATACTCTTTTTGTTCATTGTCACATAAATAAGGCCTTCTTGTGGTTATTTCTTTAGTTCCCTTGTCAAAGGCTAAGATTTCTGGACTGCCATCGTTGTTCCATAAGCTATAAAGAAGTAAATGTTTGCAGATGGTAGGAAAAAAAGACTGTTGGGGCCATATTCACTCAAAGTGAGGTCTCTGTACAAGAAGAACAGCAGTTGATACTGGACATGAAAGGCATAGGAACTGCCTTCCCCTGCAAAATATTGAAGGCCCCCTGTAGAGCTGGTATTTCCAGGTAGTTTTTAGACAAACATAAGCCCCAAAATAGCCTTATTTTAAAGACTATGGGAGAGTAGGGGTGAAAGTGTTTGGGGATCATGTGATGCTGCACCTGGCTCTGTCTCAAGGATGGAGATGAAAGCATAGCTTGCCCCATGCTCCCTGGTGCTTGGATGGAAAATCAAAGCGAACCATAGTAATTTCAGCTTCATTGAAAACACACAGTAGAAAAAGCGTCCATAGTTGGCAAATGGAAAAGTTTTAAGTTGATGATGGAAGAAACATTTATTTCCAAGCTTCTGAACTAGCTATTAAAATCAACAGAGTAAAGACAAAATACCTGGCACTGAAAACGAAAGGAACAGTTTTTGCATCTACTTAGTTAAAACTTGGCAAAACAGACATAAAGTAGTGGTTTCAGATTTCTGTGTGCACTCACTGTGCCAAATTCTGTTCTTAGGTTTGCCATGATAGATAGTTCGTCCCATTTAAGAAGCATTTATTCCATTAACTTTTTTAATCAGGATTCAATTCGAGCAAAAAAATTTTGATCTAGAGTCAGCACTGACATGTGTTCCTTTATTTTATACTGTTGAGTGGTCCAGGCTTATCATTTAAATACATTATTTTGGAACAAACTCACCTCCATTAAATTGACATCAAAGTTAGTGTAGTAAAACTGGTAACAGTGTTTGCGCAGCTTTTATGTAGTGTTTTTCATTTGTACTTCTCAGTGGGCTTCCTTAAGAGGATGAAAAATCAACCAATTTCAGAAGGAAAGAGACTCCAGCACAGTAAATTCTCTCCCCTCTTCCTTGGCCAAATATCATTATCTGTGACTACACATCAGTGACCAATTTCACATGATGTACATTATCCACATTTTCTCAGTTCTTTACAGTTGAAAGTTAATGTTATGCATTGCCTTGTTAAGTGTTGTATTTAACAGAAAAAAAATTAAGAGAAAATGGTAATTGCTCTGTGTAAAATTCACATAATCTAGTTATATCACTGCCAGTGATATTAATTCTTTATAGAAGAATTAAAAACAGACCTGTTGAGATGCATCCTCTGTTAAATCTTCTATGTCTATGGAGAAAGTTCTGCAGAATTTTATTGTAATTCTAAAAACAATAACATTAACAGCAAGCGCACTAGATATTTACAACAGTCATAGTGCGTTAGTAAGCATTATTTTTTATTTGCATTAACAACTTGTTAAATTTATTCAAGAGAGTGAGGAACTCAGAGGTGGCAAACAATGAGTAGAATGCTACGTAGCATCATTCAGGTAAATATATGCAGCTGATGGCACCTGCACCCTTGTTCAAAATAATGTTCCGTTACCCCGAATATTAAAGCTAAGGCACATAATGCCTTATCAGGACTAAGTTTAGCTTCCTGTGAGATTTTTTTAGAATTACTGATTGGGAACCAAATTCCACTTTTCTTCCAGTTTGTGGACTCCAAAAGCAAGTGTTGCCATTGATAGGACTAATAAGTTTCTACTTGGTGCATTAAAAGGGCAACAGAGTAGTGTTCTGAGTGCGTGGACACAAACTGAATGATTTTTGAGTAGATTTTTGGTCAGTTGTCCAAAAACCTTTGGTTTTTGTTCCCTTTCTAAAACTGGTATACAGGTAAGTAAATGCACAACAGTGAAAGTTCAGCATCTGAATGTTGATGAATCTGAATCCTGATGTGCTTTAGAAAGGGTTGAAGTGCATCGTGTATTGAGTGTCAGAACAATGTGACTGTTTGCTGGACTCTCCAGCCCTCCTGGCTCAGCTATGGGTGGAGCTTCATCTTAACACAAAAGTGTCACTGTTTTCATGGCCAGTGAATGAAGAACGACCATAAAATCTTCCCCCTAATTCTCCCATCCCAATTTTCTACCGATGAAAAGTTGATCTATGTCATCAGTGAATAGCTGAATTGTTTCATTCAATGGGGAACAGGAAATTTAGGTAGCATGAGCACTCAGAGAGCAGCTAATTTGCTGTTGCTTTGAGGAGGTGATAGATGCCAAGCTCAGCAGAGCCAGGATCAGCACCTGAAGCTGCAGCATGTTTGGCTGATGAGCCATAGGGGCTGGGGGGAAACCTGGTATTCAGCCTCTCTCATTTTTCTGCAAATTAACAGTGAGCAGTCGGGCCATCTGTTGCAGACAACCCAAAGCAGAGTCCAGAACCACTGAATTTGTTTTTAATCTCCCTGCAAGTAAAATAAATAGACTAGGAGAGATGTAGGTAGATTGTTTCAATTGACCTGTAATTAGTTCAGAGCTTACAAAAAGAAAACAGCTACTGGTCTTGTGGCATGTTTTGAAAGACACACAAGTAAATAGAGCCGTTCTTATCCATGTGTGAAAAATAATAAAAATCATGAAAGATTCTTAAGAACAGTGCAATAGAATTCCTGTGAGCCAACAGCAGGCAGGCATAGTGCACACTGTTTAGTGGCACGTGCCTTCGTGGATGGCTTGCGGTGTGGCTGATCACCAAATTAGTTTGCTTCCCAGCTCTTCTACAGTTTCTTTTATGGAATAAGTTGGTTTGTCTCTCTGTGCATTGATTCCTTATCTGAAAAAAGAACACTTCCAGCTTCTGCTTACATATTGAGGTTACAGCACTTGGCACAGCATCTCCTCACCAACCCTGTGACCTATGCTCAAGACTGTTTCTGCACCACAGCTATTAAGTAATATCTGGTGTCATTTAAAGAAAGTTTTTAACTCAGTTTTTATTCTTCAGTGACTGATGAAGTGTACTGTGCTCAACCTGGTACTATGCATGTGTTCCCACTGGTTGGGAGTGGTCTTCACTCCCTGAAAGTTCAGCAGGGACAGAGAGTGTTGTAGCCCTTGCAAGCTCTTTGTCCTATTCCACACTTTTTTCACCTTGTTGCCTCCACTTTTAATTTCTTCCAAAGACAGGGGAAGTACTGGGCTATAATGAGTACCACAGGGCCATTGCTGGCAAGGTTAAAGCCTTCAGCCACTGCTCCAGATGAGCATTTGCACAGCCTCGCAGCAAGGCAGGATGCCTTTTTTTGCTTGGTTCTCATACTTGCATTTGGTCATTTTATTGACTGTAAAGGAAGGACTAGTCTGGGCTGTGTTTTCTCCCTTTCTCCTGAAAATGTACACACTGCTCTTTTCTGAGTCAGCCCATGGCCTTTTCTCACTGCCATTCAGCTGACTTCTCTAGTAAGCTGGCGTCTGCGTGCTGGGAACAGAATTTGAAGCAGCTTGAAAAATTGGATTGCTTATACAAAATTGAGTTGTATTGAGTATCCCCACCTTCATATTGGACTGACAGTGGAAAATGATAGAAAGACAGATATAGTAAGAGCCTAACAGATGAAAGAACCTGTCATACCAAGCCACACGATGGACACAGAAGTCTGCTCCTTCCCTCAGATGAGGTCAGGGGAAAGTGATATTTTCCTTGTTATTGTAAGGATACTTCCACCAGCTCAGCATCAAGGGCTGCCTTTTAAACCACGAACACTTTGATTCACTGTTTGATTGTGTTGCTTAAAAACACAAAACAACACAAGCAAACAAAAGCCTCACACACAAAACTCTCAGTGAGTTCCACTTACAGTAACTTCAGTTTTAGTTAAGGAAACATGGCTCACTTTACAGACTCTGTGAAGATACTTCTAATGATTTCTGATCTTCAAAGCATCGGAGCTGCATGTGTGCCTGGATAAGTATTTCTTTGTCAGAAGAGTCATTTGCCATAAACAATTATAGAACAAGCACTTGCAGATCTATTACCAGAAGGAATGCAAAATCATCCTTTGGAGGCATCAGGCAGTTCAACAAGTTTTGTTTTTAAATCCATTATGAGTCCTGGTCATTGTTCTCTGAGTCAGCACTGTTGTTTCAAACTTAATTTCTTTGTCATTCATCTGTTCCCTGTCACAGCCCTCTGATTGTGAAATCTTATATTGAGCTGTACTGGTCTTTAGATGATAATTTTTCCTCTGTCAATTAGTTTCTTTCAAAGGAGTCCCCAAGAAACGGGAAGTTATCTTTCATTCTGGTCTATGGGAACATTATTGTGTGTTCAGTAGGGTCTGGAGATCCAATCTGTAGGAATAATGTAACACTCATTTTGATTTTCCATCCGTACACTATTCTGTTCTTAGGCAATCTGGGACAAGTCCTGCTCTCTGTAGGTAAAAAACTGCTTTTATCTGGCATAAGAACTTGATGCTAAGACTCTTGCTCCTTGAGTTCTGAGGGCCGTGTTTTTACAAATAATAATAATAACAATAATAACAGTAATAATAAAATAATGAAATAAAATAAAAGTGCGAGATCTCCATATCTAGGTATTACTTGAATGCCTTTGGCATTCAGACACTTACATTACCCTCAGACAATGCTATGGTGGGTTTTTAATTGTCTGTCTTTATATGAAAGTCCCTTGATGATTCTCTGATTGGTCCCCTGGGTCTTGATGATACTCTGACTCCAGTTAATGTTTCAGCCATCTGTACAATATGGGGCCCAAGGTCCCATTTGAGCTGAGGAAGCAAATGGCTTATTAAAGTCTAATTTCTCCATCTTGTTCTTGCCTTTGGGCATTTTAAATAGGTTAACACAATTTTTACAGCACACTCAGGGAACTTTACTCACATAGCATTGTCATAAACTAGAGGCAAATTGCCCCTAGATTATTGCAAAATGGGAAGTATTCCAAATATTCTTGCCCTGGTGCTTAGTCGAGCTCTCTATCTAGAACAAAAGCTTATTCTTTTTCTTCTTCAGATTTTAGGGGATTATTGTACATTTTAAAGTTTGGTGGAGAAAAAAAAAATGTCAGATTTATTTAACGCAGTGAATCATTTTTCAGGGAAGTTCCAGTATTCATCAAAATGTGGAGACACCACACCTGATAAATTATGATGCTTTGCTTCTTAATATTTCCTTTTTATTGCTTATGTTCCTTAAAGTGAATTTAGTGCTTGTGAAGGATGCTGGATATGAGAAGAGCAGAGAGTAGAGCTCTCTGTTTATCTGCAAATCGGTGCAGAAGAGCATTGGCAATGCAAGTCCCCATAACCCCGTATGGATTCTGCATTTGTAATGCTGAGGAATCACCTTTAGGAAGGAGAAGATGCTGTGGTGTCTTTACTCTTTCTATCCTCAGCCTCTCAGCTGAAAATGCAAATAAAGGTGTCAATTGATGCCACCTAAGGCCATAGTCTTTATGATCTTCCTAACAGGTACTGGGAGACCATCAATTTGTTAGCTTGACTGTGTGGCAGACTGTTTCCAATGCAGGCTTTCTGTGGGTATCTGTGTGAGAATACATCTTCTATACTTCTGATGTATCTAATACATCTTCTATAAGTTAGAAAACACTCAAAAAGCACTGTTAAAGTGCAATGAATTTTGTTCCTTTTGACCTAGAGTAGATTTGAACCAGTGATTCAGAAATAATGTGCTCTGTATCCCATTACTAATCTCTTCAGCCACAAGTCTAACTCTTCCTTCTTTTTTTTTTTTTTTTTTTTTTTTTCAACAAAGAAGATGCTAAATTGTTTAAAGCAACTCACATTTTGCACTTAAAGGAATATTCAAGCATATGGAGAAACCACATTGGGTATTTGGCTAACCTACCCCTTATTACCCAAGAGGGAGAGAGTATAGACAAAGACTTGCATTAAGCTGTTCTGTGTGTGCATTCAATCTTCAGAAATGTGTTTCAAAGAAAGACACGTACCTCATTAGAAGAGAAACAACAGGGTGGAAAAGAAAAGCAGGCCATGTCAGCTCAAACGCAAGCCCAGATTCTTAAGTTATTTACACTGTTTAGTTTGAGGCAATGCAAATCCATTCTCCATTACTGGGAAAGTGGAAAAGGCATTACGTTCTTGAAATGGCAAGAGCCAAATTCTGTGCTCAGTCAAATAGGAGAAGTTTTAATGTATGTTTTTCTCCTTTTTAGTTCATTGTGCATTATATCAAGGCACTGAAGAACATCTATGCAATTATGTAAATAGGAAGATAGAGGATAGAATAACACAATCCTTTGTAGGCTAAAATTGCTTCTTATTACTCCTATCCCCTCTTCTTCTTTACACAAAAACAAACACAAAACATTAATAAAATAAATCAGACATTATGTGAAGCTTATCCACAAGAGCAGATTCTAGATACAAATTGAATCTCTGAGCATTAATTTGATATTCTGCCAAGCACTGTCGAGGTCTTTAGAATCTCAGTCTATATTACGAATGAGATGTGAAAAAAGACTTATAATTTTTACATTGATTTCATTGTGTAAACATTTGTGGGCTTACTTATGTTCCTTCCTTTTTTTTCTGAAATCTGATTAAACTTTGAAATGCATTTTTAAATTTAAAATATAACCAGAGTCATTCCCATTCTTATACAATAGTATATTCACCAGAGGCAGTAGGCAGTTAGTACTACTTTCAGTGAATACAACCAGGATTGGGATTTGAAGGCAGAGCCTTTTCAGGTTTCCTACTAAGCAAATTATTCAATTGTTATCCCTGTCATGGGTCAGAATGTTTCACAAAGTGACACTGCAGCTTCGAGTACAGTTGCATTAGAGTTGACTTTTTCCCATTGCACCATTCTGCTTGACAGATGTTTGTTTTAGCTTTGCTGTAGTTTCCTGTGTAGGTAATAAACAGAGGAACAGAAGATACAAGATCACAGAAAGAACACATTTTGTGCAAATACTGTAAATGCATAGCAGCACTGTACTTATTGGACTCTCAAAAGGAACTCAGAGTGTGCTCTCTGGGCCATAATGTTCTTTAAGTCCTTAAACAGTCTAAAGTCCATGAGAAGTATTGAGGTAGGTGAGCTGGGAGATCAGAAATTTTATTTTTAGTGACTCTTGACCATCTGTTTGTACACCTTTATTCATATCTCTCACTGATGTTAACGTTTTGATATAGTAGTTAAGCATAATCTGCTTAAAGTAGTATCATAAAATGTAGGATGATCCCTTTGGGAAGTCTGCTGTGGCACTGCAGAGATTAAAACCAAGAAATTACAGTGAAAATTTAAGTTTGAAAACTCCTAATGGCATTGTTTCCTCATAAGAAGTTCTTAGCAGCTTATCAGATATTTGGTATAGATGCAACATGTACATTTGTTAAGGAAAATTTTACTATCACACAGCTTTTGTGGATTTTCCCTTTCTTTTTTTTTTTTTTTTGAATCTTGTATGCACTTTTGGTTAATTATCTCGTGTTTAAAGTAATACGTTTTATGTTACTTTTTAACCATAGAAAATAGTTTTTGTTTGGTTTTTTTTTTTGTGTGTGTGTTTTTCATCCTTTTTTTTTTTTTTTTTTAATTTTGAATGCAATTCTGAAAGAAAGTGTGCACTTGTCACTTAAAGATGTCAAAGTTTTACCCAGCTGTTAGCCAGTAAATCATAAAGAGATTCCTGAGTGGTAGGTAGGCAGTGCCTGTTATCTTTTATACATGCAGACACAGCACCGTTGTACCACCTGAAATTCCATCAGTCTCTAAGCTCTGCAGAAGTGACAAATGCTAGACAGGTATACGATTTATAATGGATGAGGTATGCAAGCAAGCTCTGGGAGCTGGATTGGATTTGATTACAAACAATAATGTGACACAACCTCTGCAGTGGATGGTATATACATTGTGAGAGGCAGTGCAATCAGGCAGTACGAACACTAGAGAGTAGGCAGGATCCAGAGCCCTAAATTCCCTCTTACAGTGCACTAACTGCGTGGCTTTGGGAAAGCTTTGTCTGATCGAACAGTTCTCCCTGTCTGTTTGTTTAGCTACAGCATGTTAAACAATCACGCCTCACTAAGCCACTTCAATGCATGTCTCCAAAGAGGTTTTCTAAAGGAATCCTATGAAAATCAAACAATTTATGTGAATAATTTTATGCAGTTGCTGGAAATGAACTTGAAAATTTCTCCATGAAGAAACTTTTCTCCATCAACACAATTTCCTGCAAGGGACCACCTTCCACACCAGCAAGAACAAGTGCACTTTCAGCACAAAAAGTGCGCGGTAGGGACACTGATATTCCTTCAGTGGCCAACATTAAAGTATTCAGCAGCACTGAATCCAAAGATTTTCTACCTCTAGATAAGGAATGAAGTAAATCTCCACGTTGAGTCATCATCTGTGAGTTCTGGACATGCCCACAGAATTTAAAACTTTCAAAGTCAGCTTCATACCCTCTTCATTTATTGGATGTGTGTGAGTGATTGCATCTGCTCACATTTTAATGCACAGAATTATATTGGCAATGGCTGCTTGGCACCAGTTACATTTGCAGTTCAGTAGGAACTGAACATGTAAAGGTTTGGATAGAAGAGGGGTGTTGAAGTAGTTTTTTATCCTTTTTTCCAATCTGGATTATGTCCCTTGTTATATGGGTTGACAGAAGAAAGAACATGAAGATCAAAATGTACATTAAGCAGGGCAGTGACCTTGTCAAGAATGGCAATTCAATAAGGATTTAATTTTTAAGAAAATAGTTCAACAGCTGACCAAAGAACGACTTGTTAATGAAACCAAAGCCTATTGTCAGCATAACCATTCTGTCAAGTAAATCCTAACGTGTCACAGCAATATGTATAAGCAATTATATATGTAAGCAGTTTAATTCATACACTCAGTAAAACTGGATTTCACAAAGTGTGGGTCCTCTGGTAAGCATACAGACCATTATGTTCCTGTCTGTGGTTTAGACTCAACAACTTTTCACTTGCAAGGCAACTAATAGCCCTGCTTAGAAATATTAAAATGAGCTCTGAAAAAAAATTGTATGCTCAATGGGAAACATCAATGCTATTATTTATTATTACTTTCCTGATTCCTGTGAAGCATATGAAAATATATAAAAGAATAGACTTACACTTCATTTTAACCACTTCTTCATTGGTTTAATTTTTCAAGAAACTTCATTTCCTTTATACTTTGGGCTCCTCGCATGTCACCATTTTACAAAATCCAGGCAGTGATGCTTTTCCTGTTATCACTGTATCAAGAGATATTTGTTATATACTCTAAGTTCAGTCACAAGACCCCTGATAAAAATTTAACACAGTCCTGTTTTTGCAGTTTTATGTTATCAAGATACAATGATCCCTCCATCTTCTCTTACTTCATGTTATGTTAGATTGATACTTTTAGCATTACTTCAACTGCCGTATTTTTCAAATTTTAGGTGAAAGGCATTCTTGAGAAGGAATATATGTTCTATATTCCAAAAATATTTCTGTAGATGTCCTCCCCCGCACCTTGAATGCTTTCTCCTGTCCCCTCAATGCACTGTGTGCAATGTTGGGCATTCTTACAAATCCATTCCAAGCCAAGGCCTATAAGAGTGCCATACTGTAGAGAAGTGTTTGAGGACTATTGCTGCACAAAAAAGATAAAATAAAATAAAATTAAAAAATCACTGTATCTTAATTTGCTAAAAAGAAATCTTGTTCTTCCCAGTTGTGCACATTTGATATAAAATGACTCTCCATTCCTCTCTGCAAGCCACATACATTACAAATTACACCACTCATTGCATTCATTTCTCTATAGAAGCAGTAAGAACATTTGTATTTAAAGTCTTTGTTCTTGGTATCAATGATTTGTCCAGACAGATGAGCTACCACAGGTGAGGAAATAGCCTGCACAAGCTAAAGAGCTGGTTCTAATCAGACTTTTTTCTTATGAGAATTGGAGAAGTTCTTCTCCCTCTGTATATACACAGATGGAAAGATGGAATATGTGAACAGTATTCTTTGCCATCCTAGGTGCTTCACAGTGTGGTTAATATTTGTGTGTGCAGTTGCTTTCTGGTACGCACACCTCCTTTCTTTGTTCTCATATTCCTTAGATTATACTTCTACTTTCTACCCCTTTGACTTTAGGGCTTTTGGTTCTGGATTCTCCTGAAGGAATTAATGGAGTGTATGCTTTCTGCAGGTCGATTTCTTTCGCATGAGCTATCTCATATGTTAATGGTCACTCTGTTTTATGTTGAAAAGCCAAATTGCTATGAGTAACTTTAATGATTGGAATATATTGGTCTTACCCCTCCTCCTCCGTCACTTTATTAGGTCATTTGTTGTAGTCACATCCACAACAGTAATTTTTGCAAAGACTTATTTGTAGTATGAATCTTACCTTTGATGAAACTAAATTTAGATCAGCTGTGAATGTAGGTAGGGGTGACCAACAGCTCTTCCTGCCATATCTTTTACTCTGCCTCCATACAGACTTTTCTGGCTTACCCACTCTGCCTAAATTTTCTCATTTTCCTTTTCCTTTCCCTTTTTTTTTATTGTTACTTCTTCACACACACACACACACACACCCCTTTTCTTATGCCAATTTATGGTTCATTGATTTCATAAGCCATACCAAGACTTTAGGTTCATCCCCAGGGTATAAACATCTGGAAAGCTGAAACAAGTATTTCAACACTAAAAGAAGTAGGAATAACTTGGCTTTATCTGCCAGTTTCCAAACAGTGTTTTTGTCCATGACATCTGAATCTCATTTTAGAAACAACGGATCTGATTCACACCCAGTTTACTTTGGCTTCTGATGATGGAACTTAGCATACAGAATGGTGTTGGGAATGCAGTACAGAGGGTAAAGTAGTGTGCTGACCTTATAAGCTGTTCAACTTGGAATCCTATAGGTATCTGTCACAACCCCAAAGCTGTGTAATGACAGAGCCCCAGGTGACTTATTCAGGGAGGAATCTGAGAAAGCACCAGGTTCCTGTGGTATTCTGGCTGCTGCTTTAAATGTGCTTTTCTTTAGTGATGTCCCTGTGGCAAACTACTTGAGTTTAATCAATGCCTCAGTCAATTAGGGAGATAAAGTTTGAACCTTTGTGCCGAAAGACTGATGAGAGCTACTGGTTTCCAAGGCTCACATTTCATAGAATCATAGAATGGTTTGGGTTGGAAGGGACCTTTGAGATGATCTACATCCAACCCCCTGCTGTAGGCAGGAACGCCTCCCTCTAGATTGGGTTGCTCAGAGCTCCATCCAGCCTGGCCTTGAATGCTTCTAGGGAAGGGGCATGCACAACCTTGCTTGGAAAACTGTTCCATTTTCTCATAGAACTTCTTCCTAATATCTAGTCAAAATCTACCTCTTCCAGTTTAAATCCATTTCCCCTTGTCCTGTCGCCACCTGCCCTTACAAAAAGTCCCTCCCCAGCTTTCCTGTAGGCCTCCTTTGGGTACTGGAAGACCACTTTGGAGCACATGCTAGCACAGCATGACAGACTTTTGCTACCAGAAGTAAGCAAGCAATGCAAGTTTTCAAAATGCCTACATTGTTTCACCAGGAGAAATTTATGGCTTTTAGCTGTGAATTATAAGGAGCAGCTGTAATTTCAGAGGCATGCATTTTATTGAGTATTTTTTCTACCTATGTATTGTTCCAAAAAATTCACTGTTGAACATTCTATTTTTTGACACCTGCAGTATATAGATGTTACAAAGCTCTTTTCAGAGCATTCTTTATTTTACAACTATGGCTTTATCCGGCTCTATGTAACGGCACCAGTTTGTGTTATGAGCCCTTGCCACAATATGTGCAGTGTTATCCTCAGACTCTTCTTTGGCAGGGAAAGTTCCCATTGGCTTCAGTTGTAACCTTGTCTGAGCCAAGACTGCCGGTCAGCTTGGAGGCCTGTGCAGTATACAGAGCTGTAGCCCCACTGCAGATTAGCTTTCATTGTCCTCACAGAAGCCCATCTCTTAGCATGGAACCACAGCATTCATTGCTGGGAACATGTTAATTAATTTGTTGCCACAACCTGAAGTCTGACACCAGCTGACCTTACTGGGCACCATGCCCCACAATACATTAGAATCAGAACTTAATAACTTAAGGATATCTTTAACATGACAGGTAATGCTGAAACCTACAAAACTCTTTCCTCTCTCTTCTATTCATAGCTACCTCATCCCTGAACTCCCAGCTTCAACAGCTTCAGCATCTTCAGCAGCTCCAGCATCAACAGCAGCAGCAGCAACAGCAAGGACAGCAGCAGCAGCAGCAGCAAAGCCAGCAGCAGCAGCAGCAAACTCAGCAGTCACAGACTCCACAGCCACCCCAGCAGACCCAGCAGCCACAGCCACAGCCATCAGCACCTCCACAGCAGAACCAAACACAGCCCCAAAGCCAGAGTCAGCAGCCTTCAGTCCCACAGTCCTCCAGTTCCCCTCAGAAACCAAGCCAGTCACCAGGGCATGGCCTTCCATCTCCTCTTACTTCACCAAACCCATTGCAGGTAAGGCACTGTGTACAAATCTCTAATGATTTAGTAAAAAGAGGTGCATACTCCCTTTGCAGGGGGAAATCAAATGAACTTCTGGCCATACAAAATAAATTCTACTTCACAGTAGTTAATCTTTATAGGCAAGCAGCTTAGAACAGGCCAAAAGCTAAGTCAGAAAACCATAATTAATGATGGTCCTAGCTTGTTTCTTTCTGAAGAGTAAACATCTTTTGTTCATACATACACACATAGCCCATACCACAAAACCCATAGAAAACTATCTTGTTTTTTTTTTTTTTTCCATAGATCTTTACAAAGAGCATTTTCCCAGCAGTCACACCTCATAACTTATGAGAGCAGCAAAATTAACTGCTCATTTTAGCAGCAGGTGATCCTGACGGTCCCTAAAAGAAGGGCTTCCACTAGTGTATGTGTGCAAGAGATGGATGGATGGAATGCAGTTCCTCTTCAATCCACAGTCCTAAAGTTTGTCCTGATTAGGATCAAATACTTCTGTTAAGAGGCTTGGTATAGACTCCAGAGATCAGAATGCCAGAATTAATACCAGTCCTTGGCTCACTCTGCCAACGTGAATGTTTTCTAATAGACCATGTCAACAGCTATGGCACTCAAACTGATACTGGACTCTTCCCATCTTAGAACTCCTGTACAGAAATAGAACAGAAATAGAAGAGCTATAAAACCATGGTCTGAATTTCTTACACTTGGGTGTTCTCACACAATATGTTTCATGCAGTATTCATGTCCTGCAAGAATGGCTTTGACTATGCCAGCAAGTGTGGTTCTGTATAAATGCCAGGGAGATCTGAAAAGTGAGCAGCGCCTCTTTTGTTGAGTAGTG
Organism: Lagopus leucura; assembly: GCF_019238085.1. Lineage (NCBI taxonomy): Eukaryota > Metazoa > Chordata > Aves > Galliformes > Phasianidae > Lagopus > Lagopus leucura. The sequence goes on along the minus strand of NW_024962334.1, from coordinate 2,408,845 downwards.
AAACTGCACTTAGGAGCAAGCTAGTAATATTGAGCAAAGTCTCTCTTCACTTTATTCCCTAGATTTTGAGACCACACTTCAAAAGTCTTATTCACACTGCTGGCTTCAGCCATTTGCTACAGAAATTAAGCTGCATTAGCTTAATAATTAAAAAATCCTTTTTGAAGCAATTAAGGGAATTGGCTTACAATAAACTATGTTTGCTTATTGTGGCCAGTTAAACTTGCATTAACCCAAGTTGCAACTGAATTGCATCAAATCTGATTTTGTAATGGTTTAGATAGATGACTTAAAAGTCCATTGTAAATGTGTCCTTGCTTCCTGAGCTTTTTCCTACAATAGAGTATAATGTTTCTAGAGTTTCTCTTGTAAATTGTCTTAAAGGCTTCTTAGGCACCACTTAATGCCCAGTCTGTCATGCTAGTTACTGCTTTGGGACCCCTTAATATGCAAATTATTGAAACACAGAGACAGGAATGGTTCCAGAGGTGCTTCTGTTACATTTTACTGTTTTGGTGAAGCTTTAGTATATGCATACTAATTACAAATTCTGTATGTTGCTATAACTGCCTACTAAATACTTTTACCTCATTCCATTTTCCAGACAGAACAGAAATTAGCTCACAGAATAGAAAATAGCTTACAGAAATTAGGCTTCAAATAAGAAGAAAAAGAGGATGATCTTAATGAATATATCTCAAGAATTTGAAATCTGAACTTGGAATCTTAGCTCTCATACATCCGCTGGTCCCACTTTAAATCTCTTCTGATTGTGAGTACTTCCAGTCTCACCTATAACCTCCAGATACAGACCAGGAGGAGCAGTTTCTAGGCCCTGGAGCGTGTCCAAAAAAGTGCAGTGAAGCTGATGAAGGTTCTGTGGCACAAGTCTTATGAGGAGTTATTGAGGGAACTGAGATTGTTTAGTCTGGAGAAGAGAAGGCTCAAGAGGAAACACTATCGCTCTCTACAACTACCTGAAGGGAGCTGTTGTGAGGTGAGGGTTGGCTTTTTCACCCAGGTAACAGTGATAGGATGAGAGGGAATGGCATCAAGTTGTGCCAGGAGAAGTTCAGGTTGGAAATCAGGAAAAAAATTCCTCTCAAAAAGAGCAGTAATGCATTGGAACGGACTGCCCAGGGAAATGGTAGAGTCACTGTCCCTGGAGGTTTTCAAGAAAAGGGCAGATGTGGCACCGAGGGACATGGTTAGTGGACCCAGTGGTGATGGTTTGATGACTGGACTGATGATCTTGGAGGTCTTTTCCAGCCGTGTGTGATTCTCTGATTCCACTGATGGCTATGCAGAGTCTTATCTCACAGATGAACAGTAAGAGCAAGTAAAATCAACAATTCCTTGCATAGGAATTGGAGGTGCCAATGTCTATGTGTTTATGGAGTTACTTTGGCGCTCTCTTTAGCAACCGTATCCTCATAACTACCCTTCTGAGGACATTCTGGGTGTGGCAGACCAGACAGTAGTGGAAGATGGGATTCAAGTATTCTGAGGAGGTTTTAGTTCAAAAAACTTTATGAAAATTACCAAAGTGAGAGGTCTGTGCTTCCCACTAGGCTGAGTCCAGCCAGTACTGCTAAGCCAGCCACATGGTTGGGACACTTTCTGACCAACAGCCGATGGACTATAACCCATTGGTTGTCAGCTTTGGTGCAGCTTTAATGAAGAAACTGGGGGGAGGAGTTGGGGGGAAGGTTTACCTTACTTCCTCTACTCAACATGAATAGTTGCTGTGAATACCTAAATTTGTTCAACTATACATGTATGCTATGTACTGACACCCACTAGAGAAACCTAGACTAAGTATAGTGCTGCAGCACTAGCCATAATGATGTGTGCAAGGGCCATTGATTTGGCCTTCTAGCCTTGTCTACAGCAAGTGTAATGCTCCTCAAGTTTTTCTAAGATCAGAAATTAAGAAATAATTAAGAAATACTTAAGAACTTGAACATGCTGTGTCACATTACTGAGAACAGTGAAATTCATTAATATGCAAACAAGTAATGCTCAGAAATAACTCCAGAGGAGCGGCTCTTGCACTTGACATGTGGCTGAAGAATGTGGTTGGATATTTTCTACAGCAGAGCAATACTGAGATCTCCTCCATGAAATTTGACATTTCATCCTAAATCCTGCAGAGAAAAGCAGTTTTAACTCCATAGGTTTAGCTTGAAGACTGGATCTGAAATTGTTTTTCACTGTACTAGCATAAAGCAAAAAAAGGAGAGAGCACACATTTGGCAACAGTTTGTATATCCAGTTCATCACGGCTGCTTAGAATGTGGATTTTTTTTAATGTCTAATGCTTTATCTTCAAAATAGGCTGAAAATTAAATTCAGAGATATTATGGCCTCTAAGGTAATGATCTTTATGAAGCAGAATGAAATGGGGTTTGTCTGAAGAATATTAAGGGAATAAAGATCAGCTAAGTTAAAGTTTGCCAGCTTAAATTTCATTTCTGAATTCTTGATTTTTTCATGTGGGCTTTATCCTCTTACATTATTCAGGATCTGTCTGAGAGATATTAGTTTAGAACAATGCAACCTCAAAAAATTGTCATGGAAAGTCAGTAATTCAGGAGGATGATTGTGTTTGTTTCAAAAACTCTGAAGGATAACAGCAATTACATCTCAAAATGTACAGATGCTGTCATGTCCTTCAGAAAGCAAATTAAATGAAAGTGACTTGCTTAGGTATACCTGATTGAGGTACTGTTGCTGGATGATCAGAAATTAATACTGCTGGGGCACAGTACACCAGCTAAAACTCTCAAAACAATTCTTGTCAGATTGTTCTGTAATACTCTGCTCTAATTTTATCAGCACTCTTTGCTCAGTTCAGTGGGCTGGATTGTAGTTATAAAACTATTACATTTAGAAAGGCTTTTAATGATTATGTAGAAAGGTGAAAAACCTTACTTTAGGTTCCAGGGCCTGACTTCTTGTAATTACATTAGCAATGAGGTCCCAGATGTATACTAGTGAAGGCAAAATCACAGCAGAAGAAGGGTTATAACTGATTTGCAAAGGGTAGCAAACCGAAGGAGAATTTTCCAAATCAGATATGCATTTCAGTGGGTTGTGGGTCAGGTAGATGATGGAAGGACCCTCACCCCTTCATTTTAAAATGGTGAAATTCCTCGTGTAGATAATTGTTGTCTTATTTTTGCTTTTGTTGTGTCAGTTGATTGAGACAAAGCCATCAAAAGGTGAAAGGCAACCTAGCTCATGTTGTAAATTGAGGACCTTGAAACTTCTGGGAAAATATGCTTCTCCAAATATAACTTTCCTGTGCATTTTTAATGTTATTACAGAGCAAACTGTATAGGTTCTTGAATGGTCAGCATGTTGCAACTCGAAAACATAGTTAGCACTTTTACAGAGTTTCCATTCAATTAAATTTCTGGAGCCTTAAGATCTTGATTATACACTGTGTAAAGTTAGATGAGGCAAGTATTAAGTAGCCAATTTTTCTGCTTGACTGCCAGGATGAGGTGATTTGTATCCGCAATGTGTATTTAACTGGCTCCAAATGGGAGGTTAGCTTCTGGTGCTGACATTTGCCGTCTGTTTTAGTGGTATAGATAAAATCAGCCTACCTACAGACATATCTACAAACAAACAAATAAATAAATAAATAAAATAAAGAGTCACAGTGTAGGACTAGAAGAATTCCCAATGATTTCTACTGCTCTGTTCATGTGTGGATAGGAACAGACAAACAGGAAATCCCCCAGGGATTGCCCCACTGTAAAATTATTCTGACCATTTTCAGAACTATTTCCTAAAGCACTTTTTTGTCATAGAAGCCTACCTGCAATAACTGGAGCTGACGGAAGATGATGAGCAAGAAAAAAATAATAATAAAAGGAGGGAAGAAGGGAAGTGGGGAGATGACAACAGCAGAAAAAAATCTTCCAAGTAATAGCAAACTAGGATAGCAAAAACAGAACCTCCTTCAGATTAAATTTTCATACTAATCTTAAATAATGTATTTGGCACCTCAACACTTTTATAACAAAGGAGAAAAGAAAAGCAGAAAGGCTGCAACACTCAGCTGTAAATGAAGGAGAATGTGTACACAGATGCCTGAGGCTCCAACAGTCAAAAAACCCAAACCTCCCCTTCCCTTTTCCCCCAGCCCCATTCACTGGTTGGCTTCTCATTAAGGAAAAATCCACTTTAAAGAAATCTCAGTGTGTACTGACACTATGGTAAATTTACATATTTTTAAGATACAGAAGAAACAATGAACTGTTTGAACAGGGAAGCTGAAATAAGTTCACAAGGAGCATAGTCAAGGGGCTTGTGTTTATGTCTGTGTTCATATTAGAGACCTGTTTTATTTTCTTGTGCTCATGGGCTCCTGAGATCAAGAAAACTTGATCAATATTATGACACCAGCCATACCATTGAAACTTTTTTTAAAATTTTGATAATATAATTTCACTTTCCTGCTGCATGATGCTGTGCAATGTCTGACTGTCAGAATCTGTTCCCAAGTTACTTCACAATCAGCTTGACAAATATATATATATATATATATATATATAATAAATGGTGAGCAAGGCAGGGGTTTGTACCCATTTTCCAAGGTTTCCCAATTTTGGTGTCAGTTGGACATCAGATAGAACACAAGGCAAAAAGCAATACGGACACATCAAGTACATATTTATTCAAAAAGCTTCATACCCATCACCTGCTTAGAGTGAGCCTGTTTTAGTGCTGATCTTAGGTGTACAGGAAGAATGAAAAGACAGGCTGAGAGTTGGGGCTCTTCAGCCTGGAGAAGAGAAGGCTTCAGGAGGACCTTTCAGTACCTGACATAACAGGGGAAATGGTTTGTAACTGGAAGAGGGTAGAGTTAGACTGGGCATTAGGAAGAAATGTTTTTCCTGTGAGGGTGATGGTACACCGGAACAGGCTGCCAGTGGTGCTGATAATGCCCTCTCCCTGAAAGCATTCAAGGCCAGGCTGGATGATTTTTGAGCAACCTGGTCTAGAGGGAGGTGTACCTACCTATAGCAGGGGGTTGGAATTAGATGATCTCAAAGGTCCCTTCCAACTCAAGCCATTCTGTGATTCTATGATCTAGATCTCAGCTCTAAATTAATAACATGGAACTTCCACTGCAATCATCTCAATTAAATTGGCTTTGGTGGACTCTTAAGAACGTTTTTGCAGATTTCATCCTCTGCCCCTTCCAACAAAAATTCTTTTTCTACTGACATTTTTGGTTTTCTGAGTATTCTTACATTTTAATGATTTTTTTCTGAGTTGGTAAAGGTGGTAGAGAGTATTCATCTGAAAATTTCTGCTAGCTAGAAAGTCGTGGTCATACTGATATACCATACAAACATGCTTTTAACACATCCAAGTGCTGTTATCATTCACAGCAACTCCTTTTGTTTTGGGCTTTTCCTTTTGCCACTGCTTCTGTGATAGTTCTGTGAAACAACACAGACATTCCTTTTCACAGATTTGAAACTTGTTTGAGAAAATACACTGGTTTTGAGTTTCATTGCATCCAGGGCATCCTTTCCTCTTTTCAGTTCTTCTGGGTGCTCCCTGAATCCTCCTCATCCCTTCTGGGGGAACCCTGTGTAGGGTTTCATATCTTTTCCTCAGCTGTCTTCCGGCTCCTAGAAGCTCACTGCTTTTTTGGGGTCTTTGAGGCATTGGGTCTTTGAGGTGAAAGGCTATTGAATACTGTGTTTCAACAGAGCAAAGAGATGTTTAAGGGTTCTCAAAGAGACTTTATAAGCCAGTTTCTTTGTTCCCTGAGGAAACCTTCTCTCAGTTGGAGCACTGGCTGCCTGGTCCATCCAAATATACTCTGCAGGTGTTGCTATTTTCAGAAGCACACAGAGTTCTGGTGTCTGACTCACATTTAAAGCAAAGGAAATTAATCTTAGAGCAAAACAACTGGCATTATTAGCACCCAAGGGGCAGAAGCTGAGGCTAATATAGGAAACCATTTGCTAGAGAATTCTCTGAAGGAGAGGAAAACAGAGCTCTTACTTCTGAAATAGGAGCATTTAATAAAGTCTCTATAGTAACTAAGTATTTAATAAATAGGGAAATAAATAAATAATATCATCCCAGGACAAATTGGGGAAGGGATCCATATTTCTGTAAGGTCTTTTGTTCCCCAAATCTCTCTGACCAGACAGGAAAACTCTTGAGGACCTTAGAGACAGAAAAAAATGACACAGCTTCTCAGATACTCGTTTGAAACCCGTGGATTGTGTTTCCTAGTGGTCATTTATCTTAATTTCTCTTCTCACTCCTATTTCCAAAAATTTATGTAGATGGAATATCCCAAAGCACTGCTTTATTTCTTTATTTTCCCTTATTTTTTCATACTCCTTACTTCGTTTTAATAGTATATATATATATTTCAATTACAAATAATAATAATATATTATTTAAATTACAAATAATCACAGGTTTCTAGTTCTGTGAGAGAAGAACTTCTGTTTGGAAGGAAATGGAAGAAGTGAACAGAGAGCATCTGGTGGGCTTGTTGAATTTGGTGGAGGAGGAATATTCTAGAACTGTTGTAGTCTCGATGTTATGCCATTCAAGGCTCCTTGTACTAATGAGCATCTGAAAACTAAAAAAAAATAGTCACTCCAGGCTGTGTTTTAAAGTTGAAAATTAAGCCTTTTTCATCCGTGCCACAGAGATCTATCAGTGTCCACTTGTGGATTCCGCCGGTGGCTTTAGCACATGCAATTTAAGACAGGTGTTTAAAAAACATAATACTTCCTCTTTTTTTTATTAGTAGGTAGAATGTTTTGAAAGAGTGACTAAGCACAGGCCTGGAGATTATGAAATTTGCTTAAGTGTTAATGGGTTGATTGCTGAGTTACAGCCCGCCGTCTTTACTGGAAATTGATTGACTGGTGCTGCAGGTCTTCACACTTGACGCTCAGATTTGACTCGAAAATTCTGCCAAGTCTTTTACTCTGAAATTTATCTTAATTAGATCTGAAAGACCTGCCACAGCAGAATAGTCACACCGATTAAAATGAAAAACAGGAGAAATTACTGATCAAATTAATCATAATGTCGGGTTACAGCTGTAGGTCTGATGTAATTTGCCACTCCAGTGAGTTACATCGGCCCAGGCACAGGGAAGAGAGCTGGTTTTATGCTGATCTGTAACACCAGGCAGCTTCGGGCAGCCCATCAGAACGTTTATTCCATTCATTCTCTTGGCTTAGCCTGACCTTAGTGCTGCAACTTGAAACAAATTAGGCAGACGAAAAAAAACTATCCTTTTATCCAAGGGGTTGGGCTGGAAACGTGAGCTTTCCAAATCCTTCTTGTTTCATTTTCCCCCTTCCTCTGCCAATATTTGTTTGAAGTGACCAACAATTAATTATGTGGAAAATGGAAAATCAAAAGGTCAGAGGTTGTCACCTTGAGCACAAGCCAGCAAATGGGTATTTCTAAGAGCTCCTAGTGGGTTAAGGTATAAGTAAGGCTAACTAAAACAAATAGGTATATAGCAGCACACGAGAATACATATTCCAGCAGTAAGAAATAAGCAATCAGACTTGATATCTTGAATATGTAATGATCCTAAAATTTTACAGAAATTTTAAATGATAGACTTGTAGTTGACTACATACTCTCAATTTATTTTTTTCTTAATGTATAAAACACTGATTGAATCCACAATAGGAGGAGAAAAAGAGGTTGTTGGTCTGGAGGGACACCACTATAAAAATTTAATCTGGAAGAGAAATCTCCCATGAGATTTCTAATACTCCTTCTACAAGCAAAGTCTGAAAGATTTTTAGGACAACCTGTCCGTGTACAAGCACCACTGTATTTTTTGCTGCTGATCCAAGACAACATCAAGAAATGAAGATATTTGCCACCAGCTGAGAATGGAAATGAAGTAAAGGAAATAGAACAAGAAACCAGATGAGCACTGTTACTGTGAGTCTAACCTGTCAAACATACAATTTTTTAATTTTAATATTGTAGTAACTGCAACTTATCAGAAATGTTCTAGGCTTTTTTATTATTGTTTGTTCATTTTTTTTTTCTCAAGCGTGTTGTAATTCTAGTAAGTTGTATATACCCCCAGCCTCCAAAAGACTCAATCAACCAAAAAAGTCCCCTACTCTTTTAAATCTAAAAAACTGAAAAAGCTGGGGAAAGTTTTGTTTAAAAACAGCTTAAGTTGCATATAAACAATTTATTACCTTGAGTTGCTTAAAAATATTGAGTTAACAAAAGAAATTGAAAACTTTAATTCAAGGTGATTATTTGAAATCTGCTGAAATGGTTCATTGTTATCAAATGCAAGTTTGTTGGCTTTTTTTTTCTGAAACATTTCCATATTTCAGCTTATCATTTGCATCAGCAACTATATCTTAAACTAGGAGAATTTCCTCCAGGAGAGCAACTTGACTTATTCCTTATAGTTTAGACATGATCAAATATCCCAGGAGGACTCTAGATTTAGAGAATGAAGCTGGATTATGTTTTTGGAAGAGATCGGTAGGCAAAGCTGAGTTTCCAAGGGAGAAAAATAGATACATGAAAATAGCAAATCACGTATTGCTAACATTATGCTTTTAATAAAAGACTGATGATGGTGAATTTTGGATCTTGAAAGAGCTGAGATTCTTTAAAGCAGTCATCATGGCTGCAATATCGTCGTATATGTGTTAGGAAATACTTCCACGCTTATAAATAACACCAGGGAAGCAATCAGAACTGAGAGAACCCTAGACTCTTATCAAAATTACAGATGTTACAAAGAAAAGCCTAAAAATATGGATGCAGCAACATCAGCATCTGTGCTACAGAGCACAGATAATTTGTGTAGCAATGTAGCAACAGTAATTTGTGATAGCAATGGCCAGTAAATTGATATCAGAAGATATTTCTGAATGAATGCTCTAATGAGCAATAAAAAAAAATAAAATAAAATGCTAGTTGGTAATGCTGTCATGGTTTTCACCACTGTAACCTTATAATTGCTTTTGCAACAAACTCTACTGGAGTGCTGTCTCTTCTGGCTCTTCTCCCAGCATGGGTAATACTCTTCTTATGGACTGGTGTGACACCAGCTGAGACAGAAGATGCTGAAGGACTGATTTCCTGTGGACCTTTCCCCAGGGACATGGGCACACCTCGCAGAGTGCCAGCTGGAGCTGCCAACATGGGTGCTTTGTGGGCCATGGGAGGGCAGCTAATGTGGAGCAGAGTTGTACTGGGATGAAGGTCCAGGAAGAGGCAAGTAAGGAAGAGGCAATCTTATTCACAGTGCTCATCGGAAAGCACAGCTTCTAACAGCATGCAATTCCCCAGAGACAAAACCTGATTTTTAGGAGGAAAAGTAAAATGTTGTTAGGAGGAGAGTGTAGAAAAGCAATGTCTTTGTTATCCACAGAGCCTTTATTCCTACTGACCTTTTCCACTGGAAGAAAGACACCAGAAAATAGAAGGACTAGTATTGTGAAAGGCTGGAATTGTATCACTGATCACCAGTCTGCAATAGGATGCTGAGTATGTTTCTAAACTACCTCTGCAACTTTTCACTTTATAACAAGAACTAACTCTACTAGGGAAGTTGGCAGGTTTCACACAGCTAACAAATGAGACAGGAGCAAGCTCAATATGCCATTAGGAAGGTTTCCCCCTCTTCTCCTTCCCTGACTTTTAGAATTACAACCTCCCCCTTTTTTTTTTCTTTTTTTTTTTTTTTTTAACTGTCTTCTGTCTGTGAAACATGTTCTCAATGCAATCAAAATGTATGTCTGACAGAATTTCCAGTTCATGTAAAACAAATATAGAAATAAGCAAAACCTGAGAAAAACCAAGCCATTCTAACAATCCTTGATGTTTTCCCTATAGACATTCAAAGAGTATGTCTAGGGGGAAGTCACTGGTACTTCAAATGTACAAGCAGGTATAGAGATAACATGTGTCAGTCCTGTAGACCCAAATTCTGCAGTCCATGCTCTCATGAGTGAAAGAGAAGCAGAAAAGAAAGGATAGGGGAGGGTGTGTATCTCTTCACTGCTCCATACAATCTGCACATTTAGCTTTAACCTCATTATCAAGTTAAGCCTCTGATTATTGAATTTACTTCTGAAAAATAATTTGCATCAAGAAGCAATGTTCTCTCATAAATGGGTTGTTGGAGTCAAGAATGCCAGACTGCTGTCCCAGCTCTATCATTGCCTGGCACGTCACTTCATCCTTCTGTTCTTCTGTTGATTCTCCCACCATTATTTGATATGTTTAGACCTCAAACTTTTCCAGTTTTTTGGTTTCTGTTTTTTTGGTTGTTTTGTTTTTCTTTGGTTGTTGTTTGATGGTTTTGTTGTGGTTTTTTGTTTTGTTTTTTTTTTTTTTGTATAGTGCCATGAGACTTTGATCTTGCACTGGGCTTCTGGGCGCTGCTGTAAAACTAATGCTACAGAAGCAAGGAGTATTGAAAAAAGGAATTTGGACGACAGGTTGGCCATGAGCCAGCAGTGTGCCCTTGTGGCCAAAAAGGCCAATGGCTTACTGGGGTGCATTAAAAAGAGCGTGGCCAGCAGGTCAAAGGAGGTGATCCTCCCCCTCTGCTCTGCCCTGGTAAGACCTCATCTGGAGCACTGCGTCCAGTTCTGGGCTCCCCAGGACAAAAAAGACAGGGATCTCTTGGAAAGAGTCCAGCGGAGGGCCACGAAGATGGTGAAGGGCCTGGAGCATCTCTGCTATGAGGAAAGGCTGAGTGAACTGGGTCTGTTCAGCCTGGAGAAATGAAGACTGAGAGGGGACCTGATCCAGGTCTATAAATATCTAAGGTGTGGGGGGCAGAATGGCGAGGACGGACTGTTTTCAGTGGTGAGTGGAGACAGGACAAGGGGAAACGGCCGGAAACTGCAGCATAGGAAGTTGTGCAGCAATGTGCGAAGGAACTTCTGTACAGTGAGGTGACGGAGCACTGGAACAGGCTGCCCAGGGAGGTGGGGGAGTCTCCTTCTCTGCAGATGTCCAAGACCTGCCTGGATGCCGACCTGTGCGACCTGCTGTAGGGAACTGCTTTGGCAGGGGCTTGGACACGATGAGCTCTGGAGGTCCCTTCCAACCCCTACAATTCTGTGATTCTGTGATTCTGTGAATTGCACAGCCCTAGTCACTCACTATTTGAATTTAGAGAAGCATTGCTGTTAATTTCAGAGGACACAGTTTTGGTGTCTATTTTGTTTTCAAGTATTTTGAATATTTTGAAGTTTCTGTCAGCTGCTCAGTGTGCTGTCAAATGCACTAATGAAAGGTTTTCCTAAAGTTAATTTTCCTACTCATAATACAATAACCAAATTTGCTTTAACACTTGAAAAAATCCATCCATACTAAAGAGAATCAGTTGCTTAATCCTAAAATTAAAGGTTATTGCATGCAAGAGAAAATAATTACATGCTCAAAGTATGGAAAAAAGAAAACTTTTTAAATATGTAGGTATTTGTATAATTAAAGACTAATCAAGCATGAAGGCTGCTGACTAAACCAGAAAATGAGATTGTTGGCAAGCAACATTGTAATGTAAATGCCATTTTTGTTTAAGTACTAAAAAGCTGGAGGAATGATATCCTGAACAGATTAAAAGCAAACAGCATTGATAATAAATATTTATCAGATTTCAAATGCAACACAGAGATTTTTATATTTTACATGCAAAATATATTGGCATTGAAATATTCAGTCACTTTTCAAAGGTTTGTTCACATCTTCACTTTAAAATGTTGAAAAGCAAGCACTCGCTAGTAGCAGAAATAGCTTTAAAACTCAGTCTTAACCTGTAGCAATGTCAGTAATCTGTACGCAAAGGAAAACAAGTGAGAGTTGCTTACATATTTAACTGCAAGTATAAGATCAACTCCTGGGGAGGGAGGGTCAGAATTTTAATGCTTGGGGTTTTTAATGGTTTTATTTTAATCCTCTTTGCTGTCGTTTTGTTGTTTTCCTTTTGTTTTCTCAAAAAATGTTCACGTTAATTTTTCAGAAAGTGTAGAAGCTTTTCAACTTAATTTAAAAATGTGTGGTAAAGTATTTATGGAAGGCTTATCTACACTTATAGAAATTATCCCAACATAGGCATCATTTCATTGTTAGAGGACTAACTTAGTTAAAGCTTTGCATTTAGAAGGCAGTATTTTTAAACTGGTGTAAAAGCATTGCACTGGTTAAATGTGTTCATCATATACCTCTATGTTATATACCTAAATCTTGTTCAGAAATGGATGTGAATGTATTTGTCTACAGGAGTTCTGGAGTGGGAGGAAATGTTTAAAATGAGGTACCCAGATGAATTCTCATCCCCATCCATTTTTTTTCGATTGGACTTTTCCCAGAGCTGGCACAACTCGATTTGCTGAAGTGCAGTAAAAACCACCTCTTAATCAAACCTGGTCATGCAGTTGTTGAGGCTAATTTAAAACATCCTTCAACATCTGTGAAAAGAAGCCTAAAGTCGACAGCAAGGCAATGAAGACCTTTGCTTTGGTGCATGCACTGTGGGCCATTGCAACCACTGTATTGATATGTACCTCCTTGTTGTTTCCTCATACATTTACTTTTCAGAATAATTTTCATCTCACTTGATTATAACAGGGAGATGCAATTGCATGTCACTGACAGAGTTACTGGGGAAAATTGACAATAGGGATTTTTGAATGTAAGGCTGCCTACAACATTATCAATTTTTTCCTAGCCTAGTGTAATTATATTCTATTAGCCTTTGGACAAAGGGAGTGAAGATAAGTTTAAATTAAATAATACTGTGTGAAAGTCTAATTCTAGTCTCTTGAATAAGCTCTGCTCTAATTTTCAGAAGGATTGTGGCACTTACACTGATGTAAACTGCAGAAATTACTTAGCCCTTGAAGGACCCAAAGTAAAGGTTTCAGCCTCTGGATGTCTTAGAAAAATCTTATTCTTATCGATGGCTTATATCACAGGAAAATGACCATTTGCAAATGTGAAAATTCAGCCAGGTTCATACAGTAGTCTGTATTTATTTGAGTTACTGAGCTCTTGAATGTACATAAATTCGGGTATCTGTACTTCACAGCATCACAGATACATCATCATTAAGAAACTTTATAAAGTGGACTTTATTGCAGATACTTTAATTCCTCTACATAATCAATATTTGTGCTATTCTAAGGATTACATTGGTAAAGATGCACTAAAGAAAACAATAGAAACAGTACTAAACCTTTTGTGTAGGCCAGATCCACTAGTCAGTGGTACAGCAAGCAAACTTGAGGATGCTGTAAAGAATGTTTAGAGAAAAGGTGTTCAAGAGAATAGTCTTTGTGCCAGGTCTTACCCATAGGAAGTTTCAGTCCAGACCCCCAAGTAAGCAAATAAAAGAAAAACAGAGGGCTTTTGAAGGCAACTGCACATGTGCTTTTCCCTAGGAAGTGCATACAAATGCTGAGAGAGTACAGTTAGCTAAGGGAGGTTGGCAGATAAAAAGTCTGGCTTTTGTATTCTTTTTCCATTTTTTTTTCCACACTTACCCGAGAGAATCAAGTTGTAAATTTTAGGTTGCCTGTTAACAAAATACTTGAATTCCTTTTTTCAGCTGAGATGAGATGGTTGCACCTCCCATAGTTAACTGATCCTGTCAAGCAGGTGATCATTCCTTTTTGTTTTGCTTTGTTTTCTAACTGCAACTTTGTTTAAAGTATAAGCTACAAGAATGGTTGTGCTCTTTTTTCTATACAGGACATTTCCAGTGTTTACTGAGGAAATCCAACACATAAATTATTTAAAGGCTAAAATAGGTACTCTTACAAGTCATTAAACTACTCAGTGTCTTGGAACACAAAGAGGATATCCCTGGGATATTTATCTGAGGGCTCTGCAGGTCAAAGGGGGAATGGAGTAAGCAGAAGAGCAATTATTCATAAACAAAAAAGGGAGATTGCTGTTAAAAGTGTCAGCATATACATCTGATATGCCTTAGTGGGGCCATTGCTCACGAAAAGAAATGTCATTACTGCTATTTTGCACCAGATAATGCATAGCTGTTCTACAGTAATCATGTCTTGAATAGCACTCAAGTTTAGTGGAAAACTTTCAGAGAAACTTAAAACAACTCAGTGAAATATGGAAACATCTCCACGTTCTCTAGCTTTATATCCTACCCTTTATCAAGCAGTGACTTAAACTGTTCCTTAAAATGCTCAGAAGCTGTATACAGTATTTACCTTCACGAGTTCATAAAAAGATTTGTCTCATTTTCAGTGTGTGTTTTTGAAAGTCTTTATCAGGTTCTCTAAGTTAACAATATTATTTTTTTCAGATCATAAAAAGTGAGATCACAGTCCTTGCTTAAATGACTTAAACCCCACTTAAATGTCTAAAGGCCAGCCAGATGCCACCGTGTTTTCCAGTGCTGTCTAAAATGATGCCTTATCATATCTTCATCTGAGCAACAGATACTGGAATTTGCTAAACTTTTTTTTTTTTTTTCCTGCACATGCTGCATTTGCTTTTATAATTTCCTTACAGGAGAAAGACTTACTACTAAGACAAGGCAAAAATCAGACCCAAGGATATTACATGATCAAATATTTGTCTCCAAATCAGAAGACCAAAACATAAAAGAAAAAAAGGATGTAGACCACAAAGTTTCGTTTGGATGAAATGAAACTCTGAGGTCTCTGATTTTATCCTTTTTATTTTACCATGTAGACATAAATTCTTCTGTGATTTGAGAAACTGGGTTCAAAGTAAGGAGATGAAGATCCTAGTGTTTCAGTACTAGCAAAACATTTTGTTTGGGGTCTTACAGAGGGAAATGCCCTCTAAATGCAAACAAAATGTCCACCACTTTGAAAAGTTTCCATTCCAATGGAAACAGTGCAAGAAATTGTTCCATTGATTTTTTTACAAAAGTTTTTTGCAAAAAATATTGTCATGAAATACAAATATTTCCCTGTCCTGGAAATCACTGTGGGTTTTGGAAATAGTATCTGGTGCTCAGAAAAGCTGAATCTGACATTTTTGAAGTGAACAGGAAAGCTGCAGACTATTAAATATAATCTTCACACTAGGGCGCTGTTTTCAGATTTCCCAGGATATGGTTCAACACAAGGTGTAATGATTTGAGGAGGAGGATCCACACAAAGTAGCAAGAAAATATCAGCATACTTCCCATTTCTGACAGCTGGTAGACCAATGTTTGCTCTGTGAAACACAGGCAGCCTGCCAGTGAAATGGTCCAGCACTGAATGGAGGCGTTTTATACCTGAAGAATTAAAGTTTGTAATTGCTAGGACTGCAGCCCCTCTCATTTTTTTTAACCCATTCCTTTGCAAAACACCAATAAATATAAAGTTAGAGAGCTTTTGCTGAAAACTGTAGATTTGTTGGAAAGCAAGGGCTATTCATGGCATCTGCTGCAATCATCTCCTAAAATAATGTTTTAGCTTCAGTTTCAAGCCTTTCCACTGCACCTGATTCAGACTTGAGACTCCAACCAGTGTGTCCCCTCATGACGGTAAATGCCCTGTTTTGGCAAGATGATGGATGCTTGACAGCTTTTACTTTTCCATCTTGGGATGTAAACAGATTACTCTTCTTACAGTCAGAAAGAGAACTTCCTGTACTAGTTGTTCTAATGTGCATAACTTTGACAAAGGAAAGCGTTGTAAATAATGCTGGAGAAGGTGACTTACTAAACATAAGTACACACATCTTCTCTGCTAAAGAATCATCTGCTGGAAATGTGAATGAACAACTAATGAACAATTTCCATAAGTGCTGAGACAACAAGGATCTGCTCGAAAATATTCTAAATGTCAGCTAAGATTGATTTGAATTATTGATTACAGTTTTTTGAAATTATAGGTTACCTGATATTATATGAGCTGTTTGAGTAGAGGAGCTGCCAGTTTAGTGGACCATGAGCACTGCTTTTCCTGGGAAGAGTGGCTAGTATTTTAAATCTGTCTGGCTGCTCTTCATTTTGTATGTAACATCCTAAGCTTCTATAACGGGAAACTTTTTAAAAGGTAATTGACACAGAAAGATTAGTATAAGATATAGTGTTTGCATGACTTAAGTTGATCAGATTAAAAAAGAACCAACGTAATACTTGGTACCTTATGAAGATTAAGAATGATCATTAATGCAGGTAATAGAGTGACTTCCTGTCGGTCAAAAATAGTTCTAATATAGTGAAATGTTCAAATGCTTCTAGAAAGTACAGTTACAATAAATCCCTAAATATCTAAATGGCCCCCTCCCTCTGACTCAAATACAGTTGAGACTTCATGAGCACAACTCGGCTTTTAATGATGTTAGGTCAGTAAAGAATTTTTAAAAAATGAGGAATTATACTTTCTGAATATAAAAGTTTTAGCCTGACTACTTTGATAAAGATTCATGACGCCTAGCCCTTTAAATATTGAACTTAGACTGTAAAAATATCACTTCTTATTGATCACATGGTTATTAAAGTCAATCAAATACTCAATTCATATGTCAAACACTTGTAGTATTTCCTGTAAATATTAGAACAAAAGAGGAAGGTGATAATATCGTTGTGTTCCATTGCCTCAGATTTATTCAGCTTTTCATCACCGAGAAATAATAAAACTGTCATCAGGAAATGCATTAAATATGCCAAGCATTTATCAAGACTAAATTCATTTGCAGCTGCATCATGTATATGGTGCATGTGCACATTAGTTGATGTGTACGAAGGCAAGAACATATACATCTATACAACTAAGAAGTATGTGATATGCCATGTGTTCTTGTCTCCTTTCAGTACATCTTCCTTCTTCCTGCCACATACGTGGTACCCTGAATAGGTATCATATGGTTGTCAGATCTCAAAGAGAATGAGGAAACTTAGTAATTCAACAAACATTAATTAAGTGTTAAAGGCTGTATTTAAGGTATCTTCAATTTATGAAGCTCCTAATGACTTTCAAGTGTGCTTATAAGGGAGGCCAGGGGGTAAATCTTGAGATCTCCCAGTCTCCCCCAAGATTCCTTTCCATAACCAAATGCTTTCATATGAATAATCGAAAGAAACCTTTAGTCAACCACTGGGGAGTCTTTACAGCCTGGCTTCGATTGGAGTCTGAGTGCAGGCCTGAGAGCAGGAGGTGTTTGTAAGCATTTCTAATGGCATTTTGATGTACATGTACAAAATTGATGTCGGAAGGATCATTGTAAAGTCCCAAACAGTGGAATATTGAGGACATTTTCAGGTGGCAGTCAGATTCTGGCTGGGTGAGCCCAGTATATTTTCTCATGTCACAGTTGATTAGGTTCACAGGGAAGTGGAAAGAGTAAAAAATTCTCTTATTACTGCAGCAATGCCATATCAGCCTCTTTTCCCTTTGAATGCAACATTAGTTTTTGTCCAGAACTCTAACTGCTTTCTACAGTTTGGGGAATTGTAAAGCAGAAACAATTTTCCCAGCTAGGCTGACCTTCACAGTAATGAGAAATGACTGGAATTTCTCTCTATTTCTCTAACGTTTGGGGAGGGAGGTAAGAGGAATATGTTTGTTTTACCTGATATTATGTTGTGAGTGTCTATTTGGCACTTTGAGCCTAATTTTTTTCCATTCAAGAGATTACATGGATTGCTGAACCATCTGACGAAGTAGCCAGCCCTCAAGTGTACAGAGAAACAACAGTAATGCACTTTAAACCTTTTCTTATCACAGAACCGATGGCCTTTGGTTTCATCCATTAAATGATTATTCCTTTTCATGGGAATGGCTATTTTCATTTACTCTTCAGTGTTTGCTTAGGTAATGAGCAATGATCTTGAGAAAGTTTAAGATTCATTATAAGGGGCTCCATGTAAGATGAGGGGGGCCTCAACGTGGACACACATCTGCAGGGTGTTCCTTCTGAAGGTGGCGTGATGTGCTACTGCAAAGCTGACCATCTCTTGGGGATAAGAAAATTCTGCATTTATATGCAAGAAAAACACAAGTTATGACCAAAGAATGTTTGAGAGCAGCACACATTGCTAGAAATTTGAATTGCAGATACTTGAGTAATCCTCTTTCCCTGTGAAATCTGAGGTCTCTAACATTGTTATGTCTGTCCTGCAAATGCCAAAGCAGCACTGCAGCACTGATGTATCTTAGGTAGGTTTCATGAAGCAAGATTCACTGCAAAGTACAGCAAAGGCACTTCAACTATTCATTAAAAGGAAGAAGCTGCCCAAGGAAATATGCAGGATCCCAGGTATATTTATACAGCGCTGAATCCTGTTTTGGTACATCTTCATTGTGGCAATGACATGAAGTAGATGGGCTCAGGTAGGACTTCACATGCTCCTGATTACAGTGTAGATTTAACTTGCCATTTAGCATCTGAGATAGTAAAATACTGAGAAGTTCCTGGAAATGGGCACAAGTAAGAATATTTCAAATCAAAGATGAATAGGATCAGATCTGTGACTGCAAATTGCTCAAATATGAAAGCTGAGTGGTAGTTTCAAGGAATTCTCAAGTATCAAGTGTTTTCCTTTAATTTTTGCTTTATTGTGGCTAGAACAGGCTATTGAAAATGTCAAAATATGGAGGAGGCTAGTTTATTTGCTGTCTTTACTGTGAAAAAATAAAAGGTCTCACAATATTTTTAGAAGAATTTTGTTTAATACTTTGTAAACATTCAACAGTTTGACTGCATGCCCCTCTTTCTACACCATCTGAAAAGCCTGAAGATGTGAGCTGAAGTTATACTGCATGTGGTTACATTTTCCTAGTTAGTACTTCCATACCATTGCCATGATGCTAGAACATTGCATTCTGTTTTAATAGCCCACAGCATGGGTAGGAGGGTTGAGGGATATTAAATTCCATGGTGATACTATAACCCACAGAGTGCAGTCCCTCATTCACTGTAATTAATGTGTCCACAGGAGCCCCCACTTGAGTTTTTTTTTTAAGTCTGTAACATCAGTGGCATGCTGTAATATTGACAGGTGACTTTCTTCTCATCTGCTTCCTCGCTCAGAAATATCTGTATGTCTGCAGCTCATTGATTGTGAACAAGGACAATAAGGGGAAAAATGCTTGAAATTGTAAAGAACTTTTCCTTTGTATTGTAATAGGCATTATGGGATGGTTAATTTATATGCTATGTTTCTAACTCTATGCTAGACTCTGCTTCTCACCTTTGTCTTCTGCTCTTTTAAGTCAGATGTTCCTTGAAGCTCTCAGCAGCCTACTTTGTGCTCTTTCTGCTTGTGTTCCCTTTACTGCATACATGATTACCTTGAGTGAAAAAGATTTGGATTCATGTGGCCTCCAAAATGATCAGAAATCAATTAAAGTGAAAACTATGTGGATCAGGACAGATATGTTGGCTCTTGCTCTCTAGAAAAGAATAAACAGAAAGGGAGCTGCGAGAAAGGGTGAAGACTGCCCTCGCACTTGAATCTTTTTCAAGAAACCCTCATTCTCAGTCTTCATATAGTGCTGGCCAAATGTCAGATCACAGGAAAGTTATAATTTGGCAGAATGAGTGGGTTAGACAGTGTTGTGATAGAGAAAAGCAGCAAAACATTGCTTGATAAAACAGAGAAATGCCTTTGCTTAAAATGTTTGCAGAAATAGATTGATAATCTGAAACACTACTCTTTTTTTTTAGTATAGTTAGCAATGTCCTTCTTTGTTCACTGTTTGGCGGTGTCCTCATGTTTGACTCATACTTCAATCTATAGCTAACTTGTATGGAGACTTCATGAAAAGACATGTTAATTCAAAGATGTTCGAGGCTGATCAATATTCACTTCAAAGCAATTGCTAACACGTGGTCTTTTGATTTCTGTTGAGAGCATTAGTCAGTTTTTTGTCTAGGCTTCAGTCAAACCATAATACTGATTTCATGTCAGTGTAAATCAAGACCAACCATACAGAAGCTCAGGTGCAATATATCCGTATGGAAGCACTGTAAGCAAAACTGATCAGATTGCCTGTGAATATGGGCAAAACTAAAACTTTGACTATGATTTGTCCACTCCCTGGGCTTCTCTTGAAAATCCTGAGAATAGCTGGAGCTGTCAGGGCAGCACTTGTTCTAAGCTCTACCTGCCTAGATATATGAAAAAGTCTCTCATGTAACCAGGCAGGATCTGATCTTAGAGACACGAAAGCATTACCTTGATTGCAGGACTGGTAAATCAGCATCTGGTATCGGCAGTCCTTAGTGAGCGAGACATTCCCTCAAGCATCAACATATTTGACTAGAGTGGAAAAGTGTACGCTGTACTAACTTTGGCATGCAAGACAAGATATACTCCAGCTTTAAAAATAACAGCAGTGTCTACCCGTCACATGCTTTGGGACTTGGATAATATATTTGGCCATTTTAGGTTTGTTTTTTGTCTCTTAGGTAGCAGTGACAAATCAGTGGCTTAAGAACACATCCAAATAAGAATAAAACATTTCTGATTTCTCTCACCACTGTGCTTCATATTACCAAAGAACATTGTTACTACTGTGTACAACAGGATAGATATGTGAAAACCAACCAGTCTCAAAGCAGAGAACTAAGATTTAATTATGATGACAGGGAAAGAAACAAAACTGTCTAAAATGTCTGAGAAGTTGCGTAAAGCTGCTAGGTAAGTTTCAATGACATCATCAGCTTTGGGTGGTCTTCAAACTGTGGAAGCTTATGGGTAAGCTGCTGCAATGGGAAAGAAAGTGTGATGTGTGGATGTAGGGTCCCAGATTCACAAATGGAACGCAGGAGCTGTGGATGTTCTGTCTGCTGCTGGCAAGTAGAAGTTGAGTCTCACCCTGACAAAAAATGGGATGAAGGATATTCTGTCCCACAGCCCCATGTTGAGTGAAAGTCCTCATGCTCTGTGTAATTGTTAGGAACTCATTCAAATTCCTGACATTCTCAAAAGCTGCAGAAACAGCTAAGGAAAATAAAAGCAGTATAAGTATAGTATTCTTCTTGGCCACCTGGGCCAACTGCTGGTTCATGTTCAGCCCAGGACACTACTCTCTGCACTACATCTCTACAGGGAACCTTAGCTTAACCTTTATTGTGTGATATCCTAAATGCAAATGATGTTCATAGCAATTCTTTTAAAGTTTTTCTCTCTCTCCTACTTCCATCCAGAAATAATGGCGCAGCAGTAGAACAAGCACACACTGTATAGCGGCATCCAGGAATCGGTGCCTTAAATGTACAGTGTGAGCATGCACCTCACTCTGCTGCAACTTCTCAATTACTCTCAATTGCAGCACGTCCCTATGGAACTGAACCCTACTCTTCTACCTTTTATTAAGAGGGTCCCCCTTTCAGCCTATTTCCTCCACACCAAGAGGTGAAGTAAAGACCCATACTGGGCCTCATACTGGGTCTTGCTGCCATACCGGGAGTTCTGCTTGATGTTTCTTTGGGGAGTGTGCAGCCACTAAGTCTGGGCAGCAGCAGGATAGTCCTTTTGGAAAACAGCAGGCTACTAGCCAGCTAAAATGGAGGATTATAAGATTTGTAGGTTGTGAGGAAAAAGAGTAATGTGGAAAGCATATGGCAGCATTATCTGTCTCCGTTCATCAGCAGTCAGGCTGCTCTCAACCCGTGGTTCTTTTTTGCAGTGTTCTGAGATTTCTGAAGCTCTAATGGTGCTCTTAGCACTTGCACTACTTCTAGCTGGCTGGGAGATACTATTTGCTGGATTTTCTATTCAGTCACTAAAATAACATTTTTAATGAACTAGTCATTCCTTTCCACCAATACAGAGAAAAATAGATTAAATAGATCTCTTTAATGTGAATTATTGTCACAGTTTACTTACATGAGTATGCCTAATGAATAGCTGTGAAAAACACCAAGGAAAGCACAGTTTTAAAAACTAGACTTTCAAATAAATGTTTCCTTACCCAGGCTGGACTTAGCCTCAGTCATTCAGCATGTTAGCTCAATAATTTTGGCCACCTTCCATCACATCATGCATTAATGGAGCATGAGAACCAAATCACAGTGCTCAGTGGTCATACTGGCTGCTCGCTGTGGCCATCTTAGAGCAGGTCACATCTCCAGCCGCTCCTGCAAAACAAAAATGGCATGGCCATTTTTGAAGAGAAGATACGGAGTAGGAATGTCTATTAGGAAATGATCGAGAAACACGAAGATCACAGGCCACTGTCCTGAAAAAAGTATTAGCATACAGTCTGTACAATTTCCATTCCCAAACACATTGTGGTCTTAGCAGACTAGAGACAAAGGAATTATGATTATCTCCACTTTACAGACGGAGGAATGAGTTAGTAAGAGATTAACAAGCTTGTCCAAGGTCACTCAGGGAGTCTGACAGGCACGAGTCTAGGACCTACATTTTCTGAGTTCCTAAAGAAGGATCAATCTCTAAGAAATAGTCTCCTAAGCTATGTTTCTTAATAAAAAAATTTTCTATTAAAACGTTACAGAAGTAAAAATGCAATTCCTTTACCTTTCAGTTTGATTAATGGATTCTTCACAACATAACAATAAAGCACATTCCTTTTATAATATAGAGTATTTGTATCATTTCCTTCAGAAAGTAATGATGGAAAAAAATCCACTTTGATTAATTACAGGTAGATTTTGGTTTGGTTTTGCTTGGTCTGTGTTTTCTGTTTTGTGGGTTTTGTTTTTTTTTTAATTTTAATTTTAATCTTTATTTTATTTATTTATTTTTTTAACCAATAACTTGTAGATACCAAATAGAGATTTTTTAAAGTGCTGGTATTTGGCACAATATAGCAAGGAAACTAGCAAGGGAACACCCTTCACAGATAATATAATAGTAGAACAAATTAAGTTTCCAGACTTTAATCCTCTAAGAAAAGCTGAATAGAGAGAGGAAAACTTGCACAGTGTTACTCAGTTGGTTCACCCTATTTGATTACTGGTCAGCACTTGAACCCTATTTTAGAAGTGAGGTGATTTCTATCTAAAATAAGTTGTTTACAATGCTCTGTGGTCTATTACTATTTGAATGCTGGTTTCTAAAGTTCTTGAAACAAGTCTGCGTTAAAGCAACATTCAGAAGATTGTAAGATTGTTTTGTATTCTCTCTGAAATAGAATGTGATTTCATCTGCATCAGGCTGATTTACACAGTTGTTTTGTTGTTTTGCTTCTGAGCGTTTATGAGCTCCCAGAGATACTATTGACCCCTGCTTAAAAAGTTTGCCATGAGAAGATACACCAGTAATAGTCCTGTTGTTAGTAATGACCATAATGGGTATAAATTCAGCCGTTCTTTTTAGGAGATGAAATATTTTCTTTACTTTTTTATAGGCATAAATAGTGCTTAAAAGCAAAGGTGTGGGTGGCCAGGATTTTCTGAGTTCTATTCCAGTGCAATATGGCAGGGTGCAGCAGCTACCGAAAGATTTGCAGCCAGTCAGGGATGCTAAGAGAAGAGCAACCCCTGGAGGAATAACGTAAAGATTAATTTTTGATTATTGTGTCTGAGTTTTATTTACTCATTTGTTAGAAACAAAAGCCAACTTGTAACACTTCCCTGCTAAAGCTGGAGTGAACTGGGCTTGTTCAGCTTGGAGAAGAGAAGGCTGCAGGGAGACCTCATTGTGGCCTTCCAGTACTTGAAGGGAGAGGATAAACAGGAGGGGGAACGGCTGTTTGTGTGGGTGGGTGGGAATAGGACAAGGGGAATGGTTTTAAAGTGAGACAGGGGAGGTTTGGGTTGGATATTAGGGGAAGTTTTTCACCCAGAGGGTGGTGAGGCACTGGCACAGGTTGCCCAAGGAGGCTGTGGATGCCCCATCCCTGCAGGCATTCAAGGCCAGGCTGGATGTGGCTCTGGGCAGCCTGGGCTGCTGGTTGGTGACCTGCACACAGCAGGGAGTTGGAACTGGGCGAGCATTGTGTTCCTTTTCAGCCCAGGCCATTCTGTGATTCTATGATTCTGTGATAAAATTGACTGCATTTGGGACTGAACTTTTATTGTTCATGGAAAATTAGCACATGGTTAGAGTGAAACATAATGCAGGAAGTGTGCATATGTCATAGGCTGGTCACCTGTTCCTGACAAGAAGAGCTGCAAGGCCCTGACTCCTGCTTTAAATACAGACATGTTCACACTGACATTTAACTTAATGGTCATTTAACTTAAACAAGTAATGTAGGGGCTAGGATTGCTGTACATCAAGGCTGAGAGGTACATCAAGGCTCAGAGATACACCCTTTTTATCTGCTTGAATCTAAATGCATCCATGGCCAGGTAGTAAGACTCAGTGTTCACTGTAGCCAAAAATGGGGGGAACTGCAAAATTCCCTTTGTGATTGATCCTGATACAAGGTATACACCTCCTGTGCGTGCCATCCAAGTGAGGCATTTAAACGTGTGCCTAGTTCCTCCCATGGCCAATGGAAAAAAAAAAAGTTGTTTCAAGAAGACTGCCCAGGAAAGGCTGTTTCTTTGTGATCTCTTAATTACACCCCAGAACATCTGTTTCTCTTTCCAGCCATAGAGATAATGAAGGGCAACCAGCTTTGTAACAGTGTCCTAAAGTAGGTATTGAGGGCACTACCAAAACGGATGGAAGGAAGGCAAAGTGTGACTGCAGTGCAGGCTCGCCATATTCCCACACAGGCCATTTTTAGAGTTGTGTGACAGAACGTGGGCTTTAGAGGATCCTTACTGCAAGTTACTTTCTCCTGTAAAGTGTATCAGAATAGCTGTGACACTATTTTGTAAAACTAAAAAGAACACTAGTCAAAAAGACTGCATGTTTCTAAGATCATCGCATGTAGATGAAAGACTCATCTCTTACATGTTGACTTATGTATGCCTATCATCTTTTCTCCAAGATCTTGTACACAGCAGGGTTGGCATATAGGCTTCATGAAAAGCAGAAAGATAACAGAAATACATAAGTGTTTTGATTTACCTACAGTATTCCTCTTTCTATTCCCTATCTAGAATTTTATGTTGTGTCTGATTTCAAATAATTATTTTGATAGTCTTTCTTGTGATTGCACATCTTTTGTTTTAGCTCTCTTGTGCTGGTATATTAGAATTAGTTATTTCTTTTATTAGCTGAGCAGTGTTTTGCTTCTTTAAATACAATTTAAAGACCTATAATTTTCTTTTTCTTGGTGACATTAATCTCTGTGTACATTTCTTTTGAAAAACTTGTGTTCTGCTTGGGAAATGGGAACATTCTAAAATGTGTATATGGTGTATTTCATTTTTTTCCTTTAATATAGCATATGACCTATATTAGATGATAAACTGTATAAGGCTGTTATTTGATAGTTAAAATTTATAGAACAATCCTTCGTTTGTTTTCTACTGCACATGCAGAGTCATGGACTTCTAGATCTGAGTCCTAAAGGCAACCAATTCAACTGTGATTGCTTTTTTTGTTTCTTACTTACATCATTTTTTCTCAGTTTTCCTTTTATGCCTGCTGTCTTTTGTAATTTGGCTTCAGGGATATTCTTGATACAAGTTTGGCAAATATGTTCCATGTACAACAGAATTGTGGAGCTACTTTCTTCTTATTGCTGCTTGATTGTTCTACAATACTGTATTTTAATTATTTTTCCATTTTTACTTTTAAGTTTCTGGATTTATAGTGTTAGGACTTGACCCTCGCTTTGCTGATATAGGTGTAAGCAATGAGTAGGCACCCAAATGCTCTAGCTCTTTTCAACATATACCCCCTTTTGCAAAAGGTCCAGGTATAATTAGATTTCACACCCAGTGCCTTTATTACTACATATCCAATCCTAAACACTTGCAAAGAGCCAGACATAAATCTCAGATGCATATGGGGGATCTTAATTTGAGATTCCCAACTAACATCATCTATTAAGTCCCCTTAGTTCCCCCACTGCCTCCAATTTGTGTTCTGGCTACTTGACTTTGAACATTCAAAGGCACCCAGTATTCAAACTGTTCCATGGGATAGCATGCAGTATACAACTCAAACGTCTTTCCCCAAGCAAAGAGAAGGCAGTGGCAAGGAAGGAAAAGTATGTTTAAGTAAGAAAGTCCTGAAAGGAAGTAGGATTGGTGATACTTGAAAAAATATCTACCCAGGAATTACAAATATGCACAAAACACAAATTAGGCCAATTACAGCAGTCTTTCAAGGACTGCTGGTGACACGGAGAGCTGGCTATCACCTGGGCACAGGTGGCAGTGACAGGTGAGAAGGAAGGACAGGAGGTCCTGGTGCTGCTCAACTTGCCAGCAGCCTTTTCCACAACAGCCACTTGTGTGGATGAGTGGTTGAGATCCTGCATCCATGACAATTCAGCTATGTCTCCAAGCTAGTGCCAATCATAAATAAGGGGCCCATAAGTCTCTGAAGTAGCTCTTCAAGACAAGCTCTTGTGGCTTGACATACAATTTTTACCCCAATTTTATTACCCTTAACAGCTATATGACGAGGATCATTTATATAAGTGAGTCATCTTTTCTGCATAATAAGATGAAGTGAAGGTCTAGAGCTCAAATAAGCATTATATGAGTTACTGTAGCTCATTTTAAAATAGGACTCGATAAAGTCAAGATACCACATGTGACATTTACTATACGAGTGTGAATAAACAAAAAGACAGAAGGAATGGAAAAAAGTGCATCAGGGATTTCCCTAGCAGTGAAATAGCAAGTTGAGTAGCTGATCTATCCTATGAAAAGTGTCCAGAGCATTATGGTAGAATTAATGTTCTTTAAATAAAATATATCTTGTCAGATAGCAACTTCAAAGACAAGACAAGGCTTTCATTTATGCAGGGTGTTCTGATAATGTAAACAGGAGAAGTTAAAGCAGTTAATCTGTAAATCAGAAATATGTAGATCTAAAAGTAATGCCTCCTATTTATTTCCAAGGAAATTGCAATAGATACAAAGAGCACAATAATACTATTTGATAGAGTGAATTCTCAGCTACAAAACACTACTTTTCAACATTGTCACCACCAGTAGTTATGCATTTTGTCCAACAAAGAACAAGAACCTTCCTGCTGTGCTTGTAAACATCTACACCAGAAGAGGTGACCCACGGCCACTATTGCCACTGCTGAAATTCACCATCTGCTGCCTCACTGTGCTCACATCCACTGTTTGGTCTCCATAAATATTTTGCAAGTACCAGAGAATGTCAATGGGGTGATTTTTTTCCACCTGGAGGAATTCAGTGACCCTTAATTCTTTCCATCTCAGACGCCATTTGGTCAGGCTGCCCCTCTGCTGCCATCTGTCACATAGCAACAAAATGTAACAGTATGTTGGTAGGAATGTTCAGCCCCTCCTGTCATACCACCATCACCATCTGCATCTGATGTCAGAAGCCAATGATAAAATAATGATAAAAATAGGAGGCATTACTTTTGGAGCCTCCCTCGTCTGTTTACCTGGATCTACCCTTCACTAATTAAGAAAAGTCAGTTTTAACTTTAAAATAACCCCTTGTTCTAGTCATTTTTACTATTTCAGTTTTTCTTAGTCAAAGACCTGTATCTTACAAATAGCTTTCATAATCATTCTTTCTAGTTGTGTTCATTAACACAGCTTTTTTTTTTTTTTTTTTTTTTGGACACCATTAATATTTCCTGTATGTATATTATGGCAGTATCTTAAGTGCCCAATGTACATAAATATCTATATTGCTCTGCAAGTACTGTGCAGCAAAGAGGAAAAAATACTCTGCTTGCAGTTTGATCCTGAAATAAGGAAATTTGTTTTAATTTGCTTCTTGCCTTACTTCAGTACACATGCATATATAATCCAGTCCCAATGGACTTCCATGTGTGTTATCTAAAAAGAAAACAAATAAACAGGATGAAAAAAAAATAGGCAGTTTTTTTTATTATTATTATTATTCTCATTTTTCAGACAGGAAATTAAAGAAAGGAAAATATATGGAAGAATTGGACCCCTAGTGAGATTTCCAGGCCTATGCCCAGAGACCCTAATCACAAGATTTCCTTTCTGCTCCAATATAATTATTACTATTTCCATCACATTCATTTTGGGAAGTTTTTCATGTTTCCACATGAAATACAAATTTTCTAACCCCGAACTTTCCTTTTAAGCAAAATCAATGAAAAGCCATTGTTGCTTTTACAAATGCCAGAGAGAATTATTACCATCAGAGGCAAAAATAAAAAAGATATTTTCACTCTCAGTAGATTGAATTACTGAGAAATAACCTTATAATTACTGTATAAAACACCCTGTTTTAACACCATTTTTAATATCCTTAAAGCTTCAGATTTATTTTTCATGAGCCAGTATCAGTGAACTAAATTCTGCCATGCTGTAAATCGGTGCAATTATGCTGACCTCCGTGGGACTCAACCTGTTACATTGATGACTCTCAAGAGGCACACTATTTGGGGATGAATATTAGTTAGGTACATGGAGACAGAGGTCTGATTTCTCTGACACTTGTTTAAATAACCAGAGTAATTTTCTTGACATCAAAGGAAGTATTTTGGACTTCTAACGGTGTACCAGGTAAATCTGCTTTAAATTAGGTATTTGTCAGACCTCCAGGGAGAAGACTTTTGATCTTTCCTGGTGTGGAATTCAGTAGTGGAAACGCAAGGGAACCCTTGAGTGCTATCAAGCTTGCCAAACATACCCTCATCTGCTCCCTGCAGATCTCAGATCAGGTGCCCTAACAACCTGCAATTCTCAACTCTCTCATGATCTTCAGCAGTGAGAAAGAAAATTCCTTCTCAGCACTCCCATGTGATTCCCTCATCTGCAACCAAAATAACTAGCCTGGAATCACACAAAAGCAATGATTTCTGGTTTGGTTTAGACAGTTTAACTTGTTTGCCTTTTCCAGCTGATGGATGTTCTGCAAGTCAGAGTCCTTGTCTATCTTCGAGCTGAAGCTAATAGGATTGTGGCCTGCCTTCTGATTGCCGCTGCTGAAAGAGGGAACAATTCAATGCAGAATGACTGCACCCTCTTTTTGTAATATTTCCTTAAAACTGATCCATCCCTTTTCTATTCATTCTCTCACATTGTGTTAAGAAACTAGATGAGTGCCCTGCAGCTTGTGATTTTTTTACATTACCTCCTAATAATCATTCGTGTTGCACGTACAACTAATATGAACATTAGGTGAGTCCCACCTTAATTGCAGCCAGTCTGGGTTCACCACAGGTTCTGCCCTCTTTGAGATATGACAGAAGAATCATAGAGTTGTAGAATCATACAATCACCAGGTTGGAAAGGACCTACAAGATCATCTAGTCCAACCATCCTCCTGTCACCATTACTACCACTGAGCTGCAAAACCATAAGAACTGCATTTTCTGACTGGATTGCTCACAAAATCATTTTTTATCCTTGCTTTACCTCTTCTAATGACAGGATTACCAGTGGCACCTGCAGCTGCAAAAAGATCCACAGACTGTTCTCTTTCCAAATAAATATTCTGACAAATAGTTAAGATGCTTACGTGTTCCTACCATGCCAGAAAGGGAAGAGATTAGGAAAAAGGCACATAAGAATTTTTTCTTTGAAGTGAAGAATTTCCACTCGATCATAAAGCATCCATCTGTGAGGGTGATCTGTCTTAAATTTCCTTTCAAGAAATCATTTTGGTCTGAACTAAATGTTTTGAGTGACCTACAGTTTATTTATTTCTTTTTTTTTTTTTTTTTGTGGTTTTTTTTTGTTTGTTTGTTTGTTTTTTTGTTTTTTTGTTTTAATTCCACATCCACCTGAGCTGATTTTGTTACTGTTTTGGGGCATATTTTTTGAGGTGGCCAGTGGGGTGCTGGGAGGAAATCTCTGAGTCTGCAAATAGAAAACCTATTACTTCCACATCTGTAGGTGTATACATGTTATGACTTCCTACTTCAGTGAGTGACTTGTGTAGTTTACAGTGGCCTAAATGGCAAAATTAAAAGGAATAAATAAATAGATAAATAAAAGAATCAGATCACTGGTGCAAAGATTTTATTTAAATAAAATATCAGAGTAATTAACTAACACCAGAATTTAATATTCAAATGTGGGTTTTTTTTTTTCAAATTTCCTTCCTCTCTATCAGCAGATTTGTAGCCCATAAGAATTAGAATTAAAGGGGATGATTCTGACAGTAATCTCTGTTTTACCCAACTGCAACTCTACTGACCTCATTAAATTTACACCAGCTTTATATAAACACAGAGAGAAATTGGAATCAGACCAAGAACATAGAACTTGCATTATTTTTAGCACAAAAAAACCCAACAACACTCTTGTTTTGTAAAGCACAAGAAATGCTACAGGGCCCATAAATATTTTGTGAATCTAGTCTACAGGTAAAAGTAGGAAATACTTAGAACATGAAGAAAATCATCTGTCTGTCTATCGACAGTGCCTTATGGAAGAACAAGATTCTAGGTACAATAAGGCAATAATGAATTTAATGAAAAAGCTACAGACATTCTGATTGTAAGCTGAGCTGCTGCTGAAAAAGATGCTACATATTTTTGCCCATATAGCAGAATTCGTTGTCTAAGAGTAGATTTCCATTGATAATAAATATGGAGGAAATTATTTATTGTAAATGATAATTAGACTTTCCCCAGGCTATGCATTCAGCCAGCAGCAGATACTGAATAATAACACAGGCATTTTTTCTGACATTCATCCTCCATACAAGGAAGGATGATAGGAGCTAAATCTTGCCATGACTTTTGTATAATATGCAGCACTATCAGCGTAGGAGAAAATTAACATTTGCATGTGACTTTGTGTAATCACGTGTATAACAGAGTGTGTCACATCCCCTCTTTGTCTGTGAAGCAGGCAGATCACAGTGACAAGCATGTACTAACACACACTCTTGGGTTTACTCCGGATTGTATTAGGACTTGCATGCAGTCTAACTTCAAGCAGTCATTGCTGGATCTCAGGCTTAGATTTTAACCAATTTGGAATTGATCCTTGCAGCAAAAAAAAAAAAAATAAAAAAAAAAAATCCTCCATTTGTACTTGCAGTCATCACTCACATTCAGCTACTAGCAGTTCTGCTGTTACCTCAAGCAATATGGAGCTATGCTTTTGTTATAAGAGGATCTCAGTTTCATATACCCTCTTGCCATCAATTTATAGTGCCTAGCACCATGGCAATTACAAAGACCTCAGAAACAATACATTGCTAGCCTATATGTTTTTAATTATATTTCCAAGTTTCATTTGCTGTTGGCAACTTGACGTTATTTTGATTTTCCTGAGATGAAATATATGAGTTTCAAATGCAGCTTTGAAATTGATTAGGAATTAATATGGCAGCATTACAAATGCAGAAGATTTAGTGCTCCTTTTGCAGCTCTGCCTGAACTCCCACACAGAAGAACTATTGCCACCAGGTCAAGAGTGACTTGAGCAGAGTGGCTGAGGCTGGAGATTAGAGGTTAGAGAAAAGCAATGAAATAAGTAAAAAGAGAGAGAAAACTGCACTCTGTAAAAGGACTCCACCCATTCCCCCCCCCAAAAAAAAATTGAAAAGAAAAAAAAAATTGAAAAGAAAAAAAAGCAACCAAGCAACAAAAAACTACTGGAGTTCTAGAAAGGTGAGACATAACTGGGGAAAAAAAAGAAAATGCTTTCAGGGCAACGAGTGATTTTAAAATAACTGGTAAATGCGTTCTCTGCACCTCTCAGAAGAACATTCCCCAAATTAAATTGGAAGCACCCAATTGCCACCAGTCCAGCTCAGCCTCTTGCTATTCCTAAGGCAGCACCTGCAGCTCATGTGGGGAGCAGGATTCTCTCTGCTACCAAATCAGATGGAAGTGCCAGGGAGGGAAGGTAGAAATGTTTCAAATATGACTGCATTACACTATTAACCCTTCTGCCTTTTTTATTCTGTGGGAGAATTTTTGTCATGTCAAATATGCAGGGTATATGTAGCTTTATGTACAGAGCAGGACAACTTGTGAAAAAGAGAATAATGTTTGTATGTAATGTATGTAATGTGTGTAATGTATGTAATATATGTAATGTATGTAGAAGAGAAATTTTTTAGTTCTATGTTCTGTCCTCAGGGAGCTGGTGGCTTCTTATGGTTACAGTCAAATTAAGCCTTCCAGAGATTAATGCAGCTGTAGGTTGCTGCCAGCTGAGATGCAGTGTGCCACATAGTGGCAGCACAAGGAGATCATAGAATCATAGAATCATAGAACCATAGAATCATAGAATCATAGAATGTCCAGTGTTTCTTTCTCTGTCTTATGGAAAGGAGCAGCAGAGATAACCCCCCACTGACATAGAGACAGCAGAGTTGAACAAAGTCCCATTCCTCACCCATCACTGGACACTCAAAACTGTAATAAAGTACTAAAATTAGGCAGAAAGAAAAATATTAACAGTGGCCAACTTAGGGAACCCCCAGCATTCATTTCTGCATACTCAACCCCTCACATACACTTTCAATCATGTTGCTTGTTTTTCACTGTTATCACTCACTCCTTACGTTAACTTCATTAGAACTGTGATTTTCTCTTCAGGGTTTTCAAATGAAGCACTTGTTTCAAAGTACACAAAATCTCATTTTGTATACTGAGATTTCTGCAAAACTCAAGCAACTAAAAATCCATTTCTCAACTGACTTGGTAACTCATGCATTCTCCACGCAAGCACTGAAAATAGAGGAATGACTTCTCAAACACGTGGCACCAATTATGGCATTTAAATCATTTTTATTTATAATAGGTGAATTGAAGATACTGCAGAGCATTGAATTTTTCCCACTTCGTAGATACCTGAATTCAGAATCAGATCTGGATTTTGAACTGACCCCTATCTTTGCCATTAATCTTTTCACTGCACTCAGAAGTCATCTACACCATTTTGAATAAAATTGATGTGTCTCTGAAGGCCAAGCTGGAAGCTGAAAGCAGCAAGAAGAATAATACGTTCACATAGTTCCACTTGGAGATCTGATCGTGCCCATATTCAAGTCAATGAGACTTCAGTGTGAGCACTTGGCTTACATGGTAGCAGGCCTTTTCAGGGATGCTACTGCATAGTACATAAATGAAAAAATCCAGATTTCCAGCTTCAAAAATGAGCAGATCAGCTGGCGTATAATTTTTAAAGAATCTGTTGGATGTACTCAGTCAGAAATGTGTTCCTAAGTAACTTACTCTTTAAAGGGCAGAAGAGGATGTCTTTACCTAATAGTGTGGGTTTTAGAATGAATATTCAGGGCATATATAGTAAGATTACATATTGTACTGTAATGCAAGACTTTCAAAAAGATTTTCTCAAATACCCCACATGAATTTTCATATTCTCATGGTGTGACCTCACATGGCATTTTTAACATTTGTAGGTTCATTATCCTTTATATATGCAAATGGTCACATTTACATGTACTTGTGCCATTTACACATTCAAATTAAAGGCAAACAAATAAATGTTTAAGATTAAAGAGATTAATTTGTGGCGTCTCACAATTGACACACTTTCTTTCTACAGAAGCTAGATTATGGAGACTTGAGTTCTGGGCTCTTATCTAAGAAGACAGATGGCAATTTCCTTTTGATAAGGGTTCATTTTTTAGCAGTAAGGGAGCCCTGAAGTAACCATTTTTCTTGTGGGGAAAGCATCTTTCCGAAGCCAGATAAATCATTCTAAAATAGACAAACACAGGAACAGAGGAACTAATCAACATGAAATGAGCTGATTGGCAGCCCCTTTCAGAAAGTTCAGGAGATGCTCTTTCCTTTCATGCTTTTCACATACAGGAACTTCTTGGAAAACTAAAGGACTCAGATTTCTTTTTCAATACTCTTCTGTCTCACTGACACAATTTATGATTAGTACAGATGCAAAATTTCATAAAGTCAGATGATGTAAATTCCTTTTATCTATTGCATGTTTACATGATCATAAAATATACAATTTCAGATGTTTCAAAAAGCTCTCAAACATAAAGGCAGCCAGCCAAACTCAATGAAGGAGATTGCTTAATTCAAACCTGGAACTGTGTACATCAGCTGATGCAGATCAGGAGATTCTGTAAGTAATAATACATGCGATGTCTTAGGAACCCACAAAACTAGTTGTGGGTAGTCTGCAAGTACTGACCAACAGCTAAAGGAGTCAATCTGCTCTTTGTAGTTATGTCTTCACATTATTTCTAATAGATTCTTTTCCTGTCTGTGTACACATGCTCATTTTTTTCCTTTTCTTTTTGTTAAATATAGATGACACAAGAACAGACATGCTAGCACCTTCCATGTGCCTTATCTCATATAGTTAGACCCAAATAGGATCCCTTTCTTCTTATCTCCTTTACTCTCTTTTCTATCCATCACCAATGGAGCAGAAATAAAAATGGCTATGGTGGTTTCCACTCACGCCTTGCCTCTGTCCTAATATCTTCTTCATTATTCACATTGCCAGCAGTTTGGTCCCTGAAACTCTGCTCTTAATTTGCTTTCCCATGGCTCTATTCTGATTTGGCTAGCAGAACCTTGTTTACAAGATACTGTGAGAAATTTTGTGTGTTGTCCTCTCTCCATGTCATATCAGTGTGTACATGAGTGCTGCGTGGTTCCCATCACCTCAGGTCGTGTCACTTTGCATTGAATCAAGTCATGTCGCATCAGTGATGCCACTATCAGTACTTATTCCTGATAGAAAATTCAGCATAGATTTAGACAGCAAGTAGCTCATCCACAATAAATGTATATAATGAGCACATTAAGCGTCTGTGAGAACCAGATATTTTAAGTGTCCCTGACAGTCAGTGCTTTCAGATATTCCAGTATCCTTGTCTCTACACTGTGTTCTGTACATAAATATCTGATATATGTGCATACACTAAAATGTCTGTCTAAGCAACCTATTTAGAACTCTATCTGCAAGCATTTGCAAATATAGACCTGTGCATTATTAGATGGGTCTGGTTATTGTAAGTACATTGCATAGTATATAGGCTGTTCGTATCCTAGCTCTGTAGAAATAACAATTGTTAACAGATACAATTTTTTCATAATTTGAAATTTGCTTCAAACATTTGCCTGCTGGGGCATATTTTCAATGAGTTATGCATGATTAGGTTTTATGACAGCCATTTTATTGGACATTTTACCCTGTTGTTCATTTAGAAAACTTAAATGTTGTAATTATCCTATTACATAAACTAAACAGAACGCTGGGAGGTGGGGCAGCCCCAAAATTAGAAAAAAAAAAAGTCTCTGTAATCTGAAACATATAGGGCTCCCGAAGTGTTGGACCATAGTATGCTTGTATAAAATAACTTCTTGTTTTATTCTATGTTACTTACTGATTCTTGCTTGCATTTCTTGGGATCTGCCTGCTCATAACTTTCTTGAAAATTTGACTTATTTTTGCATAAAACTAACGATAAACTGACAGAGTGCAAGCATCCACAGTTGAAGATTTATCTGCAATCTCTATATAATAAATAAGTGGCGTTCTTATTGATGATTATTATAAATATTTACTTGCTACTCATCCCTGTAACGTCTCAGTGCTTTCCCAGGATTAAGTTGAAGCAGTCTTCCCTGTGTCTTTTTTTAAAATTCCTTCAGGAATTTAATTCTTTCCTGTCTAGAGAGCTATTAATTGTTGGAAGGTATACACACGTATTTAAAACAATTAGGAATACAACCATCAATACTATGCAGTGAATTTACCAGAAAAGCCACTAGGAACATCCAGGGAAACTGTGCTTTTTCATTAACTCATTTATGTTTAGAAACTGAGTATATGGGCATCTTGGTTGGAATGCTCTGCTTCTATGCCTGCAAGGTGTTGAAGATATTTTTGTGCTGCTGTTATTAGATACAGTGTGCAGTTACTGGCAGGGATGCCATGCTGGGTTAGCTTCTGCTAACAGCCAGTCACCCACCCAACTGCTCATCCATCTTCTCAGTGGGATGTGGGGAAAAATAAGATGAGAAAGCCCATGGGTCAGGATAGAGACTGGGAGACTGCTCACCAATTACTCTAATGGACAAAGCAGACTCAACTTAGAATGACAGAATGGTTGGGGTGGAAGAGACCCTTAAGATCCTCTAGTTCCAACCCCCTGCCATAGGCAGGGATATCTCCCACTAGATCAGGTTACTCACAGCCCCATCCAGCCTGGCCTTGAATGTTTCCAGGGTAGAGGCATACAAAACCTCACTGGGCAACCTGTCTCACCACCCTCACAGCAAAGAATATCTTCCTAATATCTAGTCTAAATCTACCCTCTTCCAGTTTGAATCCATTTACCCTCATCCTGTTGCTGCATGCCCTTATTTAATGTCCCTCCTCAGCTTTCCTTTAGGTCCCCTTCAGGTATTGGAAGGCTGCTATAAGGTCTCCTTGGAGTCTTCTCTTTTCTAGGCTGAAGAGGTCTTCAGCCTGTCCTCTTAGGGGAAGTGCTCCAGCCCCCTGATCATCAACCTGTGGAAAATTTATTACCAGTGAAAGTGTACCTGGATTGTGAGAAACAAAACGGCAAACTCTAAAGCAGCATCTTTCTTCCCCACCACACCAGGCTCATCTCTGCTCCTGCATTCCTGCCTCCACCAGCCAATGCTGCAAGGGTCAAGGGGCTACAGTCAGCCTGTAACAGCTCCTTCCTCTGCACACCTTTCCCTGCTCTGGCATGGGCTGTCTACAGGCTGCAACTGTGGAGAATCGTGAAATACCCATATGTTCCAATCTGGGATCCTCCAAGTATTACAGGGTAGACAACTGCTCTATTGTGTAGTTCTTCTCATATTCTAAACATGAAATTCACATAAGTTGTTAGTTAAGGGTTCCTATGAAAGGAAATGCAATGCTAATAAAGATTTAATTTCTATGTTCATTTTTCACACAGTCTGGATATAAAAGCACTTTAAAGAGAAATGTAAAATTACTGCCTAGGCTATCAAATCCAAATGCTGTTGTATTCAACAATACACGAACAGTTGTTCAGTTTCTCACAGCAAATTCACCAAGATATGTATTTGGCTTTGGGGAAAAAAAAAAAAAAAAAAAAAAAAAAAAAAAAAGGGAAAAGACATTATTCCAGAAGAAAAAAGTAATTATTGCTCTCAGTAAGCTGCTTTCTGCCATGACTCTACCCCACTTCTCTTGAAATTGTGCCTTAAGAAGACTATAAAGAAATCTTACATCACGTGTCAGGTTTTGGATCTTTAAAGTAGTGCCCCTCTCATTTCCCCATCGTTATATAGGGTAGTTTTATTTGTGTGCATTCCATTTCCTGGAGCAGACTGTCTCCTACTCTACACCATGCTAGAGCAAAACAATTTTCCTTTACAGGTTCTACTTTGTGAAGTCAGAAAAATGCACTGAAGCTACTCGGTTATTATAAGATCCTTCCTTATAAAGTTTACTGCTCCAAGTGATCATGTAATTAACAGAGGCATCCTTGAGAAAACTGGTCTATACCTCTAAGATCTCTGTTATAGTTGGTGTTTTGAGTGGGAGCAGAAGCTTTGGCACTGGAACTGATGGCTCCAAAGATCACAGCTTTCGAAATGAAATCATTCTTCAAAAACAGAAACAAAATAAGAAGATCCTCTTGTGGAATCTTTCATCTTTATATTTCTAGTAATTGTTCTCAGGGATCCAACCTGTGTTGAGAAACGGAATAAATAAAGTCAGAGATTTTATATTTAAACTAAGAGCAAGATAAAATATGTCAGAAGTTGCCTTGAGGTCCAGATGTAATGAAATTAGATTGATTTCTCCGTGCCCAATTAGCACTTGATATAGAAGGGGTCAATTTAGCGGAGTGTAACTTGCAGTCAGCGGCTTTCAAAACACTCAAAGAAAAATGTGTCTTCTCTTTTTAATCAGGCTTTTGAATAGATAGGGATGTTTTTATATGCATTTGGAAGACTCTTATCCTGTGAGCTGGCCCATTCACTGTGATTTTTCCTGGAACATAGTACTACCCAGGGAACCTATGCATATCATAGCTTCTGCCATCATTTTTAATAAGTAGCTTATCTCTATGATGCAACTAAAAGCAATCCTGAGTGTCTCCAGGGTTTGCTGTAATTAAATTTTATTGTTGTATTTGAAAATGTACAGTTTTTGAAAACTGGAGGGAAAAAAAATGAAAAGGAGATTCTAGGAGATAATAGTCTGATTTTTAAAAGGTTTTAACCCTTTGTAGCTTCCAGATTCACAAGTTTACTTATGCTCCCCAAAGAATTTCCTATATGCAGCTGAAGAGGCAAACTATAGCAGCTGATGTACCTTATTAGCTGATATCACATAAACATGCAAAGATGATTTATACTTACAGTCAGATGCTGTACTATCATAGAAGCAGAAATTTGTGGGTGTCAACTGAGACAGTGGAAGGCCTTTTCTGAAAGTCTGGCTGCTGCCTCTTTCTTCTCCAAATATTTACAGCTGGAAGGTAGTTACTCCAAGTCCCACTGCTGGCCACAAAGTGGTGTAGAGCAAGACAGAATTTACCAGCTTCTAATTTGGGAAATAAATACACGCCTCTGTTTTGAACAAGAAATAGACAGATTTACCAATTCTGCCATCTTTATCTTCTGTGCTCACCTCCATCTGGCCTCACATCTTGTACAGGCAATGGAATTGTCTGCACTCTATACTCAGAGACTGAACTTTGCTTCGGTGGTTGTGCTCATCTTTGCTTTTTTTCTGCAGTTTCTCAAGACTCCTAATCAAGTAGTTTTTGCAGTTTCCCCCTTTGTACTTTATCCCTGCTTGATTTTCTTGCCATGGGGTACAGCGGACTGGTTTTGGAGATACATATAACAATTCTTTCCAAATCAAAACACTTCCACCAACAGTGTCATCTTTTCTGTCTAGCACTGCTGTTAATCTTTATTTAGTTATTTACTTTACAATTTCTAGAGGGATTGGATGTGCCCAAGGCACCCCTTTAGGCAACACTTTATATCAAGGTTCCATTTATAAATACTTCATGAAGGGCTAATGAATGATTAATAGATGTTTTAATGTATGACCAATCAATTGTTGTAGATTTCATAACGTTCAACAGACAAGTACGTTTCTTATAAGCATAGATTATAACCATATCTGACATCTTCTACTGATGAGCTTCTAAACATCAATAACATGCACACTACTCATATCTGTAACATGCTTAAAACATCTTCTAATCACTGGTTAATTTTTTATAATCTATTTTGAAGCAGAGCCTGTCTGTGGATCACATCCCTAACTGAGTCCGTGACTTTGCACTTCTATAGGATTGTAAATTTTCTTTTCGTGTAAAGACTTGGAACCCCTTTTAATTTGATCTCAAATGTCAAGGTTTTCTCAGTTAGCTTCTGCATTTTCACATCAGCCTAAGGAAATGTTCCCAGCATTTTTTTGAAAATTTGTTCATTATCAGCAGGGGATGAGAAAATGTAAAATATAAAATGATCCAGTGAGCAAGGCATCTCTCAAAGGACATTTCATTCTGACAGGGGAACACACCTTTCACGTGTTTGATAAACTTAAGTGGTGATGGAAATGTTCCTCTGTGGGATTCCCATTATCTCCAAAGAGTAAAGCCATGAGTGTGCTCTCTGCTTTATATGGGCAAACCAGGTAAACCAGGCTGAACTGGGCGTTACAACTCATTTGCTGAAAATTTATGTCAGTCTTAATCATTTGCAGTCGACAAACAGCAAGTTGGTTAGCATCTTTTCAACAGATTTTGCAATCCACAATAGACATTTCTGAATATGTAGTTGATTTCTACTGAACTTAATCACAGAGTTGAGACTCATGCTAAGATTTACCTAGATGTTGAGACCAGATCATTAATCATATAAATTTAAAGCAGCTTCAGGTTTTCTTCAGTTTGGGGACCTTAGTTAGTCGCTCTTCTGAATATACCCAAGCAAATACCCCATTCCCATTCAAATAAAATGCTGATTTTTCACTAATTGATGTTAACTGAAGTGTTAAACTGCTACATCTGTGACATTAAAATGTAGAACCTAAAGAAATACAACAGGCAGAACTCAAGAAAAAAGAAAATTTTTATTTATTTATTTATTTTTTAAAGAGGGAGATTTATCCTTCAGTTTTAACTTCCTC
Source organism: Lagopus leucura (assembly GCF_019238085.1). NCBI lineage: Eukaryota > Metazoa > Chordata > Aves > Galliformes > Phasianidae > Lagopus > Lagopus leucura. Next base: position 2,368,750 of record NW_024962334.1, on the reverse strand, counting down.
TGGGTTGTTTTGAAACCATTCATTCTCAATGAGACAAGAACCAGAAAAATAAGAACCCCTCAAAACTACCCAAGCTCTTAGAGCAGACAGATTATTTTTCCCCGTGTGAGCACAATCGCCTTTATTTTATTCAGTTAGCACTCTGTGTTTCTGTGTTTGTCAAGGGTTTCTCCACGATCTTTTCTTTCTTCTTTTCAGCTGGTTAACAATCCACTAGCAAGTCAAGCAGCAGCGGCTGCAGCAGCAGCAGCCATGGGCTCAATAGCAAGCTCCCAGGCCTTTGGCAATGCCCTCTCCAGTCTTCAGGGGGTCACAGGTCAACTCGTCACTAATGCACAAGGACAGGTGAGTAGAAGATGGAGGAAGCAGTGAATTCTGATGGCAGAGCGATCTTGGGACCAAAATGAGTTCCGTTTGTATGACAGCGATTTAAAAGTGCACATATTGAAGGTAAATAAATATTGATTTGCCAGACAGGGGAAGAAATGGGAAGTCTGAGAAGTGGAAATAAGTTAGGAGCTGATGGAAGCCCTTTTAAAGCTAGGAAAGGATTAGAGATTGTTTTGTTTTGTTTTCAAATCCAACCTTTTGAAAACATCACAGTATTGCAATAATACAGTATTTGAAAGTCCAGTAACCCTGTGAATCTCAATAAATGAACCAGATGTCTTCTTCCACTTGTGTAGGTATAGTAACAGACAACTATATTAATATGCTACTGTGCTATTAAGACAAGACTTGCTGTAAACTGTAGCATTTTGGTATTACTTCACTGTGAAGCATTTCTATAAAGATATTAAACACTTTCTGTAAAGGAACACAAATGAAATTTTAATGAGATATCCGTGATGGATTTAACTGGGTGGCTTTCTTCTTTGCTGATTAACTGAATTAAGCAGTTTGCAATGAATCTACCAGTCTGTGATGGAAGAAACTTCTGTTGTAAAATTTTCTGAACAAAAATTTGAGCAAAGTTTGTTGAGTTTCTAAAATATAAATTGTGTATTGCTTGAGATATTTTTATTTGTTATGAAGTATTTCAGTTTTGGTCTCAGTATGATGCAGAAATATATGCATCTGAGTTCATATATGTACATAATTCTATTAATGCAACATGCTTAAGTAGTTTTCGTATTGTAGCCACTGTCATTCTTTATTTCATTTAGTAGAAATGAAATTAACACAACCACATTTTGCATTAAATCTCTGTAGCAAATCTGCCATTGTAACTCAAGACTGGAGCAGATCACTGAGTAATTTGTCAGTCATTATTCTAAGCCTAGTGAATTAGGTGTCCAGGTCTCCAGGAGTACTTATGTGGTTGTTAGGCCCTGGTAAACAATTATTGCAGGGATGCAACTTGTGTGATATGTGCAAGTTTAGTTTCTACTCTCTATCTACTATAGGGAAAGAAAGAAAAAAAAAAAAAAAAAAAAGCAACCCACAAAAAGTATGGTTTTTTTCCTGATAATTTTATATTGTCATGTTATTTAATTGGAAAAGAGGGTGTGTTTTCAAATTTTGCCTGTTAAAATTCAAAGACAGCATTTTATAGAATGTGCCACTTTTTTTTAGCATAACACACAAACAAAGATGCATCCTGAGCTTCACTATCCCCATCCAAGTCCCAGGGAAAAAAAAAATGCTGACCTTGTTATATTTACTGGGTGGGTGCAGAATTGTTCCATCACTACCCCGAGGGTTGAACGATGGAGCTTGTCAAAGTGAGGCCTTATCTAATGAATCATCTTATCGCAGGTGCACACCACACATATTAAAGGAGGATTGTATGAACAATGTGCCCTCTACAATAACCTTTCAATGTCTACTTTAACCCTTGTTTCAATCCCTTTTCATCAAAGGATCATTTTATGCAGCCAGCTTTAAATGGAGGCTCTCAAAAGCCTATTAAGATTTCTGGAGGGATGGGGTATTGGTTTGGAAGAGAAGTTGGTTATAATACCTATAACTCATACTCAGATCAGCTCCAACCTACAAACCTGCTTGTTTCTATCCGTGCTCCAGAAATGGTTCACAGTCACCACTCACGTGAGACACTTGGCACCAAAACTGTTCACTGTAAGAGCTGAAGATGAAAACCCAGACTAGTTACTCAGTAGCTTTTCCTTTATATGTTCTCCCTGGAAAACATAAATAAAGGGTAGACATTCATTGCATGTTTAAAAAAAAAGTTCCTACTGTCACTGTATCACCAAATGAAACTACAGATTCCATCAGACTGAGTCTAGTTTATTCCACATATAATATGAAGTCCAATAATTCTACAAGTTGCAGAGAAAGGAAGAATCTTCCACTATTTTTGGGTGAAACTACAGAATCTGACTGACTAGCTCCTTTAAATAAGAGTTGTCTTTTTATTACTTATTTTTACAGATGTTTCTTGATTTATAATCAGTACTGCAGACCTCACTGCAGTATAAATAAATATTAAGTAGGTAAAGTAACACTGATTTTTGTAATATCCAGCATAAAATTATATTGCTTATGGCATTCTTCTGAAATTATCTGTCTGCAAAAATAGACTATTCGGTACATTTAAATTACATTCCATAAATTAAATCACATTCCTTGCAAATTAAATAAAACTATTGAAACTAATATTTTGTTTCTTCAAAATTGAGAACATAAGTGAATGGTAACTTGGGATGCCTCAATTTGTGAATGATCTTTTTGGAACTCATTAAGGAGCTGTATTTCCATGATATGTTAAGAATCTGCTCTTCGAACATTGCCTTCTTTAAAGAGGCAAGTGAGACACCTAAAATTCCTTTCTGCTACTATAAGGCTGGGCGACTTATCAGACTGTTTGTATGTGCAGTCTTTGTAACTATATGCTGCTCCTTTTGTAGAAAGTTGGGCTTATAAATGTCCGTCTGTCTGCCTAAATACATGATCAATAAACCCAGGAGACAGAAAGCTGTAGGTCAAATCAAAGATTCTATGGCAAATTTAGGGAAATTATCTTTTAAATGACATATGTCATGGCCTTAATACCCAATGGCCGAAGAGTTCTTACATTCTCAATAAAAAAATTATATATATATTTAACAAATATTTATGCTGTGTACTTGTTAATATTTTCATTCTTGTTTGCGCAGTGATTATATGATTTCTTTATCCTTTGGGTGGCAATATGAACTTTAATACCAGAGCTCTCAAAGACCACTGTAAAAGAAGATCTAATCCATTGGAATAATATGTCCAGATCACCTGATTAATTTGATACGGTACAGATAGAAGACTCTAAATCAAATGTTCATTTTCAGAGGCGTATTATGAAGAGCTATTGGCCCATGTAACACTACTTATATTCTGTTTGCCCTCAGCACTTTCCAGAAAGCATTTGCAGGACTGGACTTTTATATATTAAGCATAAAGGCAAGGGTAGCAGAAATGCCAGAATCTACCTTGTCAGTTGATACACTCTAATTTCAGAGTGAAGCTGTCCACCCTTCAGCTTCAGCCTGCCCTTACAGTAGGATCATAGTAGTTCCATTTCTGCACTTGAATTCTTTATAGGAATGAGAAACCCCTCTATTTTTATCTGCAAATCAATGGAAATATTAAGGGGCTTGAGTGTGTTTCCTGTGTCTATTAACTATGTTATATGTTTATTTCAGCTGGGTTTTTTAGCTCCGTTGTAAAGAGATGGATTGATAAAAACATGGAAACATGGCTGATGCTCCTGGATTCTATAAATGCTACCTGCAAGCAAGTTTTCTGCTTGACTAAAACATAAGTCTATCAGTTGCATTCATTTAAATCTTTTGACATCAGCAGAATCAAATACATTTAACCAAGGTTGATGAGTAAGATCGGTTTCATTTTTAGAAAGATGTGAGCTGTTTAATTAGGGGAAAAAAATTAATCCTAATTCAACAATTGCAAAATACCATTTTTACCTTATGGAGTTAAAAAGTAATATGACAAGAGCTGTTGATGTTCTGAATTGTTCTGTGCTTAAAGAGAGCAGTATATTGCATTTCCTGATAGTTACTAAGAAGAGTTTAAGTGTGGTGTAATTGCACAGTGCATATTTCAGTTGAACAGGAAATCTAGCAGAGATAGCATCCATAGAATCCAAGCACGCCCTTGAAGGAACTCGGCCTTCATTGTGCCCATGGCTTGCTCTTTAGATACAAAAACCTTCTGTATATGAAAAACCTTGAAAAGTTCTACCCCAGCAATTAACAAACATAACTAATTTTTGAGAGTTGTAGTCTACAAGTAGCTTAGAAAACTAAATGGAGAGAGAGGCATTGTTGATCCAATTAGATAATAGGAGTACTTTGGTTCTCATTATTCTGATGAGAGGGTACACGTTTGCTCTTTGAGCTTCTTGATGGTAAATGGTGCTAATGAGGCCTGATGGATTCCCTGCTCCTAACAAGCCTCTCAGCAGAGCGAGTGATTACAATGGAGATAGATTTGATGGGATGCTCTCCCTTTTGTAGTGTCTCAGCTGCTGACACTCTGCGACATAATCAGGTCACAGAGCCGGTCACAGCCATCAGCAAAAGCCATAGCTCTATCCCTCATTATTAAAGTGCATTATTCAGTTCCAGGCCCTCACAATACTGCCAAGGGCCTTTTCTTCTTCTTTTTTTGTTAAGCATCAGTTCTCAAACATAAGGGTTAATAAAATCATCAGCTAAAGAACTAGTAAATTAAAGAAATGGAAATAAAGTGCCTCCCTTTCAAATCCTTTGAAGGATCACAATTAGATAACTGGGGAATTTCTCATCACCACGTACTCTACAGTACAATGTAAAATGTCATGTGCAATAAAAACAAGGAATAGGATTTTAAAAAATAGCATTGTCCTTATTGTGGACTGGCTTGGAAAGCACTGAAGTATCTCTCATTCAGAAGGGAAATTCTTCCTTGCCAACTATTATATATGTACATGTAGGCTGTATTATTTTCAGAGTTTTCTGGGGGTGTTTTTTGATAGTTTTTTTCTTTTTTTTTTTTCTCGACATGATAAGAATTACTTGCAAACTGAATTTGTAGTCCAAAGCATAGCAACTGTCTTGTCTTAGTTAAAGTTGTTGAGGAGACAGTCTGGACATATATGATAGGCCATGGTGCTAGGACCAACTGATTCCCACAGACGAGACCATCGCTTTCTTTTTGAGAATGAGCTAATTTCAAAGTGGTGGCATAAATAATGATTTTAGCTTTTTCTTTCTATTCTGATAATGCTGAGTTGAGTCTCTCTCACCACCTAATGGAAAATACACTTTTAAAATCTCAGTGTTTAAATCCATTCTAGTTAAACTGATGAGAAAAGAACGGCAGAATCTGAATTTTCTGTTTGTTTGTTTCAGTTTAATTTCAGCTGGTTAGGAGCAGGTTTCAGCCAAATGAAATTAAGATATTCTGATGCTAAATATATAGCTTTACAAGGATTTACACTGTTTATTTTGAATCACTTTGAAGTGCATATTCTGTGGCAATAGTGTATTCCTTTCTGTAGAGGTATATATATTGCTACTTCTGCCTTGCTCTATTCACTGTGTTTTTGTTTGTTTGTTTGTTTTTTAATCTGTGTTCTGCTGGTACAATAGGCTGTGACAAGAAAAGTACACGAGTACATGCATATAAAAAGCCACTTCTAAAGCTTCCAGTGTTCTTAAGCCACAGCTGCAAGAATCTCTTGACAGCTGCAGGTCCATACAAAGATCTGTGCAAAGTAGTACAAACAATACTACAAAATTAGTAATGCTCTCCAAGAAGATATTTTAGAGACTGGAGTGTGACCTAGACTTTGTTTTTCCCTAACCACAGAATCATTGGGAATGCAAAGTGAGCCTCATTCTAGGACTTAAATGCAGGATAATGATTGTTACTTCTATGCTTTGTTTGTTTTCTTTTCTTTTAACTATCACAGAATTTCTAAGGGGCCAAAGACATGTAATGAGTGTCAGTCCCTGAAGTCCTTCTGAATATGTGTAATTCACATTGTTCTTTAGGTGTGCTATGTTCATCAGCCTTTTCTCTCAACAATCCTTAGCACTGCTACATCTGGTTCAGATGTGCAACTCTAATACATGTTAAGCACTAATATTTTAGCTCTTACAACATCTAAAGGTACTTAGAAAAAACTAAACAATAATTGTTTAAATGGTGGCTACTAACAATGTCTTCCCAAAGTGAAGATTGACAGAAATCTGAATAGGTGGTATCAGATTGGTATATACTAAGGAAATTAAATGAGAAGCCTGAGATAATAAAACAGACATGTTTTGAAGGAATGATTAGAAAGGGTTACTGTAACACTCAGATAACAGTAAGATTTAAGAACATTCCTTGGGAAAGTCTTCGCCAGGAGAATCTGTTTTGACAGGCCTTCATATTAATATATTAAATTACTGCTGGGTGGAGCCTTACTCTCTATTTTTACCCTCAAAGTTTCAACGGGCTGAATACATGCAGCTTGGCTGCTCACAGGAACAAAAGGGCACACTCTATAAGAAAAGGTCAGTTGTAAGAAAAGATTTATTTTTCTGTTGGTTTCCCCTCCCTACAGCTAAACATCAAGGAGTCTGTTTGTTTAATTACCTCCCATGCGAATTTGAATCGAAAGACAAATGATTTTCTTTACACTTCTGCTGACTGTGTCTTAATTTTACTGTAGAGACCGTCTTACCTCAATTGCAGCCATCGTGACATAAGTGTAAAAATGTATGGACCAAAGTCTCAGGTGATGCAGACTGGTAGTTTCACTGAAATAAGAACGTAGAGAGTGTAGGGCTCAAAAGAGGTCTTGCCTGCTTTGTATATTTTGGATAATGATCACTGATAAGTTTTGGATATCCATATTCTTAAAAACAGTTGTGGAATTTAAAACAGCTACCATCTGCAACGTGGAAAAGTGATATTCATTTCTTGAATTCACAGAAGGAAGTTCCAAAGCACCGTAGTGCCACCAAATTTAATGGAGAAAAACTAGTCTTCTCTTTGGAAATTAAAAAATAAAAATAAAATTAAAAAAAAAAAAATCCAGCATTAAAAAAAAAATCCAAAATTAATTGGTTGCAAAAATGCTTCAGAATCACAATATTACAAGCTTGGAAACTGCTTGGGCAAAGAAGCTAAATTTAATGTAGAAGCAACACCACTTTCTTCCAAAACTACTAGAAAATGGGTATGAGACCGAATGCTTCAGACTAGCTGTTGACCTGAAATCAAAACTCTTGAAGTAGAGGAGATTCCAGTTTTCCAAAAAAAAAAAAAAAAAGCCACCAAGACAAGAGCCTGTATGTTGTGAACAGGAACTGCAAGGGCAACACAATTATTTAAGAATAAGGTAGAACTTTTCCTTTCTGCAAAATACATACTCGAACTGTGCTGGTTCACAGCTGCAGTCTCCAAGTAGATTTACCAAGAAAAGGTGAACTGTGTACTGAAATTCCTATGAGTTTGAAAATTATCGGCATCTATCCAGAAAGGCCTCTGAAATTTCTTTCATTTAGATTGCATCAAATCTTACTTCGCACTTCAGATCTATGGCCTCTGGCCTGGATCTCTGTCAAAGTTCTGGACCTCTGACAATTTTTTTCAGAGATGTCTAAGTCTTATTTTCAAAACCAACTTATATACCTACAAGAGCCTGAGTTTCCCTCAATCAGAGAGCACTGCAAGCAATCTCCAGTACGTTTATGTATCACAAGCAGTGCCATTTTAGCGCAGATCCCAGAAGCCAAAAGCCTTAGTAGTATGGCATTCAGGCTGGACTAATTAATCCTCAATCTCAACAAGGTGACATAGAATCTAGCTCATCAGCCATTAGCTCTAGGGTCTGGTAGCATGCTGTATTACATGTAGTAAAGATACTTTGTAGAGAACCTTAAAAGCCTGAAGCGTTTAGGAACTTTTGAAAATGTTATTCACTGATCTAAAGTAAATCCTTCCAGTGAGGAGTAGTGTCTTTTTGTCAGTGTCTTCTTAATTACTCTTGCATGGAGGAGGAAGCCAAAGTAACTATTATTTCTTTTTTCCTGCCATTTTCATGAAAGCTGACAAGTAAATAAAGATGCACCTACTACTCCTATAATCTGCCCAGCATCATGAGGGGGCTATAAGCATGGTGAATTTTCATTGTTATCTCCAGTGACACACATCACAGTCAGTGAAATCTCTGCTCTGTGAAAGTTCTTACACTGCTCTTCTTATCACTGCCTCTTATCACCTTCCAGTAATGTATTAAGAACATGACTGCTGACTATCACAAATCAGTCTTCTCCTTCCAACAAGAACTTTGTAGTATAGAGCTGTGTGTCTGATAAGAGCACTTGGTTTTGTCTCATTAAGATTTTGTTTTCTTTCCCTTTTCAGCTAAGGTTTTGTTTTCATCTAGTTTTTAAAAATCCTTTAGAAGATTCATATTGCTGGTATTTGCATTAAAGAGAACAAAAACAGAAACATATTTAGCTTTTGCTGTAGAATGTGGTGAAACCCGTGGTGGAAAACTGATGAACAGTGCTTTATTACTGTTGGAATTTATTGCAAGCCCTTGACCAGCCTCTGAAAACAATTTTTGATATACACAGAGAAGTTTTGACTATTATTACTCCAGAAGAATGAATTCAGCAGTTATGACCACTGTCCAAGAGCATTAGGTGACTATTTAGATTCCTGAGCATCTGACCACAGAGGAACTTGAATGTAAATGCTGAAGTCTTTATGTTCATCAAAAATCCCTTAAGATGCCATTAACAAAGGAATAGATAGAGGTGACGCATGGAGACGATGGCAAGAAATGTCCTTTCTATGCTACTGATGTTTTCCAGGCACTGAAAGTTTCCTACTCAGGGATATTACATCACTGCATGCCTTCAGGAGTTGACAAATTTGAGAATAATTTGAGGATATATCATCATACAAGTAGAAGTGATAGAAGCTCTGCTACATGAGAAATTAACATGAGAATGGCATCCAAGACTGTTAATTTTGTTATTTCTCCTTTGGACTGTGCAAAGCTCCTTACAAGAGAATGCTCTGTGAGTTTCAGTTAAGAAAGGCCATAGGAGGTCACTATGTGATAAGTGGAAGTCAGTGTACAATGATACATATTCAAGGTCCTTAACTGACTGGAAGAGTGCTGTTGCTATTTTAGGAAGGTTTGGAATTTCTTAGACGTCACAAGTCACGATGCACAAAAGAAGGCCATTGGACTCTTTTAGGGATGATCTGATTTTGAATCACAGAATCCTAGAATGGCCTGGTTGAAAAGGACCACAGTGCTTATCCAGTTCCAACCCCCTGCTGTGTGCAGGTCGCCAGCCACCAGACCAGGCTGCCCAGAGCCACATCCAGCCTGGCCTTGAATGCCCGCAGGGATGGGGCATCCACAGCCTCCTTGGGCAACCTGTGCCAGTGCCTCACCACCCTCTGGTGAAAAACTTCCTCCTCATATCCAACCTAAACCTCCCCTGTCTCAGTTTAAAACTGAGATGTCGGGATTGCCCCGACCCAAGTGCAGCACCTTGCACTTGGCCTTACTGAACTTCATTAAGTTAATGTGAGCCCACTTCTCCAGCCTGTCCAGGTCCCTCTGGATGGCTTCCCTTCCCTCCAATGTATTGACTGCACTGCTCAGCTTGGTGTCACCTGCAAACCTGCTGAGGCTGCATCGATGCCATCATCTGTGTCATTGATGAAGATGTTGAAGAGCACCGGTCCCAAGACCGACCCCTGAGGGACACCGCTTGTGACCAGCCTCCACCCTGACACAGAATCATGGATCACAACCCTTTGTCTATGACCCCAATTCCTAATCCACTGAACAGTCCATCCTTGGATGAATGTTTTAGAGATACCAATGAGGAGATAAAATCTAGGGATCCTATGATTGCAGAGCAATCAGTGTTTGTTTTGAAATCTGAAATGGTGAGGAGCCCAGATACATTAGCAGTATCTTGCGAAGAATTTCAAAAAGAATGAAATTTTCTTCCCTAAACAGTCTTTATAAACAGAGGAGAAAAAAAACTTTCAGAAGCATTTGCTTGACTCATCTGACAGTAAGCCAACAACTCAGTTGTACTTGTGTAGTGTTTGTAGTGATAGAACCAAGCAGATGCATACCCACATGCTTCCAAGTAGTACATTAAACAGGAATTGTTCTGAAATAGAAATACCTCAGACTTCTGGTTTGACTCTGGAATATTGCAGAGAGCTGTGTGATGTTTTTTCATGTGTGTTGCATCTGTGAATAGTGGCGGGGAAATTTCAAACAGAAAAAACATCATAGTCCTAACCATGAATGGACATTCAGTCTGTCTTTCTAAATGTGTGTATGAGTTTGTCATTATTTTTTCAGAGACTGACAGTGTTAGGCTTCAGCATGTATTTATGTAAATGGCCCAGATATCAAAAAGAAAAAAGGACTTTGAAATACCTATGCTGATGTTATTGAATGTATATGATTTTTAAAGTATCTTTTTCACTTAAACTTCCTTCTTCACACATTAATTAAATATTATCTCTAGGATAAGTATCTATCTAAGAAGACAAATGTATTATTGTCACATCATAATGGAAAAAATGACAGAATCTTTTTCCTTAAGCACAGAAAGAGAACTTATTAATATAAAGAAAACACTCATACCCCTCAAGCAATTCTCGGCTTCAGAGGGAATCTTTCCTAGTCTACTCTCATGTCTGTCTTTGTGCTAGAGATTCAAGAAAGCAATACATATATCCTTCCAGTTTAAAAATTAATCTACTTTTCAGGAGATAATTTAATATCAAAACATGATGTACCCAGTATCTAAATATACATTCATTTTAATGTTTGACGCATCAAATACTCCGACATAGCAAGCTTTCAAAATAAATGGTATGTTTTAGAGGTTGGATATGTCACATTAGCATCCACCCAGCAGATAAGAGAAAGAGAAATAGATCAGAGTGATCAGGACATCAGGGAGACAGTTTAGAGAGAGATGAGAGAGTCCAGGTACATCTTGTAATGTTAAAAAAAAAACCAACAAAAAAACCTAGCTCGCAAGAAAGAAAATGTATAAATAGGTCACTGCAACCCCACTGAAAAAAGTTTAATTTAACTTTTTAGTCATCATCTCCACTCCCTTAGTTGCAGCCTGCACATTAAGTTGAGACACAACTTTCTTGATAGCGTAGACAGGCAGAGGGCCTCAAAGAAAAGATTATATGAGACTCATGTAGCGCCCTAGCTCTAAGGTAGAATCAGCATCATTTGGCATGCTAAACTTTCAGTCTCCTTTTTTTCTCAGTTCTTTTTATTAACTGTAGCTTGTTGTCACCTCTCCTGGTTTGGTTCTTTTAGTTCTTTCCCTAAGTGGAAGCATAAAGCCGTGTGGAAGAAAGAACACTGTTGAACAAATATCTGGCAACAATGTCAATGAAAGACCTCAGAGATCCTGGCATATCCAGTTTCCTCATTCCTGTTCTACTTCCTGTATCTCTACTACTTCTGCTTCTAGTCAACAGCTTTTTGCCTCACACTTTATCTGGGATAAATCACAATGTTCCCCCCTTTGAATGAGAACATTTGAATGTCATTAGAAAATAATGACACATTCTCCTTTGACACATTAGAGAATTTTTGCTACAATGACCAAAACGTTGTCCTGCACAATATCCCGATCAACAAATTGGAGAAAAATGGATTTGATGGATGGAACACTCAGGTCAGATGGAACACCTGATATGGATAAGGAATTGGCTGGATGGTCACACTCAGAGTTGCAGTCAATAGCTCAGTGTCCAAGTGGGACCGGTGACAGGCGATGTTCCTCAGGGATCTTTGTTGGGACTGGTGGTATTTAACATCTTTGTGGGCAATATGGACAGTGGAATCGAGTGCATTCTTGGAAAATTTGCAGACACCAAGCTGAGTAGAGGGAAGGGATGCCATCCAGAGGGACCTGGACAAGTTTGAGAGGTGGGCCCATGCCAACCTCATGAAGTTCAACAAGGCCAAGTGCAAGGTCCTGCACATGGGTCAGAGCAATCCCAAGCACAAATACAAGGTATTTTGTGGCTTAACCTGCTTTGATGCATGTGGTTGCATATTCCTCCCCATCTGCAGGACCCTACACCCGCTCTTGTTGAAGCTTACCAGGTAACTCTCTGCCGAGCTTTCCAGCCTGTCTACATATTGCAAATATGCTAGCCACTCATTCTCACTTTGTATCATCAGCAAACTTAGTGAGGGAGGATTCTATCCCTTCATCCAGATTATTAAAGAAGATGTTGAACAAGATCTGATCCAGTACCAACTTCAGGGAAACACCTCTAGCTACAGGTTTCCAACTAGATTCTGTGCCACTGATCACAACCCTCTGAGCTCTACCAGTCAGATGGTTCTCAATCCACCAAACCATCTGCTTGTCTGTTCCTTAATTTCTAAGCTTTCCTAGGTGGATGCTATTGGAGACTGAGTAAAAAGCTTTAGTGGAGTTAAGGTATACAACATCCACTGCTCTTCCCTCATCTAACCAGCCAGTTGTGACCTTGTGGAAGGCTACCAGATTGGTCAAGCATAATTTTTCCTTGGTGAATCCTCGTTGACTAATCCTAATGATTTTATGTCTTCCACTTAGTTGGAGATGACATCCAGAAAAATCTTACCTTACCAGGGGTGGAGGTGAGGCTGACTGACTTTTAGTTTCCCAGTTCAGACTTCCAGGTCATGGGGTAGAGTAGCCCAAGGATAACTGGTCTGACTACTAAAGACAAATGTAGAAAAGGCATTGAGAACCTCAACCTTTTCCTAATCCTCCTTAGAGTTTTTCCATGAGCTTCTTACTTACCCATGTGAGTGAGTTTCCTGCAACTTTTATGTGATTTCTTACTCTTAGGGATGTGCCAAACTTCAGCTTGGAGGAAGTGGTGCCTGAACAACAACCAACTCTCTTAGGTCCCCTTACCTTCCAGTGCTCTAACCCATGGGATTCCTCGAAGCGGGTCTTTGAAGAGGACAAAGAACTCTTCTGCAGTCTAGGAAAGTCTTAAGCTCCATACGGTAGTCACTGAAGTTTTAACACAGATCCCAGTAGCACCTGATGATGGTCACTTACTCTGTTTGGAGTATTTTTTCGATTTTTGTGAAAACCGTGGTCCTGTTTTGCTTGTTCACTTGTTTATATTTCCTGTGTAAATAGAGAATTAGCATCCTAGAGATGAAAGGTAATGATATCTGCTTTACTTATTTAATGTGTACTCAACTTGAACTAAACAATGGATAGAAATGTGAAAGGAGGGACTTTCTATTCAGTAGCTTTTCTTGCAAGTAGGATTAAGTGTCTAATCTGTGGCAAGTTGTCATTTAGAAACCAGTTGGGAATAAATGAACTTTTCATCTATGAGATTCTTCTGGTTTGAAAGAAGACTTTGAGCCTGCAGTAGTCAAGATGAAATCTCTCCCTTTGATAAATTACTTAATACATTTCACTGGGCACTTGCCTATTATTTTTGTTAGGATGTACTAAATCCTAAGGCTAGTTTAAAAGAATTTCCAGCACAGCATCAACCAACATAAGAACTTCTATCCTAAAAATCACCTTAGCACCTGCATTCGAATAGTTTAAGCTACACATTTAAGTTAAGCTGAACAAACATGTTTTGAAGCTCGACCATCATAATTATTTCCAACGTCACTAAATATTGCTAAGATTTGTATTTACTCCCAAATATTATGTATGTTCAAAGGAGGAGCTCATATTTCATTCCAAATATTCTGTTTTTGTTCAGAAACAAAAATGGAATGTTGTTCATGGAATTCTCCTCTTTTTTTTTTTCTCTTTATTATTATTATTATTGTTATTATTATTATTTTACTTTAGTCTGTATTGTGGATGGTTGTGGTGATTTCACACTGAAGGCTAAGCTCAACCACATTACTCCCTCTCCTCTACAGAACAGAGGGAGAAAACACTGTGGAAAGAGCTCATGAGCTAAGGAAAGGGAGATTGCTCACCAATGAATATCACAGGCAAAACATTCAGTGTAGGGAGTTTAATGCAATTTATTGCCTATTGCTAACAGACTAGAGCAGTGAGAAGCTAAAAGTAAGCTAAAAGTAAGCTAAAAACACATCTCCCCACCCCTCTCTTCCACCTTCTTTACCTCCTGTCTGACACAAGGGAATGAGGAACGGGGGCTGTGGTCAATCCAGAACACTTCATCTCTGCCACTCCTTCATGGTCACTCTGCCCCTGCTCCAGAGTGGTGTCTGTTCCACAGGATGCTGTCCTTTCCAAAATGACTCTCAATGGGCTTCCCACAGGCTGCAGCTCTCCCAGCAATGCTCCAACATGGCTCCTTACCATGGGGTCCATCCTTCAGAAGACTGCTTCAGCATGGGTCTCTGCAGGCAGCAGCTCCCCCAGCCCTGCTGCCCCACTGCAGCCTCCTCCAGGCCACGTCCACTGTTGCCCTGTGGGCTTCTCCAAGAATACGTGTGGAGATAGGCTCTGTATTGTGACCAAGGGCTGCAGGGGGACAGCTGTTCCACCACAGGCCCCTCCTGGGCTGCAGAGGAACTTCAGCTCCACATCTGGAGCAGCTTCTGCCCTCCTTTTGCACTGACCTTGGTTGGTGGCTGCAGAGCTGTTTCTCTCACATTTCTCACTCCTCTCTCCCAACTGCTGTTGCACAGCAGTGCTTCCCTTCCTTAAGTCTGCCCTCCCAGAGTCACAGCCAGCATCACTCATGGCTCAGCTCTGGCAACAGCAGGTCCCTTTTGGAGCAACTGGGGCTGGCTCTGATCTGACATGAGGCATCTGCTGGGCTCTGTTCACAGGGACCCAACACTTCAGACCTCCTGCTAGAAAAACCTTGCCACATAATTCTAAAGCAGGGGTGTCTTTAGCAATCTAGTAAGCAGAAACAGACAATCATACAGCCTTTTGACTCAAGGCTAGACTCAATTGCGTTTGAAAACCATCTGCAGACATTACAATGAATGTATGGAGTGCAAGATAACGTTCTTATTACTGTATTACTTTAATAGCAACTGAGAGACAGAAGTTGCTGTTTCCACTTTGCACTTCTCCAGCCTATCGTCTGTAAGGGAACTGTTGCTTCTTGTCAATTAACTCACTCTAATTGGCTCCTGTTTCTTCTCTAACTAGGTCCCTTTGGCTTTGACTATGGCACAGCACAACTTATTCTTAAACAGCTTTTTTTTTTTCTTCTCCAAATTTCCTATCAAAATCACCCCCTTTGGAAAGAAAGATATGTGATAAAGAGTTTCAATACTTGTGCTATCTTTTTTTATCTTTTGTGGTTTCCAATAGAACCTGAATCATCATAAGAATGCACCATAAGTCTGTATTTTAGATGACGAACATCTGTAAAAGAAGAGGGGGAAAGGAGTCAACAATTTTCTACCTGACTTTTATGTCTTAAAAATAAAAGTAAAAAAAAAAAAAAATCATGATTATCAATGGGTAAAGGTGCAAATTTTTTCACCTCTAAAAAACTGATACAACTTTTCTAGGTATAAACTCATTAACATAATTATAATGAGTTATGTTCTTTGTTGTGAGAAAGGAGAAATTGTGTGGTCTCACCCTAAAGAACATTAAAAAAACATTACTGACAGGAAATTGAAAAAGTAATATATGTCTGAATGAATATGACAACTTTTTTCTGATAGAGCAGATAGATAAATGTCACATACAAGTTTCAAAATACATTTAATTTTGCCACCACAATGGATATTCTCTTCATAAAATATATATGAATCAGGTTTCAATCATAAAACGACTGTGATAAACAAATGCATATTTGATAACCTTTTTTTTTTTTTTTTGGGGGGGGGGGGGGAGGACGCTTATTTCTTTTTTGAGGTTATTTGTTGTTTACACACCTTTACATTTTCATTTCTGAACGACGCAATGTGGGTGACACATTTTATGCACATTGAGCTTGAATGAACTTTCATTTTAATCTAAGACATGGGTTACTTTTTTCTTCTGGGAGGAACTGAGAAAGGAGAGACGGGTAGATGCACAGACTCTTAACTATCTTTGTCAGACATCACTGAGTTTTCTCAGCATTGTTCAGGAGTGGGTGGTGGATAAGAAATGCGTGCAACTACTTTCAGAGTGCTAGGCTAGAGGAAGGGTCACGGTAGACAGTGCACTGCCTTTTTTATTTTCTTCCACTAAGCAGCAACTCTCAAACTAGAGGCCAGGTTGCCCATGTCCCAAGAGATTAAAAAGCAGACTTCCCGTTAAAAGCTGCAGAGTAAATGGAAGTTTTAGGTTTTCACAAATGCATGGAGCTCTGGGGGAGGAGGTAACAAGGGGAGCGTCCTCTTGTTTTGCATTTTCCAGACTCAGATTCACCAGGGAAGCAAAACTATCTTCTGCACTGTTGAAGCATGCAGAATAGTACACATCCTGACAACATGAAGACTTCCTCATCCTTTTCAAAGTAGGGACTACCTTGCTTTCTACACTGCCTGATGTATTTAGGCTTCTAGTCGATAGCCGAGGCTGCCCTAGTGTAAGTAATGCTAGAGGAGACCACTGCATCAGTGGATGCAGTGGCTATAGAGAAGGAAGTCTATTATAATCCAGAAGCATCCCTAAGGATTCTAGTGTTGCATATAAAACAATGCTGAAGAGCAAAGTAGAATTACATTTTATTGCCTCTTTTATCAATCTTTTATTATAAACTTCTGCAGCGTCATGAGCAGAACTGGATGAGTTTTGTGGGGGGGTTTTGTCATTGCAGAATTTTTATGGAAAAATGGCATTTAATCTAAATATGAAGTGTATCATTTTGACAAATTCTTTTCCATAAAAATTTGAACTGCATTGTCTGGATCAGATTTAAGTGTCTCAGTTTTACTTGTTCTATTTGAACAGTTTTTTCAGATTTTTACCTCATTTTAAGTTTAACTTTAATTCCATTTTGAAGTGAAAACAAAAATGAAATCACAATTTCCAAATTCATTTACAGAAAAAGTAATGAGTTATCCAATTGGTTTGTATGAGGTTGCTCCAGTGAGCAGAATGGGTTCTATACAAACAGGGAAAAAGAGAAATAATCCCTACATTTTTTTTCTACAATTAACTGAAAACAAGACCTGAGAAAACCAGTCAAAAACAGACCTTAGTTGTGCAAGGTACAAGTTAAACAAAGACTGTTCATAATTTTAGAAGGACAGGTTGCAGCTAGATCCAAACATCAACCTGTGTAATGTTCAAGTCCCAGGAGCCGTTACTTTCAGGTCAGTAAATTCACTTCTGATTTTTATTAGTAAAAGACAAATCAGAAAGAGGCCTGATAATATTATACAAGCATAACTCCTCCAGACTAAAATGGCATCTGAAGATAACTTGCATTATTTTCAATGAATGAGCATCCATGACATTAAATTTTCCTAAAATATATTACCCTGCCAATAAGCAGCAGAACCCCCAGCAGATCACTAAGTGCAGCCTGACCAGTGAGCCTTTGAGTGGAACTCAGCAGCTCTCATAAATGGCTGTGGGATTCCAGTTATTCAGTCCACTCCTGCCTACACAGTGATATGATCCAAGACAGTTTTCTATCCAGTACTAATTGGGAACTGAAAAAAGCATGGCTATTGTGTATGTTAAGATCAAATATGCTTGCATACTAATGATTTCCCCTGAAGGAAGAAGGGGAAAAAAAGAACTCATGGTGGTCTAGAAGACTCAGTCAGTAGAACCACAAAGAATTAATGTTTTTGTAGGCCTTAGTACATTAGATGTCACTATTTTGGGATATTTTGGTATCTTGGCAATTAATAAAATTTCTGTTCTGCCTAGCCTCTTCCTCAAGACTTATTGGCACTATTCCAGTATCTTTAAGCATTCAATAGGATCAAAGAGCCTTTTAAGCCTATTTTACTATGTCTTGCTCTGTGCAGGAAGAAACCGTCTTGATACGGTCTCAAGAGCAGTTAATATATTCAGTTCTGTCTTAGAAGTGATCACAATTCCTTGACTTAGAACACTGAAAATCTGCTATGACCCACAATTAAAATATACGAATGATACTGTGGCATTTGCACTTCACTCATCCTGTTCTGCTGTAATTTGCATACACCAAGTAACCTTCTCCATTTTTTCTCCAAGATTTAATAAGTACTTTTTTACAGAGGTTTCATATTATTGAGACTTCACTGGGTTTTTTTTGTTTGTTTGTTTGTTTTGTCTTTTGCTTTTTTTTTTAATATGTTACAAAGACATTTGTAAGTACAATATGTGTGTTGACAATACTTAAAACTAAATTGAATTTTGCAGTTGCTATTTCTATTTTTCATATCATTCTTCTTTTAGAAGGTTCTACCGTTTTTAGTCTTATTAGCTAATACCTTACTCCATAAATTGGTATCAGGGAGACTACAGAAAGCAAGGCAAAGCCTGAATTAAAGGAAGCAACATTTGACCATTCTCAATGGCAGTTTAAAATTTTCAGATATCTGTGGTTAGGTCCCCTCGTTTCTTCAGGCAGTCAATATAGTACATCCTTCTATAAGGAACCCGTTCTTTTCCTTCATATCATTTCCTCATTAAGGCATTACTTACCTGGAAAGATAAGCTGAAGCAAACAGCATGGAACTGCATCAGGAGTGGGTCAGGTTGAGTGTTAGGCTCTTCACTAGAGGTTGGTGGGCATGGAACAGGCTCCCCAGGGCAGCGATCATGGCACAAAGCCTTCCAGAATTGGATTTGGTGATCCTCATGGGTGTCTCCCAGTTTAGGCTGGTCTATGAAGCATGAGCATGTTATATGATACAGTTTCTTTATTTTTTTATTTGACTAACAGTATTTTTACTGTTTATTGCCTGCAGTACCACCATAATCATGACCAGAATACTGTGCTTTCAGCAGCTGGTTCTAAAAAAAAAAAAAAAAAGGTGGCTTGCCCCAAATAATTTGCAAGTGGACAATATATAGACAGAAAATGGATCTGGATCTGGTAAACAACTGAGCTTTGCCCTTACCCTTCTCTAGCATCAAGGTAAAGGAGCTCCTATCCTTTGGCCCTCTGTAGGTCACTGTCAAAAAGAAATCTTTGTAGGACTGATACAGACACAACATAGAAGAACAGCAAATACACAGAGTCTGTGATTCTCCAACATCCACACAAGTGGCTCTGCTGCCAGCAGAAGGTACTTTGAACTCATACCAAACTACCTAAAGAGTAATTTCACTTTGCCAGTCTGTATCAGAAGCATGTTCCTTCTGTACAGTAACAGTGTGCTAGGGCCAGGGTTGCTTTTAGTAAGAAACCCAGTTATCTAATCCTTATGTGATCTTAAAGACCAGCCCTGAATGAAACTGACAGTTAAGTTGTTTTCCTCACATGTTTGTAGAAAGCAATGTAAAAATCTATGTTTAACCTAAATTTGGGAATAGTTTAGTTATATTTTACTGTCATTTTTTGAGTATTTGTTTAATTAAGAACAATATGCGCGTGCAAAAATTAAATTGATAGCCTTGAGGAGACTCAATCCATGTATAACTACTGCAAACAAATGTATTTTGAACAATGGAAACAGGGCAAAACTGAATCCTGGATACTCATCTCCACATTTAAGGACAGCTGCCTCTTGAGTTAAATGCCATTGCATCTGGAGTATGTGTTGTCCTGAGAGATGTTAGGACCAATCCTTCATGGTTGATATGACATGCCAAGTATCTGCATTACGCAACTCATTATAACTGTGATTTGTATCAGAGTGGAAATTAAGCAGTTAACATGTGAGCAGAAAAAACATCTTTCTGCCTGTCAGTTTGGGTGAAATGGATTAAAGTTGCATTTGATAATACGAGATACTTCAGCCATTGTGCTTTCAAGCAGTGAAGCATGCACTCTCATTACTAACATTTAAGGAAAGAACCATGGGGTATTTTCAGTGAAAGAGCCACCTTGGACATAAAAATATCTATTGTATGGTGTCTTCATAACTGAAAGGTAGGCTTACAAGAAGTATTTCAGGTTCATAGCAGTACAGCCAGGGATATACAGTATTTTTACAAACGTATATCAGATGATTGAATGGAAGACTGGAATTTAGGGAATTTCCAAAGGTGAAGTGATTGGCAAAGTGGCACACTGAACTAGCAGCCATACCAATTTTCACAAGATAAGAAGGGCTAAGGCAAGTTTATATTTGGTTGACAAATTTTAAAGGAAGCATTATTACTGAAATGAATAATTAACTGTATTTCTGATGATTGTGTGACAAAGGGAAGTTGTATTTGTTCTTATGAAGGATTTTTTTCCCAGGGATTGATAACTAAAATATTCACCCAATAAATTGTATACAATCCATCTAAATTTTCCTAGTTTTGTTTTTTTTTTTCCTTGTGTCAAACTTCCATGTAATATTGCTGCATTACAACTAAATTCCACCTTGTAGGTTGGAATATTGGTTTTCATAGAGATGATTCACAGTTGGTGTGGGAAAATAATCCAAAATGGTTCATTCCATGGTGATGGTTAGTGTAACAGTTCATTCTCAGGACGCTGAAAACCTGTTGAAGAAATGTGTGCACTGTAAAGTTTAAAGTGTCTGTAATGCATCTGTCTGACCAGATTGTTCATCTCAGCTTTGCTTTGAGCTTTTGTAGGCTATCACATTAAAAGTTACAACCCTGAATTAATAAGACCAGCATTTTTCTCTTATATTTAACAGAAATCCAGAACATAGAATAAAAATCCATACAAATGAGCTGCAGTAGGGCATGACTTTGTATTTCAAACAACACCTTGTTGTGCAGGTGCAGTGTTGAATATCAAAGACTAAAATGATGGGTTGGCAGACAATTGCTATGCCATCTAGAGTCATTGCATTTGGGCAACAAGATTGTGATTCATAACAGTATTTGGGGAAATATGATTATGGAACAAGAATGTAGAATGTCTTTGCTACTGACTGTACTATCTGTTAGTCATGTTGTGATAAACTTTGGTGAAATCTGAAATTACTGAATTAATCAGCATGACTAATTTCTCTTCTAAGAGTTACAGATTGAAATATCTGGTCATCTCTGGCAAATATTTTATATTAGTGCATGTAATTTTATAGTGAGAAGATCAGAGTAGATGGTTCAAGAATATATTGATGGGCTACCAGATCTTCGGTCCTTTAGATCTAATGTTTAATTATTACAGTCCGTGTTGTTACGGAGATGTGTCCAAGAAAAAAAAAAAAAAAACACTGTTATTTTAAACAAAGGCTAGAATAAAACATTATTAAGCCTTCAATGCCATTTGTGTAGGATAGATTTCTAATTCCTCAGGAATTTTCACTGATGCAAAATAGAAAGAAAGATAACTCTTTAAGAGTTCAAAATTCAATATATATTTTCAACATTAACATATTTCTCGTGGAATAACTTTTCTCAGTAATGGCATCACAAGGCAAAACAGTGACCAAAAGCGGTGACTGCCTGCTGAAGGCACTTAGAAATGTGCCATCTCCTTAATCCAGCTTCATATCTGTGCAAATCAAGCTGAAAGGAGTAACTAGAGAAAGAAGTAAAAGCAGAGCATAAAAATTGTCCTACTCACCCAACCACAGGCACTGACAATAGTGTGTAACACCTGTTTTTTTAAGGGGTAATAAGACAACCAGAAAAGTTAAAACAGTGCTGTTCTAGTAAGAACTGTTACGGCAGGAGGGAGCATTATCTTGTTCTGTGCAAGATTACTTCTCAATAGCAGCTCTTACTTCAAAAAAAGGCAGGATCAAAGAGCAATTACTAAGTCCTGCCTCAATCTTACTTCTGACCTCCAGATAGCATCTCTATACTAGGCCAGTAGAGTGCAATACAACCAAGTAGCAAAGCTCCTTCCTACCTGATAATGTCACTGTAGCATGGAAACAACCTAATCTCGTTGGTTCATGTGCTTGGTCTAATTAGGCTTGCTGAGAAAGTGCAGTCTGTTTCCCAAGTTAGCTTTGAATAGCTCAGCATGGCACATGTTGCAAAGTGTAGGGATGCTTACATTTTCCTCTTCACTGCGTCCAGCGTGATAGATTCTGGTATGACTGCAAGCAAGATCCACCTCTGTGCTATGAGGGAGAAGTAGTAGCAAATATTCATATCATATTAATGCCCAAAGGAGACAATCCTTGTTCTAAATGGTTTGTAGTCTAAAGACAGTGAGTAATGGTAGGGTTTGGAGATGCAGTGTGTATACTACCTTCACCATAGCAGTACAAAACTTGCAGAGGTTGAGAAATTTTATTGCAGAACAGAGATTTCTTGGCTTAGATAGAGATGCTTGATCGTAAATTGACATTTAAATCATCAGAGAAGCCAAAGAACTGGCTACCTACTTTTCAGTGAGTTTAAACACAAGTTGGCACTTACTTCCTGTGAGATACTATAAAAAGCTTGCAAGAAACTGCATGAAAAGAAAGTGGAGGTGAATGGATTTTACAAAAATATCCTTTCTTATTAAGTCTAGAAAATCATGTTGGTGGCTAAATCCCCTCATATTTACTTCCCAAGAAAATGAATACTATGACTTTTTGTTCACAAAAGCATTTACAGAGGAAAAGAAAAAAAGATACTGAAGCCAAACACAGAAAAATGTGTTTGCATATGTTCACCCTACAGGGATCTGCACAAGCGTCAAGAAAGCTGACCATGGCTTGGAAGGCAAGCAGTCGACTGCTAAAGCAGGAAGTTGTGATTTGTGACACTTCCTGTGTTTATCACAACAGTACTTGGCAAGCAGAAATGCTACTGAACAGTTTTAAAAGGAAGTTAAACCCAGAAAGTGGATTGTTTAGAGCAATTTGGCAGACACTCAATGTAATTTTCATTTTTAATTTGGTAATTATATATCTTTAGATTCTTGGAATGAGAAAATGTGATATTCAGGGTGTTTGTTTGAAGTTACATTCTTTTTTCTGACTTATATACATGCCCCTGATAACAGAAGTCTTTACTTGAGAAAAATTTCACCACAGAATTCCTACAGTGGTGACAAATAAAGTCCTGTATAGTTCGATGTTACTATAAAAACATTATTTTCTAAAAAATAAAGCACTGAGAAAGTCAGACAGAATGTCAGACTCCACGTTCCATTATGATACTTACAAACAATATACCATCCAATATATTGTATGATAAACAAACAATACTTAACCTTGAAAAATATGATTCCTTGCATGAAGTAGTGACTCAGAAGTAGTTTCATAATTTTCTTTTTCTAGCATCACGATCTGATACCTTGTTTTCCCAACAGCATTTTCTCGTACCACTTATATATAGGTACGTATATTTTTATATAGGTAGCATATGTATGATTAAGAATGGAGCATTCTCATTATTCTGCCCATCCCTCTGTCATTTTCTCCTTAAGATGGTACATGCTGGTACAAATGAAGGAACATATTTGAGAAAGCAAGCATCTTATGAAGACTAATTTGTGAAACTGTTGAAATGAACCAAACCATGAACACTGTGCTTGTGTGCTGTAAGTTGTATAACAGTTCCTATGGACTGCTGGGGTTAAATTAGCTTTCAGCCTTGTAAAACCAGAAAAAAATAATGGGTTTCAACCTATACCAGCATCGTACAACAGAAGCCAAAGTGAGCTTTTATTTCAGATTATGTTCAACAGGCCACTGAAATGAGAACTAGAAAATGAAAATGAGTGAAGCATATTCAGATCAGCAAACATTCACTGAAACAGTGAATTTGTTTTTGAAACATTTGTTAGGCTTACTACAAATGTTATGGTTTTGTGCATTGTTTGAAATTCTATTCAGAGTTTGAAATGATGACTTTGAAATGTCACATTTGTATCACATTTTCTGTTTATGTGAGTGGGATACTTTGCCTAATTTTACTGGAAATTTTTCCCAGAATTTCTATTTGATTTTTATGGTGTTCTTCTTTTGTTCAAAAATGAGTAAATAAAGTTCAGTATTTCAAGGGATTTAACATAGATAAAATCAGAGAAAAGTACATTTTAATGATGCTAAAAAAAAAACATTTTCTTTTAATATTTAAAGGCATTTTTAAGAAGAAACTACAGCATTTGCTTAATGTCAGCCCTGGTTGACAGTAGAAGCAACACTTGCAGGCAGTCTTTTATTTTTCTTTGCCTTTTCACATAGGCAGTCAAACCATCTATTGGGATATTGTTCGTAATATTCCTCTGTGGTAGGAAAACAGGGATGCAAGGCAGCATCCCTTTTTCTGGTGAGAGAAGTGGAAGAACTTAATAAAAAAACAGTTTTGGCTTCCCTTTCTACTATCACAGTCGCTTCTCCTGTCAAAATACTATTGGTTTACTAGGAGCCATAAGGAAGGACCCACTGCTTGGAAATCAGCAATTTGGATTTTCATACATTTACACAGAATCTGGTTTATATCTGCAGCATAGGCGAGGCTACCATGAGGCGTTAGTGACCAGAAAGTCAGCAAAGGCAGTTAAATATGAAAATGTGTCAGATAAGAAAGGTTAAAATGGATTTTTTAATGTTATTTTTCGTACTCCGTCATTTTTAAGGTATTCGGTATTTTTATTAATTTTTTTTTTTAGTAGAAACTTTTACTGATTAAGGCAAATTGTTGTGGGATGAAGATCTGTTTAATAGTACAAATAGTAATGAGTGCTCTACCGTTACACTGCCTTTGAGGGTAACACTCACAGATATTGTTGTTACTCTAATAGCTTGTAATTTTTTCCCTCTATGGTTAGCTTCATTCCTTGTAATTTTACATTCATCATCTTGCTGTGCTTATTCTCTCTTTGCAAATGAATTTACAATTTGCAGGACTATGTAGGCAAAGATGCTGAGTCCACAGACGATATGTGGGAGCAAATCAACAAAAATCATGTATAAGCCAAGTCGCACAACTTTATTTCATATGGATAATACTTAATTGTGGATGTTGTCTTGGCAGTGGCTGATTCAAGTTGTAGAAGTTTAGAGATCTGATCGCAGATATCTTGAAATCCTGGCATGATGAAATGATATTAACAGCGTAATCAGTAGAAAATATTCAGATGGTTCTAAAAATCACTCTGGATTTCCTTTGGAGTTAAAAAAAAAAAAAAAAAAAATTGATTCTTAAAATTTAGTTAACATTGGAAAGCATAAAAATCTGAATCTCCAAAAATTGCTTGCTAAGCAACTCAAGACACAACTGGTGTATATATTAATCTGTAAGCAAATTGATAGAATCTTTTTGAAAACTTGACTCCTTACCAAAAAATTGACTCCACCAAGGCTTCTGGCAATACTCTGACACCTGAACAGGGTCAGAATTAGAGACTTGGTGTTTTAATTGGTATGGACCAAAGCACTATCTCTGTAAAAAAGGTGAGATCTGAGTTGGGATTTCTGATGTCATTTTTGCTATTTTTGTACCATATTTTTTACCTATTTCTGGAACCTGTGCCTTCAAGAGGTGCAGTTTTAATCAACAGTGCTCTGCAAAGTGCTGTACCTGGCTCTGTTACAGCTTATGGAGCACTGACAAGGGGATGCCATGAGTTTCCCATGGACCTTCAGAGCTATGTTGTGTTTTGCATGCAGCACCTGTTTTGCAATTCTTCTGTGAACATGTAGGTCTTAATTTGAGTTGTATGGGGTATAAAAGGAATAGTGAAAGTCATGCCTGTCGCATAACAGCTTTATATATTGTTTGTTGTTGTTGTTGCTGTGTTTTAATATGTTTTTTTGTTTGCAGCATGAGATATTTTTAGGATGTAGAGTCTCAAAAATGGGCTTGACAGTTGGAATTCTTCATGAATTTGAGTCCAGATGTTGCAGAATAAGAAATCTCCTCAGCTATGTCTCTCTTCTACTGGCATGAATCAGGCCACACATGATTTCCTGGCTTTAAGGCCAGGTGGCACATTAGGGATTATAGTTACATACCTCTGTTCTCTTCCTTCCAAAACAGGGTGAACTTTCCCAGACTATTTTATGGAATAAAACCATGTCATATGCTATTTGTGAGCTGTCTTAGAATATAATCTGAAACAGCACCAGGAGCTAGGAAGAAGCAACATCACCCCATAGGGAAGTCACTGACAATTAAATAGTCTGTTCTTTCATGGACCAGAAATGTCCATGGCATTGTCTTATTTTGTCTTCAAAAAATTCCAGTGAATTAAAGACACAAATTGTCATCCTGAAGTGCCAACCAAATACTTTAACAGGAGAGATTAGGAACCACCAGGATGGACTTTCTCACCAAAATTAGAGGAAACATAATCTGTCCCAGAATCAGGACACTAACACAAGGCTTGAGGCAGGGAGTCAGAGTGAGGACTCCTCCCCAGTGGAGGAGTTATTTAATAATCCAGAGCTGCACAGTGTGAATCAGAGAACAGTTAAGATACTTGGGAAAGGGAACCTGGAGAAAGGGGAACTTGAAATGGGAAATTTGAATATGAGTTTAGCCATCTCAAGAATGCATGCCATGAGAAGAAGCCTTGTGGGTTATCTAGAGGTAGGCGTCTGTCTTGTGCTTTTAATTAGAGAAGATTTTGCCTTCTTTTCACGTAAAATTGAAAAAATCTTGAAATGTCTGTAAGTTCCACTTAGGGATAAAACTGTTTGCCATTGAGATTTAGTCCTGGCTCCTACTGTAACACCAAATCCTTGAGGACATTTGTGTACTTGACCTTCCAGAACTCCTCTCTCAGCTCTGTAGCTCAGTGATTCCTTGTTCCTCATCTGTGCATGGCATGTACAGCCCACCATGTATAGAATGGTATCTGACGCACGTTGAATACATATAGATAGCTTTCTGCTTCTGACCTTACAAACTGTCCACTTCAGCACTGTCATCCTATTAAATGTCCAACTGCAATCCAAGAAATGCATTTTAAACATGAATGCAAACATTTCTATTACTGATAAGACCAGCGCAGCATTTTTTGCTTTGCTGGGATTGGGACCTTGATAGTTAAAGTTATATTGGAGTAATAACACTCCAAGGTCGCATCCTTTTAGTGACATGGTAAAGAAAGGGCAGGCCATTGCTGAACTTGTGCTGATAAAATTAAGAAGGATTATTTTTTGTGTTTGGTGACATAAGTTAAAACTGAAAGAATACATTTGTGATCCATAAATATTTTACATCACCAGGAACTGGGAGAAAGGTACATGTTGCACCATTTGGCAGTTGGATTCTATTAATGCTGGAAGTCAGATGTTAGAAAACTTCAAACAGCCATCTTTTCATAATACATCATTTCAAAATACATAGGTACCGTGGTTTGCAGAGAGAAGCTTGTAGGCAATTCCAGCTTAGAAGACTAAATCTCTAATTTATAACCTCTCTCTGAATATGCTCCATTGTGCTTCATTTCCATGTTCGATAAAGGGGGGTAATAATCTTTATTGATCTGTCTGCCTTTCAGGAACATACTAAGGAGAACCTAAGAATCACTTTAGTGTTTTGAACACTTTTCATATGTGCATTTCTTTCACTACAGCTCAGTAGATGAGCTGCCCATTTTACCAAGTCCCTTCTCTCAGGGAGCATCTCCCTTTTCTTTGTCTTCTCTGCTCTTCCCATCCAAGCCTTTTTTGACTGGCTAAGTTTGGTAAATTGATAATGACTTTGTCATTTCTCCTTTGATATCCGAGTTGCCATAGCTAACCAAATGAACAGTTTCCACTTAAAGAGATGGATTAAGTTGTCACCTACTTCAAGGCATGGTAGAGGAAATAGAGATGTTTTCTGAATTTTCTTTTACTTTTTCTGTTACAATACTCCTATTACTCCAGCTTCATTATGTCTTTATATAAAAAGTTTTATTTTATTCACAAGTTTCATCAGAAGCCAGTTTCAGATGCTCTCATAGTTCTACAAAGAGTCCTTAAAAAGAGTTACTTTCTTCAACCGAGGGCTTGCAGACAGTCTTCTGTACAATCTCCATTTAACAACTCACCCTAATATTAGTTTTACAGGCACATTCACATTTTAGGAAATCAGTACATTCTGAAATCTGAAATGTCACTAGCGTCTCTTTCTGCAAATGCTTGCCCCAGAAATGTTAGCTAAAATGTTTTATCTAACACCATCTCTCCTGCTGTTGTGTTGTATTGCCTTGTTGTCATCCAAAAGTAGTTGCGCTTTCATGAATTTAACTTTATGAGCTGTATCCTGAAAGGCACCAGCATCTCTTTGGTCTCCTTGAAGCCACAAGAATTTGTTGGTCATTTAGAATATCAGGCAACTTAAAGAAAATGATGTTTATTAATTAAATAATAACTAAATTATTAATAATAATAATAAAACAATAATAACTAAAATTACTAGTAACTCAAAGAACGTTATAGAAATGTATCTGTTCACAGTTAATAATGCTGTAAATTTGAAGAAAGCAAGAAAAACAGGCCTGATGTTTGCATCTGCTTCACTCTACATCCAAGAAGTGGGAACAAATCATCACCCATGGGACAAACGTGGCCCAGCATTTCTTTTGTACACTCACAGCCACAGCAGATTTGTTGGGGGTGGGCAGTGCTGAGATGTGTAGGTGACACATGACTTGAAAAATGACTTTGAAAGTCCTCAACACGCTATGAAGGAATGATTATTCCCACACTTAGCACGTCACACCTATCTTTATGTGCCTGTATCACCTAAGTTTGATTTAGCGCAGGTGAAACAAATCATTCTGTGTGGCATGTGTATGTGGCACCTGTTCATTTTCCCTTTCTGTGTTGTTTTCTCCAGATCATTGGAACAATCCCACTGATGCCTAATCCAGTCCCCTCCAGCCAGGCAGCAGGTGGAGCTCAGGGCCTTCAGGTGCAGCCAATAACTCCACAGTTATTGACCAATGCCCAGGGTCAGATCATCGCTACCGTCATCGGCAACCAGATTCTCCCAGTGATCAATACCCAGGGAATAACGCTATCGCCGCTCAAACCAGGCCAACAGGTAAAGCAGCAGCAGCCTGAATGATTGTCAGAACAGGTGCACAAGAATCTTCTACTCCTCACAGACTCTCACAGTCTTTCTGAAAATTCACTTCTTTCCTGTTTCTGCTACTGAAAGGTGAATTTTGTTGCATATATGTAATTATAATAAAATATAGTATCATTTTAAATGATGTATTTATACATTCATGTGTTATCCAGCTACTGTTTTCCCATTGAGAGGTCAGTATGGTGTCAAAAAAAAATTTCTGCAGAGAAAGCAGAGTAGGAATGTAAGGCCTATGAAAGTTCAGTTCATTGGTTGGTGGCCACCCAGTAGACTGGGTTTTGAAATGCTTTGCAATGCATGAAGGAAATAAAGAAAAGTATGCAAGTGGAAAGACTCTTCACGGAAGGAGATTTTTAGGGAGAAGAAAGGGAAGAAAGGGAAGGGAAATAAAGGGAAATTATTATTCGGTGTAAGGCACCACATAGTTCACAGACTACAGGGTGGATACAGAAAGTTCAGTGATATCTGAAAAGCTTTCTATACTTTTTATGCTACTCTAAAGTCAGTTTCATTATTTTGCTATGGTTAGCGCCCAGCCTCTGCTTCTCACACTGAAGTCCCAGGAAGTTATAGGAAGGGACACCAAACAACATAAAGATTCCTTACTTGCATCTATTGGAACCTGCTCTAGGAAGTATTTTTGATCAGGGGGAAAAAAAAAAAAAAAGAAAAAAAAAAAAGAAAAAAAAAGATAAAGCAAGTATTGTATGGAACAGATAACATGTATTATCATTTTTATAGGTGCCACAGAAAATTATTTTGATGTGTTTGTGCTCCCTCTACTGGCTCTTCACCTTTCCCTGAAAGAAGAGGAAGTTCTGCTATTGATTTCAGCAGAAGCAGAAATGAGTTATAAAAGCCAGAAGCAGAAATGAGTTATAAAAGCCAGACTCTTCATAGGAATAATGCTGATAAATAGTCAGAAGCGATTGAGATAGTACTATGCAAACTGCCATCACATTTGAAAAGTAAATAGAATTATACAAGGTATAAGGAGATCCTGAATTTATCTTACTGCCTGGGTGAAGTCTTTCCTGAGGTGTGTTTGCTAATGATAGTATACTTAGCCATAAATTTAAACCTTGTTTGCAGAAGAAGAGTGATCAGAGGGCTCAGCAGGGATTCAAAATTTTTTCTGAAAACGTGCTTATACTGCATTTGGTGCCTTGTAAGTGGATGAAAGAAGCTACAGAGGGGGAAGGGAGGGAAGTACAAGACCAGTTTTGAAGAAGTTTTGAGAAAGTCATGGAGAATAATTGAGGAAATAAATAATGTAATAAAAAATTCCTTTTAGATGATCCTAGTTTAACTTTCAACTTGTCAATTCCTTGGCACCGAAGTACTACAGGAGAAAGTAGTGATTGCAAGTGATGATAGTAAGCTGCTGCTTGTTAGCTGAGTCACAATAATTGTAGCCTGTTTCAGTTGTGAAATAATGCAAGTTAGTGCTTACTTTTTGCCTGAAGACTTAAATGCCCTGGATATTATTTTCAATCAGCTTCACTTAGGTAGACTACGTGCTTTATTTGTTCATACAACTTTTTCGAACTTGACAGACTAAAGCTCAATGTCTCCTCATGGAAATGAATTCATAGATTACTTACATGAAACATGAAGCAGTGTTTCTTCTCTGTTGCAGTTAGGTTGCTTTTTAATGTAGGCAACCAATTCCTTTGTAATCCTATCGCTCTAGTTTTAAGGAATAAATAGGTGTTCTTGATCTGTGCTCTTTGAAGTGTCTACAGTAGGGAATGCTCCTCTTTAAAGTACACTGAGCCTCACTGTTTCCACTGTTTTCCAAAATTTTGCTAATCTAAGCAGCAGCACCTATGAGAATTCTCCTGCAAATTGTAATGGATTTCTAAAGAGGGCAGATGCTTGTGCTGCTGTTGTAGTCCGTGTCTTTTTTATCTCTGTTCATAAACAAGTTTTTCTTTGCCTTTAATATTTTTTTACTGTCCATCTCTCAACCGTTTCAATTTCCACAATAATCTCTTAGAGATTTTGTGATCAGAACTGAATGCCATGAACAGAGTGAGGATGCATCACTGATTTATATAATAACATTATAATATTTTCAGCATTATTCTCTGTTTTTATCTCAATGCATTCTATCAACCTGCTTTTTTTTTTTTCTAACTATCTCTACCCATTGAGCAGGTTTTTCAATAAGCAGATGTGTCCACCATGATATAACTTTGCTGCCTTGATTATTACCATGTGAGTCACTAAGATGATTCCTTTTTTCATGTGAATCACTTTTGCACCTACTCTGTATCTCATCTGTCATAATGCTCCCCTGGTGTATTGTAAGCAGATTCTGTAATTTGTTCATGATATTCTGTACTAACCTAAGAAGTTCACACATTTCTCTTGCTAATACAACTTCATTGCTGTTCTCTATCTTTTCTTGCTGCTTACAGCCATTCCACAAACTTTGTTATAAATCTTTGATCTCCACTTGTAGTCTGTTTACTTGAAAAAGAATGATTTATTCCTTTGTTTTGTTCTTCTTGCATTTGTAAACTTTTTATGTCTCATAATGGAAAAGTACCTTATAAACTTAACATGGGCACTTCCTCCATGCCTCTCAGGAGGCATTTTGTCAAAATATAGCACATATGGCTAAATGCCATTTTTTCAAATGAACATTTGAAAGAACATTTTTTCAAAGAACAGATGAGCTTTTCTTATTAACTTTTTAGTACTACTGTTTGCTACCAGATTTGAAAACCTTGTTTTAAGAAGTGCTTTTGTGCCTTGAACAACATCTGATTGCACCAACACCACTGACAGAAGAACTTGAACCAAGATTATTAGAGTCTCATAAGTGTCAGAAATACAAGAAAGGTTTCTTCTTGCATAATGTTATCCTTACAGCTTTTAGGTACTTGGTGAAGGCTAGTTAAATAGATTTCTCATAAAAATCTAATCATAAAATTACTAAATTTTACTTTTCATAAGTATTTGCTTGCCTACAGCACAGAAACAGTTTCTGCATATTATATAGTTCTCCAGTGCACCTCATCAAGAGGGTTCCGTTTCCTTCTTGCTGTTGTCTAGATTCATTAAATCTGGCTTGTAGTCCTAGTTGTCCTCAGATGCGTTTTATCTACACTGTCTGCCAGATCTTTTCATATTTCATTGTGTCTCATAACACTACTAGCTTTGGGCTTCTGCCAACTCTAACACAATAAAACAAGCTCCTAGGCAGCATTTTCTTACGTAGTTGGTTTCCCATCTTCATTGTCACTGGCTGTCGTGCTCCAGATCCAGTTGCTGAAAAGATAAAGCTCTCAGATGAGTCTGTGGTCATTTTTTGTACAGCTACTTTCCAAATCTCATGTCAAACGTTTTCTTTCTGCTGTCTCAACCTACCACATGCTCTACACCATCTCATTATCACAAATCCATGCAGTCTCTTGGTTTTCCTCTCTCCCATTAAAATCTAACCAGCTCACAAACATTTTTTCTCTGCTGCGGTCTTAGTACTTTGATACTGTCATGTTTTGTGAGAAATGAGCTCTTTTTGTTTCTGTTTGAACATAGCCAGTAAACTGTGCTATCTCAAACCAACTTTTTTTTTCTTCTCCTTTTTTAATGTATTGACTTCAAGTTATGAGGATGTCAATTTTCCTCACTTTTTCTCTGTTCCTCTATCATTAGCATCCTGCAATTCCATTTTATCTTTGGATAAAATACTAGAATTCAAAACTCAACAATACAAGTATCTATTTACTATATTGGATTTTCCTTGCCATAGCAGGAACACTTGACTTGTAACATAGGTCTGACTAGTTTTCTTTATGGCATCTACACTTGCCAATAAGATTTCACAAAAAAAAAAAAAAAAAAAAAAAAAAAAAAAAGCCAATATAACTGCACCACACCTTTGGGAATAGGAAGATATTGCTATACAACCTGTATCATTCTAAGGAACTGAGCCATAGAGAAAGTGAAACACTTCACTGTGGGAACATTGTTGATACCTTTGAATTGTGCACTTACCTATATAGTTTTATGTCTGTTACTGTAATTGTGACTTTATATCATTCCTGATAGGGGTCAGAAAAATGACTGGTGCACCTGATTTACATATAAGATTGTCTTCTACAGAAGCACATCTGTGTTCTCAACTCATTTTTGAGAGGCCAGAGACCTTCAACTACAGTGTGTGCTTTGAACAGAGTTTTGATCCCACAATAAGGCTTCAGATGGAAAGCTTACTGAGATGCTGCCAAAATCCTATTCCAGTTATGGTCACAGCACACCAGCACTTCTTTACTGTTTTCTTCATTTCGAGTTGAGCATTTGCATGGCCTGGGTGGACCCAAGCCGCTATCTTGTTCTAGTTTTCCAATGTAATGATCCTGTCAGTGTAAGCAATGTGCATGGAGGCTCCTTATGCTGTATTGTAGTATCATATACTATAATAAGAGAGGGATATTTATTAAGCATCAAGTAGCTTTCATATTCATTTACTTGAATTCAACTAAATTCACACGATGGGGTACCGTCCTCAGGCCACAGTGGAAACATTCTGTTAGAACTGCTGTGAAAACGATTTGGCATGATGTGTGTTGATATGTGTAATAGCTTGTTCTTTTAACTTGCTGGAAGATTTAAGAAAACGTTTTTGAAGCCCATGCCTGTTCATGCACCGTGAGTAGGTTTGAAGACAAATTTCTTCTGCCATGGTGTTTTCAAATCAAACGATGGCATTGGTACGCCACTACTATAATGCAAGGCATTATGGTGGCACTTCTAAGTACTTAGGAAAGTCTTCTTACATCAGTATTTTCTATGGACTTTTGTTTTTATTAGAGCTAATAAATGTATTTCCCTATGTAACATCAGAAATAACTTGGAATTACTTATTTGTAGCATCTTTGTGCAACCACTGCTAGTTTCTCATCTGGCCTTTTTGTTATACTTGTCTTTTTCACCTCTATCTTCTGTAATTTGTTGTGTTTCCTTGTCTCTCAGATGCACTTTTCACTGAATCATAGAAAAATAGGATTGGAGAGGACCCCAAAAGGTTGTGTAGTCCATCTCCTTCCCCTAGGCAGGATCAACTGTCCTTGCATCACTCTTGACAGCTGTTTGTCTAACTTATTCTCAAGAATCACCAGTGATGGAGATTCCCTGACATCTCAAGACAACTTAGGCCACTTCTCCTTAACATTAGAAAGTTCTTCCTAATGCCTGACCTTAGCCTCAGCTAATGCAATTTAAGACTGCTGCTTATTTCTCCCTTTCATTAGGGCCATAATTTGTCCTGGTTGGTTGTTTGTCCAGACTGTAAAAAAACCAGTAGCAGTTCTGTTAGAATACAGAGCAAGAGTCTCTCAAAGTTTCTTCATTTCCACTTAGCCTCTTTGTTGCATTGCAAACCCTCTTTCATTAAGTTATACAAAATTCCTTGTTACTCTGTTGCTTCCCTATAAGTTTCTGGATGTGCGGAGCAAATCCCTGGTCTCATCAGAGTTCCAGTCAACCATGCCAAGTTCAAGAATATATTACATACATAATTGAACAACAAAACTCAGTCTTACAGACCTAATTCATTCTTCTTTGTCATTATCTAGCAATACCACCTTCACTGTTGACAGCAGAATGTAAAACTGATGTAAGAGATAAGAATCAAGCCCTTTGCATTTTCCAGTTTATTCTTATAAAGTGTTATGCTGCACTTTATACTTCTCATATTTATCCTATTCCTCTCGCTGTAGTGTGCAAACATATATTCCTGCCAGATACTGATCAGTGTTGCATGCAGTCATCATTCTTGGCATGTCTACTATATCCACCTACACAGAATGGCACTTACAGCAACGGCTTCCGTAATTTCTGTGCCTCCTTCTGTCTTTCGATGGAAAATACACAACGGTCATAAATATAATTCATATCATATGTACATGTCCAAAATTGGGAAATGCCAGCTATTGCGAGTTTGAATTGATTCTGTCATCTGGAATCTAATTCATAATCTAATCGTTGCCTCTCCTTAAGGCTATTTCTGGAATGGAAATTATAGTGGATGAAAAGAGAGAGAGTATTTTAATGCAATTTCATGTCATAGATAACTATCATTGTTCTTTAAACAGGACATTTACAGCTTTACCATCACGTCTCTAAAACAGGGGATGTGCTGAAAATTATGTGGAGGCTCAAGATGGAATCCTCCCTTAGTCTCTGTTCAGGCCATAAGGTGACTCTTCAGCCTCTCCAACTCCTCTGCTCCCTTTTCTCTCACTAGCATTAAGTTACAGCCCAACAATCTGTAAATATCCCTTGTATACTGTTGTTGCCCCTAAGGTCACTATTCACGCAGACTTTACTCACCATAAAACTCTTTGCTCAGCTAAAATTCTTAGAATTCCATACATTTGTCCAAAGATTTCTGGAGGTCTGACAAGGAAACTGTCAAGCTTTTGGATTTCACAGTTATTTTACAAACATATTCATAAATGCAGTGTGCAATCCCTGCATTTGTACAGGGATTCAGATGTTTCCTAGATTTAACCAGCTTACTTTGCCTGTGCTACATGGTGATTGTGCCTGTGTGCTCCCTTTGCAGGGACAATTAGAGAAAGTACATCCATGTTGATGCTTCCTGGAGACATTAAGCTCACTGTGTTCATGCTCAGCAGTTGAACTTTCAGAATAATATCTGTATTGTGGCCCAGAAATGCTGCACATGCCATCTGTCTTTACATGACCATGTGTTTCTGCCTGAGAAATACTGATGGGAATTAGCACAGAACCATAAATAATTAAGGCTGGAAGGTCAGGGTTCAAGAGATTATCCAGTCCACTCCGCTGTTCCCCAGTGGAACAGCCATTCCTGTATTTGTCTAACATACTGCTAAACACTCTCATAAGAATGTCGTTAGTTGTCCCAGCAATGTATGCCAGTGCTTCACTGTCATGTTGGAAAGCTTTTCTCAGCATATGATTTGAATTTTCATGAGTATTGCACCTCATAAAATACAGGACAGACTCATTCTCCCTTCTTTTCACTAGCTCTGCCTTCTTCACAGCATTGTATGTGTTACAGACATCACTCCTGTTCACACAGCTCAGAATGGGAGTTACCTTTTCTTAATTTTCACAACACCACTGTTGGTGACATCCTCAAACTGAATTCTAATCTTGCATGTCAGCCTATCAAAAGCCCCTCCCAGTGTGGCATGGGCATGTAAATTTAGTCAGCATCTCCTCCGTCATCCAGGTCATTAGAAAAATACCAAATAGTGCAGAAACAGGCGAGACTTCTGTGAACGTGCGCTTCAGTTTCAACAGCGAGATAACCACCCCCTCAGTTTTGTTTTCCAACTACTTTTGCATTCATTCTGCAGCAGTTTCATCTAAACTATGTCTTCGTACATTATAAAGAATGTCACACGAGGGAGTGTCGAGAAACTTGTAAAGTCAAACCACCTACTGCTTTTTCCCTGTCCACAAGGCCAATTACCTTGTCTTACGGGGAGATCAGATTGGTTTGACACAGTTTGTTCCTAACAACCCATGTTGTCTGTTACTACCTTGTTTTCTTGCAGGTGCTTACAAATTGTTTGATTATTTTCTTCACTACTTTTCCAGGGGTTGAAGTTCAGTTGACTGGACTATAATTTTGCAGATCTTTCCTTTTAGATAGCCATTGCATTTGCTCCTCCACCCCTACAGATAAACACTAACATCTCTAAGCCTGTTCCAGCCAGTGTGGAAACATCTAGCTCATCTAAATACAGTATTTTTTTTCCCTCACCTAGGCAGAAATCTTTAGTTTTGTCAGAGAATCCCTCTGACAGCAGTCCCAGAGTCAAAATGGCTGCCATTTTCCAGTCCGATATCTGAAGACATCATTCGGGAGCGGTGTGGGCACAATGGATGGGACAGCCATTTCTGCAGCATTCAGGGGGAGCCAGCCTTCCTAGTGGGCTCCTTCTCTGTAAAAGTAGACGTTCCCAGCTGGAAACACTCTAATGATAAAATCTAGCCCTTAGTGATTTTTTTTTGCAGTTACACAGTGTTTGCATCAGAAACCTGGAATCCTTGCAATCAGCTTCTCAGCTACCATCCCTTTGATACAAAGCCCATTTTCTCTTTTGAAAGTTACTTTAAAATAACAAAAAAACTCAAGATAATGTTTTTGTTTATTGACCCCTAAGGAAGTCAGAATAGGCTGGACATGGACAGATAAATAATCTTCTGTAATATAAAAGGGTAGATTGAGGTTGCTTGCTTCGTTTTGTGTTGCATTGTTCCTTGTGGAAGATTAATAAATAAATAAATAGATAGATAGATAGATAAATAACTAAAAGGAGTTGTAATCGCTCAGTTCTTAGTCAGGCCCATAACAGGAAAAATATGATTAATTTATTCTTAAGTATGGAAATTCATCTTCTTAAGAATGGAAATTCTTAAGTATGGAAATTCATATTCTTAAGAATGGAAATTCATCGTCAAGGTGATCAAGGTGTGCCATACAATTTGTTGTCTACTTAGCATCAGTCATTTTTATGTGTTCTGGGAGCGTATTCTAGATAATTTGAGTACCACTAATGAATTCAGATCCTTTTCTGAATTTGTTCATTCAGTAAAACATCAAAAGTGAACAATTCCTTAGAATTCAAGAAATAGATTTCAATTACTGATTTTGGGCAAGGTCAAATAAGCCTTTATCTTTCTTCCTCCCTGAGAATGCAAATAACAGCTATTACTTAAAAGTGAAGCTTTTTAGTACATTTTTGCAATCTTTTTTCATCAATATCAAGAATCGACATAAAATAAAGGTTATAAAATAAAGGTCTACTAAGTACCAGCCAGCTACTGCATCAGAAGTATTCTGTAGTATAATTGGGCTCTGAAAAGGCTGTACTGAGTGACTAGAAGCCAGTTCAAAAATGTAACGTCTATTGTGTATCTTCACTACTACCCCTTGAATTAGCTGGAAGGTTTATGTAACAATCAGGAGCATGGAATTTTGGATTTCAACCCCACGTGAAAGTTTGTGATAGGCAGAAGAGATTCATGGTTCTTTGCTTTCTCCCAGAAAAGAACCAAAAACTACACTACTGCAAAATTTGTAAACAAAAATTTCTGAAGACAAATGCATCTGTCACAGTGCATCGTTTGCATTTACTGTGCTTGCTAGACATCTTTGACACAGTCTACATGTGATAGGTGTCTGTGTTTAAGGAAAGGACAATTCATCATTTGAGAATTAAAATTTCAGCATTTTAGTTTGTTTGCTAAATCCAAGGTTGGTAAATCCAATTATTCATTTCTGTAGGGAAATGAAGGGAAGTCCCCTACTTTACCTTCTCTTCCCCATCCCCACTTTACTTGGCCCTGGTCCAGCAGTATGAAAAGATGTGTCTGAAATAGTGCTGGTTTCTATGAAAACCTGTGTAGATAATAAAAGTCTGACTTCATGAGTCAGAGAACAGGTAAGAACATCTATTTATTAAATCAGAGTGCTTCTGGGAGCATCATAGATCTCTCACCACTCATTTCAAACAAGAATTTAGCTGCTAGTTATCTCATTAAACTGAAAAAATAGTTGAAAGTCAAAATGCAAAGGAGCTCAAATTTCTCCTGCTATAACACTGTCATCTGAACTGAGTCCATGGTATTTAATGCTCTTACGGGATTTGTACCCTGGAAATAGATGGGTGAAATGTTACACTGAGTTTCCTATTACTGCTTCATTTTCTAAATACCTATTTTTACATTTTAACATATAGCTCCATCAGCCCTCCCAGACGCAAGTGGGACAAGCAGCCTCACAGCCCAATCTCCTGCATTTGGCTCACAGTCAAGCATCTATGTCTCAAAGCCCAGTTCGTCAGGCTTCCTCTTCTTCCTCCTCATCCTCCTCTTCTTCAGCTTTGAGTGTTGGCCAGTTAGTCAGCAGTAAGTATTGCTCCCTGGCTCTCCTTGCTTCTCCACTCTGTTTGTCCTTCTCACTGCTGAGTTTCCTGATCTGCTTTCCTTACTTCTTTTATGTTTCCCGTGTATCAGATTGTATATTGCTAACTAGAGTAACTTGTACCAATAAAAACTCAGTGCTGTGACAGATGGGACTTAAGGTAAACATACCTTGAGGAATCACAAAAAAAATGCTTAATATGCACATAAAAATGGTAGCAGCTGTTAACTGACTTTGTTAACACTGGACAATTCTTAAAACTCGAATGTAGTTTACATTCTTCGCAAATGTGAATGTTTTAAATCAGTATAATGAATTACACTGCTTCATGTTTGGAGGGCAGCCCCTTCTACTTTCGGTTATTCTGCTTGTTTGTTAGTATTTGTTTGCTTAGTTATTGTAGCAAACTGTTTTACAAACCCTAGCATTAGATGAGAGACCTTTCTTGGCAGGAGAAGCTTATGCAGTTTGAGCAACTAAGAACTGTTAGATGTGGGAGAGAAAAGGATGCTGTGAACAGCTACCTTCAGTTTTGTTGTTAGGATTGTAATAGCTGACCTCTGACCAGCCCCTTCTTCCAGATCACACATTTCAGAGTCTTCACTATTGCCTGATTTGCTTTGGTCTTTATATAGCGAAAACAACAGGTTAGAAGTATGGATAAAAGCATTAACAATTTTTGGCACATCTGCCAATATCTATCAGTATTGCATGACTTCATTAGAAGAAAACTACGTGTGCAAATTTCAAATGAACAAATAGTGTAATTTGTGTTGTATTGCTAACGTGAAATGTATGGCTGATGCAAGCTAAGGAAGGGCTTGGAAAACATTTCAAAATCTTGGTTGGGTTACTTCAGAAATTGTTTGTATGGAGAAGTTACTAGCAGAACTATAGTGATAATATGGAGATAATATAGTGAGTGATAATATAGTGATAATATCATGATAATATGGGGGGGGGGGGTAGCTGGAGATAGGGACAGGGACTGCACCAGAGGGTGGTGGGCATGGAACAGGTCTGCCCAGGGCAGTGGCCATGGATTCAAGATGCTGGAGTTCAAGAAGAATGGTCTCAGACATAGGGTCTGATTTTTGGGTCACCAGGAGTTGGACTCAATGATCCCTATGAGTCCCTTCCAACTCAGGATATTCTATAATAAAATTTTGCTTGTGTAATTCCCAGTGTGAATATTTCTATTCTGGAACAAATACACCTCAATGGAGAGCTGTAGGTACATCAGATATATAGATATAGATATAATTATACTGAAATAAATACACTACTATAAAATTCTAGTTCTACTAGTAAATTTTCTCATGTAGACAAACTTGTAGAAAGAAGGCAAATAAGAAGCTTCACACTAAAAATACATAAGGTGATATCTTATCTATGTGGGAAAATTGACTAAAATAGCAAGTATAGAATAAAAACTATTTCTGGCTGGTCCAGAATAGTTTCCCTTGTAGACACTCTTGTAAAAAAAGATCTAGAATAACTATTGAGGGGTACTCTAAACCTCAATAGATGTTCCAGTGAATTTCCCCATATGGGTAAGCATCCTACACAATAAAAATAACATGGAAGAAGCCCTTTTAACTTCATAACATAAATCACTCAGACGTTAGGAAATGCTAGAAAAAGAGTAGTTTGGGCAACTGTATCTAGCTCCTCTTTGAACACGTATTTTTTAATAACCAAGTATATAGTGATTAACATCACAGAATCACTTTTTTCTCATCCTTCATTCTGTGAATTTCCAATGGCATTTTTCAAAGGATGAATCACACAGTAAGGAAAGCTTTTGTCCCAGCATTTATTCTCTATCTGGCTCATGAAACTGTTCCCCTGTTTGTGTGTAACATTTGAGGTAGGGACTTGAAGGGCAAAAGGCGGTCTTGCTTCTGGCAGCAGAGGGCTGAATAGTTGTAGATCTATCTACCACATAATTGTGGTGCAATTGCAGGCAAGTCACTTGCAACTGATTTTTCCACAAGTGCTCCCTCAATTTCCAGCTTGAAACTCCTGACTTTAATTTACAGAAGAACCTGGTACTCGCAGTTACAATTCAAAGTGCACTTCCACTGTGGAACTGTATAAAGAACCATTTAAAGTCACGGTCTAAAAATTCATCTTCTGCTTGACCTTGACAGGGTAGCTAAAAATGCCTTTTGCCTTAATATCTGCCCACTTGTCTGTGAATGAGAAGGAGAAGACCCTCATCTTGTAGAAACACAAGGAAATAAATTAAGATTTCAAAAAATCTAGAAGCTCAAGAGGAAACGAATAACTATGCCTTTGGTGAAGAGCTTTAGCAGAGGTCTAGGGCCACCCACTGAAGAAGTAAAAAGACTTCAATCACTTTCTCCATAATGAAGTACATTCATCTTGTGCACTGGAGAAGACAGGAATCTGTGGAAAAAAACTGGTCTGGTACTCAGACAAGGATGGTAGGCTACTGTTGTCCTACTATTCTGTAACTTTTCAGTGTTTATTTATATGACTCTAAGGCTGTTCTCTTAACTTCATTTTTTATTTGGATATATTTCAAGGCTTTAACAAAAGCAGAATAGTAACATAAGTCAGTTATTTGGCGAGATTATATTTCTACCTGGAGATATGAGATCTTCTGTCAGATGAATGGATGAAGAAGCTGATAGGTTGTGTTATCATCTTATTTTCCTATTCTAAAAGGGAATGAAATGTGCTGTGTTCATGGAGGCAGAGGCATACAAGACATAGGATTATCAGTTTGGTTGAATGGGGAAGATGCTTTAATGAATATAGGCCTTTTTCACTCATTCCTCTCAAACTTGATTCCCGTAGTACTTGTTCTGCTCCACTCTCATTACCTCCTCACATTGTTCTCCACATATCTGCATTCCCAGGGCCTCAGTACTTCTTTTCCTCAGCCATCTCCTTTCCGTACTTTCCACATCATCCATGAACCCTCATTTCCTCTTCTCATTTCAGTCCTCTTCCAGCTCCTATTTGGCCTCTGTCCCTAGGTCATCTCTGCATCCTTTCTACCATCTAATCAACGTAATCTCCTGCCTTGCTTTATCACAAGTGCTTCCTCTTTTCTCCCCTAATTTCTGTCCTCTGCCCAAGTGACTCCTACTTTCTTCTCTGCACGATCAGGCTATCCCTTCTTCAGATCCAAGTTCATATCTCTGCCTCTTAACAGTCTTCATCTTCCATCATTTCTTTTTCTTCAGATTCAAGGTTAATTATTGCCCCCTTTGCATCTAAATCTACTCCAGCCCTCCCTGAAAGCCATTGGAAGATTGTGGAAAATGATCACCAGGAAGAAAGGCAATTTGGTCTCCCTATCCTTACTGCCATCCTGGCCTACAGCAAGTGCCACAACCACAGCAGGAGGAGTTCTTCTCCATATTCTCTAGTCCTAGGCTCAGTACAGAGAAAACCTCAAAGGAGATTCTACACAGAGGTCTAACAATTCTCTATTGAGGAAACAGGAATTTTGGAGGCTCACTTGCCTGGACTTACTTGAGACAGTTTTTTATTCGAGATGGCTAGAACTCCATTACTGTCTTAAATATTAACTTTCTGACAGCTATCAAGGTGGTGAATCAAGAACTGAAGGTTATAAAACAACTGAAATTGTTACAATTTTTTTCTTTTTTTCATCCTAGGCAAAACAGCATGTTTTATTAACCTAGTTTTCAGAAATGGCTGAGCTGAAATTTGTCTTATATTGCAAATGCCAAGCAAAATTGGCCTTATTGAATACCCTGCCAGTGAGAATGAATAGCACTGAGAAGATACTTGGAGTGCTTCTTCCTTGTTCAAACCTCAAGAAAGTTAAATGAACAGGTGGGAAACTTGGGGTGAAGAATATACATTTCACACGTTTATACTGACGGATGAGACTTGGATCTTAAGAGTGTTCCAAAGGGAGAGGGCATTCACAGAAATTCCCTGTAAAAACTGTGGCAATGATTATGCAGGAATAAGAAGTTTGGGCATTGATCTTGTAAATTTATTTTTCAGGCTTCATTCAGTCCCAAGTACCCAACAGAGCACGTAATGTGAGGGAAATATCAGTACATTTCTGCCATTTTTGCGTAGAGTTCTCACATGCTCAGAAATCAGAGAGATACTTGATAGTTGTCCAGCATATTCTACACAGCATAGCAAACCACAAACTGGAGTGTTTGCTGCTACTTCAGTAGCTAAATAATTGCTTGAGGCAAGATTGTGCACACCTGCTAAAAGAATAACTCTACAAGAGGTCATGCCACATCTCTGAAATTACTAAGAGACCATGAGAAACAAGTCAGGATTGGGCTTGAATAACTTTACTGTTCCATGCTCTGTTTCAATTCCTTTCACTCTTCATTCTGATCAAGAATCAGATCTGATCATTTTCCTGTATTTATTAGCAATTATTTTTTGCAATTTTTTAAAAAAATATTTTCTAATTAAAAAAAAAAAAATCATTTATCTCTTACTACTTCTCTTCATCTGTTTTATACATTTATTCCTCCTGCGATGCCCTGTATTTTTTTTTTATTTACCCTTCTTTCTTCTTAAGTTTCTTGACTTTTTATTTCTTGACCTGTCTCACGCTTCATAGCTTTTCCCTTTTGTCTTATCCTCACCTCATCATCCTTCACCATCAACCAATGCTAGTTCTTCTTAATACGTATAATTATGATTACTACCAGAGAAAGAACATTTTAAAAGATGGTCTGCCTAGATGGCTGCAAGATTCATTTCCATTCTTCATGTCCCTTTTGTGCAATTTCTTTGTATTGTCTTATCCCATCTCTGTTCTCTTTATTCTTCTTTGTTTTCTCTTCACTTAACTCTATATTACCATCCCTCATTTTATATGGTATTTAATTTTTCTGTTCTCAGATATATCCCTCTTCTCATTTCTTACCTTTTCTAGCATAGGTTTTATTTGTGGAAATCACTTTCTTCCCCTCATATTCTGGGACGTGGGTCTCAATGACATTCCTTTTTTCTTTCCAAATTCATTTTACTGTCATCTGATACTATAAAATTAAAACCCTTCTCACATACAAATTATTCTTCTCTTTCCCCTGAGCTCCACTATATTTCCCAT
Source organism: Lagopus leucura (assembly GCF_019238085.1). Classification (NCBI taxonomy): domain Eukaryota; kingdom Metazoa; phylum Chordata; class Aves; order Galliformes; family Phasianidae; genus Lagopus; species Lagopus leucura. The sequence continues at coordinate 2,324,730 of NW_024962334.1, read as the reverse complement.
TAACAGTGCTTTGTCCTGCCTCTATCATCCACATTATATTTCGTTGGCTTTTCTCTGCCAGCTCTTTCTCCTCCTGTCTGACCGGGGATACCAACCCCTGTAATCCCTTCCACAGCAGAACTCTACACTACAGAAATTTGCTTTCTCCTTTGGAGTGCAACTCCTTCCTATCACCAGAGAATTTGCAAGCATTGGAAACTCATAGAACGTTCATATTAGAATTCAGAAGTGGGAGGGAAGTAGTATTCCCTTCAGTTTTTAGGAAATTTTTAGTACAGAAGAACCCATGGATTTTTTTCTTCTGCTCTGCTTGTCCACCTTCTCTATCCACCAGGACATTCGGTGGAATCTTAGTTGGACTTCTTTTTGTTCTTTTGCTCTATGTATGTTTCATGTAGTAGTCCCAGAAAACTCTCGTCTTTTTCCAGGGCCTATTAGTTTCACAAACATAACAATCATAGAGTATGAAGCCATAATATACATTTGGAATCTTCACTCTAAATATTGTTACTGTAGATCCTAACCACTTAGTGAGATTGGCATTCTTCATTTTCCTCTTGTCTCTGTACAGTCTTTTGCAAGTGTATAATCGAAGAATATCAGGCTGTTATAATCACAAAATAAACAAGAGGGTGAGGCAAAGTAGGCTATGATAACAATAGAGAACAAATGGAAGGCATACCCTTATTCTGGGCTCACCCACAAAACACCAGTAGAGGCAATCCCCAGAAAAGATCCTTCCCCACTGGTAGCCAGCTCTTAAATAGGTCTATTGCCTCTTAAGTAGGTGAATTGCCTTCACCTGTGCTCCTTTGGCTGACTCATGGCTCATCTCAGGTGATCAATCAGAGGTTCAGGCCGTGACTCAGCAGTTCCCATACAGCAAGAAATCCACTTAATTTAAAAAGTACCAGTTTAATTGCAGTCTTCAATCAACAACTCTTCCTAAAATGTGAAGTAAACTCTACACTTAACTGTTTTGAAAGATTAAAACGTATTGAAACCAAGTCCATTACTTATTTGATTATATTTTTGCATATGGATAAATTAGTCCACAAAGTCCAAGATTATGTATTGATGATATTTTAATGACAATAGAATAAAACAGATAGGTGATGTTACATGATGATATCAGTAGAGAGGGCTTCATAGTACTACTTGAGTAGTATGGAGCTGATAGAAATCAAGGGACTACTTCTATGGTTTTCAAATGGCTTTGAATCATACCTGCAGTAGAAGTGTTTCTGATTTGATAGAAACACTGTTTTCCCTTGAGTGCAGAGATAAAAGGCTTCAGCATTTGTGTCCACCTCTGTAAGCACTTTCCTTCTCCCAAAGATACTATATAAGAATGAAGCCTCTTTCTCAACAGATACTGCACCATAAATAAAGATGTACTTCCGTATTCCTGAAGTACATCACAGGGGTTCTTTCATCATGTTTAGGAGAGCTCTGTCCAATTTCTCTCTTGTCCAAGATCCCTGTGCAGGAAAGGACTTCCCAAGATACTTAGTGTTGTAACAATGTCATACCAGAAGAATTCAGCAGAACTTGGAAGAACTTCTATGTAAACATGAGCAAGCATAGAATCCCTTAGGTTTCTTACCTCCCTCTATATTCCTAACAGTAATTCAGGGGGCTGGAGCACTACAGGTGACAGCAGCAATAAAGTTTGCTAATTCAAGCATTCTCTGGGAACATCTGAACTGTGCTTTGTAACATCCCTCTAGTCAGAGGCCTTAAAATGCAGAAAAGAGGTGAGAAAACTCACTGTCTTAGTGCCCTTTACAAAAGTGAATCTGAGGTCATTATCATTTATGAGATTTTGTAAATTTATCTGTTGCCATCCAGAGAACCAAAGGGCTGATAAGCAACCAGCTCCACTCTGTGCTTATGAAAATCACATCTGGTATGAGAGGTAGACTGTGTATAGGATGAGGAGGAACATTTCACGTCCACAAAGGCAATTACTTTAAAAACCAAGTAGCCCTACCTTAGCCTCCCACTACTTATAAGTAAATATGTTTCCTAACTTTATACAATTTGAGTGCACTGATGTGTGTACAGATGCTGTACCATACTGACAGGATGAGTGTTGAGTATTGCCAACATGAGGTTCAGCCTTTACGTTTGTTTACCTGTACTCTTAGTTCACGTGGTTCCTGACTATATATATGTGTATTCTAAAATTGCTACACAAGCTTTTATCAATCAGTCTTCAAATCAATATAGGATAAGTTCATAGCAGAGAAGTCTCTTCCTTCTGTCTCTATTATTGGACTGAAAGATTTCTTATAGGACATTTCCACCATAAGGGAATTTTACATCAGGTTTGTAAGCCACTGAAAATAAAATTGTTGTTGCTGTAATGCTGACATGCCCTTAGCTGTAGCAGCACTAGCAGGAGCCAGGGTAATATAGGGTTCAAAATAGTAACGCAGGCTAGCATTGTCCTTGGACAACTGCTTGTATTTACAGAAATTGATGGGTTATTGTGCTGCAAACTTTTCACCTAAGAAGTCTGAGAAATGAGGTGAAGAACAATAGAGATATCTCGCTGGGAGAATGGCTTCACTACACGCAGTATTGCACAACACTTTGAAATCTTCCACCATCCAAGTCCCATGCTGTCTCTGGCTTGGCAAACGCTTTCATTTAGCCAGGGATCAGTAGCTTGGGGAGAAAAAAGTTCCATTCTCCAGCTGTTGTGTCATCTCCCTTGATAAGTCCTAAATTGGCTGAGTTATCCAGCACCAAAGGAGCTTTTCTGCGGTAGACATGCTTTATTATGTGCCCTTTCAGGGACAAAGGCTTCTGTGTCAGTAAAACCACTATGGAGAGCGAGGACAGATTTACTCTCACAGCATCATAAGCATTATCTTCTGAGGGGCTAATGTAAAAGTAAAAAATTGTGCAGCATTACCATCCAAAGCCTAATGGCTGATGTTGCAAATACACCGCTCCTTGATTATCAGCCTGATGGGAGGCAGAAGGAAAACTGAAAGGCTGCTTTTCACAAGGGCGTATTTTGAAATACGATTTTTAAATGAGGAAGGGTGTGCTTTTTGTTTGAGCTTGTTCTTTTGATGGGTTAGTTTGGGTGTTTGACTAGTGGTTTGGGCTGAGTATTGTAGAATAGGGAAGGAAGGTTTGTAAATCTCCTTATTTGACAGTTATTTTAGATGAAATGGAAAGTCTTGCTTTCAAGTTAAAAACCCAAGCAGTTTGTGTGTGTGTTTTGCACTCCCCACAGACTGCAAATAAATACGTTGACAGAAGCCTGTCTTGTGCATGCAGTGAGAAGGGGGAACAGGGAACGTGACTTGTCAGAAGTGGGAGGAAAGATTGTGAAGCCCAGATGGCAGTGAGGACCCCAGCCAACCCCTCGCGCTGAGGGGAGCTTGCCCATTTTTCAGGAATTCAGCAATGATGTCTTTGAACATCTTTCACCACCACCTGGAAGCATTGCTGCTTTGTTAGATTTTAGCAACCTGAACACCCTTTATAACACACCTGGCAAAGCGAGCCCGCTTCTGTTTATGGGAGAAAGAGACAAGTACCGAAAAATAAATTAACATGACAGTGAAATATATGGTGTAAGCCATAACCCACTCATACATGACGTGAAGAACTGACACAATTCAAAAAATATTTCAACAGATCCTCAAACAGCCACTGGAGAAGTGGATGGGGTGAATCTGGAAGAAATCCGAGAATTTGCCAAAGCTTTTAAAATCCGGCGCCTGTCCCTTGGCCTGACCCAGACTCAAGTTGGCCAAGCCCTAAGCGCCACTGAAGGCCCAGCCTATAGCCAGTCTGCCATCTGCAGGTAACAAGTTACATCATAAACTCTCCTCTCCTCTCTTTGTTCTTCAGAATTATTCAGTTTATCGTGAGGAGCATGCTCAGGTTGGAGTCATATCTTTTTAGAATGTGTTATTTTTTTCAGGGATTTAAACTCACCGATATGTTGGTATCTTGGCAGATAAGATGTTCTTCTTGTGTAGCCCTCAAGTAACTTTGGTCTTTTTTTTTTCCCCCCTTCTACATTCTTTTTTTTTTTTTTTTTTTTTTTTCTTCCCTTCTACTTTTTGAACAAGTGAGAAACAATGTTCCTAGCATAGAGACTTAATTCAGTAGACAAGTTGGAAACCCTGCTGGTGCTGGATAAGCACCAGCTGACCCTCTTCATACTGTGCCATTTTCTACAGATAGGGTTACTGAACAAATATTTCATGGCTGCACCCCTGCTAAGTTAAAACCTGTATTACTGTGGTTAGCACTTCGTATATAGGATGTTAATGATTTAACTAGGCAACACAGAAGGGAAAAAAGTATCTTTCCTGCTATCTTGCAAATCAGCAGCTATTCATCTTTTATCACCTAAATATATATTAATAAATAAGTAATTAATTAAAAAATAACAGACAACCCATGAATGCAAAGCAGGACTAGAAATGTGCCCTAATCATGGGAAATAGTAATACAGTCGTGACAGAGTTAGTTAGAAGCAAACACCGTACATGCATGTATGTGTGTTACAGTAATGCCATGTTTATGCATGAGATAACAAACACACTTAGGTAACAGCTTTTTCCTCTTGGGCAATGCCTTATAGTCCTACTCCATCAGTGAAAGCCAAGAAACCAACTCTAAGCTCATTTAAGTGGATTTTGTTCTTGGTGATCCATGAAATGTTCTGTCTTTTTATCTGCTCTTTATACTTTTAATGTATTCCCCATAGAACGGAAGTGTACTTTTCCTGCAGTTTAAGACTAAGGTTATAAATAACATCAGTATGGGGTAGTGAGCTTGCAGCTCACATTTTGCTCAATGATTTTCCATAAAACCCATTGATTGTTGTTAAATACAAAAAGCTCCATAGGATCCTCTCACTTCTATGGCCTCCCCTACTGTTTTTTCTTATAAGATACCTCCCTGTAGAAAATAACCTTTATTCAGTCTATACAAGGATACTACTGCTGGGAAATTTGTTTCAAGACTTGTATATCGTTATTCCAAACAACATGTTCTGCAGTATCAACACTAACAAGCAAAGCCAATGATACGAATGCTATTGCTCCCTGTTGCTTAAGTTTTTTTTCTTTCTTATGGTCAGTTGGTAAAGAATGCCTAATACAGGTGGAGTTTTGGCAATTCCCAATTTGTAGCCTGAAGATACTCTTTAATAAACAATACTTCTAAGTGATAAATTGCAGTTCCTTTTGCCTATGCCTAATTTGCCGTCTCCTAATTTCCTCAATCTACCTCATGCCTGAGAAAACCAGTGGGGATTGTTGAATTTTACTAAGCAAAAGGGTTCTTCGCTAATGTATTATCATGAAAACCCAAATAAAGAGGAAATTGGAGCATAGACACAGCTAAGTAAAGCCAAGACATATGGAAGCCTTTGACAAAGGGCAAATTTTGCCACATTTGAGGGGTAAATGGGTAAATGGCTAAGAACAACACGACTGGATGCAGAAGTTGGTCCCAGATATTTGCAAAGTAATAGTGGTTTTTCTTTCCTTTGACCCCTAAGGATGGCTATCATTTGGGGGTGTAATAATCTGCTATGACTATGCATTTCTTGTTAGACACCACGTTATTATGTTCCAGTGGCAGTATGCTGCTACTCAGAAGTAGAAGTTTCAACATTTCTTTTAATGTTAACAAAGGAGATTCAATGGAAAGAGCAGCAACGAAATCAAGCTGAACGACCAACATGACCCAAATATCACTGGGTGCCAAGGATGGACACCTTGCAGCCAGTCCCACACTAGGATGCCAGGCGTGTTATTATTTGAAATTATTATTATTTCGTCTCTTTTTTTGTTTGTGGGAAATGCTTTGTTTGTTGCTGAAGTATTTCCTGCAGCTGCCATGCGCCAAACAGAGTCTCTTAAAGCTGCCAACTCCAGCCATTGAGTTGCTTTGCACCAAGATATTGACTCAGCCAGTCTCATCTCCCATGCACAGCGTGATCAGCTGTGGCAGTGGTGCTCGAGTACTGGGAAAGCTGGAGAGGGCAGCAGCACCAGGCAGTAACTGTCTCCTGGATTAAATATGTCAGCGTGTGGGAGGGACGTGGGTGAAGTAGAGAAATATGAATGGGTGGCATCAGACGAATTGGGCGTAGACATTTTTAATGCATAGTAAGAGAGTATGAACCTGACAAATAAAAGAAACAAAAACTTACATGGCTTGAAGAATGAACTCAGCTCTTCTGCTTGTTTATGAAAAGATGAAAGCTTTGTGTAGCTGCTTTTCCAGATGTCTTATAATACTTGTAAAATCTGGTTTGGCAAAAGACTTTTGATGGCAAAATGATATATAGAAGACCTCATTTACAGGAAATGATATCATTCTGGTACGGGTTGTAGAAATCCCACAATAAACCCAGCTTGGTGCCACAGCATATTAGTAGACTATTATGCTGGGTTTCATCTGGAAAACATGAGTCTGTCTTTGCACGTTGTGGGGGTAGTGAAGATAATTGCAAAGCATCCAGCTGTTTCAGCCGGACACCACTGGAGCTACGGGAATCTGTTTCGGACGCAGAAAAAGGATATAGTGTTAACTTGCAAACGGTGAAAATTGCTGAAAAATGAAAGGAAAGTAAATGTGATATTCAGAGGCTAGTAGCTGCCATTGGTTTGTGTTATTAAAGCTGTGGTATTTGGACCAGATGGGATGGGAAGGGAAACAAAGGGATTAATCGCAAAGAAGAGACGATAAAAAGCAATTGCCTTCGATGTCATTTCCTGTAATTAGATTTTAACCTGAAGGGTTTTGAAGATCGTCAGAAATATGAAAATGGGAGTCATAACCTGTATTATTCAGCGTGCTTAGAATTTTGTTGTAGTATTTGTTTTGTGATAGTTTAAATATCTGGCTATATATATATTAATGGATATAGATATCTGTTAGTTTTGGTAATCCATTGTAAATTATCTCTGCCAGTCAATTAGTCAGGCAGGCAGGAAGTCCCACCCTGGCAGAGCATCAGTGTAAGACTCTTCTTTCTCAATTTTCCCTCAGACACACCATCCTGAGAAGCCACTTTTTCCTACCACAGGAAGCCCAAGAGAACACTATAGCTAGCAGTCTGACAGCCAAACTGAACCCTGGCCTTTTGTATCCTGCCAGGTTTGAAAAGCTGGACATCACCCCTAAAAGTGCCCAGAAGATAAAGCCGGTGCTTGAGCGGTGGATGGCTGAGGCTGAGGCCCGCCATCGAGCAGGTATGCAGAACCTTACCGAGTTTATCGGAAGTGAACCATCCAAAAAGCGCAAGAGGCGTACCTCATTCACGCCACAGGCCCTTGAGATCTTGAATGCTCACTTTGAGAAGAACACGCACCCCTCTGGGCAGGAAATGACAGAGATTGCAGAGAAACTGAACTATGACCGGGAAGTAGTTAGAGTTTGGTTCTGCAATAAGAGGCAAGCACTGAAGAACACAATTAAACGTTTGAAACAGCATGAGCCTGCGACAGCAGTTCCTATGGAGCCCTTAACAGACTCACTGGAAGAAAACTCCTAAAAACAAAGCAAAACAAAACCACACACAAAAAAACCCTGCACCGACAGAAACCTAACCATTCGAACTCTGTGAAAATACCTGTTCATCACCCTTGTAAGTAAATGACTGAGAAAACTACAAGAAGGACAGAACAGTTTATAAATGTCCGTGAGTTTTCCTATATAAAAACAAAACAAAGAACTGCACAACACTTAGCGTGTGTGTCGTAGAATTAGTTCCCCAGAAAAAGAAAAAGCCAGTTGTTTTTTTTTGTTGTTTTTTTTTAATGGACTTAAAGTAAACCAAATAACTGCTGACTTTTTTCTGTATATTATGAAAATGTGAACACATTTTAAGGAAAAAAAAAAAAAGAAAACACGCCAAAAAAAAAAAAAAAAAAAAAAAAAAAAAAAAAAAAACCTTTTATCTGTTTAAAAGAGAATACAAGCCTGCCACCTGGAGGAGTGATTGTAGCCTTTCAGGTATCAAGTGCTGATTCACTAAGAAAACTATTAACCAAAGTCAGAAACATGGAATTGCAAACTAGATTGTTAGTCTACTCTTTTAATGGTGTAAATCTGTGTTACGAATTTTTACATTTGTATTTTACAAAGAGGAAAACAACAGGATTAATTTCTCTCATCCATGGTCACACCCCTGCAGGTGTGTAAAACAGGTGTCAAAGCCATTCCATCATGGTCACCTCCTTTTCTTTTGTTTGTTTTTAGCTGACAGTTATGCAATCTCCAAGTGTTTGGGTGCCAAAAAATCATTTTTTTAATTGTGATTTGCAGGGTTTGGTATTTGTCTTCTAAGGGCGTAAATCTCAGTTGGCATTTCTACTTTTGATTTTTTTTTTATTTAATGACTCTTTTTGCTGCCTTCAGCTCATTCTCCACCCTTTCCCTACAATCCCATAACCCAGTACTGTTTGAAGATATTTAGAAAGAGAAGTGCGACCTGAACACTTTCATACCCATATGCTGAACTACAATAGAGGACAAAGGATTAAGATTGTGTCTGATAAACTGGCAGCCCATTGTCAGCTGCATAGCTTGGGATTTCTCAGTCCTTTAGTTAAGAACCTTGAGAGGCTACCAAAATTCATTTGTAGTATGAACATAAACTGCACACTTGGCACAGTACTGTGTCTTTATCAAGGCTCTGTTTGAAGCAATTTTCTCTCCAAAGTCTGCTAGCCAAAGAAATTTCCTGAGATTCTGATGGAAACAGACAGACAGGCCAAGAAGTGATGAGGGTGTTCTGATCGTTGTGTTACTGTGGCCTGCCTCAGTGGCAGTGCTTCATTTCTTCTGCTTTTTTATTTATTTATTTTCATCCTGATATAGATGTTTGCCCACTGTCAGGATATAGGAAAACCTACTGAATATCTTTTGGGGATAGTGAGGTTGGTGACCTGCAATATGTTTCAGATGAGGAGCTTTCTCTTTAAAGACAATTTGTTTCTATAACTTCCATTTTGATAGGGCAGATGTCTGCTAAAGCACTGTGGACACTGGACATAGGAGCATGAGAAGGCTCATGAGAGAAAAGTGTTGCTGGTTCTAGGTGGGCTGCATCCTGGTCCATGAAGGTCACCGTGATTTTCATCTTGTGATGAAAGCTGCTCCAGCCTATGAGATTCAGCCTATTACTAGGATGGAAGTTACGTCTTAAGCAGAGCTTACCAAAACTTAGCCTTTGCTATTTGGTCCTCGCTGTAGGGATGATAGAGTAAAATTCTGCTGGTGTAACTTTTGCATGCGTTCACTGACTTCAGGGTTGTTGTACTGGACTTTTGCTAACCTGCCCAGGATGCTGAAGAAGGCTCCCAAAGTGCTGGAGTCTACAAATAGCACATCTCATACAGAATTATGTTTTCAAGAACTCAAGGCTATATCCAAAACACAGTGAAAGAAAGACTTCCATTGATTTAACTGGGCTTTGAATCTAGCCCCTGCTATTTTATTAATGGGATTTGCCATGTAACGTGGAGTGTTTGTTTCATTACTGGTGGAGTTTCAAAGCTTCTGAGGCTATCATCTGTGCCAGAAACTGCATCTAAATGTGAGCACTCTCAAAGGTCAGGGTTGGAGAGCGCTGAAGTATTCAGTACTCCAGACTGGGCTCGTATCCAGTGAATGCATCCTAGACTTCAAGCTTCAGCGGGGTATGTTTAAGGATATTTTCAGTATTGCTTTTATGGGAGGAGAGTGAGAATTGTTATTGACTGTTTTCCAACTATTGATATATAAACATCTTCTGGGAAAAAAAAAAATAATAATATAAAATAAAATAAAAAAAAAAACCCTCAGTAGCCACAGGTAAACTGTGCAAGGGCCAAAAAAGCCACTTTACCCAAGCTAAGCATGTGAAGTAGAGAGCAGCAACATCTGCCCCTCTGGGTTACCTTTTTTCCCCTCTATTCACAGGCACCAATTTCCATGGATATATCTGTTTACCTATACTGAACAGAGCTAAACGTACAGCCACAATTCAATTTACATAATGATCAGGAGACCACCCAGAAATGAGGAGGGAAAAACAGTATTTGGAATTGGACACCCTACCCACATCTCCAGCACATGACTAATTGTCTGGCCATTGATGCCATAAACATTTTACTTGTTCATCCACCCTTGAGAGCATCTGCCCATCCCTCATGCCAGTCATCAACAGCCTGGGAACAAAACCATCCAACCATTTGTTGCCTAAAAACAAAATTTCTGATTCTCCCAGAGACTGCTCTAAATTTTGTGATGAAAAAAATCTCCCAAGAAGAAAAGTTAACTAAACAGCATACGAAAGATACTAAATGTTTAAAAATGTGCTGGCGGTGGTTATATAAGGTCTTTTCTGTTCCAAAGTACATATCAGAGGGATATAACTAGGACAGTGAAAATGTGAAATAAATATAAATCGCCAGCTTGGAAGAAAAAATGGTGTTCATCCCAGAGTCTTCAAGTCATTCATGTGCAGAGTTTTTTTTACAGTTTTCTAATTTTATATTATGTTTTGTAAATTATTTATAAAGTGTTGTAATGCTTCTTATATTCATTTTTTTATAAACAAATTTTTGCTATGAGGCATAAATGGTGCCTGAACAGATTCTTAGGAAGATAAATTACATGTGAATCATACATCTTTCGGGGGCCATAAATATTTTGTTTTGTTTCGTTACTGGCAACATTTCTGGATTCCATTTGTAAACAATTTTCATCTATTGATTACATTTGAATACCTTTTAATTTTGCATGTGACTAAAAGATAGATTGCTACCAGCAAATAAAACAGAAGTCTCTTCAGTCATGTGTGAAGGTTTAATGGCTTTCCAATTTATTGATCATTGAATTTTTTTATATATATATATATATATAAAATTATCATTTGAATAATGAACCAAGGGTTCAATTACAGATATGATTTTTGTCTTTTTAAGTTTTTTTTTCACTCAAAAGCTGTTTTGGACAGTTGAAGAAATCCAATGCGTTCAAATGGTTCCAGTTTCTTTATGTTATTAACAAAATAAAAAAGAAAAAAAAAGAAGAAAAAAAAAGTAGAGAGAACAAGAACGCAAAAAGGAGCTAGGAAGGAACAAGTAGAGGCGTATCAAAGAACTCAAGCTATAACCAAAAAGAAATATGTAAAATGCCTTTGCTCGTCTTCTCAATGCTGGACCAAAGCTCAATGTATGTAGGTATATGCACATTGTATAGATATGGCTAAATGTTGCTGACAATCTCGCAATACTAAACTGTTACTATTTAAAAAAAAAAAAAAAAAAAAAAAAAAAAAAGAAGTACAAAAATAAAACTGTTCATCAGTGTTTTACCTCAGCACTCTACTTGTACCCAGTTATTGACCAACATTCAAACAAGAAGATAAGAGCGGAAATTAATTTCCATGTCAATGTTTGACTGTAAAATCTGTTTGGATAACATTTTGTAATGAGCTTTTTGTCATGTGGTTTGCTTGTTTCCAACTTGAGATTATGTGGGCACATTTGTTTATTTATTGTTAAAAAGTGATATTATTATTACTACTATTATTATTATTATTATTATTATTTTTTGTCCTATGTGCTATAATCTACAGAATGGTCACCAGGGTCACTTATGAAGCACTGCAAAGAGATCTGTTTTTCCATGCATGGGGCATGCAGAGGAAAGATGGCAGTATGAAACGGACTGTGTTTTGTTGCTAAAAAGTACTAATTAATTCCAAAAGGAGTTGGCGTGGTGGACTTGTGACCGAGAAACCAAACTGGATATTTAAAAGCTCCTTACTACTCTGACTTTGAAACCAAAGCTGATTTATCTGCACAGGTTGCTTAACATGAAAATAAATAAATAAATAAATAAACTGACAAAAACTGTACTTAATCTAGAGCAATATCTGTATGGTCAGTAAAGCTGCACTTTGTGTATTTCTTAACAGCTTCAGATCTGTCACTTTTAATTTGTACCATAAAAAATAAAGAATTGTTTGACATGAAAAATAAACTTTCATGTGTTTGTCTTAAATCTCATGTATTATTCACATGATCAGAGTTCATGTAATTTCGCATCAGTTCAATACAAAAATAGTTAAAAGCTTAAAGAAAAAAAAGGAAGAAAGAAAATATGTTTGCACCACTGGGCATCACTCCATCTGCAAAACTAGGAATGTTTCTATATCCAGAGAGGGCGCCTACACTGGTGATGTCTTCTTTTCTCCACAGATAAGCAGAGCAGAGGATCTACAGATGGAATACTGTGGGATCAGGTAAGTGAGTGTGTGCTATAGCCCAGGCCAACAGCAGCAGAGCACAGATGGGCACGAAGTCCCCAGCCAGTGAATCTCTCAGTTCTGCTGTGGCTCCCATAGCAAAGCCAGGTAAGGTATGGAAAAGTAATGTGTTGGTAAGCTTGGTTTATCCTTTCAGATGACTTCTGCACTTTTGCAAAGCTCATAAAGTTTGTTCCTCTTTACTTTCAGTGACTGTAATGTTGGACAGCAGAATTCAAGCCATTTGCTCCGAGTTATTGAATTTAGACTGAATGCATGATTCTGAAACGTTAACAGGTTTTGTGAAATAAATTCAGTCGCCTTATAAATTCATTTAATGGCAAAAAATAAGATCTAGAAAAAAAATTCTGACAATATTAGAACAGTAAGAGGAGTGCTAAGGAGGATCTCCATCCTTCACTGGATGTGGTGGGGAACATGACCACCAAGGATAAGGAAAAGGGCCGAGGTTCTCAATGCCTTCTTTACATCTGTCTTTAAAAATTATCCTTGGGGTACTCTACCCCTGACCTGGAAGTCTCAGATGGGAAGCAGAACAATTCCCCTGTGATTCAGATGGAAACTGTTGGAGACCTACTGCACCATGCTGGACTGTCACAAGTATGTGGGGACAGATGGGATCCACCTGAGGATGCTCAGAGAGCTGGCAGAAGTGATTCCCAAGCAGCTTTCCACCATCTATCAGCATTTCTGGTCGATTAGAGAGATCTGAGAGGATTAGAGGCTTATCAATGTACAAGAAGGGTTATGAGGATTCAGAGAACTACGGCCTGTCAGCCAGACCTTGGTGCCAGGAAAGGTTATGGAACTGATCTATTTGAGTGAGACCACGCAGCACATGTGGGACAACTGAAGGATCTGGCCCAGTCTGCATGGGTTCTTGAAAGGCAGTTCGTGTTTGACCAATCTAATCTTCTACAATCAAGTGGTGCACCTAGTGAATGAGGGAGAGGCTGTTGATGAAGGCAAAGCCTTTGATGCTGTCTCCCCCAATATTCTCTTGGGGAAACTGATAGCCCATGCTTGGGCAAGTACACTCTTTGCTGGGTAAAATAATGGCTGGAGGGCCAGGCCCAGAGAGTGGTGATGAACGGAGTTAAATCCAGCTGGTGACCAGTCACAAGTGGTGCTGCCCAGGGGTCAGTGTTGGGGCCTGTTCTGTTTAATACCTTTACTGATGGTCTGGACAAAGGGGCTGAGTGCATCCTCTGTAAGTTCACAGATAACACCAAGCTGGGAGGAAGTATCAAGCTGCCTGGGGATAGGAAGACCCTTCAGGGGGATAGGAAGACCCTTCAGAGGGATCTAGACAGGTTGGACTGCTGGGCCGAAGCCAATGGGATGAAGTTTAACGAGACCAAGAGCTGGGTCCTGCGCTTTGACCACAACTCCAGGCAATGCTATATAGACTTCGGGCAGAGCAGTTGGAAGACTGTGTGAAAGAAATGGACCTGGGTATATTGGTTGATGATCAGCTAAACATGAGCCAGCAGTGTGCTCAGGCAGTTTAAAAGGCCAACAACATCCTGACTTGTACCAGAAATAGGTCTTCTAGCAGGAGCAGGGTGGTGATCACATCCTTGTACTCAGCTCTGGTGAGGCTGGTCCTTGAGTACTGTTTCCAGTTTTGGGCCCTTCACTGCAGGAAAGATACAAGGCCCTGGAGCACGTCCATTGAAGGGCAACAAAGCTGGCGAGGGGCTAAGAGCACACACCTTGTGAGGAACAGCTGACAGAACTGGCACAGTTCGGTCTGGAGAAGAGGAGGCTCAGGGGAAAAGTTGTGGCAAGGTCGGTGTCAGCCTTTTCTCCTGGGTAACTAGTGATAGGATTTGAGGGAATGGCCTCAAGTTGTGCCAGAGGAGGTTCAGGTTGGATATTAGGAAAAATTTCTCCAAAAGATGGGTCAGGCACGGGAACAGGCTGCCCAGGAAGGTGGTTGAGTCACCTTTCCTGGAGGTGTTCAAGAAACATTCAGATGTTGTACTAAGTAACATGGCTTAATGGGGAAATACTGGTGGTGGGTGGATGGTTTAACTAGACAATCTTGTAGACCTTTTACAACATTGGTGATTCTATGATTCTAAGGTTCTGTGATCATTTTGACACTTGGGAACAAAACTTTTGCAAAGCTTTTTTCCCCCTGATTTTGTTGAATATTGTTTTATGCTTCCAGTACCACATGTTCAATAATCAAAAATGAAAGCAAAATATTTATTTGCACACAAAATACAGAGAACATGTGAGATATTTATTTATCTTTAATTTCTCCAGATGGCAATTTCTTTTTTCTCCGCATTTTCTACTGCATTTTCAGGGATACATAAGAAAGATAAAGGGGAAAGGTAAATTTTTTTGTAGACATGATGATACAGGCTTCACAAGTAGGGCAAAAATAATAGGGATGTAGCCGTTTGTTAGACCAGCTAGTGTACGTGGCAAAAGTAGACAAGCTTTTAAGTACAGAAACCCTTCTTAGCTCTAACACAAAAGCAGCTGAATCCAAAGTTGAGCAGAAGTTGAGAGCAAAGAGAAAGAAGGTGTTGTGGTACCATCATGACTTGAAGTCATATTTCAAACTCATCTGTTTACATGGTGCAATGACATGGAATCACAGAATCACAGAATTGTAGGGGTTGGAAGGGACCTCCAGAGATCATCGAGTCCAACCCCCCTGCCAAAGCAGGTTCCCTACATCAGGAGAATGACCCTTTTTACTTTTCTACCAGCTACTAAAATATAAAAAATCTAGTCTTTCATTCAACATGATCAAGCAATCACCACCATCAATTAGAGCACAATTCCCCCTGCCCAATTTAAAAATGCAGAGTTTTATCCTTGAGTGATATTACAAGTATTTTAGGTGCCTTATAGGCACATGATTCTACCTACGATTACTTAAGTAACTTGAATTGTTTAGCCACAAGAAATTCTGACTTTGCAAGTTGAATTGTTTTTACATTGACAACTGAAAGCTCAAAATAAATCCTACTGTAAAGCCAATGAAAGTTAACAGTAAGAAATCACCCCCTCCTTCCTGACTACTTAAGAATAACATTTCTAGAGCTTGGCTGTGGCAGTACTTTGAAGCTCCATAAGTGAAACATTAAGGCAAAGATCTTTAGAAGCACATTTTTTTCTATGGTCTCTCTTTCGCATTTCTTGCAGTAGATAATATATTTGCAATATTCTTATCATAGAAATATATTTGCAATATTCTTATCATAGAATCATAAGTCCTATCTGAGCTCTGCCTCTCCCTCAAGACAGATGAGGTAGAAAGAATGCTGGAACTAAGAGAAGTATGAAGTGAAGGCATGTTTATATGTAGCCTTGTACAACCATTTCATGATCAATCACAGTCTAAATGTGAATCTTGGAGAAAAACTTGCAGTATTAGTAGGGTTTCAGTAAGTAAAGATTGTATTCTGTTAACTGAAACTTCAATTAAACAAGTACTCAGGAAGCCAAACAGACTGATAAAGAGGAAAAGGTCTCTTGGGGTTTAGTTTTTAATCTGAGAATTCAGATTCAATATGAATTGCTCCCATATGAGATCACAGTGTTCTTGAAAATAATTGAGATTCAAGAGTTAGAAATTTTTTTCCTCCTCTCTCCCTGTGCTCTACAGACCTCGAGGTTTGGGTTGTTTCTTTTGCTTTGTTTTGTTCTGTTTTTTTTTTTTTTTTTTTTTTGTTTGTTTTTATTGTTCATTGTCTTTTACTGTTGCCTTTATGACACACTATGTACAATTGTGGTCAGTCACCAGGTAGCTGCCCAACAGTGACTGTGGTTTTTAACTTAGACTCAACTGCTCTGATTTCTTGTGAAATGCCAGTATCAGCCTTTACTAACGAACAAATGCAATTGTAGGGCAGGGCTCATAGCAGCTCATGTAATATCCAGTCCTTCATCTTATTGTGTTCATGCACAAAAACTGCATCTTGTTGTGTTCAGGCACTAAACTAATTCATAAAATCAGAGAATCACAGAATATCCCCAGATGGAAGGGTCCTACAAGGATCGAGTCCAATTCCTGGCTCCACGCACGACCACACAAATTCTATGCATGAGTGCATTGTCCAAACACTCCTTGAACTCTGGTAGCTTTGGGCTTCTAGACTGCCCTGGGGATCTGTTCCATGCCCAGTTCCCTGTCACTGAAGAACCTATTCCTAACACCCACCCTGACTCTCCCCTCAACACAACTCCATGCCCTTTCCTCAGTTTCTGACACTCTCACCAGAGAGCAAAGATTAATGCTGGCCCTCTGCTCTCATCATGAGGAGTTGTAGGTCAGCCTGCTCTTTGACCTGAACGAACCAGGGGACCTCAGCCACTTTCCATACACCTTGCACTCTACACCCTCTCATAGTTTTATGTCCTTCTTATATTGTGGTGCCCAAACTGCATGCAGTGCTGGAGGTGAGGCTGCACAGAACAGAGCACAGTGGTACAACCCCTTTGTCTCACCTGGCTGGCAGTGTGGCCCTGATGCATCACCCCCCGGTACAGTTGGCCCTGATGGCTTCCTGGGCACCCTGCTGACTCAGATTCAACTCGCCACCAACCAGAACCCCAGATCCCTTTCCATGGGGTGGCTCTCCTGTCTCTCATCCCCCAGTTTGTACTTATCACAAGACCAATGGTCTCGAATCTGGACATCAACTGACTTCTCAGTCCAAAAGCCCAACGAGCAGTCACATGCACACTCACTGTGGTTATGTCTTGATTCAAGCCACACACACAAGCATACACATATAGAGGCTCAAGAGGGAGCTGAAAATGGCTTTTGCAGTACTGTAATTCTAAGGACCACATGGGTGGGGCAGTTCTAGAACAACATAAGGTTCTGTTTCTGTGGAGCAGCAGCTTCAAAATGTGGAATGGCTTCCACTGTCACCACCATCCACCAGGTCTGGTCTTGCTTGCTTCTGTTTAGACACCACAGGCTGATGACGTTCAGCTAATGAGCTCCTAGCTTTCAATTAACAAAAATTCCACGCCCCATCCAGCTTATCATCAACAGGAATGTCTCCCACATCATTTGTTCTCTCTCAGTGATGGTTCCTAAAATGATCTCAAGATGCTAAAGGTCTTAAAGAACTGAATAAGAAGGTGATCTGCAGGAACCTTAATAGTGT
Organism: Lagopus leucura; assembly: GCF_019238085.1. Lineage (NCBI taxonomy): Eukaryota > Metazoa > Chordata > Aves > Galliformes > Phasianidae > Lagopus > Lagopus leucura. The sequence goes on along the minus strand of NW_024962334.1, from coordinate 2,307,273 downwards.
GGCAATTTGCAATTGATATCCTGAAGCAGCTTCATTCACTTTTTTTTAATCAGTTGACGAACTTCTGCTGACATTCAATCATTTCTGCTACTTTTTAATGCTATGGACTTTAAAAATCCTGTGTTTGCTTGCACTGTTGATAACATTTCTTATTTGCTGTATAAACAGAAATCTTTCTTTTCACTATCAACTGTTATAAAAAGAAGGCAAAGATATGAGAACTCTAATTTCTTCTCTCAAAGGAGGTACTCAAGTGATTTTTATGCCATCTTGTCTCTGTCCTTTTTACAATTTCAGTGCAATTATATCTTCTTATACAAGGGAGAATGAAAATACCCCCAAAATTGGAGTTACATTTCCTGAAGGAAAGAGGTTATTTCTTGGACACTAACAGCTATTTTCAGTTACTAGCTGTGGAAACATAGGGATAGTGGTTTCAAACAGTATGAGGTGAGATTTAAATTGGACGTAAGGAAGAAGTTTTTTTACAGTAAGGGTGGTGAGGCATTGGAACAGGTTGTCCAGAGAATGGGTGGATGCCTTGTCCCTGGAGACATTCAAGGTCAAATCGATCCAGGCTCTGAGCAGCTTGATCTAGCTATAGGAGTCCCTGTTCATTGCAGGAAAGTTGGACCAGATGACATTTAAAGGTCCCTCCAAACTCAAAAAATTCTATGATTTTATGACCTTATCTCATCATCAATGGTATGTGCATCTTTGACTCTTCAGACAGAGTCATAAGTAGATGCCATAAATGCTGCTGAAGATAATCTGGGGGACAACACTGGGGAAAACAGGGTAAATGCAAGACTAAGAACTGCTAAATATTTTTAAAATGCCATTGTTTATTCCTTTGCATTTAAAATCCTTCCTTCTGAAGGTACCTTAACAAACTCACAATTTGACCACTAATAAGAGAAATTATAGCATTATCATGTCATACCTGTTGTATATCGAGTGCCAAGTAATTGCATCAGTAACCTGACTTTGAGCATTATAAACCAGTCTGGGCATCAAAACTCATCAGGCATTCTGTGTAAGCAGGAACACAAAGAGCAGGGATCAGAGATCTACACCAGCATATACACTTTATGGGTCACCATGTCATCCACGACATTTCTCAACAGGCAATACGTAATTATGACCACCTCTGGAAAAGGCATTTGTTTAAAAAAAAAAAAAAGAAGAGAGAGAGAGAGAGAGAAAGAGGCTAACTGACAGAATATGTTTCTTCCTAAGACATGTTAGAACAGCTGTACACAGTAATAAAAGCCTATCAGTCACTTGGTATCAGCTGAGCATACACTCACTGTACATCAAGCCTGTGAGGAGTCTGTATTATTTATAACATACTTTCTTCTGCTGCGGTTAAAGGTGTAATATCAAAAGCAGGTCCTGTGGCCCCAGACATCAACTGAAGATGAGAGTGTGACAAGTTACATTTATGTCTGGAAATGGCTTGAATTTCTTGCTAAAATTGAAAGCTGCCTGTTCTAAACAAGTTTTAAAATGTTTAAAGGTAGATGTTAAGCTTAAAACTATTTTATTGGAGTAACACAAATAATTTCTCACAAACTAATTTAAATCTTCCTTGATATTTAATCATTCCCAGTTTTTAAAGGGTAGAACAATTTTTCTTCATTATTATTATATAAAAATTGGTTTTTGCTATTTTATTTATTTCAACATATTTTAGTTTTACAGTGTCTAGAAGTGAATGTGTCTATATACAAAAAGACAGCATCTAAGACCTCATCTCAGATAAGTGATCAGTTTTGCAAGTACATAAATGTTTACAGAGACATGTAAGCTTGACATCATGAAGAAACAAAACTCATTTCATGCTTATTTCCTTCAGCTACTTAGACTTCATGTAATTCTAGTCTCAATACACTTCACACATTTTAATTTTTACAACACTGTCCAGTTCAAAATTGACCTGAAAGAAGGGAATAAGCCTCACAGATGTCCTGAAGTTCCTTCAGGTTTAATAGAAATAGCCTAGAGAGGAAAGCGGCAGATTAGAGTCCCAGGTGAAAAAAAGGCTGCACTAAGATCAACACTCATTCAACACAGAGAATCAACAGGGAATTGGAAAAAGACTGCTCTTCTGTAAAATACTCCTCTGTAGGAGAAAAAAAAGGTTGCTCTGAGTTCACAAGCCACCAGAAGATGTGCATCCCTGGAGACCAGATTTCACTAGTCCTGGTGCTCCCAGTGCTGTGCATTTTTCAAGTGATTTATTTACAAATTTCTTCACCAATGAGTCAAAAGTACACAAGCAAGAACCAGTGGGCTGTCTGGTCTTGCATCCCTCCTTTCATGAAGCCCACTGCTAAGCTCTTCAAAGAAAGAAATTTGTTCAGAAATGCATTTAAATTATTATAAATGCGCACAAACTTTTCTCAGCACAACAGGTATGCCTTTGTTTTCTTTAAAACTATTCTTTATTATAGAAAGTCACTGTGTTTAAAAGAAGGTAGTCCATCATTTTCATTTCCAATACAGTAGTTATATTGTAATTTAGGAGAAAAAAAATTCTAGGTGATAAAAGTTCAATTCCATGGTACTAGAAAGGTCATTAAAAGGCAGGGAATAGCATGCTAGTGAAGTATTGTATTTGAAAGTGTATCTTTCTGGTTTAGGATTTAAATCAGAAAAACAGGTTACTTGTGAACACAGGAGACAAATAAGAACAAGTATTCATTCATTAGTTTTACTAAATCTGCAGCAAATTTGAGCCCATTTTTGTTTACTGCGGTCTGCAAGAATATGCATACTGGACGCATTTTATTGAAATTAGTAATTTTGAAGCAGATAAGCCTTGTTTTCTTGCAGTGCTACAATTGTAAGGGTTTAAAAAGGTCAGCTGATCCAAAAAGAATATGAGGTTCTGTTTCTGAGGAGCAGCGGCTTCAAATTGTGAAATGACTTCCACCATGACCTCCACCAGATTTACCTTAGCTAGCTTTGTTGCTTGCTCACTTGAGTGCTGGATCTGGAACTGGATGGGATTTGGACATTTTCTTTCAGTGCTTTCCTCCTCTTTTCATGATCATCTGCTTTCAAAGAATCTCACAAGCTCGCTGCATTTAGTACCTCTGCAGTCAAATGGGTGGGTGAGAAGAGGCCAGCAAAGTCCTTGATGTCTATGGATATTCCAGCACTGTAGCTGCAGTTCTGCATCCAGTAATGCATCCAGTATGCATATGCCAGTGTGGGAGGTACAAATGAGGGGGCAAATTCGTTCCTCAGACGCATGCACTGAGGAGCTGGGAAGTGCAGTGCAGCTGATCTGCCAGTCTCCAAAATGGATAATCTCATATGCACTGATGAAATAGCAAGGCTGACTAATAAATGCAGCTAATAAGGCTAAAACAGTTCTGGAGTCCTTTTCTTTCACGAGCTGTTATGGTCATTGTTAAAGACATTTCAGATAACTAAGGTACGTCTTCCCTCCCTCTGCTTGGTCAATCGCAGTGATTTTCATTTAGATTCCTCACTGTTTCATCCATTTCTTCCCTCTGCCTTTGAGGTTTACAACAAAATCTCACTGGAGACAAAGACTACAAAGATAGCTGGCAGATGCAACCTACAGTCTTCCTGAACACCCTGATACCCACATCAGCTAGGCAACAAGTTTCAAAAGATGACGATCCACATGCTTCTCCTGGTGTAGGCAAATGTGCGACAGTAATAGAATAAGCTATTACTCCTTTTCATCCCTATCCCTACCTGCCCAACATTACTCCCTCTTCAGATGTTGCAGCAGATACGCGCTTGTTCTCACTCACTGACTCATTTCAGTTGCAACAATCTCAATACTTGGTATCCCAATTTTCTAAGCTAACTAGTTTTGCTGCAAATGAAACACACTGAAGACAAATTACACAAACTCCACTGACAATTTGCAGGCAAAGGTGCAAAAGGAAAGGAAAGGAAGAAGAACAAGGCTGAGCACAGAACTGTCATCTAGATCTAAATGCTCACACCATACTCTCCTCCCAAAACAGCAGATAAGTATTCACTGCCTCAGAGTTTCAGTGTGTCCTTTAGGGAGACTCACATCACCTATGATTGTTCTTTGAATTTTCTGCTCCCTTGCATCCTCTCAGTAATATTTAATTTTTTATTTTCCTTCGGCAACATGAAGAACTTGCCATATCCATTCTGGAAGGATAATTATTTTTTTGAGAACTGATATGCCGGAAATACATGTATTTTTCTTAATGAACCTCAGAGATCATTTCCTCTGAATACTGAATTATGTGAGAAGAACTGAAATTTGATCTTGCTTTTCATATCAATATTGAAGCAGTTTGCCCTTTTTCTTTATTAATTTTTTAATATTATGACATGACCAAAGCCCTTCTTTTCCTCTCAGACTCATAAATTCTAACTTAAGCTGACATTCTGGTGGAGAAGAAAAAGTAAAATTCATGATTTTTATTTCATATGGTAAGGTGGCCCTGGACATGAGCATATCTGTGTAGAAAGCCAATCGTTGACCATTTAGCACACTCATTGTTACCCAGGCTGGGAAAAAGTATATTGCATATCTAAAATATCAGACTGGTAGAAAAATCAAGACCTATAATTCTTAATATGTGATATAACACATACAGCAAGAGAGAAAAGAGAAAAAAATCAAGGTGCATACCCTTACATAGACCTTGTCCTTCCATCTCTGACTTCTGACAGAGTGCAAGCCACTATCAAATGTAATAGTGGTTTTCCTTTTACAGATACTGTGCTGCTTTCAACTTGATTTGTCATCAGCAATTTGCCTCACGTAAAACACAAAATGGTGCCCCTCATGTGAAAACAACTTGTAAACTAATAAATAAGAGGAAGAGATATTTAATAATTGATAATAAAACGGAGTAAAACCAGTGACCTTGGCAGGAAACATTCTACGTCTTATTAGAAATTTCTGGAGCCAGTCATCCATCCTCCCTAAATCCATTTCCTGAATGTGTTGCACCCCTTGAATTTATACTTGTTGGCATCAAAGCATGAACATTGCATTTCTGATGTTCTCTGCCTTGCAGTCTATATCCAGCAGACTTTGCTCCTCCTACCAACAATGGCCTCTTTCTCTGTTTTTCCTACATACAGATATATGCTTCTCTAAACTCTCCACAAAACCTAACCGCAGAAATATTTGTGGGTTCAGTAATTTTATTGATCTTGGTAGCCTCAGGTTGCATAGTGCTTGAACACAACTGGAGTTTATGGAGTACTGGCACAAGGTATATATTTCAGAGTTCTTCTTAGAAGCCAGAGGAAAAATGAGGGCCATATTATTCCTTCTACAGCTTTTATGATGGAAAAAAGTGCATTGTAGACAATGATTACTCAGTACCTCGAAGAAAAATCATTGCCATGGACCAAAAAAATCACCTCTTCTACCGTGTTGCTGGCAGTACAACAAACATTCTACACCAGTATTTTTATAAGTAATATTAATCTTCCCTGCTGGAGTTGGCCACTGTCAATGCACTGTCATAGTAAGGCTGTATGTTTAAGCCATTCAGAAGTCCTCCCATTTTAAATATACTACCTTCCAGGTATCTTCCTACCAAACCAATTACATCTACATTTTCTTTCTGCACCTTTTAAAAACTTAACAGGAAAGGATTCTAGATTAACCACATTTACTATGTTCGTATATGTGAATTATATTTGCACAAATTTGCAAATAAGCAAATGTGTTTATGCAAATATATGTAATAGTGTATTTATAGATATATACAAACATGCCTCAGATGTGGCTACTGCAGCCACATTTGAAACCATTGCTGAAAGAATGGTTGAACCACACAATCTTTTTCTAAAGAAATGCCTTGCTATGTTATTTTTTGCTTCAGTTGCACTTTGAAGCATTCACCCCTAAATTGGAGTTTGGGAGGTTCCAGGTTTCAGCAAAAGGTTTCCCATGTCTCCAGAACAAGAGCAGCCTGTTCCTCGAAATAATCCTTCTTAACAATTTCTCTTAATGTATTTGTGTACTTTAAAGGTTCTGCAGCAGCAGCAGCAGGGGAACAGGTCAAGTATTTTTGGTGATTTCATTCCCTATACTGTAGACCTAATTATTTTGGAAGGTTTATTTTCTTTTCATCTTTTCATTCTGCACAAATATGGATTGATTTTTTTTCTTCTGCCATCGCCTGCAGCAAAGTGAAATGCACACATAAAATAACCATATAAAACTCTTAACAACTTTTTTTTTTCAAAGTGTTTTTTTTTACACATCCTCCTGGAACAAAATTCACGAAGGTTCGTTGTTGTTGGGTGGGGAGCCAAGTTGAAAGAAGGGGATTTTAATACAAGTTAGTTGCAAGTTAGGATATTAATACATCTAACTTTGGAGCAGTTTTAAAATAATAAGTCCTCTTATGAGCAGGTGAAAAAAGGGAGTGAGCAGGAGATCATTTGGAGATTAGACTATAAGTGACGTCAAAGGCACTAAATGACAATTGAGGCTTGAATGAAAACTGAAAAAAAAGTCTTGTATCTGTGTTGAAACTCACTGGAGAATTTTGATTAGTGACCTTTCAGTGTTGCTTTCTGAAGACATTTGGGATTTTGAGCTGCAGTGCCATCTTTACTGTCCAAGTTTAAAACTCAATCTCTTACTTACACTAAGTCTGAAGGGACAGAAGCACTGTCTTCCCTAGCTACTTTTAGGGAGTTTACTTAAAGCATAGATAAGGAAAAAAAACAGAAGCATATCACTGGGATGTAAAAGAAACTATCTCTGTATTCAGACTTCAAAACACAAGGGTAGTCTGGTTTCCTCCCAGATGTCGTGAAGATGTCCAGTTCAGCATTGAACAGCAAGTTATGTCATGAAATAGATGAAATTCAGACATAAAATATCCTGCCAAGATAAATTCTCACTACTGGAAATTACTTGAAGCAATCTGTGCTGGTGTTGAATGATGTCAGCTGTTGGTTATTTTCCACTACCCAATACAATCTGAAGTAACAGGGCTGCTAACATTAAAGCACATAATTTGTAAGGAACACTCATGTTGTCAATCCAAACAGCCGGGGGACACAAAAATAGGGCACAGCCCTGTTGATAAGGACTTGGAGGTATCAGTGGATGGTAAGCTGGACATGAGCCAGCAATGTGCCCTCACAGCCCAGAAAACCATCCTTATCTTGGGCTGCATCAAAAGAAGTGTGGTTAGCAGATCGAGGGAGGTGCTCCTGTCCCTCCACTCCGAGCTGGTGAGGCCTCACCTACTGCATTCCAGTGTGGAGTCCTCAGTACAGGAGAGATGTAGACCTGCTGGAGATGGCTACAGAAATGATCCAAGGGATGGAACTTTCCCTCTGAGGACAGGCTGAGAGAGCTGGGGCTGTTCAGCAAGGAGATAGACATTTTCAATCTCTAAAGGAGGGCTACAAGAAAGAATGGGACAAACTCTTCAGCGGGGTCAGTTGTGACAGGACCAGGGGAAATGGTTTCAAACGAAATGAGAGGAGATTTAGATTGGACGTAAGGAATTTGGTTTTTTTTTATCCTAAAAGTAGTGAGGCACTGGAAAAGGTTGCTCAGAGAGGTAGTGGATGCCTTGAAGGGTCTCTTCCAACCCATATAATTCTATGATTCTATGAACCGCTAGGAAGTTGGTAAGAATGTACGCACAACCTCCAACGTGCTGAAACAATCTCTGTTTGCATTTTGGCAGAAAACCTCAAAGAAGAGACATATGGATGCTTAAACCTCTTTGCTCCCCAGAAGGGCAGAAGTCATCCCAGTCCTGGGTCAGACCACTCCTCCTGGCACCAGAGTGAAGCATTCAGATGAACACAGAGTGAGCAGGAACAGGTCTTTGGGGGTTGGACGTCTGACAAACTAAAGCATGCATCTCCTGATTGTCTTTGTCAGCTCTTAGTAGACAATGTTTTAACATTTACAGGTAACTGAGTGCTGCCATTTCCAATACACTTGCAGTAAGAATCTCTCTCATCATTAATTTTACAGACCTCTATAGATGTTAAAATGGTGTTGACATTTAAAACACGCCAACTCTAATACTTGCAACCAACAGAGACGCCTGCATATTTGAAAATAAAGTTCCACTCTGCTGACAATTATTCAGGTTTCCAGAATTCAGCATTTATCTTTGTAGGTAATGTGCATGTGTGCCTGTGTATGAATGTATTAGCAAATACACGGGAAGCCAAAGAGGCAATGTTAAAAACAAGTTTGCTGATGACACTGAAATGGGAGGTGCTCTCCATAGAGACAAGAGGCTTTCAAAGGGATCCTCATGGATAGGAGCTGGAACAGTCATCAACAGTATGAAAATCAACAAAGGTAAATGCCTGTGTCCTGCACCTGGAACAGAGCAATGCAGGCACACGTGGGGAATGAATTGCTGAGAGCAAATCTGCAGTGAGGGACCACTGAGTGGTGCCAGCAGGTTCAGCAGGAGACAACATTGTGCCTGGTAACCAAGGGATAAACTGAATTTTGGTGTGTATTAAACACAGCACAGCCAGCTCGTCCCAATATATTTACTGTCTGTGAAGCTTCACTTTGAATATTGAGTACAGTTCTGGACTCTATAACATCAAAATAATGTTAACACCCTTGAAATCACCCAGAGGAGGCACTAAAGCTGGAAGGCATGTCCTGTGATGAGAGGCTGAGTCCACCCAGGCTGATCAGCCTTAAGAAGGGAAGGATATGGGGTGTCATCATCGCTCTCTGCAGCTCCCTGAGGAAGGGAAGCAGCAGGGGGTGCCTGGCTCTGCTCCTGAGCATCAATGGTAAGTAAGGTGGGAACAGCACAAAGCTGCACCAGGAGAGGGTCAGACTGAGCACTGGGAAAGAAAATTGTGCCACAAGAGTGGTCAGGCATTGAAATAACTTCCTGGAGATGTCGTTGGTGCCCTGTGCCTGTCAGTTTTCAGGAGGCACTTGGATAATGCCCTCATTAATGTGCTTTAACTTTTGGTTAGCACTGAAGTGGTCTGAAAATTGAGGCCAATGAAGGTCCTTTCAAACTTAACTATTCTCCTGTATTCTAACTATAAAATTTCCACAAGAAGCTGCACCAGATTTTGGCATACTCTAACCTCCTGACCATGCTGGGATGAAGCTAGTACATTTATCTCACATGTGCTACCAACTAAATGTTAGTCCTTTCTCAGCAAAGCTGATGACAAACAAGGACTGTCCCCCTGTTTATAGGGCTCGGAACAAAGGCTTGAGACATCGGGAGGCCATGGTGATGTCATTCTAAGAATGTCCCATGGTGACCAAAACATGGCGGTGTTGGGAGTTGGGGCCTATGGGCTGAGAGTTGCCCCAGTTCTGAAGGAGGAAGCGGGGGGGAGATGAGGACCCCTTTCCTGGGGACGGCTCCCTCATACCCTTTTGCTTACTGAAGAGAATGGCTTCCCCTTGGGCACAGGGACCTGCAGGGGCTCCAGTCAATGTATGGGGACCCTTCAGTGAGAGGGTTGCAAGTGTGTCCCAAGAGGGCTGGGGGTGTCCGCTGTCCCTGCCCAGCTGCCTGCAAGTGGAGGCACCTGGATGTGGAGTTGCTACTCTCATTAGCTGCAAACCATGTGAAGGGCTGAGCAGCAATTAATCCACTGGACTGGGTATGGTTGCCAGGCAGATCTATAGATTTTGTTAACTGAAGACATAGGGATTAATCCTTAGTAAAACATCAGAGCAAAAAAATCAGCTCAAAAATTCTTCAACTCAGAGTTCATGTTAAAATTACGCTCCCAGATGAAAAGGTATCTATGCACAATGCCCTACAAGCCATATACAGCCTTCTTTGTGTATCTGCTTAGGCTTTTGAGCTACATAGGATACAGAGGATAAAGATATATCCAAAAAACATCTTTGGAGGTACCTCTGCACACATTATCCACCTGTTTGAGGAAATTATTTTGGGTAGCAGAACAAGTTGGCTATGATCTCTCAGGGTTCTGATGTTTTACTGAGGATTAATCCCTGTGTCTTCAGTTAACAGAATCTGTAAAGCTGCCTGGAACTGGTGCCCAGAGAGGCTGGAGAGCTCCATCATGCCCAGGGAATCCAAACTAGTCTAAGCTTGGCTGAAAGAAACACCTCTCCTATGAAGAAAGGCTGTGAGATTTCAGCCTAAAGGAGGCTGTGGTGATATGTTATTGCAGCCTTTTGATACATATAGGGATTTATAGATCTAAGGAGGATCTAAGAAAGATGGAGAAAAGCTTTTCCTCCTGGCCTGCAGTGACAGAACCTAAGTTTAAACCTAAAGAGAGTTCAGATCATGAGTGTCCAGCCTTTTGGTTATATATAAACAGGAGGGGGAACAGATGTTTACAAGGGTGGATAATGATAGGACAAGGGGAATGGTTTTAAACTTAGGTTGGATATTAGGAGGAAGTTTTTCACCCAGAGGGTGGTGAGGCACTGGAACAGGTTGCCCAAGGAGGCTGTGGATGCCCCATCCCTGCAGGCATTCAAGGCCAGGCTGGATGTGGCTCTGGGCAGCCTGGGCTGCTGGTTGGTGATCCTGCCTGTGGCAGCAGGGTTGAGACTAGATGATTATTGTGGTCCTCTTCAACCCAGGCCATTCTATGATTCTATGATTCTATCAACCTCTATTGTCATACTACCAACATCTGCCTCTGATGTCATGGGCCGACTTAATAACACAGGAGGCATTACTTTCAGAACAGTTCTCATGAATTATATAATATAGTCAATGTATATAGGTAACAAAACATTTTTACTTTTAATATGTTTTTTAAAACATAAAAAAGAGAGCAACAAAACCATAAAATGAGTGGGATATTTGTCCTCGTTATGAAACTACTGACTCATTCTGATTTGATGGCAGTGGCTGCCATTCTCAGTGAGCTCTCAAGGTGTTCATCAAAGATTTTATATGAAATTTTACTTCTACTGTACTTCATCCTTCAAAACAGTTGTTCATAGATGTAGATATCTCTCTGTGGTAAGATAGGGCTTATAGGTAAAGATAACCAATCAGATTTTTTTTTTAGTTCAATGTCTGAGTGCAACTTCACACATTCTCTTTGAAAAGTTGCAGGTCATGCATTTATGTTAACTGTAGAGTTGCAAATATAACAAAATAGTGATAATTTTTTTTTTTTTTTTTTTTTTTTTTTTTTTTTTTTTTTCCATTTTAAGACCTGTTCTCAAATTCCTTTATCAGAATGGAAAGCAAAGCTTTTTATGTTTTACTATTCACAGGATCAGCCAGTGTATTAAAATACATGAAATTGTTTGCCTTTACTTGAGCTGGCACTGCAGTGTCCTGATTTCAGCCCAGAAAGGGCTAATAGCACGCTGATGTTTGGTCACTGCCAAGTGACAGCTGTGTGTCTGGGGCAGGGCTCAGCAGGGAAGAGCCACTGCCATGATGGCAAGGGGCACAGGCTAAGCTGCACTGTGAGCTGTGCCAGGCTGCATGCAGCCTTGGGGCCATGGGTTGGACAAGTTTGTCTTAGAATAAATGTAAGGTAGAAATCCTTCCCTTTGAGAACAGCGAGACAGAGGAAAAGTTTCCCAGAGAAGCTGTGGATGATCCATCAGTGGAAGTATTCAATGCCAGGTTGGGTGTGGTTTTGGACCAACCTCATTCAGAGAAAGGTGTCCCTACCCATGGCTGGGAGAGATTAGATTATTTTTGAAACTTGTTTTCAACACAGACCATTCTGTGTACAAAGAATCACAGCCAAAGAACCAACAAGTAGTCCTCTAAAGATGTGTCCTGTTCAGTGTTCTGTTCCCAAAATCTGCAGGAGCCAAAGGGAGCAAATGAGCTCAGAAGAAGCTATAAGGTAACATCCATTCTCATTAGTCCAGAGGACAGTTTAATAGCCAGTATTACATCCTGTATCTATATGAGGCATGAAAGAAAATCACTGGAAGCACCAGGAGAAGGAGAATGTGTTGACCCTCTGGTACAATGGAATCATGAACATAGCAGGTCATCACCAAAAACACCAACAAAATCAACTACATTTTCCTTAGTTCCAAAACAGTTTGCTTGATTTCTTGGCACACTGTTTGCAATTTAGTCACTGCACAGAAACAGAATCACCTTCCTTTCCTCTTTACCTGATATTAGGTGTCAAACGCTTTCCTGGTGCTTGAGGTACATAGGGGTCAAGCGATGGGATCCTTATGGGCCCCTTCCTATTCAGGATGTTCTATTCTGTGTTGTCTACCTGGGTTTCAGTGAAGTATTTAACACTGTTTCCAACACCCTTCTCTGAGAGAATTCTAGCTGCTCCTGGCTTGGATGTATGTATAGTTTGCTGGGTGAAGAACTGGCTGGGTGGCCAAGCTGAACATATCACAGTGAATGGAGTTCAGTCCAGTTGGTGGCCAGTAACCTTTGGCACTCCCGGGGCTCAGGACTATGGCCAGGTTTGTTTAACATTTTTATCAGTGAATGAGAGGATTGAGCATACCTTCATTAAGTTTGCTGAAACCACCACATTGGGCAGGATTGTTGATCTGAGTGAGGGTAGGAGAGCTCTGCAGAGGGGATTGATAGGCTACATCAATGGGCCGAGTCCAATCACATTAATAAGACTAAATTGCACCCACTGATATTCATCATTGTTTGTTGAACATTTTTATGGAGCCCAAATTTTGGATGTCAGCACAGCGACACAATGGGTGTTGTGTTTCAGCAGTTGTGACAGTAACGTGAAAGACAAGCCATGTTCCTGCAGCCATGAAATGAAGAGCATCTCAATGAGCTCATCGTCATGAATCTGCTCATGGTAGTGACTACGTTGAAAAACCGGTGTTTTCTAGCTGTGAATGTGCTCTATCAAATAGTGTTATTGTGCTCTTTTTATCTCTAGCTTTCATAGAAATCAACTGGGGGCATTATTTTCAGAGTAACATACATATATATATATACATAACTTACATATACATCACTATAAACATGATTCTTGTTCTTCAGGCTGGAGTTCTCAAAAGAAGAGGATGAGGATAGAGCGGGTGAATGAAAGAACAGAGCAGAATGTGAAGTAGAAAGGGAAAGCAGGGAAATAAAAACAGGAGTGGGGAGAAAGGGTGTCAAAGAGGTGGAAAGGGAGAATAAACAGAGTTTAGACCTTAGGAACACATTTACTGCTATTTGGCAACCTAATTTGATACCTTTTTTTTTATTTTGTTGACAATATACACACTTACTCATCAATGCTAGAGCACCACAGGACAGTTCAGGTTGCTCCTTAGTTGCAAGCAGGGAGATCTAACCTAAGCCGATGAAACAGCTACTTCTCTAATTAAACAACTCACCTTTGGAGCAATACAAAGCAAGAAGAATATTTGAAAGGATATGTACAGAAAGTGCACACTATGTTTTTGATCTTTTATTTTCCCTGGCTGTATACTATATGGGATATGCTCAACGCTATGTCTTACACCTTGTGCATCCTTATGTAGGAGTGACTGATAATGAATTAATAATATATTTTCTCAGAGAGGATCTGAAGTGAAGCTCTGAAGTCAAAATGCAGGCCTCTAGCTTCTATCTGAAAGTGGAAAACACTTCCTTCACTAGCCACTTCAAAAGGAGCAGGTGGGGACTCAACATGCTTTTAAAATAAGTTGAAAGTAGGGATTCTAAAGGTGATTTACTTTTAACGCCATCTTTCTCCCCCTACCATAAATACTGATGCTAGCTGAACGTTCTTGGTGAAGTGTGCTACATCTCACACTTAAAGTCCTAGGCAATTTGACTACAGGCTTGCGGGTGTCAAAATTTAGTCCAGAAAGTCTATACTCTGCATGGATACTTTTCTACTTCTGAAATTTGAAAAATAAATAATTTTCATGTTATAATTTCTACTGCCCACACTGCAAAGTGCAGCAGCAGGAAGCTAGGGAATTTGCTCAGCTACTGATTCTGTTGAAAAAGCAAGGTATTTCTCCTGTTGACCTTGACTTTAAAGGGTGGTTTCTTATGACTTTTGAAGCTGCTGATGATACTGAGGACAAAGAATTATTATCAGGGCTCCCCTTAGAATCAGGGACCGATTCTGGTACTGGGCTCTTCCCCTGATTGCATCACCCCTTCTCTTTCAGGAACATTCAGCCAGTTACATTACTTGTAGAGCCTGATGAAGACATGAAGGACATTTTGTCCACATGGAAGTATCAAAGCATCAGACAGCCTCAGTGTGGAAGATGTACAGGGGGCTCACATAGGTCTCTGTGAAGAACCCAAGCACTATTCCCACCCTTGTCAGGCAGAGAAAGATGGTAACGTGTGCTGCTACCACATGACTGGGTCCTAATATAAGCCTTTAGGCAAATGATTATATAAATAAATGTGGACAAGCAGCTTCTGAGAATAAAAGTTCACCCTTTTCGGGACAAGAAACCTGTAGAAATCAGAAGGTCAAGTCCTTAACAAATATTTTAAAACTTATTAGTATTTTGATGGCTGGGATGTGATTGATTTTTGCTTTCTTTGTCCCTTCTCCATTAGTTTTTTAATCAAAATGAAATCCAATCACAGTTACTACAGCTCTGCTGACAGATGGTAGCTTGATAAGCCATGCTTGTGTGATACTGGTCATCATTTGCCTGCAGTCTATGCCATAGCTGGCAGCCTTCATCTGATCTCGAAAGCTTTATTAATGTAACTTAATTTAGCTCAGAAATCACTCCAGTAACTTTCCTAGCTCTACTGTGAGACATTATCTTACATCAGATTAAGTTAACAGCTGACCAACTAAACACAAGCTTCTCCTTGAGCCTTTGAAGTTTTGCCTTGTAGGCTCAAAAGTGAGTGAGTATAAAGTTTAAGAACACTTGAAGAAATGTCAAGTTACAGTGGTTGAAAACCACACTGTCCTACCATCAAGCCCCAGTAACAGGCTGAGCACACGCTCTTGTGAAGTAAAACACAACAGCTTAAATATCCCCTTGCTACCTAACCTAGAGATTAACCTGTTTCATTAAAATGCAAACCAGTGTGTGTTACCTTGAAGGCAGACTGACCTCAGGCAGCACATATGGTCAGTTAGCACATCTCAGCTTATGGGTACAATCAGTTCAACAGCTTGCTGTTTCGAAGCAGCTTCACATGCTAAGTGCATTAACCATTGCCATATTTTAACCACTTGAAGGTTGAAAGGCATTTCAATTTGAAAATTTCTCATAGCTTTAATAAGCTTGATTCTGTCACAGTCTGCCTAAAAGCAGTGAAATTCACCTTTTGGAACAGAAGCACAAATGGATGTGTCTTTGATGTGTTTAGAGCTACAAAAGTTTGATGTTTTCAATTAAAACAAGTGCTATTTACTTCTACACTTACGGGTAATAGAGCACTTTTGACTTTTACAAAGTGCGTGTTATTAAAGCACTTTGCTAATGTACAAAGGCACTTTCATAAAACAAGGAAGAAAAGAAGCAGTTCTCTTTCAAACTGTCTCTGGAAAATGAGATGAAAGTAGGAAAAAAGCTTACAAGAAAAGAGTTCTTTAACAATGAGAGAGCTGTCTTCAGCTGTTCCTGTGTATGATTTCAGTCATCGTCTTTATGCCTAGAAGCACTTTTATAAACATTTGTAACAATTTAAACACATTCTATCACTCAAAACTTTTCACACAAGGGCTCTTCACCCTAACCTTTTTGATGAGGCCAGAAAACACTTATCTTGCCGTTTCCAAGGTATCCCTAAAATAGTACAATGGAAAATAATAAAGCACTGTTAGTGTTCTGAAGTAACTAGTCCTGGTTTATTTCTGAATATCATCACTGAAGCTCCATGTGGACCTCTTACTTCTGCATATCTCCGCTTATTTATTTTCATCAACTATTTTCTGTGCTATTCTCTGGAATTGAGGTTTTCAGGAATTTAGCTCCCAATTCAGGAGGCACAGGATGAGATTCAGCCTTTTCTGAATCCGTTTTCCTCTTCCGCATTTCTTGTCCTCTCTTGAATTTAGCACAGACAGTGACAGAGTTCCACCACTCTGAAATTTGCACAGTCAGGTTTGCAACTCTTAATTATCTGTTACAGTATTCCTAAAAACATAATGGTTTTGTTAGGCCTGTGGTCGTTCAGCTGGCGGACGGGCTGGTGTGATTTTCCCCAAACTTCTTCCTCTTAGGCCAAGAATGGCTTTTGTATTTATTCCATTCCCTATAAAGCTAAAAGGCTGCTTTATAGCGAAGGGGGGAGGGGAGAAATGGTTTCCAACAATATAACTCTCAATTTGTGAGTGTCTCTAAAATGGCAGAGAAGAAAAAAAAAAGAAAAAAAAAAAGTATTATTCTTCAGGTCATATAGCAATGTTTCCAGTAATGTGGCGTTTCTAATGGAGAAATCATCAGCAGAGATGTTGTTATTTTTTCTGCAAAGACCTTTGTGCAAAATGCTTAAAACCTCTTCCATTTCAGTTTCAGAATAAGGCAAAAGGATGGGCACCTTGCCCGCTCTCTCTTAAATGTATGTATTGCTTCTCATCTATAGGAAAGGAGCTTTAACCTGGGAATGGTGATTACACTGCATTATTTTGCTTCTGCAGTAGTATCATCAAAAACAAAAATGCCCTGTCCTAGTTTTCTATTAAAAAACAGATTCTGATGGCTTCTTCTTCACACCTTGTCCCATCAATCTTCCTTTCTCTAAGTGATTTCTAGCTTTTCATTCTGTTGTGTTTTATTGTTTCATAATGGCAGATTTTTCATCTCTTCTCATTGGTGTAAGTAGTCAAATAAATAGAACAATCACAAAAAACAGATGTTTAATACAGAGCATGTGGAGAAGCAGATACAAAGGAGTTTGTCTTGTAAGAGAATCCAAAACCGAGGAATAGCTCTTGTAGCTAGACTTCTAAGCACAGAACCAAAAAGCACTGTTTTGGGAAAGGATGCATTTTTATGCTTGTTTGTGTGTAAGCATTTATTTCTTTATTTACTGTAGGATAAAATGTCACCTCATAAAAGCATCAGCTGCAACTACAGATGCTATTACAGGTTGTGTATTATTAGCACCCAAGAGTGCTGGGGTGAGGAAAAGGTGCAGGAACAGCAGGGGACTGTTGCCATAAACAGGATTTCACAGAGTCATGGGTCCTTTCAGAGACATCTCCAGCTTACATTACTTCTAAAGTTAGCATTATTTCTCCATTCCAAATAGTAAGAAATAAAACATCAGACCGTAAACACTCCCCCAGTGACTAAGTGTGTTGTTTGAGTTTTTTCTCCTCCTGCTTCCTTGCCCCCCACTACTTTGCAGAAAGAAAAGACACTAAAAGTTCCTTCTGTGAGTTGCCAAGGTGCTCCCAGCCCATTGTGCAGAATCATTGTCAGGTTAAATTAGGGAGTACAGACTCCATGAGTGTAAAAAAATCAATACTTGATGGAAGATTGCTCCCCGGAAAATCTGTTTTGATTCCAGGATTAATTCGCGACCAAAGGCTTCTGCAAAATGACATGCCATTAGTCAGAAAATGAACACATTCTACCCTTGAAATTGGATGGAAATATGTCAGGTGATTGACCTATTCATTCTCTTCGCTCTCTGGGCAGAGAGAGTAGGTGTGGTAGCTGTGAATTAGGCCTGCGAACCAGGTCCATTTTCCAAGCAGTAAGAAAAAAAAAGAAGAAAAAAAAAGTCCGATGTGAATTGCAAGTATTCTCTAGGCCATTGTTGTAACGCTACTGCAAATGCATTCCGTCAAGGTGAATGCATTTGTCTGGAAGGCCTGACTCTCTTGTGTTTTCTAAATCTCAGAATAAACCATACTAAAAATCTTAAAATAAAGCAGGGATTTTTTTTCTTCCACAAAAAAGGCTTGCAATATTAATGACAGTGTAATTTGTTTGCCATATATAAAGTAACATTCCATCCCCCTCCCTTTACTCACTGTTTTCTCCTGAAAAAACTTTTAGGAGACAAATCCAGTGCTTTGGCTGTGATGGCTGCTCCGTATTCTGGCCTCTTGGGCCGGTCCCACTGGTAATGACAGTGGCAAGACATGAGCTGCACAAGCAACTACATCCCTCCCTTGCAAGGTGTCAAGTCCTAGGACAAAAGGGCATTTTAATCTTTGTGTTTATGTATTCTTGGTTTGAACTATGACTGCTTACACTGTTGAAACCTGCTGAATATGTGGAACTGGAAGGTCGTGATATTAGATATTTCTATTTATTTATCTGATATGGAATTGCCAAGGTGAAGCTCACCTCTTGTTAGACAGACTTCTCCAGTGGAGAGAGAAATTCCAGCAGCTGACTCTTGGGCAACAGCATTAGACCTAATAGCAGGGTGGGGAGGCTCCCTGTCACTTGCAGCAATCGGATGGCTTTATCCTAAAAGTGTTAAAGAATGAGGAATTGAGACATGGGCTTAGCTCTTTCGGAAAGAAGGAAGTCACCACCAGTTTTCTTTCCTCTGAATATCCCTGCCAGTTGGTGCCCGCATTAGGATTTAGGCAATCTGGAGTTTTGCTTTAAAAACACCCAGAGAAAATATAGCAAGCACATGAATGAAGAGAGAGAAGTGATTATCAAAAGATATGTTGGCTCTGTATAAACACTCAGTAGCAACCTAAGGTACCAAACTACTAAGCACTGACATATCACGGGACTAATTCTCTAAAAATTAGACACTCCTATAGCTATAAACCTCATCCAATAAAAATGGCTTTAAAGTAACTTTTGAGAATTTTGGACCTTATCTGTGAAATTCCACAGGTTTATTGCCCATTTCAAATGTGCTATAATGTCCGTTGGTTTTCTCATAAAGATTCTGCAATAAAGACTGAACTTACACTTTTAATTTTAACCTCCAGTTATGGTGGAGATAAAATTCATTCAGATTTTTGGGAGCACCTACTGTGTAAAGAGCACATCAGTAAACGTCATGATTCATCTGCGGTAACACAGTTTGCTGCATTGACGGCTTCAATTCTCATCTTCTACAGCAGGATAAGCTAGGCTTTTCAACGTGGCCATTGATACCCATGGAGGAAAAGAGCTATTTCTTAGTAGTACCATTAGATGCTACCATAAGTTGCTCATGATTCCAGTATCACCTGGAATGCACAACTAATCTTTCTTTTTCCGAGGATTTCATAAGCTAAGCGTCCCCCAAGAAAACCATTTAGAATTACAACGCTGAGCTTAAAATCAGGATGAGTCTTTGCTCTCCCTCTATTACAGCGATTCTCACTGACAACACATTTCAGCATTTTTATTATAAATGTACACCAGACAAATCTTGTAACCTTCTGGTCAAGAACAGAGGACCTATCAGACATGTTACACAGAATTAACACTTATTTCTACTTCACGGGAATCCTGGAAAAATAAAACCATCAAAAAAGCAAAAGAGAGTAATTTAATATATTATTATTATACTGCAGGATTAGCTGTTCACTTCAAAGTCTGTATTGCAATGACAATAGTCTGGTAATTAAAATAACTCGTCTTTAATCCAAAAGCCAGGGCAGTCACAGTTTCATTTAAAGAAATAATCACTGTGAACAGAATTTGTCTCTGCTTCTGTTTTCCTATCTAATAGCAGGATGTTGTGTTTCCTTGTACTGGAGAAAGAGGAACCTTGCAAAGAGGGAGTCAATCCACAGTAACCTTACCGGGCAAATTGTCATCCACAGGTCCCCCCCACTTGCTTTCAAATTCCATCTTTCACTTCATTCATCTATATTTTCTGAGTTCCTCTCCTCTTTGGTATTTTGGACCACTGAACTCTAAGCACCACTGCTTACAGGTTGATCATCAGACTAGGTGTGTGATCCCTATCTTCCTTATGTGAGACTAGAAAATAGAAGGAGGCAAGAAGGAAGAGATTTGCTCAAATATTTTCAATTTCTATGGAAATATTTCTCACTGAAAAGAAAAATAATTAGGGACTACGAAGCCAAGATTTTGTTTATAAGATGGCCACCTTGACTAAGTTACAGAGGGAAAAAAGAATTGTATATGCAATTCTGGGGGTACTCATGCAATTCTCGATCCAGTGCCAGTAGAGATGTTTTTCCTCTTTCCAATCATTGATAGCCAAGATTTGCTCTTAATGAATAAAGAATTTGCATTAAGATGGCAAATTATTCTAAGAGCATTGGTGGAGCTTGTCCTTCAAAGAAAATAAGTTCCTGAGAGCATCCAAAAGTGCATTCAAAAATGATTCCTAAATGTCAGTCAAGTTGTGTGATTCAAAGAAAAACTTCAATGCATCCATACCAAACACTCATTCTTCCTGTTCTCATCTGATTCTCTCCCCTCTTCCAAAACACAGGAGTAAGCTTCCCCTAGGACAGTTTCTGTCCATATGATAGATATGATAGCTGGTTACATACAATCAGAAAAACAAACTCATCTTGACCACAATCTATCAGAAACTCTTCTTCTTCCACTTATAACTGCAGGTTGTGTCTGCCTCATGTCCAATTGTGAGCTTTTGAGCTCTCTGGAAATCAACATTTGAGTACGTGACATTTACAATAATATGATCAAAACCTGAAATTTAGAAAAAAAAATAATTAAGCTTTTCTAATAAATATGCTTTAAAAATAAGGTATAATTGTAGTGACCTGAAATCTAGATATCCTTTTATTAAAATGCTATTAAAGATGCATATATTTCTTTCGAGAGAATGAAAATAGACTTTGAAGCTAATGATTAGCAGAAGGGTGGAAATCCTGCAAAGCCAGAAAATTGACTGCATGGTACAATCAAGTGTCTTTGTGATTCTAAATGCTTTCTTAGAAAAATCCCTATAAATCAGTGACTCTACAAGAAAAACTAAAGGAAGGTGAACTCCTGGCATAGGTTCCAATCGCAGTTTGCACATACAGTTCATAACAGTTAATGACATTTTTCTTCTCTTCAATTTCACAGTAAAAAAAAAAAGATAAAAAGGAAAACTGTGAGGATTTGTCTACAGCACGATGACTGTGGTCAATATCTTGCTATTTGCTCTGTCAACACCATCAAAATATTGTTTAATAATTTAGAAGCAACCATGTAATTTTGTTCCCCAGAAGTAGCAAATTAGGCACTTACTAAATAATTGACAAAAATACTTAATTCTAGGGATGTCTTGAGGAACATACTATTATCTGACAGTTTTTAAAACTTTTCCTTGCATTAGTGATCATATTTTTGAATTGTTTTCATGCCACTTCTTCCCAACATAGGAAACTACACAGCTTGAGACTTCGGCCTTCTCATTTTCAGTAACTAACCATCTTCTCACACAAAAATAGAGAGGAAGTCATGCAGAGGGTTTATTAAAAGGTAGATATATGGGGTGAAACATTCACATAGGCAGGGGTACGCACGTTCAGGCATCATATCATAACGAATTAAGTTTGTATGCCTGTTTCCATGAAGACAACGCAAAAATTAGAATTTCAAGGGTACAAACCTGAATGTATTGAATGACTTGTATGTTTTAAAACATTTTCTTGAGAAATAGCATAGTAAATGTCAACAATTTTAAAAATATATTACTACAGTTTTGTAGGCAACTTGAAGAAGGCAGTTTTAAACAATACAGCAAACCATACCTTTAAAAATCTATACTAGGAAAGCATGCTCATAGTTTCATGCAGTTGTTTTCTTCAGATAAGCTGAAATACTAGTATCAAAATGCATTAAAATCACCTGTAATGTGAACATTTAAGTTCCACATGCTCACAAAACCAAAGGAGGAATTCTTATGGAATTATCTGATTACTCTTTCAAGAAGAAATAACAAAACGTTTAGCTGGGACATCCTTGTGTCCCATTCACACTTTTGAGGGATAACCAGCTCATTTGTCTAGGGACTATTTTGGGTTGCTGTGCATTTTAGCAAACAGAGCTGTGGGAATGGTATGACATTGCCTGCTTGCACCAAAGGTGTCTCTTGGCATCTGCACGGAAAGACTTGAATAGACAAGCTGAGTAGAGTTGCTCATTGATAGAAGCTCAGCTGCCATCTTGAAAGAACACTTGATATTTTGTCCTCACCTATTTTTGCCAAAAACCTTTAGGAACAAGAACTGCAGTATGTCCCACAAGCATTTTAATCGAGATTACTATAATTTCATTGATGAGTTCCAGTAAGAATGCATTTTGTTTTTTTCAGGGCAACAGGTGTTGTTTATTTATTATATGGACTTCTTTAATAAATCACAAAACATAACTGAACTATTCTCATGGAAATTGTTCATTTTCATTCTCATCACTCCATATCTTCTGTTTCACTTCATTTTTCATATGCTGAATCACTTCTTTCCTGGTAAAAAAAAAAAAAAATCTGTTGAAGCAGTAGCTGGTCAGCAGATGACAAGTGGATATTACAGCCTAAAGACATTTTCTTTTCAAACTCAAACACTGCAAGATTCTTTAGTCAACCTGCTCCCTTAAATTTGGCACCCAAGTGCCTTTGAGGATCATGATTACGTACACCACATCATCCTAGTGATTATTTCTAAGCAATCTCTGAGAACAGCTGGTTGTCTACTTTGTAGAGACTCTAAAATAAATTTCGGAGAATCAGTGCTTGCTCAGAGGGTGGGTGTGGAGGGAATGGGGAAAAACCCACCTCCTTCCTGCTCTCAGCATAACCTCTTTCCAGCACAACTCCTCAGTAATTGAATTACATTTCTAACCACGTCACAGCGCTCAGAGCCCTACATAAACAAAACCCATGTAACACAGCTCTGTTGTTGGAAGCTCAGATATTTCTGTTTCTTCAGTTTGTGACTTCCTGTCCCGTACAACTGTCAAAAAAGCAATGATGTTTCTTAACTGTTACTTTGTGAGCTGATTTTTTTTTTTTTTTTTTTTTTAAAGAAAAAAAAAATTTCCTATGCTTAAAAATGTTAATATCTCCATGGCACAAATTACAAGCCTTGACATTTACACCTTACTGCAGTAATGAAATGGAACAGGGTAAGTTGCCATCTGCTGCTGTTTGGCTGAAGACAGTTTTCTGCAAGACTAAGTTAACTGGCCAGCAGCACATCTGTTTTCCCTGTGATCTGTGATGCCTGTAATTGCTCCCAGCAAAAATATAAAAGCATTATTTTAAGATGAAAATTGAGAATTTGCAGCAGATTGTTGAAGGCAGTCAAAGCCAGCAGGGCGTCCCCAAGACTGCAGTTCACAGAGCTTACTACATTTTCACCACTGGCTGAGGAGGAACTACGTGGCCCTGTTTCAACAAGGCATTATGGTTACTTCTTTATAGGCTAGAGAAAGAAAACTTGTACCTATTCCACTGATTCACAGAGATAGGACAGAGACAGTATTGATTATGTTCACTTTTTTTGGTGTTTTTAATATCAGCTAATTAAAGTGCTAACATTGTCACAGCAGAGTTCAGCTTCAGTAGATTGCTGATAACAACTCGTCCTCATAAAACACTGTTAGAAGTACTACCAAGATCCAAAAATCTAAGAAGTAATTGTCACTCTGCTTTTAATTAATTGTGTTTTAAAGAACAACAAAAAAAGTGTTATACCTTATTAGTAAGGTATGCTCCCATTTAATGGTTCAAAATCCATCGCTGTAGATCTCTCAAAAATCCTGCAGTTAAAATAGAGAATCCAATTTGAACTGCATTTGCAGAGGGGAGTGCATTTTTTGTTTGTTTAGTCAATATGAGGAGAAAAATGACTGAAAATGAGTTTTAAAGCAGAAAATTCACAGGTTTTTAAGAGATCCTTGTGGAGGGAAGGTTTTACTTTTACACATAAGCAGCTTTTGCTTCAAGGATGAGAAATTAGCTTTCTATTCAAAGACAAAACACATTTCTAGGAATCTCAGTCAGTGGCCTAATTTGAGCAGCTTAAGTTGAATCCACAATAAACTTCATGCACATTAACAACACAATTTTGCCCTTGTCATATATGTATGTTATATATCTATCATTAGCAACAACAGCAACAAAAACTGGACAAAAATTAAGAATAAATTATTTTCCCATGACAGTGCTTTCAAACAAAGCACCATCTGTAAAAAAAATCCTTGGTCTTAGTCACAGCAGAAAGATATCCTCTATATTATATAGCTGTCTGTGATTAACGTACCTATACCAGACAAAGATATAGGCAATATCTGTCTTACTCACTGTAACTATTGAGAACAAAATAAGTTTAAAAACAGAAATAACAATAACTATTCTCTTAGTTGCATTTCCTGTAGGAAAGAAACATAGCTAGCATAAAAATTTGGCTTTTATTTGTATGCATGAAACATGAAACTTGCTAAGGAAAAGTTATACTGAAGAGATTAAACCAGTCATTTTTATGTCTGCTTCAAAGCAATTTTCACAGGACAGCTCCAACTGAGGTGTAAATTTCATATCTCAGAAATGGTGGAAACCACAAGCGACAGACCTTTTTCAGGATGGGAAGCATTGGATCTGAAGGTCCTGTTTTGGATGCTGGGTGGAATGAGAAGGTAAAGTACAAAGAATCACAGAATCACAGAATGGTTCGGGTTGCAAGGGGCCTTAAAGCCCACCTAACTCCAACCCCTTGCCATAGGTTCAGGTTTCCCAGAGCCCTATTCAACCTGGCCTTGAACGTCTCCAGGGAAGGGGCATCCACAACCTCTCTGGGCAACCTGTTCCACTGTCTCACCAATCCCACAGTAAGGAATTTTCCCTAACATCTAACCAAAACCTACCTACCCTCTGTGATGGTGTGCTGCCCCTGTTCACCCACCTCCCTGTCCCTGGCTTTTCTCTCATCATTCTTCTTCAGCCTGACCTTGCTCACAAGACCCTGCACAGGAAGACAACGAACAAGAGCCCCGATAACATTCTTGCTAAAACAGATTAAGAACCATAAATGTGTCTCAAACTGGGGGCTGATAGCAGCCCAAGAGCTGTCCTGCACAGAAGCTGGCTGCATGACAGGCTCTCCCCTCCAGTAGTAACACCTTTCAAGATTAAGCCTGCCTTGCTCCTATAAGATCCCTTATACCTTAACATCAATATACCTTGCCAAAACAGATCCTCAGTAAGTACCTAATTGTTCCAGGCTTTGTTAGTTTCACTAAGATTATGTCTTAGATAGCACATATAATCCCTTAGACATAAACTACTACCAAGTCTGGGACTAGGAGCGCATACAGCCTCACCTAGACTCCTTACCTCCATGGCTCAAGGACTTTAGAAAGCAAGGGGGTCCTTTCTGAACCTCATGACTCAGCTGGAGGGCCTCCTGTACCTGCATGTTTAACCCTACCCTCAACTTAGTAAATAATTAAGTGTATCCAGTCATCTCAAATCTGTTAAGTCACTTAGTTACAATTAAGCTTTGTTAAATCACTATATTGTATCCATATTATATTAATCAATAGCTTCTCTCCTATGAGTGCAGTATAACATAGTTGTTTCCACCCATGACGCATTCTTCTAGTTTAAAACCATCACCTCTTGTTCTGTCACTACATTCTCTGACAAAGAATACCTCCTCATTTGTCCTGTAGGCTACATTAAATATCAATTACATAACAATTTTGTCAGCAGAAGAAATCATTTCATTAACTAGTAAAACTTGTTTAAAAGGCTCAGAGTGAACAAGCCAATGAAAATCTTCAAAAAAAAAAAAAAAATAGAAAAAATATTTTTTTTAAATAAATGCATAATTTTAGTTGAAAGGAGGTTGAGATAATTGACATATAGCCAAAGTAGGGACCCTGGAGATAATAGGTAGAGTTCAGGGAAAGAAGGACATCCCCTTAATTGAGGGGAATCCAGTCAGAGTACGTCTAGGCAAACTTGACTCACACAAATCCATGGACACTGTTAGGATACCACCACAAG
The DNA here is from genome assembly GCF_019238085.1 of Lagopus leucura. Lineage (NCBI taxonomy): Eukaryota > Metazoa > Chordata > Aves > Galliformes > Phasianidae > Lagopus > Lagopus leucura. The sequence goes on along the minus strand of NW_024962334.1, from coordinate 2,281,450 downwards.
TGCTGAGAGAGCTGGTGGAAGTGGTTGCCAAGCTGCTCTCTATTATCTTTGAAAGGTTCCTGAGAAAGGAGAGGTGCCTGAGAACTGGAGGAGAGTACTATAGTTTTCTAAAGGACAAGGACAAGGAGCCAGGAAAGTACAGGCCAGACAGCTTCACCTCTGTCCCTGGGAAGGTGATGGAACAGCTTATTCTGAATGTCATCTCCAAGAATAAGGTTATCAGGAGTAGTCAGTGTGGATTCATCAAGGGAAAATTATGCTTGAACAATCTGGTACCTTCTATGAGGTAGTGAAGCACTGGAACAGATTTATCAGAGAGGAGGTGGATGCCCCATTCCTGGAGACATTCAATGTCAGGCTGGGCTCTGAGGAATGTGATCTACATATGTAGTCTTGAAATTAATGCCTCCAATTTTTTCCCACAGAAACTATAACAGATACAAAAAGCACAATAACACTATTTGGTAGAGCAAATTCTCAGCTACTAAACACTCGTTTTCAGCATAGTCATTACTATTAGCATTTTCCTGCTACAGAGCACCTGCTTTGAAGGGGGCTGAACTGGATCTCTAGAGGTCCCTTCCAGCCCCTACAATTCTCTGTGATACCATTAGCCATGCATTTTCACCAGCTAAAAACTAGAGTTTTCCTGTTGTGCTTGTAAACATCTGCACCAGCTGTGCATGGTCATGTGGAACGTGGCTTGTCTTTCACATCACTGTCACCACTGCTGCAATGCACCACCCACTGCCTCACTGTGCCCACAACCACTGATCTCCATAAATGTTCAGAAAGCATCAATGAGTGTCAATGGGTGCCATTTTTTCCACATGGAGGAATTTAATGACACACCATTACTTCATGTGTACTCCTATATCAAATGCCTTTTGGTCAGGCTGGCCCTCTGCTGCCATCTGTCACATGGCAATCAAATGGAATATCAGTGGGAAGCTTCAACTCCTACTATCGTTCAACCACCATCCATATCAGGTGCCATTTTGTCAGACTGCTCCTCTGCTGCTATCTATTGCATGCAAGCAAAATTTAATGGAATATTGGTGGAAGGGTTCAATCTCTTGTGCCATTGCACCAATATGTGCCTTTGACATTGTGAGCCAACAGAATAAAACAGCAGAATTTCTTTTGGAGCAGCCCTCATAGCTGTAGATATCTTTGTTCACTGCAGAGGAGTTGGACTTTAAAGATTCCTTCCAACTCAAGCAATTCTATGACTCTATACAAAGATAGGAAGAGTGGATGACACCCCAGAAGGCTATTCTGCTATTCAGGGAGACCTGGATGGGTGGGAGAGTTGCGTAGAGAGGAATCTTATGAGGTCCAACACAGGAGTTGTCCTACACTTCCAGGGGAAAAACTGCATGCATCAATGCAGGTTAAACATTTCAATCAAACTTTTAATTGGCTCTGCAGACATTTGCATTTGTAGTGATTAAGAATTCTTTGCTTTGAATTTGACCAGAAACATGAATGACAAACAAAGAACAGCAGATAATCTGGTTGGAAGGGACCTCTGGGATACATTTAGTCAGGCCTCCTGTATTACACGTGCCTACTGCCAACAACCACACAGGACAAAAGCGGCTTTTCCTGGAAGCCATGAAATCCTACAAGGATCAAGACTTCTCTACATTCAAGAAACAGTTTCCCATGCTGTGCCATATTCCTAATAAAACACTTTTCCTAATATCCAGCCTGAAACTACCAAGTATCATTTGCAGCTGTTGCCTTGGGCTATACCGTTTTATACTACTGTGCACCTCTGTTAATTAGCTTCCTGACAGCAGCTGTGGATGCTATGAAACTTCCCCTCAGCCTCCTCTTTGCAGGACTGAACTAGCTCAGCTCCCCTCCCTCTCCTCTCTGCAGTTATCTGGCAGCTCTCTTCTGGATCCACCCGAGTTTCTCAGCAGTCATTCTGAAACAAGAGGCCCCAAAACTGGACACAGAAATCCAGGGGCAGACTCACTAGTGCCAAAAAGCCAAGTATATGGTCTGCCTTATTCATGATGAAAGCATGATGCCAGCTCCTGTGTAGTCTGACTTCCACTGTAACATACAGGTTTTCAGCAGATTTCTCTGCCTGTACCCATGAGTGGGTTTTCGTTTGTTTTCCTTGTTTGTTTTGTTTTGTTTTTCTGCTCCAGTTTATTGGAACCTGTAACAGCTAACATTTAGAAAAAAGAAACAGTGAATTGCCTGAAATCAGATTGTACTTAATTCTCTACAAAGAGTTGATGCAACAAGAGGATGAAGTATGTTATAATTCTGATGTGTTCATATCATACTTACGTACATTATGCTACTATTTCAGAACTACATAATCCTCTTCCAGAGCACAAAGATCTTGAGAGGAGACCCTGGTAGCCTGATCCTACAGTTCTTGTGCAGTTTTCATTTTCTATTGAGCCACTGCCATTAGCTGACATTAACAAAGAGCTTAAATACTCTTTTTGCAGCGTGTTCTATGAAAGAAAGAGTATAAAGGTTAAAATCCCACAGATTCCTGATGAATCTTTCCCTTATTCCCATCTTTTTCTTTAAAATATTCCTAGGCAAGTCCAGACACACATCCACACATTAGCAGCTTGCCAGTGTTGCTCAGAATCCTTCTGAACAAATCTTTAAAATGGAGAAAGGCATTCTTTCAGAATCTTGCTACTGTCTGCTTAAAAGTATATTCTGAAAAGGAAAATATGTGAAATACTGATCTGCTGATCATGTAAAGTTTCTTAATTACTTCCTACATGTCTGAAACTGAGCTTTCCAGATAATAAAACATCTAAATAGCTACCAGTGTTATTACTTAATTCCTAACAAAAGAGTAGGATCAAAGGACCTATATTGAGAAAAAATATCTAGCAACTATATAAAGAATATATGTTTTAAAAACACAGTAGGATACATATCCCTGAAGAAATGTTCCATGTGGCTATATATTTTTTTAACTCATACATTCTTCCAGAATGAAACTGGTAACCTATTTCCTTTAACTATTTGGGTTTAAAATGGAGCCAAAACTCGATGAGAAAAAGTATGAGTATGAGGAAAAAATACATATGACATGGGAAAACAACATGTGCTGCTGAACTTGCAAAGAAAATGAGAAAAAGAAGAAGAGAAATAGAAACAGACAAAAAGCCTGATGAAGGTAGGCTCCAGATAGACATAATTACAGCATTCCAGTAGTAAAAGGAAGCTTGTAAACAGGAGGGAAATCAACTTTTTACATTGGTAGGTAGTGATAGAACTGGGGGAACAGTTTTAAACTAAAAGAGGGGAGATTTAGGTTATATGTCAGGGCATTTCTTCAGTGGGAGGGTGACGACGTGCTGGAATAGGCTGCCCAGAGAAGTGGTGAATGTTCCATTCCTGGAGGTGTTGAAGGCCAGGTTGGATGGGGATCCAAGCTGCCGATCGAGTGCCTGATTTATTGGCTGGCAACCCTGTCTGGAGCAGGGTAGATGGAATTAGATGATCTTTGAGATTTCCAACTCAAACTATTCTATGATTCTGAGAAAATAAAGTAGATGTTTTAACTTCTTCTGGTTCAAATAACTTTGGATTTTTTTTTTTTCTAACTGTGCTGATGAGAAATGAAGAAATTATAAATATTCTTTTTTAAACATTCAACAAGTAAGTGGAGTAGAACCATGTGATTAGATGATAAAGCACGCAATAAAGAGCATCACAGGGACTTGTGTAACATTTCAGTTTGGGGATCTGTTTTAAAGAACTGGTGAGCATGGTTAAGTACTTCTTTTTACTTAGGATCTGTTAGGAAAATGTCAATGCTTGTTAACAGCACAATCAATCTGTGTAGGCTGCTCCAAAAGTAAAGTCTCCTATTTATTTCCATGGAAAATGCAACAGATATGAAGAACATAATGACACTGTTTGATAGAGCAAATTCTCAGCTACAGAACACTATTTTTTAACTTAGTCGTCACCATTACCTATGCATTTTCACTTATGATAAACAGGAGACTGCATGCCATGCTTGTAAAATGACTCACTGATTCAAGCTGCTATGACAACACCATTGCTGGGAAAAGGTTGCCCATGCAGTGCAACCTTCAGTGTGCTCACATCTACTGTTTGCTCTCCATAAACATTCAGCAAGCATTGACGAATGTCAATGGGTGCAACTTTTTCTGCATGGAGGAATTAAATGACACAGTTTTGTTTCACGTGCACTTCCATGTCTGATGCCATTTTGTCAGACTGCCCCTCTGCTGCTATCTGTCACACAGCAACAAAATGTAATGGAGTACTGGCGAGAAGGTTACGCTGCTGAAGGGAGCAGCAGGGTTAATCATTTTTACATTTCGTGTTTCAGTCTATGGACCCATCCCAGGGCCTCAGGGCTGGGGAGGGCTAAGGGTACATGGCATCCCAGAGCAGTGTGAGAGAATTGGCTTTACATAGCTCTGGGTAGGCTCAGGGAGGATCTGAGTGTTGATTCCATCTGTTCCACTGGGAGTATGGAAGTGGAAACTTGACTTCACTGGGATCTGCTACCTCCCTTCAAACAGCCACATTGATGCAGGCACTGATCCTCTCATCCTGTGAGTTTACCATTAACAGCAAAAGTCCCAACTCAGGGCCATCCCACAGACTCACACAGTGCCTTCATTTCCTGGTAATTCTTTTGACAGCCAAGACTCCTACAAGCCCATTCATCCCATTCCCCACTTTCATTCCTCCCCAAAACCTTTCATCTCTTCTCCACCTAGTCCCAATGAAGAGGGCAGGGTAGAGACTGCCATCCTTCTAACTGCTGTGCTGGGGCAACAGAAGGAGTTCAGCAGAGGGACCTGAACTCCCAGGAGCCTCAAACATCACAGGATGCTGTGATGAAAGAGTCCCAACCCAGGGCCATCCAGTGGGCTCACATGGAGCTTCCACTTCCTGGAAACTCTTCTCTTGACAGCCGAGGCTTCCATGAGCCCATCTTTCCTGTCCCCATCTCTCATCCCTCCACACTGGGAGAGAAGGGGTCAGAGAAGTGACAGAGGTAGCTGTTCCTATGAAGAGGCAGACTTCAGCTCAGAGAGGAAAAAGTCCTGAATTTCAGCAGGAAGATCCAGCCCAGATGCTCCACTTGAACTTTTCTTTCAAGATTAGACAGTCAACAATTTAAAATAACAGTACAAAATAATAAAAAATTAAACCACAGAACAAAACAAGTCTTCTTTTATGAAAAGAAAGACAATAATTGTCTCTCTTTTTGGAACCTTAGAGTTTGCACGTAGGTTCCTGCATCCCCTCCTTCCCTCCCGCACACAGAACGTACCTCACAGCAGGACATGCTGCCCTCATTGCTGGCCTGAGGAACAACCACTGCACTGCACACACCACTGAGGCTGTCCCCTTGCCCTGCCTCAGCACCCTCTGCTACGTGGGGGGATATTTCACATGCACATCATCAAGAAAATAGGAAAGAGCTCATTTGGACGTAGAAAAGGTAGTTCTACAGAACCATAATGCTCACAGTATTTTACTTCCTCTCAGCAATTAACAGCTTATTGAATAGAGATGCTTGAACTGAGAACAAGAGTTAGCATTTGAGAATATGTTTAAAGATTGCAAAAAAAAAAAAAAAAAAAAAATCAGTTTTTTGCTACGCTTGTGACTCTGTTTTCAGTCATCATAAACACATGACCTGCAACTTTTCAAATGGAATATGTGAAGTTGCAATCAGATATTCAATTCAAAATTCCAACCATGTCTCTCTACTGGACTTTCATAAGCCTTATCTTTGTAAGAGAGAAACACTCCTCGCTTCACAGTCAAGCCTTATTCATGTCATTGCTTTTGGCAATACATTCATTTGCAAACAACTTTTTTCAAGGATGAAGCACAGGAATAATAAAACTTCATTAAAAATCTCTGATGAGCACCTTGAGAGCTCACTGAAAACTGCAGTCATTGCCATCAAACCAGACTGAGGCATTAGTTTCACAGCAACGTCAAAAATCCTACTGGTTCTACAGTTTTGTTGCTTTCCTTTTTTTGTGTTTTAATAAAAAATAGTAAAAATCTTTTTTTTTTTAAGTTATGTACATTAACTATATATTTTATGAAGACTGCTCTGAAAATAATGCCTTCTATTTTATTACATTGGCCCATAACATCAGAGGTGGATGTTGGTGCTACAGCTGTAGGGTTGATGCTTTCCACCACTATTCCATTATGTTTTATTACCCGGTGACAGATGGCAGCAGAGGGCAGTCTGAACAAATGGAGTGTAACGTGGGAGTAGATCTGAAGCAAATGTGTGTCATTCAATTCCTCTGTGCAGACAAAATGGCACCCACTGACAATTGTTAGAGCTTGCTGGATGCTTGTGCAGATGAAACTGTGTATGAACACAGTGAGGCAGTGAGTAACGTGTTTCAGCAGTGGCAACAGCAACAGTGGATCACCTCCACTGGTGCAGATATTTATGAGCTTGGCATGCAGGCTTCATTGCTGGCCAGAATGCATAGCTAATGGTGGTGACCATGTTGAAAAGCAGTGTTTGGTAGCTGAGAATCTGCTCTATCAATTAGCGCTCTTGTACTTTTTCTATCTGTTGCATTTACATGAAAAAAATAAGAGGCATTTTTATGGAGAGGCCTTCATATTCTATATGCAGCCCAAGACAATACCTCTTCACTCAGTGCAGCCCAGATCAGCCAAAAAGTTGGGCAGCCATGGGATCTGCTGGAGATGAGCTCTGCAGAGAAGGACCTGGTTGTTTTGTTGGACAACGAGTTGATCATGAGCTAGCAGTGCTCTCTTGTGGCCAAGAAGACCAATGGTATCCTGCATCAAAAACAGCATTGGCAACAGGACAATAGAGGTGATCCTCCCTCTATACTCTGCCTTGGTGAGGGCACATCTGGAGTGCTGCTGTCAGTTCTGGGCTCTTCAGAACAAGAAAGACAGGGAACTTCTAGAATGAGTCCAGCAGTGAGCTACAAAGATTATTAGGGTCCTGGAGCATCTCACCTATGAGGAAAGGCTGAGAAACCTGGGACTTTCAGTCTGGAGAAGTCTGAGGAGTATCTTAGCAACACTTGTAAATACGTAATGGGAAGGAGTGAAGTGGATGGGGCCTGACCCTTTTCAGCATTGCCCAGCGGCAAGACAAGGGGCAATGAACACAAACTGAAACATTGGAAGTTCTGTATTAACATGAAAAAAAAAACTTTACTTTGAGGGTTATGAAGCACTGGAACAGGCTGCCCAGAGTGGTTATGGAGTCTGCTTCTCTGTAGAGCGTGCTTTAGCAGGAGAGTTGGACTAGATGATCTCCAGATGTCCGTATGATACTGTGATTCTGTAGTATCTTGGACATTTTAAAATAACTATTGTAGAGTACACTTTTTTTTCATACCATTTTTTCAATAAGCAGTAACAATCTTACAGAAATCAAGGGCTGTTCTCATTAAGATAACTGAGAAATGACAGTTCTTTGATTCTAGCATTGTTTTTCCATTGTCTGTGAATGTTTGTGTTCTTTCAGGTGTTGCTTTTCCCTTTCTCTCTACAACAGGTGTATGAGTTAATTGCTGGGTCTGCTGTTAGAATGCTCTTGCTGTTGGTCCATTTATGTTGACTATATTGTCATTCATTTTCTCCCTCTTCAAATTCTCTATTATTCCCACTTCTCCCACCTTCCCCCCCCCCCCCCCAAAAAAAAAAAAAAAAATGGTGCAAAAAAAACTGCTTCTAATATTTTTGAAATAAAAGTATGCAGTCTGTTAATTGCAGAGATCATAGAACAGAAGGTTGGAAGCTCTCAGCACAGGAAGGACGTGGAGCTCTGGGAGCGGGTCCAGAGGAGGCACTGAGATGAGCAGAGGGCTGGAGCAGCTCTGTGTGAGGAAAGGTTGAGGGAACTGGGCTTGTTCAGCTTGGAGAAGAGAAGGCTGCGGGGAGACCTCATGGTGGCCTTCAGTGCTTGGAGGGAGCGGATAAACAGGAAGGGGAACGGCTGTTTGTGAGGGTGGATGGTGATAGGACAAGGGGAATGGTTTCAAACTGAGACAGGGGAGGTTTAGGTTGGATATTAGGAGGAAGTTTTTCACCCAGAGGGTGGTGAGGCACTGGCACAGGTTGCGCAAGGAGGCTGTGGATGCCCCATCCCTGCTGGCATTCAAGGCCAGGCTGGATGTGGCTCTGGGCAGCCTGGGCTGGTGGCTGGCGACCTGCACACAGCAGGGGGTTGAACTGGATGAACATTTTCAAGGCAGGCCATTCTATGATTCTATGACAGGCTGTAGCAGAAGACTTTTCTGAATGAGGCTTGTAAAAGCACTGTGTGTACTACAGTGGCACAATCATACATATGGGAGGTGGTTGCTAGCCAGGAGTTGCTAGCTGCCTTATGTTCTGTCTCTAGTATCTATGGCTCTATGGAGAAGGAGTTAATATGTCAGGATTTGAATAGGAACCTCTAGTTAAGGCAGATGCTAAATGCCAAGATAACAGAAAATCTGTAAAGATCATCTAGCATTTGTGTGTGTTGTATACACTGTATCATAAATCTTTCAAATGAGCTTGCATGAATACCACAGCTGAATTTGTGTTTTGTAGTGAAAAGGAGAACTAGCACGTCTAATTTCTGAGCAGACACTGGTAGCCATCAAAACCATACGGAGTACATCATCTTGTTACAATATAAGTCTTCTCTCCCCACCTACTGATGCTTCTTGTTCCAGTAATCATTTGTAGTGAAATTCTGGGAAGAGCAACTAATAGAGTCACAGCAGTACACCTGCATTATAACAGGAGGGAACAGTCATTACCAGAGGAGAATTTAAAGTCAGGATTAAGTGATGCCCTAGCTGCTGTAGTCCACACAAAGACCTCAGTGGACTTAGGTATTTCTGGCTTCAAAATCACTCACTGTCCCTGGAATTTTTGTAGTTATCTGTGTAGAATAATGCACTATTGACTCACAAAAAAAAAAAAAAAAAAAAAAAAAAAAAAAAGGGGGTAATGATTGGTACTGTCTCAATTAGAGGGATTTACTGTCAGTTTTGCCACCCACTGATATCCAGTATGACAAGAATATCATCATGACCTCAACTGAACTATATCTGGACAGAATAAGCAGCAATAACCTTAGATAGCACCTGGTAAGGTTTTTTCTGCCAGTGCTTTGGAGTATGGGAAAGTGTTACTTGTTCAACCCATACCTCTTTCTTTGCAGAATCTGTTGATGGGGAAATCTGTGAATCATTTTCTTTAAAGATGTAATATGCTGGGGTCTGTGCTTGTTACTCTCAGTGCCCCAGTATCTATTGTTAAACTTGGACTGCTACCTCTGCTTATAAATGGATGTCCACATCTCATCTCATGAATGTAAACTTATCTCATATATCATCTCATTAAGAGACACATAACGTATCTCCATTTCACATAAAAAAAATAAAGAAAAAAGAAAGGAATAGGGAAAAGGAGAGGAGAGGAGAGGAGAGGAGAGGAGAGGAGAGGAGAGGAGAGGAGAAATAGTCTTCATTGGATTATAGGAACTCACAGGAGATGAACCTAGTCTTTAATAAAGAATATTCTTAGTAAATCTCTCATGAGATGTGGTGGAAAATGTGAAAAACGGGGAAAAAAAAACCCTACTTTGCAGATGTTCTTTTGAACTAAAAAGGAACTTTTGAACTATTACTGCTTATGTAAGCTAAAATTGTCGTATTTACACTTTTGGCTGATTCTATAATTCAGTTTAATACTGGGCGCTTGAATTTAAGTGTATATTCATGGAAAGATCATGACCTAATGCTGATCAATATATTTAAAAATTGATTCATGTCTAATGTAACTCTAGTGCAGCTAATGGGGTAGTTCCATTTGTGGTGAAACTACAATGACATCAGTACAGATATTTATAGGATAAATCTTGTCTTATTTCAGTAGATAATCTGGGCACAATGCAGAATAGCGTTACTCATTAGAAAAACTTACTACTTATTGATCCTTCCTCTCACAGAAGTTAGCACTTTCACATTTTCATTTCTTTAGACAATCAGCAAATTTAACACTACGTAGATGTTCTAAAATTCAATGGTGAATGGCGAAAAGGCTTGTTCAGCATGCAGCACATAGAAACATGACTTTGTCATAGGGGAGAGCTGTTAGAAAAATGCAACAGCAAGAAACTGTGGGCAGAACAATGGCAAGAGCAGAACTCAGAGCTCCAAGACCTCCATTCATCTTTAACACTGATACTGAAATGAATGCACAACATAGTATGTAAATGTGAGTTATGCCTAACAAGATACACAGCTATGTCCTGAAAACTTTCCTACCAAGTTCTTCTCACAAATACAACAGAGTTGGACTTCTGAATACATTTAAACACTTCTAGCAACTAAAAGACATCTGCTGCTATTACTGAACTCTCTGAGGTTTCCTGCCATTTCCACAATTGAACATTGTAGTTCATTAAGAGATACTGACTGACTTGAGCAGAGATTTGGATGGAAAGACAATCAGAAATTAAAATAATACCATCTTGAACCTGGTCCCTACATATTTTTCTTCTGTTTCTACTCTACTCTTTTTATTTATAATGTTGTGTGGTAGTGATTCTGTGATTGTGTTTTAGTCTGCCTCCAAGATGATGATAAGTGTCAAAACGATGTCAGAGCTGTATTAGAGAGCCCTGATTTTCACTACATAGATTGAGAGCTCTTCTTGGATTAGCTGGCTGGGCTGGTGTTGCACTGGTGTTGCACTCACACGGCTGCTCCATGCTGAAAGTCACAACCTCATCTTGCAGGATCTAATTCCGAGCTGCTTCTGAATTCATTTTTCCAATCCTTTATTAGGATTCTGCATGCAAATTAGAGGCAACTCTCCCTCATTTCAAGAAATCCTTGTAGCTCCGTATTCATCTATGAGATATTTTAGTGATACTTTCAGCTTTATTGTGATCTACATGTGTATCTCTTCCAGGTATGTGACTTCCATCACATAGGATTTAAGTTTCCTTCAGTTTAGTTCTAGTTCTCTCCATAGGTGTTCTGTGCCTCCAGCCATGCTCAGCCAATGTTTTTTCCCAGATCAAAACATCATTCCATTAAACCTTCATGCCTTCCATCCCATCAAAATACAGATGAATTTCTCCATAAAACACCCTGGGAGCAGAATACATGCCGGCTCCCCTTGCTGTTTTTGCCAGATGAAACTTTGAGCTCTGCATGCTTTTCTGCCTCAGGTAGCTCATAGTGGTTTGGATTTTCTGATGTCTTCAAGCTCAGAGCGCTGACCATCTTCCATAACATTACTGTGGACTGGTTGATTTTATTTGTCTGGCAAGCTCAACATGTTTCATCAGGAGTTAATTCCGTTGTTTTTTTTTTTTCTGTAGTAGCCCCCAGAACTTTGATTCTGCTCAGACTCATCTCCTACTGGAAATATACCTAGCCTTCAAAAATTTCTCTTCAGCCTTAATTCTGACACAAACTGTTCTCTGTTTTTGTCTTCAGTTTGTATTTTTCACTATTTCTGTTGCACTGTGCCATGCTCTGCAAATTTCCCTGTAAAGCATGCTTGCAAACACAGAGAAATGTTCTATTTAAAGCTTCCTATGAATATTCCAGACCTCCAGAGAGTTTTGGCTCCAATGGAGCTTTCAGTCATTCCATTCTTTCACTCCAATTCTTTTCTTGTTGCCTTTTACAAAGACCAGGAAGTGATCAGTAATCCTTGTTTATCATTCCCAGGGGAGTTCTGCTTTACTGATTGTTTGATTGCTGCTTTATGCACAGTTAGAATGAGCAAAGCAGTGAGAACTTTTGCCATTATGCCCAGAGAGACACACAACCATTGGCAAGAAGGAAGATGTGACAAAACCCATGGAAGCTCAGAAATGAAGCGAATGGGGAATGGTGACTTCTAGCAGATGATGGAATGCATAGGTGAATGACACGTGCCTCTCAAATCAGTGAAATATACAGTCCTTGGTGTCTGTTGTTTCATGTATTTTATCTCCTTTCTTAGCTGAAGAGCACACACTTTGCAGCTGATATTCTTTCAAATGTGAAAGAGCCAAGGATTCTGGTGCTCCCACCAGGGCCCTGTGAGCACTAAAAGCCCTGAGCATCCCATCCCCTATACCCTCTGCCCACTGGTCTAGGAGTCCCATTTAAGCTCAGCCCAGCATCTCTAGCTTTACCTTGCATGATATACGTTATAGGAGTGCCATTTTATTGGCTAGATCTAGGGTATGTTGTATGTAACTGCTCTTCAGCCCTGTTTCCTACATTGATTTGGAGCCTACAGCGCAACCTCATTTCTAGTCCCCCTGGACTGCTTCTGGACCTGGCTTATGTCCTCAACATGTCAGAAAATTGACCCTATTAGGCATCCCCACCTTGGATTCTATAGTTTATTGTCCCATCTGTGATGGATTGGCATCACCTGTAACTCCTACTCAGCTGTGGAAATGCAGGCATTCTCACACTGTCAATGACAGCCACAGCCTCTCACCTCTCTGCAGAGAGAGTTAAGGGCTACAGCAGTCCTGTTAAGACAGGCACATGTTGTACAGGTAAATAAATGCAAGGAGTTTGATCTCTTATTGTCTGAAATTTACTTGTTATGGGTTTATGCAGGGCCCATAATACAAAGTCTTATCTGTGTTTTTTAATAAAGATTTGTGCTTGCCATATGGAATGACCTGAAGTCAGACTAGCTGTCCTTACTTTGTCACTTTTATATCAGAAGGGGTTGCAGCCTAAGCATGTTCAGCTGGCATGTGTTGAGCTGAGAAATACCAAGATCAAATCTGAGGGTATCAAGAAGGCAGGAGAAGTTTGATGACAACTTTCTCAAATTCAAAACTTCCCTCTGAAGTCCCTAGGGAAGACTGGCAAATACTGCTCCACAAGCACAGAAAGGAGGGAAGCAAGCCACAGTCCTTAATATACAGCATCTGGAGAAGCCACACAAATAACTGAGGAGAGCTGGTGTGAGAGGAAAAGCAGGTAATATGCAACAGTTTTTTCTAGATGTATTTAGGATGATGCTGCAGTACACAGACTTCACGCATAATAGAGTCCAGAATGAGGCCCCTGCTGGGGTGGCTGGTTGTCCAGCAGGGAGAAGTCATAGGCAGTTGAACAGCCATCCAAGAAAGGAAGAAAATCAAGCTTCTCATTTCAAATATTATGTCTGAACGTTCAGTTACAGAGCTACCAGAAATAACAGCACATATCCAAGCAGAGATATCCTGTATTTAAGCACATAATTTCCTGCTAATTGGTGTCTACAAGGAAGTGTCTTCACACATAATTAAAGGCTGTCAGCCAGATAGGCTGCTATTGCAGTTTAGAAATTTTGCAAGAGGTTTACTCTGAAGCCATGTGAAAGTTTTCAATGAATGGCAAAAGAATCCATAAAGATTTTCTAGTTTGTCTCTAATGTACTCCAGTGGTCATCTGCAACATTGCTACATGAAAACAGAAGGGAGGAATTTCCAGCTGGTGATAAAACTTATGTTTCTCTACAACGTTCGTTGATTCAGTATCATAAGCCATAAAACTTGTGAGGAAATACGTTTGTGGGATTTCCCATTGTGTCAAATAGAAAAAAAAAAAAAAACCCTCAAATCAGGAAAAATGCCCTTTTTCCCTCTTCCCTCTTATAATTTACTATGAAATGCTATTAGTAGTTTGCACACCCATCCGTACTTGCCTGAATGCTTTTTAATGCAGATATGCCAATTTAAGAATATACAGCTATTTTCTGTGCATGGCTTTACATCTTTGATAGCAGTTACACGAATCTACGCTTCTTATTGAAGTTTTTCTATTTTGTAGTCTTGAATCTGTGCAGAAAGTGGAAGCATCTCAAAATACAGCACATTGTTCTACCCTATGTAAAAGCTGAGGACCAGTTTCATACAGTGGGAGACTAATGAGGAGCTTGAAATAGGCTCCTCTGAGTGTTAAAACTTCTTTTTTAATGTGGTGGCACAGACCACCAAACTTTGTTTTGTGAAACTGAGTGAAGTGTAAAACAACATCGGGGATCAGGTGTCTGAAGAGGTAGCAAATAAGCACTGTGCTAATAGTGAAGGAGCTGTAACAGGTTTTTTTGATGATGGATTTGTTATTCTTCTATCTACCGTGTTGTTTATAAACAGAAAAGAATAAGTAAGAAGAAAGAAATAAAAATAAAAATATAATAATTCCTATTTCTCTTTTCTCTGGAATACAATGCAAGTGTCTTCTGACTCTCATCCTTTTGAAAGATTCTGTCTTTCCATCTCCTTGATAGAGCTCAGTGATTTGGCAGACAAAAATTCCCTCATATTGAGATTCCTACCAGCACTGAACATCTCCTCCATGAGGTTCTAACAGAAGTCTAAATGCAGGGGAACAAAGAGCCTTCTATGAATTGAGCTGAATATCACTCTGTCTTCACTGTCCTCTAGGGTATTAAATATCCATGTACATTATTGGTATCAAAGGGCCTAAGATCCCTTTTTTTTTTTTTTCCCTCAAGTCCAACTGTACTAGTTATTGTATCTGCATTATCTCTAATTAGCTTTATCTTAGATGAGAGCAAAAGCTCAGTGTCTTTATTCTGTGACAATTGAAAAGAGCTGGAGAGTTCTTAATCCCAGGTCTTTTAGCACCATCTGCTGTTAGCTTTCTTTCATTTTTAAATATATTTGTATAGGCCCTGGTTGAAAATCCAAGTATTAAATAAGTTGTGTTTGAGTACAGAGAAGAAAAAGATCCATATCCAAAGACCTGTGTGAGCAGCAGCCTGTATTGAGTGATTGACACATGGAATTATACTCGTGATAACCCACGATTTTCCTCCCTAGGCCAACCTTCCAGCCATGGTTTTGGTGATGATAAAGCACTATGTAAAGTGAAATTCTTCTCCCCCTCAGGGGAAGGAATTGTAGCGCCTGTCCAGCTCTCTGCCTCTTTGTGTTACTGTGAGGCAAGCTGAGTCTGGGATTCTTCTGTCCATGAGGAAGTCTTCAGTGGGGAGAGCACTAGCTTAAAAAGAAATCTGAAGGTAGGTTCTACATGCTTTCATTTGTTTCCATCTCTTCACAGCACGTCATCAAAGAGATCTCCTCATTATCATCATCTCTTCAGTTATGCCACCACCAGCAGGTGGCCAAACTACAAAATGTAGTATTCCTTCTGAATTCTGCAAGATAGTATCAAAAAACCCTTATGTTTTTAACTGCTATCTGGTGCCAGCACTGCGTACCAATGACTTGGAACACCAAGTATTTTTGAACCAAAAACTACATAATCAATTTTGTTATGATATCAGCAGTTTCACTATCAACTGCTACTGGAAAAATCCTTGTGTAAGAGACTGAGCTCACAAAAAAATATATTGTGAGCCTGCATGGTGTGACTGTAATGAAGATCAGCTAAAAGATGACAAAGTAATACACTGCTTCAGTCATTTGAGGAGGTGGGACCAAGATACATTTGACCTAAGGCACCAGATATCAGGTCTCAATGGGCTGCTGTTAGAAAGAAGACAAACTGATGATGGAACGAAGCATCCTGGTTATCTTGGCAATCTTGTGTACTTCTATAGCAGTATGCTGTTTCCCTAAACACCAATGAACTAGAACAAGACAGTTTATTTACTCCTGGCTTCTTTAGTCAAAGGCTATTCCCATGAAAAGCTTCCTCACATTGCTTTTTCTCAGGCCCACCTTATCAAATTCTATCTATCTGTTTATTTTGCTAATTCCTTAAATTCTCACCTTAACACGCTGCTTCAATCATGACTACCTGAATACAGTTATGCAAAGTTGTTCCTGGATTTCTACATCTTGTACAGTACACTTGCCTAGACAGATAGCCTAGTTAGTCCATACCTCCTGATTTTCCCTAGGGTATTTGCATTACATGGTTACACACAGTGCTGTCATTACGTACCTTGAAGGGATTGAGAAAAGGGAAGTATGTCTTTTTTAAATTATCTTATGGCCACCACATGGGGCTCAGGTCAGACAATATGTACTGCAAATGATGAGGCTGCTCTCCTGCAGAGAAGGACTCTCCCCTCCAGCAATGTAGGTTTGGGCTACTCTTTTTACATGGCCCTGGGCAATGGAAAGCTGCAGAGCTGAAGGCTCTTAGACTGTACAGATGAGCCTTGTTTAGATCCCCTTGAGGGAGTACGGGGGTGGAACTCCTGCCTTTTAGTGACCAGAGGGCAGCCATGGCATTTTAATATTAATCCAAGCCCATTCCAGAGATGTTTAGCCAAAATCACAGTAGCACACTTCCATCCTTGCAGCACTGCAGTTTGCTTGGCATGTGTTTATGCGCCTACAACTGTTTTGTAAATCATTAAGATCTTTGTTTCCTGAAGGACAGCACAGGACTTGTGATCTCCATCCTCACACCTAAGAGAACACAGAGAGGCATTACTCCCCTCCAGTGAAAATCACTACCTACAGAGAATTGCTCTTCAGTCATTTCCTCACACTGAATACAGCACTTGTCTTTACCCAGTCCAGCACCTGATCCCCAGAAGTACAGGTTGCAATTTCACATCGTACACTGTGCTCTTCCACTCCCAAGTACATTTGCCAAAATGCATTGCTCTCTGATGTTTTCACATGGAAACCTTTTCTTTTGGTATTAGTGGGTCTAACCAGCCCCTCAAATCCAGACAGCTCAACAAAGCTACTTGCTTCTCTTCCTGAATTTCACTTAATGCATTGTTGCTGTGAAGTCGAATAAATCAGTAGGAAAGCCAGAGCTTCACACCACCATATTGAAACAGGCATGGTTTGTTGCACCTACCAGGACAGAACTTTTTTAGGAAGCACTCAGATGCATGGAGATGGATTGAGGAGATTACAGCCACATAGGTCGGCAGGAAAGAGAGGCAGTAATAAAGAGGATAGATGATCTGCAAGACTCCTGATGGTTGCTGCCATAAGGGAGAGGTGCAAGTACTTCTATCAGGTCTGGAGAAGCTGATAGCTTTGTCTAGGAGGTATTTCCTTGATGTGGAGTTGCACTGCTCTGGGCAATGCGGTGTGGGCAAAGGTGGTGAAAAATGTGGCCCATAGTGTGTCTCTAACAGTGTCTCCTTGTCCTTCACCGTGTAGCAAGGACCTTTTGTCTGTTATAACCCTTCACGTAAAAAAGTATTACAGCAAACATTATGCAGTCATTTTCCTCAAAGATCCAGCAAGAACTTTGCAGCAAGTAATCTAGTTAGAATTTTTCTGCTATACCAAAAGTTCTGAGAGATACTCTACAATAAAAAAACATTGCAGGAAACTTCTCCTTTGAAAATGATGTTCTTTCCTATTCTTTGTGCTCTCCAAGCATGAGAGAAGCGTCACTTTTCCTTAATAAGAAGGATTGGAAGGACTGAACCAAACCAGTCTCCAGCACCGTAGCTTTCTGCTGCTGTTTCAGTGGATGCTTTGTCTCATTGAGAATTGCTGTCACTGTCATCAATAATTTAAAGCCACAGACACTGTGAAGTTGTAAATAATTTAAAAAATATAATTCATGTCCATCCTTATTGCTGCAGCTCAGTCAGGATCCAAACTTTTTTATTCTGATGTTTGTACTAAGGAACACATGCTGTACCCAACCTGCAGCAGTTCCCTCAACACAGCTCTTATTACCTTTAATTTTATTTAGTTTATTTAGTTACCATTTTCACATTATGTTCTTGAGAGCAGAGCCCCTACCGTACCATAGCACGTTTTTGTCTTCATAAACTGCAGTGCACTGGAGCAGCAAGTTCTAAAGTCGAAGTTTTTGTTTCTTGTAAAATGTCCCCTAAAAGAATGGGAAGATTGGTAAGTCATAGAAAAATGCTTAAATAAATAATAATTTCCTGCAAGAAAAAAAGAGTCCTGCTTGCCAGAATGTTATAAAAAAAATGTACAGGCATATTGCATCTAACAACTCTCCCCCCAGAAAGCATTTTTAATGCTTAAAAAAAAAAGGAAAAAAAAAAAAAAAGCAGATAATTCATTCTGAAATTACTTAGGACTTCAAAAAGCTCTTTAGGATTTTTCCCTCTTTCTAAAATGAGAAATAATGCTGTTCGTAAAGATACTTTGTAAACTTCTCGTTAAAGGCAACTGAGGATATTTTCCAATAACTTGACATTTCTTCCCCGATATGAAGCATTCATAAATCGTGTGCTAATTAGCTTTCTGAGCTTAAAATCCACAGGGCTAGGTAAGTCTCCCAGGTGATAGGTGCCTTTGAACCCCAAACGTTCTATGATTCTGTGAT
Organism: Lagopus leucura; assembly: GCF_019238085.1. NCBI lineage: Eukaryota > Metazoa > Chordata > Aves > Galliformes > Phasianidae > Lagopus > Lagopus leucura. Next base: position 2,263,157 of record NW_024962334.1, on the reverse strand, counting down.
TCCATGAAGAAACAAACAGTTGTCATAATTAGGTGCAGATCATTGTTGGAGACATGGTCCTTCACCTTGGGACACCTGAGACCTCAGAGTTTACTATCGGTATTGAGGGCAGAAGAATAAGGCATTAAACATTTCTGCTTCATCAATGTCCCTGCTTACAAAATGGCCCTTCTAATCAAGTAATGAATCAACATTCTCTCTGGTCCTCTTTTTGATTTTATCACATTAAAAAAAAAAAAAACACCTTTTTACTGTCCCTCACAGTAACTTGATCTGAATCCCGTTGGAAATGCTGTCTTCCCATCTTGCTCTTTTTTTGCACCTTCCATTTTCAATCAATTCAAGTGTGGTGTCAGCTACAAGATAATTAATGAGATTTAAGCACCACTTTCTTACCATGCTAATTGCCAGCAGATTAAAATGACAAACCACAGAGTTTTTTCTAGTAGCCAAAGATGTCTTACTGATATACAACAGTATCTGAAAGGAGATAGTTTCAGTTTCAGATAGTTAGGGATAGTTTCAGAACATGAGCAGAACTGTCATCCTGCTGCTGTGTGATGCTCTGTGTGTTGCAGCTGTCTAAGGGTTAAGGGTCTGAGACAAATACATGGCAAAGTGTTTAACTGTGTAGCATGGTCAGCAAGAGGATTATTACTGAGCTTGTACTTCAAGGCTCCATTCAGACTACTTTAAGTAGTTTTTTAACTATTTGGATCAGAACACAAACAGTCAGGTAATGAAACTGGATCTTAAAATTTGCTGGAAACATCCATTAGTGCTTTCTAAAGTAGCACTTAGCTGCTTTACCTAGGGAAAGAAACCCTAAATTATTTATTTCACGTAGTCAGAGGGAAATGACAACATTAAGCTAAAAAAGCCAAGAGTATGATCCCTAGATACATTTCAGAATTTCTGCAGATCGTATCATTATCTGGAAATACATAAGCAAGTCATATATAGATCCACGTGTCAAACAAATGTCGAGATCTAGGGACCTCTCTATACATTCTGGTGCCTTTCCTATCCAAAATTACTAAAGTCTGATTTCATGTTGCAATTATTAGTGCTGCCTTATAATTTAAGGCATTAATATAAATGATTGTTTATGACAACAAGCATGGAAATTTTGCAGGGCATCACGGTTCAAATCAAGAATTCTTTTTTTTTTTTTACTACCTTGGGTCCTATATCCCAAGTCAAATATTTTTCAAGTGATATGAAATAATAACTTATCATTTCATCTCATCTTTGAGGAGTAAAGAAGGCTCAAGTCAAGATACCAATTCTAATTAATCACATGGCTAAATCTTCTTTAAATTATAACCCTTCTTTGCACTGTACATTTCATCACAGAGTATAAAACTTTCTCTCTTTAGTCCCATTTTTCAGGTAGTTATTAGAGGGAAACCCTTAAACTGACATACTCAAAACCATTCCTAAGCATTCACTCTTTTACATATTTTACAGGTATTCAAGGCTCCAAATTTCTCTCTCCTTGATGAAGTGGAATTCCCACTGAAATTTCCATAGAGGAAAATTATGTTTTACACCTCTTTTCACAAACTGTAGTAGCCAAGCACCAGGCAAGTAGTATTCTGTTGGAGAGCAATGGTAAATTAAATAACGTTTACATAAGCAGCCAATCAATGTGTTATCAGATCCTACTACATCATCAGTGTGAATAGGGCTAAATTTGCCCCATGTGACTCCATGTATTTACCTTAGATGTCACGTTAGCAGTTGATCACTGGCTTCCTTTGTAGCTGGATTGAACTTGAAATCTCAAATAGACCACTCTTCTCCAGGAAATGCTTGAACATTGCACTGAAAATAGCATGACAAGATTTTTAATGTAGGTGTTCAGGTGTGTTGTTAGCCTGGATAAATCTAAGCTTCCGTGTTCCTAATTACTTAAAAGGCAGCAAAGCAGAGAATTGCTATTTGATGCTATCTTGATTCCTTAAATATTTTCCTGGTATTTACTGCAGCTTCATTCCGTGGCCATACTGCATGCACGGCCCACCACTCAACTCTGTCAAGAGGAGGAGGTACATACTGTCCTTTCAGTATTTTAAGTCAATTCACTTAGCCCTTTCCTGAGACAGAGAGGTACTAAGAAGAAACAAGAGTAAGAAGAAGGATGGAGAAAGAATGGGACCAAGACAGGCAAGATCTGATCTGGAGGCAACATAAAAAGACTTCAGAAAAAAATATTTTTAGCTGATAAACCTGAGACAGCTAGCAGCGGAAATACGCAACAAAATCCTTTCTGTTTTATGCTTCTCTAAACACTAGAGCAATTTCTGCACTTCCAAATCTTCAATAAACAATAGTAGATACGTAACAAAAGCATTGTTTTTCAGAATTAGTTATTTCACAGACGTATATTACTGTTTATCTGCTTCATCCACATTCTGACTATGACACCTACAGGCCAGAGGAGAGCTGTGCGAAAGTGAAGACAATTTCAGGCAAAAAAAGAAAAATCTTGTCTCAAGCACTCCATCACAACAAAGGATATTCATGATGAGACACACCACTCACATTACTGAGCTAACAGCACTGAATCTGCATGGTTCATTTCTGGTTTGTTTGTTTTTATTCAGAACAGGAGCAAACAATAAGTCTCCTAAAGCTCTCCAAAGGCATAGCTATATGTTAGTGAGAAAGAGCTTTATAAAATGGTAATTACTGCAAATCTACCCACTCTGTATATCTACATTGTTCCATACAAGAATACACAGATATTAAAATAGAGTGTTTTTTCATCAATGGTTATTGAAAAATTACTGTCTGGAAACAATCGTGACAGTTTTTAATCTTCTTCAAATTGAAAGAGGCCAGGAAAAAAATCAATGTTTGCAACAGGGCAAGGGATGCTGTAATTTCTGTTTGCCACTGGGCCCCATGAAAACAATGAATTTGAGTTGTCTTGGTCTTGTGAGACATGGTGCCCAATCCAGCTGTGATTCAGTTGTGACTCCAAGAAATGAAAAACTGTTCAGAACTTGAAGACCAGATATATTTTCTGAGAAGTATCTATCACCTGTTCTAACCTGTGAGCTCCTTAGGCATGTTGTATGCTACTGGGGTCACTTCTTGGATAATAGAGTACATGTAAAAGCTTGAACAAAAAAAGTGAACTTCATTTAACACCAGGCAGTATCTGCTTTACAGCTCTTAATGCACAGTACAGATGTACCACGCCATTAGTCATCAGAGCTGTTTTGGACACCAAGATTTTGTTCTTTTTGTTGTGCATGGCAAAATATCTGGTGTCTGTTTGAGGGGTTTCCAAATCTCCCAGTCTTTGCTTGCATTGTCCTCTCCTCTTCCTCTGAAAAAAACAGTTTATGATTGTTCTTCCTAGGTACTACCTCCTGAGTACTTTCCAATGGGAAAAATCATATCCCAAAGGAGGAAATATGCATTTTATTTCAATTTACTTGAGCAATCATGCTAGAAAGACTTCTAACATGATTGTATCTAATGTTGAAGAGTTAAAGATTCAACTGTTACTGGATATCTTTCAACTGCGTCTACCATCTCCTCCAGTTACTCTGGATTTATGTCAGTTTAATGGAAAATAGTTTTCCTCTCAAAGTTTATATCAAGCAATTGATGCCACTGTCTCCTATTCTCCGTTGTTAAATGTCAAAAAAAGTGTTGTGATGCAGCTAATTCTTGTTTGTATTGTCCTTTTTGAGAGCTACGTTCACTAATACTCACTGCAGCTCTCCTTTGATGTCATGTCTCAAGACTTCCTGGTTCACAGTTGAAAGCAGATAATTGGTTACATGATAGAAACAGAAGGACTTTTTTTATTTATTATTCTTGCCTGATAGGTTTATCTAAGACTGTTCTTTGGTGGTTTTTGTTTGCTTGTTTGTTCGATTGATTGTTTGCCCCCATTTATATTTATGAAGCTGAAATAGTTGTTTTCTCATTTTAATTTGCATGAACATCATCTCTGAGTATTAGCTGACTTTTGCAAGACTGATAAAACCAAGGGTTTGTACCAATTTCTACATTTGCACATTGAAGAATTATCAGAGTTGGCCAGAGCAAGAAATCATTTGGCTTGAAATTTATCAAAAATTTTTCAGGTACCTGCTTTGGGAAAATTCTTCCTCAAGGATGTACAACTTAACAGCTGTTCATAAAGCTTTGTTACAGATTGAAAAGACTCTTCTGTTACCTGAAATGCTGAAAGATTTCTCATGGATTCCATAATCTTTGTCTGACTTTCTTAGTCCAGTAATCAGTTCAAGAAGGGAAGGGGAAAAAAAAGACGACTTTACACTACTGTGTTAAGCATACTGGACTTCTATTTGTAGGTGTCTCAGGCAGTGAGATTCTAACAGCTGAGAATATTTGAAGAAAAGAGATTTCTTAGAAAACCCCTTTTCACTTTTTTTCTGACTTTATATCCCCAAAGTGAAGAAAGTCTAGGAATACAGTAATCATTTTGTTTCAAGACTCTGTCCGTAGAACCAAAATCCACGTTAGTTCAGACTTCTGTCTTAAACTATTATTTGTGGTCATCATCTGCTTTCTTTACCCTTAGCAATCACTAGTCTTTTGTGCTGTCTAACACTGCTCCACTATTACTTCCTTTCTTTGTACAGCATCTTCTTCATGCATGTGCTCAAATCCAAGATCAAAAAAGAATTTCTTGAGAAATACTGTGACAAATAAAGACTGTCTGGTAGGCATAAACATAAATGAGATGCGAACCAAAAATCTCAATAAACACTGAATCACTATCAATCCAATATGCATGCCAAGTCCCCAAGAATAACAGAATTATTTCGCAGTGAGTAATGTCTTGCCAGTGGGGTACCGTGCACAGTGTGATTAACTTCCACAGCCTAATGAGTTCCCCCCACCAGAAAAAGCCACTTCAAATTTATTTTTCAGTATCAGTCTTAAATTTCATTTGTTTAATCTGAAGTACACTTGTTGTGATTTTTATCTATGGCAGTATATTGGAAAACATGTTTCATACACCCACACAAATTCTCATTACTTTGGCTTCAAAACCGGAGAAGTTTCTCACTTTCTGTTACAGAGGGGGAAGTGTATACAGCAGGAGGACAGTGATATAGTTCAGGTCAAGCCACAGGTTCCGATCCAGAAAAAAGGAATAGCACATCAATTACTCACAAAGCTCTTATTGTCACAGATGTAAAATGCTGCTGAACAGCCCCTCCCTCTTCCATCCCCCACCCCCTTCCACCCCCAGTCCCCCTTGCCCCCCGTTGTAATAGAGGGCTGCACTGAGCTGTGGGACATGGATTGAAATTCTGCCTATGGAGTCAAGGAGTTGCTGTACCAATGTCAGCAAAGCCAGTTTCACCAACAACCTACAGCCTTACATCCTACACTCTTACATCTTGCTGCCCTAAAATGGGGCACGAGAGATACTGAAGAGAAGACATGGACTCCTTGCAAATCTGCCAACATCTAGCTGAAAGAACAGACATCATATCCTCTTACCTCTGCCTGCTCTTCTCTCAACAGTAACATTTAGGAGCCAGTAGCTAATCTAACAAAGAAAGGTTTCACTCTCACCTCAAGCAATCTTTTCCATTCTTGACACTCATCCCAAATAATGGTTTACCTACTTTTCTTCTGTTTTATTTTTTTGTTTTTCTTTTTTTTCTTTTTTTTCTTTTTTTTAATGCTAATGACCACAAAGAAGAATTTCAAAATGAAGAGTTTAAACAAAAATAAGTCCACAACTGTCCTGAAGGGGACACGATGTAATTTCAGAAGCAATTCAAATCACAGATCATTTTAAATTAGTTAGTCATATTTAATGAATGATACGCATTGCTACATTATTTACTTACTGTAAAGCACATCCCAGTTTCTTAGCAGAGACCTCTTTGGAACCTGTTATTTTTAGAGTTACCAATATTCTTGGGTTTATTTTTATTTTTTGGGCTTTTTTTAAAGGACTGAATGCTTAGGAAATGCACACTGAGTACAGACAGTGCTTCTACCATCTACTTAACTTCTTTCTTTCCTTTTTTTTCCTTTTAGGTTCAGTACTTTGAATCTGCTGGCTGCTCACCAGGTATGCACACAGAATCTAAGTTCACAGTAGACCATCCTTTGACTTAGCCAGATTTGACATTAAGCAACAGTATGTTTTCTAATTTCTCATCTGCAGTAGCCACAGCAAATTTGCCTCATGTCATGAACTGCTCTGCTTTCATCAGAAACAAGTCCTGATGCTGATGTGTTGCACAGCGCTGATGTGGCATCTGCCATGAAATCTCATCAGTGGATACTTCTAACTTCTACTGTGTTTTTTGGTGTGTTTTAGAAAGGTGGTGACTTAATCCTAGAGTGTGTAATCATCTTAACCCAAATAACACCCTCACCACAGCTGAGCCCCAGTGATATGTAGTCCCCACATACAGTGACTACTGCCACCCAAATGTCAGAGATAGCTCTAGAAGAGGATTTGTCCCACAAACACAAGAGGACTATCAGGAAGCCAGGTTGTGGAGGATCATTTTACCACACAGTTTGCATTGAGCTGAAAAGAATGTCAGGGTGATCGTGTGTTCAGCATTAAAAAAACATCTTCTGTAGAATAAAACCTCCTAATAGGCTAGTATATCCTTCTCCTCAAACCTCTTTCCCAAGAAATTGCATTGACATGAGGGTTATGCTCCTTGTGCTGTGTCCCAACCCCAACACCACTGCATATCATTCTTAATATTTACCAAATCCGCCTCCTTGATCTATTCATCTTACACCATGTCTTCCACCCTAATTTCAAACACTTTTTGGGCCCCAATCCTTACTGGACAAGTGGGTACGACTGATCCTCAAGCATTTTTCATCATTGCTGCCTACATATTCTCACTGCACGATGCTAGTGCACGTGCTTCCCAGCTTCTGATTAGAGCTGGTTAAGTCATGTTTACAAATTGTGTATTTCAGGAATTCTCATCCATTAGTATTAAATTATTCACGTTCTTTGCAAAACTAGGGTTTTTATTGCTGCTGATTAAGTAATATACCTAAAATATATTGTTTTCAATATTTTCTGCCCATCAACCATTTCATGAATTATTCAGAAATGTTTGTTATTACACTCCGGCAGGTCATTTGGAGAAAGAGAGACAGATAAAAATATCCTTTTAGCATAGTTTCCCTCAACACAGCCTTGGACTAGGAAACAGGTGTTTGCTGTTGTTGTGGGAAATACCTAAATATTAAAAAAAAAAAAAAAAAAAAAAAAAGAATTGGCTGGGAGAAAAGCAAGTAATTAGATGCTTATGATTCTAACTATGGTGTGAATTCCTTTTTCCTTCCTTTCAGAGGGGGACTTGCTGCAGCTCAGTAATGAATTTGCTGTACACTGAATCCATTGAATCTAGACTGAATCTCCAGGAGAGGGAGACAATGAATAGGACAGTAGGAAGGATTGAATGCTGATGTCAATTAAACTAAAGCCATGAAACAAATGAGGGGTTTTAGCCGTTGCTCCTCATAGCCACTTCAGTTTGGTGTGCCAGGGACTGCTTCCATTTTATTGCAATGGTAAATTTCAGAGCGCAGCTCAAGAGAGAATATTGGCATTTCAATCAGGGCAGCTTCACACACACATGCACAGCCCACTCAACTCTGTATTGAAAGCTTTATGAAAGAACGCCTGTAGGATATCCAAGAGATGACTTACAAGATTTGAAGGGATGGAGCTTTACGAAATCCTTACAACGCAGCCTGGTGCCCTTGTTGAAGTGAATTTGAAATATGCCCCTGAGCACCTCGGAGTCTGCAGACAATGCTCACAGGTATCAGGGTACACATGCATGCCTACACTTATTACAACACACAGACATACCCTCGTTTCAAACACAAAGATAAGGTGTCAATCTTTGAGACTTTAAAAAATCAATGGTGTTTGTAGGGGCTACTATTAATTTTCATTACTCCATCAGTCACTCAGCAAGCAAAGTTCTTCTATGTTGCTTGAGCCTCTGAAAAGAGAAAGCAGCCATTGCACAGGATGAGAGGGTGACAGGCAAAATAAAGCTTTATGTTCTCACGTAGCCACCAGCTGCATCATTTTATGCCCTAATATATTCTGAGATTGTTTTGTAGAAGCTAATATTGCATGAGGATCAAATGTACATCGTACATTTTGTTAGCACATGAGTAAAATATTTAGAAACTACTTTATTTCTCCCTAGAAAAAAATGGGACACATTTTCCATACACAGATACTGCAGTATTGGAGACATTCCTTGGCCAAATTGTTAAATCATGATAACTTTAATAAACTGGAACTATCTTTGCAAAATGTTATGATAAAGGTTGCTCTCCAACGGAATATGATAGAGAATATTTTCTCTCCCAGAAAGAGACACAATTAAGTTAGTTATATTATTAAGAAGAAAGACACTAAAATGTAAAATTCAGATGTTCTGGGAACAGAACTGATGGTTAAATTTGATTTATAGCATGTTTAGAAATAACAGAAATAGACCCTATCGTCTACAGATGGGTGACAATCTCAAAGCTTACACCACACATTGTAATTCCTACACATGTAGAATTATAATCCATTTTAAGATGCGATTTTCACCATAGATGAACTCTCCAAATAAAGATATTGCTGTGAAACGTTCATCAGAGTCATTCGTTATCTACATGAGAGGTAGAGAAAAGACTGGAAGCTGGTTTGAGAAGATACAAAGCATCTCTTTTCTTTGGATATATTTTTGCCATCTTTGTGCACAAATTGCCTCAAACCTCCTTTCCTTCCAACTTCAGCTTCTGTAACTTAGACTGCTGTTACACTGGCATGCATTTGACACTGGCTTTTGGGTGGTGCTGAATTAATTTCTATTTTGCTACATAATTGTTGCATTACCTGTAATTGTTTAGTCAGAATTAGTCAGCTGCTGCGTCAAGTCAGTGACAAAATGCCACGTATCATTTGCTGAAGATGAAGGCACAAATCTCATTTATTTCACAAAACAGAAGGCTGTTCTTTTTTTCTTGCTCTTTGAAGACCTCAGAAGCTCTCTGTTGCTTTGAAAGATGGTCCAAGCCTGCTTGCTTGCCAGCAACCATAGAGCACTCTTTTCATGGGAGCTTTTGGATGAGAAAAGGTGGCAGTTTGGGATTTTGCATGTGTCATATCATTACTGTGAAGTCTGCACCTGATGTGGTAATGTGACCGCTGGCATTTTAGTGTTCTTAAAGAGTTAGCAAGTCTTCCACTGTGCAAGTGTGATGAGAAAGTTCTCCTCTGTGATCCTGCACACTACAAACTGCCTCAGCTCTGACCCAAATACACAGCAATCTGCAAGGTGCATTTGCCTGAGTAACTTGGGTGACAAGCACTGGACTGTAAGAATTCAATGGGAAAAAAATGTCTAATTCTACTTGAAGAGATGGCTGGTTTTTGAAGGGGTTTTTGCATTGGTTTTATGCCTAGAAAAATACAGTGGCAAAGTAAAGGCAGGTATCTGCATGTAAATGTATATAGTTACATCCTTGAAAATAAATTTGGAGTAATTATGCTTGGTCTATTCCAGACTAGCATGTAATATTCAAGACATGGCAAGTGCAACAGTCAATCTTATATAAATCTCAAATTCTCCAGTCTTTTAGCTACCTGGACTCTGCAGTTGCTACTAAAGATGACAACTGCCATTAACATCAACAAAAATTATGAAGGATGACCATATCTGTACTTACAGAGATAGCAAGTGGGAGAAGTGGTATGACCAAATTCAAGGGAAGGCAGGAGAACAAATTCCTGAGCACCATCAGCTCCTGGTGGTTGAGCATAGCTCAGAGCCAGAGGTGTAAGCAAAGTGGTACTTGTTCCTCCAGACAGGAAGGACTAAGAACGGGAGGAGAAGAGAAGGGGAAAGTCACTGCCCAGCTGCCCTGGCAGGGGCAGAGCAGTACTATCTAATAACTCACCTGGCTGCAGCGGTTATGAGTTAAAAATGAGTAAAAGCAGTATAAACATTTCACTGCACATGGCTATTCTGTGCTGGGCAACTGCTTTGTCTTGAGTGAGAAGACCCCCCTCAGAACTCCGTGACAGCTGCAGGTGACAATGGCCCTGCAGGTGCTGTAGCCTCTGTCTGCAGCAGGGTCACAAAGGCCTAGCAATGCCAGCTTGCCTTCTCTTACAGCAGAGGATATAAGTTGCCCAGCAGCCTCTATGGTAGCACAGCCAAACAACCAATTATAAGCTGCAGATCACAGAATCACAGAATCACAGAATTCTAGGGGTTGGAAGGGACCTCCAGAGATCATCGAGTCCAACCCCCCTGCCAAAGCAGGTTCCCTACACATGGCATACATGCTGTACTGGTATTGTTCACAATACGTATGCAATTCAAAAGCCACCATTTAAACACCCTTGTCAAAACCTCAACCTTTTGAAACTGTGCATTGTCACTGATGCAATTGTTTTCTTGTGGTTTCAGATGCCAAAGAAATCAGCACACTCCACAAGTTTCGTGCCTTCTAGCAGTTGTGTTCACTTCAGACAATTGGATCAGTGTTGTACAGCTACAATTCCTGCAGTTTTTCATCATTTGCCTGAGTTTACACAAGGGATAAAACAGAGGGCAATTCGTCTCTTAGCCAAAGGAAAAGAAGTAGCATTTTTCTCCTGTTGAAGCAGTGCAAGTGTGATGTAAGATCTCTGGGATTTGAACAGAGATGCAGTTCACTGGAGAAATTCATAAATGGAATTCTGTAGTTTCCTTGGAGCAATTACAGCAATTATTGGCATATTGTAATCAATTATTAGGCAAACACAAAATGCAGCTCTGTATAAAACAAACAATGCAATCAGTAATATAGAAAAAGCTAACTAAAGGAAATCTGAGTCACCAAGCTACAGAGTCCCGATTTATTGACAATAAGAAAAGTCAGATATTTCAGATTCATTAGATACATGATACAGCTACACAGCTAAAATGTGTTTAATGTAAAATCCATTATATTTCCTTGTTCTTATTGACATAACATTTGGCTTTTCATGTGGAGTTTCACACTGAAAAAACTATCAACTGAATGAAGATCTTACCCTGCTGAGAATTAACAATATTCCTTCCTTGCATCTCTGTTGTACAGCCTAACAAGCACAGGGTAGTCCTATATTATGCTCTTAGATACATATAACTTGTTTTAATCTCAGCCATACCATCTTTTTTGCAATGATGGCGTTGTTATTGAAGCTTCAGGATGAAAATAGGGAATATATATGGAGATAACAAACCTGAATCATCCAAGGAGCAAACCAAAGTAAATGACAGATGGAGGGGAACTCTGTCAGTGTTAATAAACTGTGCCTGCTGAGTTTAGTACACAGTAGTTCGGAGTAGTTTTTCAGTCTGCAAGCCTGGCCTCCCTGGGGATGCTCAAAGCAAGCCTGGAGAAACAGAAGGAAAAAAAAATACTCCTTTTGCTTAACCATTTCCACTTAGAATTCAGTAAAAGCTGGCAGATGGAATTTTTAACAAGTTTCTCCTCTTGCCAGTTCCTGAAACAGTTATGGTTAACCAAATAGGAAAACTACCCTGTTGTGACATTTAACTATCAAATGTCTGTGCTTTGTTAGTTCAGGGAATGGAGTGAGCAGAAAACTATCCTCTCCCTTAAAAACTCTTGGGTGAGAAGGAAAGGCAAAACAGTCATTAAGATTCCTGCGGTGCTTTGAAGCAAATGTTTGACATTTACCTTTGATACGTCCATTAATTTCTAGCTCTCTTCCACATTCCTCCATTTTCTCCTGACAATAACTGAGACATTTTGCCCTGAACTGTTGGGTATAATATTAGTGTATGTTGCTGAAGAAGAGGCAAGCTTTTCACAAAAACAGGACAGTGATTCCTGTGTATTACTTACCCTCACCAGACGGTGATAAGGCTTTACCAGTAATCACCTTAATATACAGAATAAAAGATGTTATAGGAAAACACAGAAATATATATTTATTACCATGCCCTGGCAATAAACATAGATCCCAGAGGTTTATTTTAACCCTCTTGTTTAATTTAAGGTCATTGTAGTCTCCTATGCTTGAGCTGCAATATTTAAAACCTCATTAAGTTTATGACCTTGCAATTAACTCGCTAGCTCAGTTTTGTCACGTTCCTTCTCTGTGGTGGGTCTGGAAGCAAAAGACTTAAGGACATCTCTGTATTATTACTGCACCAGCCAGCTGGTAGCAGAGAACCCCGTCACCCCTAACACGAAGGCTAAATGCACAGAAGAGTCAAGATCAGAACAGCAACACTGGCTGCACGTGAGCATGAGTAGGTCGCCCCCGTTCATGTAGGCAGGCTTATCCATGCCCTGTTCTTCAAAATATACAAGGAAAGCAGCCTAGAATCTGACCAAACACTAGAGACAGATATCTGGAAAACACAACAGATCTGACCATAGACAGAAGACACATTTTGGGAGAGATTTACTGTTGAAAATTTCTCAGAAATATCATGCATATAGATTGACGACAATGCAGATATTTTTTACTAAATATTGATAGCCATTATTCTCCTGACATTTCAATATTCTTATTCCTCACCCATTATATTTTAACCTTGTTTACTGCAGAGAACAAGCGAACACTGATTTAACGATGTTCTTGAAATCCATCCAAATACCATCCATGAGATGTAATTTCTTAAAAGGATTAAACTACTTCCAAAATTAGAGCCAATGAGACATAGCTGTGTTGGTTCAGTACAACAAACAACGTGATGTCAGAGTAGAGAAGTGATAAGAGTGCGGGATAACTGACAGTGTAATCTCATTGCAAACAGTCTTCTGTCCTGGGCCCTTCAAAAGCCTTACTTCTGCCAGAGACAACAGCACACTATAATAGAAATCATTCAACTGAAGATTTGATCATCCCGTCCTGCAGAGTAGCCCATACACGACACAAGTCCTGGCTACAGTAAACAACCACCCTTCAAAAAAATCTGAAATCCCAAGAGGTCCTTGTGAATTATGAGGAAATCCATTGGTTCTTCCTTTAAGTTGGGTTAAAGGCCCTGATGACTCAAAGATGAGCTTGTGTGATACTGATCTGAATGGCAACAATCCTTTCTCAGAACCATTATGCGCAGCTGTAACTATAAAGGTGCAGCTTCTGTTTTTACATTCGTATGTTTTACTTTTGGATAACTCTGCTGGTTGATTGCTTAATGGCAGAACTTAACACTAAGATCAAAATGATAAAAATCTTTCCAAATGATCTCCAGGAATGCCTTGACAATCCTAAGCTCTGCACAATTGCGTAAAGACCCCCTGTAACCCCCCCCTACACCCTCCAGGTATGCAGAGAATAACTGCTGAGCCAAGCATTTATGGTTCTAAGGTACCTTTGTATGCCAGATATCTGGCCAAAATTATGCAGATTTTAATATAAGAAACGGCAATGAGTCACAAATCAATTCCTTGTTTATTTTTCACACTATGTAGAGGATAACTCTTCTTATGTACTTATTCTGCAGAAATGCCAGAACAGCTTTGTAGCCTGTGAAATATTGCCCGTGTGTTTTAATCCTCTGGAATGTGTCATTGCAAAACATCACCATAATACACAGATGTTGCTTTATGTACAACACACACAGGTTAGGAAAACACCCCCACCCTGAGGCACTACACCTCATTCTCAAGCCCTGCTAGCAGCCCTGTAGAGGCTGACAGCATACAATTAACTTGTTTTCAGCAACTGCACTTCATAATCCAATAGTGGTGCTCTATTTGCACAGTATGAGTCACCAAATTATTCACTTCTAAAAGAAAGGGGTGAGAATATGAGCCTTCATCGTTATTCCTCATACGCATAAGGATTTATCTTAGATGTGTGCAGAACTATCAACCATGGTAAATATAACACATTTAAACTGAGATCATCTGAATATAGGGAACTTACATTGACTCTGAGGTATGACCTATGCATCTTTTCTAAAATAGCAAGCAGCTGAGGGTAAAGAGTGTAAGGTGATAAGCAAGAAGTAGGTCTGGTCCAGCAGCCTAGGGCAGGAGCACCCACATTTAGTCATGCCATTACAACCATTCATGAAAGTTCTGTTGCTGTAAGGCTGTTCTGTGACGTTGTGTGAACTTGTGTGCTCAGTCTGCATTCAGCATAGTTGCCTGATTAAAAAATGGCAGTCCACACAGAAGGTGGAAGTGACAGAAGTGGAGTGGAAATCAGCAATTGTGGCCATATATAATAACTGCTAAGGCACAGTTCTGGTCATTCAAATGCACAATGTGCTTCATTCCCTGACACAACAGTTTCTAGACATATTTGGATTCTTCAGCCAGCATGCAACTATCAGTGAATGTCTGAGAAAGGGGAACAGGACAACAGGCTGCTTGCAGAACAAAAGGGACCAGGGGAAATAGTGCTATGGCTGAGTCCCAGCAGGGGATCATCCATCTCTCAACGCCTGTGGCACTGTGACAGGCTTGCTGTCTGTCATCCACGGCAACATCCCTTGCTCTGCATTGGTGAGTTTCACCAGCCTTCTGCAGGACAGGAAGTTGGACATCCAGTAGTCACTTGGCAGTGAATGCGAGTGCAGCAGCACAGCCAGCCCAGTTCATGTTGTCGTACAGGGTGGTGAGGCACTGGAACAGGTTGCCCAAGGAGGCTGTGGATGCCCCATCCCTGCAGGCATTCAAGGCCAGGCTGGATGTGGCTCTGGGCAGCCTGGGCTGCTGGTTGGCGACCTGCACACAGCAGGGGGTTGGGACTGGATGAGCATCGTGCTCCTTTGCAACCCAGGCCCTTCTGTGATTCTATGGGGATCCACTGCTCTGGACAAGGTGCACGAGCACTCAGCGACATGCAGAAGCATTCATTATATTTGGCAATGTGAAGAAATACACAACTGGAATTCAAGGTTGGCACATATTATGTTTATGCCGATGAGACATTAGCATGAGCTCATGTACCAAGTACTGCGAGCAGCAAGAAAAACATAAAATAATTGTTGCAGTTGTGTCAGAATGATGTTGCTGTTTGCTGTAATAGCAGCAAACAACGAAACAGTTCACTCCTGCTGGCACCCTTGCCATTAAAAAGGATTTACTCTTGCGATGTCCAAATCTTGTGGCTGCTGAGGACACCTTGAGAACAGCGTCTCATCCGCTGCTTGCGCTCCCTCGCGGCGCGACGCTGCAGCCTCCCCTCCCCGCCCCGCCTCCTTGCGGAAGCTGTCAGCCCGTGCCCGTACTCAAGATGGCTGCCAGCCTCCAATGACTCAGACGGGCTTTGAAGTTACGGGGCTGCTGATTAAGATGGCGGTTTTTTACGGGCCGCGGAGCTCGCCCAAGACGTGGAGGAGGTGTCTCTCCCGTATTGCTTCCGACGGCAGTGAAGCTGGTGTGCCCTCAGTCAAGATGGCGGCCCCCTGCGAGCGGAGGAGCGCTGCGACTCGGAGGGCGCGGTGAGAGCTGGGGACGGCGGGGTCTCAGCTTGGACCGGCGAGGGGGGATTCCGCCTGCCGTCAGGTCTGAAGAAGGCTGGATCTTCTCAGTCCTGCAGCCGGCGGTTTAAGGAAATGTAACATGCGGTAGCGAGCGAGCTGTCTTGTTGGATATTTTGGAACACGGTAATGTCTCAAGCCCGAAGTGCTGCTGTACAGCTGTGACTGCTTGGTTTTCACCACGCTTTGGACGTTGGAGCTGGTAAAGCAGTCAGTTCACATTAGTGATCTTTGTATTTAAGAACTGCGGTTCTTAGAGCAGCTGTTTAACTGCTTTAATACGTTCCCAAAGACTCTGTGTAAGGGTACCAGAAAGTCTGAAAGCTTTGGTGAAGGTAAAAATTGGATACGGTGAGCCCCAAAGTGTCATTTCCTCACACTCTCTCTATTTTAACACATAACGGCAAGAAACACCATTTTGTGGGTTGTAAAAACTTCCACCAATTAGTTGTGAGTGGTTTTCTCAGTGCAAAAGATGAAGTAATGGCATTATTTATTCCTCTCTTTACATCAGAACTAATTATACAAAAAAAAATTATACAAAAAATAAAGCAGTGGTTTTTTAGTCAAGATTTATAAGGCTACGTTAAGCACCTGGCAAAGTTGGGAAACTGAAAATCAAAGGTGAAAGTCATCATCAGTTATCAAGGTCAGAATATTGCTGGCAATTAGATACGCATATAACTTAATGCACTGCTCAGAAGCTGTTTGGGACTGTTTGTTGGCTGCTATCAAAATTTTATAGCTCTGGATTGTTTCTGTCTGCTCTTCATGTAACTAGCAACATTTAGAAACGCTTATTTGGTGTGCGTCTGTTTGTTACTGATGTAAGAAGTAAAGAAGGGAAGAAATTAGCCTTAAATTGTCCTTGTAAATCACACAGGGTGCTTTACCTGTGGTGATTTGTCTCCTTTGACAGATGAGCTCCAGTGGTGAACGGCATCCAGTTTACACGTGGAAACAAATGCACAGGTTGAATAATCACCTCTTCAGAACTCGTGTTGCTTACTTTTGTTTCTAATCTGATGCTTAGCTGGGAGGCTCCTGAGAGTTTCTCAGTATTTGCTTTACACCATCAACAAAAGTTAAGTGTCATCACTGCTGCTATGTCCTGGGTACAAGTCGTAGCCAGTCGATCCAATGAGGATATATTTGATGAAGATGCAGACGAGATGTATCCAGTACAGAAAGAATGGAATAGCACCATGGAAAAGAGATTGAAGGTATTTCTCTAAGCATGATTTTTATAGTCTTTTTAAGTATTTTATATTTGCCAATAACGTCTTGCTATACATGTGGCTGATTTAAGTGGGAAAACTAAGAATGGCTGTACAAAAGTTATTGTGGCTTGGTTTCTTCTGAATGTTAAGAAAATTTAGCAGGGAGTTACTATCTTAGTAGCCTGTCAGGACAAAGTAATGTTTTACCAAAAAAGATATTGATCCCCTCTACACAACCATGTGATTTCTAAAAGGCAGTGTTACATTCTCATGTAACCCATTTGCTTCATACTTGCAGGTTAATCAGCGCTAACAAAGAATACAGGGTATTTGTTGGTGGGTTGGTTTGTTGTTGTTTTTAATATTTGGTGTGAACTACTAAGGGTCTGAGTAGATCTTTGGCTTATTTATTCACTTAGTGGAAAATACATTTTATGAAAGCAGAGAACAAAACAAATACATAAAGCTGGGTTTCTCAGACATGTTTTCATTCAGACTGGGCCCACTAGGGCTTATCTTGTGGGTGAACAACAGAAGGCTGAAGAACATAAATGGAAGCTTTTGTGCATGCTGTTGGTGAGGAAGTATATAACAACTTTTGTATTATTCTCCAAGGAAGAATTTTCTGCATCTCTGTCCCTTATAAAGGCTGGCTTTTTTAAGGGGCTGCTTATCATTCTTAAATTAATTTCCCTGGTATTTTGTGAGTAGATACTGCAAAAAGCATAAAATCTCTTGAAGACAGAGCTGTATGTTGGGCAAAATAACGTTCTTGGCTATTTCTGTAGCAAGGCCACCACTTTTATTTTCTCATGATCAAATAGAAGTTTTCCTTCTTATAACTTGAAAAGAGTTGAGAATTATTCTACTTTGGATGGTAAGGTGATTAGAGGATGAAGAAATAAATTTGAATTCTCCAAGGAAAAAATTTTAAGGGAGTTGGGCATTGCAAAAAAAAAGTAGACTTGTCTACAGCAAAGCACTTTCCTTATTTTCTGACCTAGATGGAGATGTGTTTAGAAAATAACTCCATGTTAACAGATCAGCAGCATTAACAGTAAATGATTCTATGCACTGCAAAAAATGTGTTTTGGTTTGGCAGTGGCGTAGCTGAGTGGAATGTTCAAATCAAAAAAAGCTGTGATTTAAGAGACTGGGTGCTTGTTGTAGGTTTTTTATTGTTGTGAAATGTTCATTGGTTCAATTCTGCACGTCGTGAAAAGCCTACTTCACCACTTCTGTTACAGGAGGGCTATAGAGATGGTGTTGAGGCTGGGAAGGAACTTGCACTCCAAGAAGGCTTCAATCAAGGTTATAGACAAGGTGCTGAGCTGATGGCTACATGTGGCCAATTCAGAGGGACCCTGAAGTAAGTTATAAATCTCTTAGGAGTCTGTCCATGTGGAAGGTATGTGTGGAGGGTGCGTGTTCATATGTGGTTGTGCTTGGGTTTCTTGTTCATTTGTTTTTTATTGCTAAAAAGTGCTTTGTAAGTCAATCCAAAGCAAGCAGCATGAGAAGTCTGAGCTCAGCTTTTGAATACAGGGAATACAAATGCAGGAAGGTGTATATCCTTAGTGTACAGGCAGGCTGGTAATAACAGGTGAGGAGAAGGTTGAGGTACTCAACAACTTCCTTGCCTCAGTCTTCACTGTCAGCTGCTCTTCACACACCCTTTGAGTGGATGGATTGGAAGGTGGGGACTGGAGGAGCAATCTCCCTCCCACTGTTAGCAAAGATCAAGTTTGCAACCACTTGAGGAATCTGAACATCCAAAAAGTGCACGGGTTCCCATTGAGATGCATTCCAGAGTCCTGAGGGAATTGGCTGATGTAATTGACAAGCCACTCTTAATGATAATGAGGGGGTTACTGGAGGATGTCAAGCTGTACTTGAACCAGCAGTGTGTCCTCACAGCCCAGAAAGCCAACTGTATCCTGGGCTGCCTCAAAATAAGCATTGCGAGCAGGTTGAGAGTTTTGTTGTCTTACAGTTGGCCTCAGCTCTTTGATTCAACTTGTCCAGATCCTTCTGCAGGACCTTCCTACCCTCAGGCAGATGAACACTTCCCCTCAAGGAAATTCATTTCATCTACACAATTTTCCCAGGAAATGGAAATGAAGTGTTCAGAAGTTTTTGTATAGTGCAGATTTCTTGTCACATTGCTCTCTCCCTTCAACAGCTGGAAATGTGTGTGACTACATGCGCTGACTTTATTTTCTTCTTCACTTTTCAGTGCTCTCTTATCCTGGTGTCATCTTAACGGACATGATTCTGCTTTAAGAAAGATAAATAACCTTCTAGAGGTTGTTGGAAAGCATGAAGAAGACCTACTTAACTCTCTGACTTCTATTCAACTACAACCAAACGTTGGAGACATTTTAGATTCTGTCCAGGACATGGACCTTAGTCATACAGCTCCAGCTGGAACAGAGTGCAGTGAAGTTAATGCTGAAAAATATGAACATGTTGGCGGATGTGGTGAAAACTGTTGTAGAAATAATGGTGAGAATGGTTCCTTGTGGTCTGACTGCAGCAGGGAGAAACTCTTTACAGATCCTGACAAGTCAACTCTTGCTTGGGTTAAAAAGCAAACTGTTGGGTTGGTAGAACAACTGGGCTTATCACTGGATGTACTCCATCACATCCAGCAACTGGAACATTAGTTCTTCTGCCTCATGCTATTTCAAGTTATCTCAGCTGGATTGGATTCGCACTCTGTGGGTCCAGGCTTCACTTTAGGGAAGTTTGATCTTATACTTCCAAGCAGAGGTTGTAAGTGTTACCATGCTTTGTTTCTTGGCCCAAAGACAGCTGGTTGCAGTCAGAAATGTATCTTCCACAGAAAAGGGAAGTGATGTGTAAAGCTCTGCAGTGATTTACTATCATGTCTCTCATCTACGTCAAAATCTGTCCTGTCACCTCATTTTATCTATTGGTATTTGAAAACAGATCAGGACCTCAAGCAACATCTTCTACTATACAAATAAATAAAACAAACAAACAAAAAAAACCAACCAACTGACCAGTGCTGTGGACAAGCTAGTCTTGCAAAATGGTCTGCTGTTGATTACATGCTAACCAAACAAAACAGGCTCTGCTAATTTCCAGTGTGCCAGGAGTTTCCTTTGTTACTGTATTTAAAAAAAAAAAAGTTCATCTTTTGCCAGATTTCTTCTCTCACCTTTTATAATCATTGTGCAGTGCACTTTCACAGTGTTTTTTTTTCCCCCTCTTCTTACAGTTCTATTTATTTTGCTTTTGCTGAAAGCACACCACTCTTTTCAAACGTCAAACTTGCGTTGCTGTTCTAACAGAAAACTGGCTACTCTTACCCTTTCAAACCACATCACACATTTCTAGTCTAATGAATGCCCTTGCGTTAGTTTTGTATTTATTTGCTAGTCCCTTAATCTTGAACTCTCTCTTGTTTACAGTTTACTTCTCCAGCTCTAGCAGGAAGCCAGGTTTATTCACCATCTCTTGAAAACGTGGTTAGCCAAACACGTATCTAACAACTTAGTATTTCTGTTCCAACATTCTGTATTTGATTTCTTTTCCTTTTGTTTGCTGTAAGGATAGGAGGCAGCAAATACAGTTGCTTTAAACCAGTTTTGGATCACCCAAAAAAGGTAGCAGTAATAAAAAAGGAACCCCTTACCTTTTTCTGAGGCTCAGGGCTCACCAAGCATCCCAAAGGGTGATGTCCAGATAGTGATGCTTCCCTTGGAGCTGCCAGCCCTTAAAGAAAGTTAGGTAGGGCTGGACCTTTATGATCAACCCCTTCCAGTCACTCAGAGGAATTGCTTCCAGCTGTGCTCCCAGGGCTGGCTACACCCCTTCACCATGACCTAATGGTTCCTATAGAAATGCCTAAACTGTAGCTACAAATTCCTCTGGTTAGATACTCACAAAGAAAAGATTTCTTCTCTCTGTTTTATAGTAATTAATCACTAAGTCAAGAGTTTGTGTACTTTATTTTGCTTTTAAATTTCTTCTACAAAGTAGGTCTACACAGAGAAAACTTAAGTTTTAAACAACTGACTTAATTACAACAACAACAACAAAGGCACAGAGTGGTTTTACACTTTGAAGCCACAACCAAGAAGCAAGAATTAAGAACTGATTGTTTGGAAAAAATAATGTGAATTTTTTAATAAAAGCTATTATCCTGCCATGGAGTTGTTACGCTTTGAGTTTGGTTGCAATTCAGTACCACTTTCTGCATTAGATGAACAACAACAACAAAAATTAACTGTGCAATTAAAAATCTCATACTGAAGTTGTTACTGAAATAGTGGAATTGAATAAGGCTATTTGCATACATTATACATGACAGAATTGCTCAAACAGCTTTTTCTCAATTTATTTAACATAATACTGACACTGATAAATACTTTGTTTGTAGTGCATTCGTTGTGTTATAACCTGCATCACATAAATCAAACAGATTTTTTTTTCTATCCTGTAGTAGAATGTGATGAAACAAAACCAATGGTTACCAAGGAAAAAGTGCAAGTTGAAGAGTATTATTTGGATGCAGGTAGTAGTGCATAAACAGGAAACTCCATTCAGAAATTAAGTAGACAGCAGGCTTGCCAAGTTCTCTCCATCTACTACTGCAAAAGCAAGTTATGTTTGGGAACATATTGCTCTCTTGCTTGATTATTGAACAATAGATTTTGTGATGCATTTCACTTATCTTTCCTTGCAGCTTCTGTGCTAGCTGTGGAATCACTTCCTTCCACTCCGGACAAAGTTTCTGTGCTGACTGTAGTGTTACTTTTTTCCATCTCATCACCCAGAGTTTCCAGTTTGGCTGTAGAGAGTCTTTGTTCTGGGCTGTCTGGAACACTTTCCTTATTTGTCTTAACCAGATCTTGCTGTCCAGCTACAGAAGGACTTTCTTCAAGACTATTAGAATCAGTAATTTGCTCACGCTGCAGTTCAGGTTTTTGTTTTGTGTCTACTTCTGTGCCTTGTGTTTCACTATCAGCTCCCACCTTGGCAGCGTTCCTGAAAATAGCTCTCATGACAACTGGGACTGACATGCAGCTAAAGGAGGAAATGAAACATTAATCACTACTACAGACTTCATCCATTCTTCAAATGAGTACTTCTTTTTTTAAGCTGTGGCTGACACGTAAACCATATGCTTTCTGAAAGAAGCTGCTTTTGGCATTGTGCAGCCTAATAGGCATTGCACTGTAACTACAATATACCTGCATATGCCATACTGGAAACCTGTGCTGATGCAACAAATTCAAGAGATTCATCTCTCATGTTTACCAGTGCAAAGAGGTTTTGTTTAAAAAAAAAAAAAAAAAAAAAAAAAAAAAAAAAAAAAAAAAAAAAAAAGTGGGAGGTCAAAAAAAGGGGTTTTAAATGAAAACCTGAAGTAATGATATTGAAATATATTCATATTCACTGAGGTTTTTTTTAATTGTAGCTTTTTGTGTTTTGTATGAGATGGGTACAGAGCCTTTCTTCTCTAAATCAGCATCTCTACTAACAGGTCTTTGTGTTTTTTTCCCCATTCTATCAGTGGAGGTATGTAGTTCCAAGAACAGTATCTAGTGTCTTATGACAAGGCAGACTAACTACACAAATCTAAAATGCAGGCTGCATTGATCTTGCTGTCATTGAATGTTTCATAGTTGTGTGCTAACCAATGCAAAACGAATGAGTGCTCTTAGCCCTTTGTGTTGCATACGTTCATACACCACATCAACTGGCCTTTCCTGGAATTTTAACTTCAGGAAGCAAGCCAGAGACAGTGTTGTAGCCTTATCTGTTGAAAAAAAGAAGCACTGTTTGATATTAGGTAGATGTTATTCTGTCCATTACACCATGCACAAATTTTCTACTAGAAAGAAACACTTTTCATCATTACTTTTTTAAAATTTGTGTAAGAAATACTTAAAAAGTAAAGTAACTCATTCTCACTCTTAAAACTCATTCTTACAGGGAATTTTTCTGATCAGCTGAGTCTAAGGTATTGTTAATGCACATGATATTTGCATGGACTTGGTTATATGTCCATTAAAGGGACATCTAACCTTTACTCTAAGTAGTAAGAAATAAAACTTTACCACTTCACAGATCTCGATATAAAGCCATCACTAGAATTTAGAGTTGGATCTTCGGGATGTAAATGAAGGCTGCATTGGACTTCTCTGGAGGTTACGACATCAATAGTCACTAAGCAAGAACAGCACATGAGTATTTCAAAATATACATATATATATTTTTAACTAAAAACTATTTTATCTGATTTGGAAACATCAAGAGAGTCAATTCTGAAACCAGTAGGTAGGGGGCCTGCAGCAACGCTCTTGCATAAGACTTGTTTTTCCTTATATCCTAATGATCAGTAATAAATGTCAAAGTTTATTAATTAACTGCAGGTCAAGACAGAATAAGGCAGAATAAGACAGAATTTGAATTTACTTTCCCTTTTATCCTGAATACAGAACACTTAAGACAACTACAAACAAATGCTACTTCATATTTTCCAAGGGGTTGCACACCATCAAGGGCAGCCCACAGAATTTGTAACTGAGAAGCACAGTGCAGGAGCTGTGATAAAACCGAGCTCCTAGTCAGCCAAATAAAAAGGATAATACAAATTATTCCACACATACCACAGGCTAAATTCTCTCTCGTCGGATGAATGAAGAAGACAGAAAAGCTGGTGTTCTTGTGTGGTGTCACTTCAAAGTAAAGCAGTTCTGAATCATCTGGAAATAAAATTACTATTTAGTGGTATTTCCTCATTAACTCTGGACTCTCGGCAGAATTACATGTCAGAATTTTACAAATACTGGTGCAACAGAATGGAATTACTCATTACATTAGCAACATATTTTATCCTTCCAGGAGATTTAAAAATATATATGTATATTTTTAATATTCAGAGTACATTATTAGAATTAAGGACTTTTGATCATTTAAAATGCTCTGCAAGTAATGACAGCTTTAGCAAGGGAGTAGTAAATCTGTTGACAACCAGTTTAGAAGTTAGTTCCTCTCATATTCTGTCATTACTTCCAACTTACCTTCACTTAGACACTTGTCAGAGACACAGCTGCTAATAAGACTGTTATATGCCACCTGATGTCGAAGAATCTCTATCACAGCAGGCACACACTTCGGGTGGGTAAATGGGATTTTACTCAGCAAGGCTCCTGCTAAATTTGATTTTTCGGGGCCCTTGTTTATGAAATAACAGTGCTTTGGGCAATCTGGAAGAGACTGAACAACAAATACGGCGACATTTGAAACACTGAAAATAAGGAAGCAAAGAAATTAAGGCCCAACACTGCCAAGCAATTGCATGATCTGACAGCAAAGGTACTTTTGGAAGGCACGCTTATAGCAAGTTCATCATGTGTCTCTGCATTTCAACACAAGTATAATCTATAGACAGAAGCTAAATGAGATCATTTTGCAAAAGCATATTAGGGCAATATATCCAAAGCTACAAGTCAAATACTCAGGAGTTCAAGTCCAATTCTTCATAGCAGCCCTAGAGACTATAGAAATGTTTAACAACCAAAATCTTTGCTCCCAGGAGTCTTTGCTCTTCAGGATACCAACTGGGGAGCTGTCACTTTAAGAACAGGGCTGGTCTGTTAATTAGCAAGGTCTAAATTAAGAAGAGCTGGATAAGAAAATAGAAGAGCTTTTCTGTGCGTGTCTGTGTAACAGAAGGATTTCCATTACATTTTTTTTTTAGGGTTAGGACTCTATTTCTAGAAATGAATCAGTAAATAAAGTCTTAAAACTCAGAAGCAAAACAATCATCAGGTATTTTAGAGAACTGCTGAATAGTTAGAACCTGTCATGTGTCCCTAATGGAAATGAAAACTTCCTATCTTCTGGGTCTTGTAGACGAGAACTTCACTACTTGATTCTAATGTGGTGTAAGTTCACTACTACTATCTTCTGTAGCAAAGTCACAAGTAACCCAAAGTCCAAGAACATAGGCAGTAAGCTTGGTGATAACAGAAGGGAAAGAAGTATTCTCTTGTTGCCATGAATTGCAAAAACAGTGCTTCCGAGCAAGGAGATCTTTGAAGCTCGTCTTGTACACACATTTTGAGACACAGCATCTTAGCCACCATTTTCTATTCTAAAACAGCCTAAAATGAAATATTTTTCTAATAAGATATCTTGAAAAGGAAGCCATCTGCAGTCAAATGGCCATGGCTCTAAATAGTAACCGACATCACGGTGGTAATGCTTTACACTTCTCTAAGAAGGGGACTCTTTAGAGTCCCTCTAAAAGGAATCAGTATTTTCAGTGTTATTCAATCAAGGAGCCTGTTTCTGTTACAGAGTTTTGCTGCATGTTTATCACTATTAAGTGCTGATCTGAGACGTGCTCCTCACACCAGGCAGTAAGTTTCCTTCTTTTTAAAGCAGTAATGAGAAAGTTTTGAACAATAGTTTAAAGAGTAAGCATTTGCACAAAGACAAATCAGTATGACTTCAGCAGCCATGAATACAGTGCCTCATTAACACAGATGACAAGTTTGCTTACTTCAAAGAATCTGTTATTTCTTAAGCTATTTGAACTATTTCCTAAAGAGTACTGAAATCCTGTTGGGGTTCTGGGAAGCCCATGTTGTTTACTATGGAGAAATATGTTTCAGTATATTCACTGCACAAGGGCAACATCTGTCAAACATGCAGTATACTCACCACAATGAAACAGGAGTTGTGCGTAGACAAATCTTCTCTGCCTTTTTCGTTAAGGGCAGATTGAATAATCAGCTCATACAAAGGAGCTAGTTTCAAGGCAGTAATCTGAATTCCTGAAACCAGAAGATGTTTTTTATTAGCTTTTAGATTAGATTGTACATGAAAACTAGTTTTTACAAACTAAAGAAAACATAACATAAACACACTAGCCTTCCTTCTTTCCTTTTTTGCTGATGGCAATCAACAACTTGAAGATATTTTAGATAGTGTTTAACAACTTTGCCTTGGCTTTAAAAATTGATGTACAGGTTGATACAGTACAGAAGATTTTCTACCCCAGAATCCACTTTTAACTTGTACTACATTACCACGAGTGGTCACAAATTACTTAGTCTTAAAAACAATCGTAACGTGCCTGTGAGCATCTGTATCTCTTCAATACTGGATAAGGACAGAGGAATAGGCTGATGAAACTTCAACAAAAAATAAGCTGACAAATCCATGCTGAGTTCATTGGTCAGTGGCAAAAAAGTAGGGCTGCTGGCGAGAAGAGACAAAAAATATTTTTATATATAAAACAAAGACTTCTAGAGCAAGGCCATAATCACGTCTCTAGTGGTTTTCTCTGACCTGTACTCTTCTTCTTCAAGAAAAGTTTTGCATTCTAAGCACAACTACAACCCCTGTGTGCTAAAACAAGTTTAACGTGAACACTGGCAGAAGGGAAAAATGAGCTGTGGGGGAAACTGAGGAACAGGGCAGAAGAAGATTTGCTCTCAATCATTCTGTAGCGACTTATTTTGGAGAATGACTTCAGATTTTCCCTACTGAAGTAATGAAATGTGGTGTCAGTGGGCTGACAAACTACTTTGCATGATTTAGGTATAAATACACCTTAATGCATGCATCATTTACTCTAGAAATGTATTGCTTGTTGAATAGTAGGATGCTAAGTAATATCCCAGTGGCTTCTTCTGGCTTCAAATCTGTGAATAAACCCATAACTCTGTGCAGTTGACAGCTAAATAGCGACATAATAATTTTAAAGTTCATTTGGGAAAACAGTAAAAGCCACAGGTATGCAAGTTATAGCTTATAAGGGATAAAGACATCAACAGCACAGAGCTTCCTCAGCAAGCTGTGTATCCATTCTATTAGCAGAGTCTAAATGCAAGTTATGCTGGGGTCCACGCCAGCAATTTGTAAATCCATTGCCACATTCAGAAGCACTCAGAACCTCACCCATCTTCTCCAGCTTGAGAGTCTACAACCAGTGGAGAAAGAGGAAGCTTGTGGAGCACATCTGTGCCTTCAACAGTTACAACTGCTTTTGTTCCACACACCAGAGAACCTGGGGGAGAAAGGAAACTGACTTTCCCCATTTCAGAGTAGATTAATCCTATGCACACAAAACACTCATCAGTAAGGAAAGCTGAGATTCAACTGACAGCAGCTGGGCAGAAAGGAGAAGCTCAGACCGCGCACACTGCATGGCCAGAGCTGCCCACTGGTGGTTTCAGCAGTAGCTGGGCTATGCCATGGAACAGCTCAACCCACCACTTTGTTGGAGTTGTTGTTTCATGCTGGCTAGGTATTTGTTCTGTTTGATACCACCCTCGCTTCAATTTGCATAGGTAGGCAAGAAATGGGAAAGCAGTTTGCTGATGAACATTGCAACTGTGCCGAGCAGCATCACATAAATCTTTCACTTAACAGGAAATGATAGCAAAGCAAACATCCTAGGTTTTCCAGTAGGAAACTTTCAACGTAGGGTGGGGACACAGTAACAATTCTGACTTATTTTTGAGTTTCATTAATGTCTTTTACTTAATGAAAAGGGTAATTATGAAAAAATTGCCTCATTATATAATTATTTCCAGTTTCCTAGCTTTACCAGGATTGAGCTCTGCTTCCAAAATTTGATATGGAGAAATGTAAAATTCGATGTTCATAGGAGTTCCTGGGAAATTAAAAACAACCAAGAAAACCATCAGTATACATGCCAATACAGAACATTTGTTAGGTATCTTGATGCAAAGGGGGAAAAAAAAGAAAAGTACAGGATGGGCAGAAAGGATACCTCGTAAGAGGTATCTCTAATTACAGCAGATGTCCAAATCACAGCGTTTTCTCAGTGTTTAACAGCTTAGTCCCCAATACACAAAGTCATCAGACATCTTTCAAAGGTTTTATCTTGCACAATAACCTTTTGTTGTGCCCTAAGAGATATTAGCTGAACTTCTAGCTTTTAGCAACTAGTCTGAAGTATAAGAAGAATTCATAATGCTGCTGTGCAACAGCATAATGTTAGCACTTACTAGAAGTACTTTTATGAACTGTGACTCACTTACAATTGAAGCTCACTACTGATGAGGCATAAAAATTTACTGTATTTGCCTTTCATGCAACATCAGCATTATCTGGGCTGCTGCCATTGCCATCTCACAGTTACTCCCAAAATGTGGCTTTCCACATAACCTCAAAGTTTTGTGGCTTTGCTTTTAGGCAGCTGCAAAAGCAATGCTACAGTAGCTGATAAGCCACTGGCCTCCTTGTCTTTCCTCCTTGGCTGTGTTTGTCCCTACAGTATCAGAGAGCGGAGACCCAGTGAGTCCATAAAGCACACGCACTTAAAACAGAGGATCTTTTCTATTAAAAAAAACAAATAATAATAATAAAAAAACCAAGATCAGTGCAGTGGGGTGTTTCATTACAGTATTTTTGAACTAGTGAAGGAAATAATAATAATAATCACCTCCAGTTCTTGGCACCAGGTGTCCTACTTTTCCATGAAGTACTTCAGTAACTCTGTTTACATCCTGTGATCTAGTTCAAAACATCTTGATTAGTGTTTCCTAAGTTGCAGTGCTGCTGAGGTTGATGTAAAGGATAATTTGCACTCTTAATCAGAGACAGTGCTTTCTTGGGAAGTGGATATGTTTCCATTTGTTACATCAGCTTCCAAAATACTGTCATTCCACTCATGCATTACTTAGGCTTCCAGCTTTAGCCCTGTACCTCAGCTTTTTCAGGTTGAAATTTGTTGTGTTGTTTACCAGAATTGAAGGGAACAAAAATACAGGCATGACTGGTTGGGCAAAGAGTGGCAAAATAACCTGGATAAACTGAAATAAATGGAGCCGATCTCAAACCTCAGATATGATTGTAAATGTACAGTTATGTAGGTGTGCATTAAAGCTCTGCAGTGCATTGACTGATCTCATAAAAGGGACAAATAATCTATTTAACTGAAGTAATATTAGCAAGGATGTGATGTCAAGAAGGAAAGCATTGCCCTCAATTCTGCTTTTCTGAAAAGAATGAAAAAAATCACCGTTGAATAACCAGAAGGTTGAGGGAAATCTGCTC
This sequence comes from Lagopus leucura, assembly GCF_019238085.1. Taxonomy (NCBI): domain Eukaryota; kingdom Metazoa; phylum Chordata; class Aves; order Galliformes; family Phasianidae; genus Lagopus; species Lagopus leucura. Next base: position 2,234,350 of record NW_024962334.1, on the reverse strand, counting down.
ACATCCATCTGTAAGCCTGCTCCTCAAAAGGAGAAATGAGAAAAGGAAGGATGGAGGGAAAGATACTGCACCCATTCTCCTCTCTAGAGCTCGAAGAGAAAAATGAGATACCCAAAAAAGCAGGACTACCAAAGGCATATTCTACTGCTGCAAAAATAGATGGGATTAAAAAAATGATTGACTAAAAAAATAAAATAAAATTATCAATGACTCTACAACATTCTGTCTTCTCCCAGCAGCTGTTTTCACACACACACACACACACACACACCCAGGCTGGGTGGCTAACCAGTTTCACTGCAAGCCTCTGAGATAAAGCTCAGGAGTTCAGCAGCTGATCTTGTTTGGTGTCCCTGAGGCTGGCAAACCACAAAAAGTCTTCCAGCTTTCCAGTGGGAGAAAATTCATTAGTTTTCCACATCCTGCTCTATAATTAGATCAGCTGTTTGTTTTGTTTTGTTTTTTTTTTTTAGCAAAATGCAGGGCTGGAGGTAGAAGTAAAGGGAAAGGAAGGAAGGAGTAGACTTCAAGTTACCTGTGTAGAAGAGACATTGAATAAAGATCTTTTTCAAGAGATTGCAATGCAAGGTAACCCTTAGCTTTCATTTCACTGGGAGAGAGAGAAGATGCATTACTGTGCTTGTAAGTACACGGAAGCTAAATTATGGATTTTAAGTCTTTCAAGTAACAATTGGTTGCAACCTGTTTCCTGGAATTTGATACAGATTTGACAGGTCTTCTAGAATCTTTCCAAATGTGTCATAGTTCTTCATCCTAACAATAAAAAGCAGTTAGTACCACACCACTTAACGAGATGGATAGCAAGTTTTTTATACCTAACTTGTTAGAAAAGGCATCATTTGAAACAATGACACAGTCTCCCTTCTTATCAGATCTGGCACGTAACAGTACTGCTTTTGAGTTTTCTTAGAAGATACCAGGAAATGTAAATCCTTGGCTCTGCTGCAGAAAGCAATGTAATTATAGTTGACACTATTTAAATATGCATTACTGAAAGCAATAAATGTGCATGATACACAAATCTGACAGTTCAAGACGTAGCTCATCAGCTGCAAGCACTCTCCCTGATGTCCCAATGAATCTAGTCATGTAGTAACACTTCCCCAACACCGTGCACTCATACAGTGTTCTTTTCATCAAAATATCAAGGACTGTATTAACAGTGCACTTCACAGCACCCTGCTGAACTCTCCATGCTGCAGTCACACTGATGGCTGTGCTCAAGGCTTACCTCCACTCTCTGCGTGCAGGTAGGGCTGCAGTGCGTGGCCACAGACAGACCAAGTAAAACCTGCTGGACTTTCACAATGGGACAAATCTTCCCACAGAGAAATGTAAGCAGGTTGCTCTACTTTATTTATGACTTTCCAACTGGACTGTTTGGGAAGTGGGGGAAAGAGAGGGGAAGCAGGCATGCAGGTACGGGCACACACATGGTTGCAACCTGTGCCTTAGGACCAACTGAAATATTGCACTAGGCTCTGTAGAAGTGATATTTGCACTATATGTCATATCCTCACAAAAACAAGAATGCTGCCAAGTAGTTACCACTGGCACTGTGAGTGCTGTCTACCATCACTCAGAACAGAACTGCTGGCAGTTAACGCCTCTAGGAGTCAAAAACCTACGAAAATGCAAGTTAAAGCTCCAAGACAGCTGTTAACACCTACAAAAACAAACGTAACTTCATTTATGAGGAAAGAGGACTAGAAAAAAAAAAGATGAGTAAGGTGCAGGCCTGATTTGTAATTTTTTTTTTTTTTCCTGAAGCCAACAAAAATACCAGTATTGAACAGCTCCATTCAGCTGGCAGCTAGAGCCCACGTACCGCTGTACAACGTTGCCCTCTACCACCCACAGGAGCAGATGCAATTTAGCTGTTTTCAATGAAGTGACTTGAGAAAAACAGTAAAATTCTGTGTTATCCTTGAAGTTACAGATTGTGATCTGGAAATAACAGTGTCAACCTTCAAATGCAGAGCACTGAAACCAGCCTCCCACATAAAATCCCATAAAAGCCGTCAGTCTGTTGTTTTCCCAACTCCAATTACTGTTTCCAGATTCTTGCATTGTTTCGTTACACAAATATTTGTGTTACTACACCCAAACCATCCTAGCCTTGACTTCTCCACAGCATTCAGGGAAACAAGACTCAGGAATTCCTTTCCATTCAAATGAGACTCCACACACAATTCTTTACCTTAGGTGCTGCACCAAGTCATCACAGATCTACAACAGGAGAGAACAGTTTCATGTTTCTGATCATCATTCGTGAAACATCTCAGAGAAACACACTGATAATGATAAGCTTATTCCTTATTGCTTTAAATTATAAATTATTAAAAATATTAAGTTAACATCATATTGTTTTATTATCGTAACTACGAGAGCTCTGTGGAAGAGGATATAATTAGCTGAAATCACTTGTTGGTATATTAGTTTCAGGGAAGGAAAAAAAAAAAAAAAAAAAAAAAAAAGCACCTTTGCCAGTTTTTTCCTTTAATAGGCAGTTACTGTGCTAAAATTCCTGGCTATGCATTTCCCTAGTAATACTGCCCAGCATCAAGTGATTTTTATCAGTAAGCATTTGTGCTTTACATTAATTTGCAGTTAGTTTGGTCCCTTTTTTTCCAGGAATTTCAAGTTATTCTGTTTAACTAGCACAGGGCTATTGATCATAGTTTATGCTTCCACCCACAGACAATTAGTCTGCAGCAGGTAGTTGTTTTAACTGTGATCCAAATGCTCACTTGTAACACCAAACAACTGCACAAGATGCTATGTGAACTGCAGTGGTATTTTACCAATACCTTAAATATTTTGCAGGAAAAAAAAAAAAAAAAAAAAGATCCTTATTAGCAGGAATGCATATACTTAAAAAGAAGGAAGAAGGAAAAACAATCTCTGGTAACAGCTCCAAGACATTCAAAGACAGCTGCACTGGTAAGGTATATTGCACTACATCTTGGATTGGAGACTATTTTATAACCCTATATTTATGCAGGGTACCAGAAACTTCTTGGAAATCGGGCACGTCAGCCGAGTTTCACCTTGATATTTGAGCTACAGTAATTAACATCTGTGCTGAGCTGTAAGTTTAGGTGAGAGATTCGGATGCCTAATGGGGCACCCAGTGTCATGCAGAGACTGCCAGGTGTGACAAAAGCTTTCTGACATCATAGCTGAAAGCCAGGTGAGAGACTACAGGGAGGTGACAGCCAGAAAATTAACTTTACCACAGGAGCCTCTCCAAGGTGAGCCAGCTTTACATCCATCACCCTTCCATCCTTCTCCAGCTGCACTTCTATATAAAACATGTCTGAGGTTATGTAGCAGGCAGTCCCACTGGGGCTAACATGAGAGTTAAGCCTAAGGAAAGAGGGGAAAAAAAAATTCTGTATCTGAATGTCACTTGAAAAAAGGAAATGAGTGTAGTTTATTTGGTCGTGGGAAGAGACACCAAGGATGCTTTAAAAATAACTTCTCCTTGGCTCAGCTTATAAAAAATATCCAACCAGGCAATATAACCTTTCTCTGTTTCTTTATGCTGTTGTGTCAGCTTGCTGGAAACTGTTTATCTCAGTTTGCAGCTTTGGGACCTAGATATGAATTCCTTTTCTTCACTCAACCTCCCCCATAACTGCCACTTCCAATTAGCCTGTTAAGTCCACTCCAAGTGATGCACCTCAGAAAAACACCATGCTAAAAATGTAGTTGATAAGCCATCCAGATGGTATTCCTCACTGGACACGGGGCCCTGCTTGCTCATTTGCATTTTTTAATAAACAAACTTACCCTTTCTGTTTGGCTAAAGATTCCAATCTGTTCATCACAGAAAACAAAGATTTATCTGTAATAAGGGAAATGTTATTTAATTAAGTTGCAATGATTAAAAAGGAGAAACATTATTATCCTGCTCTAAATGGGGTGATTTAGGTAATAAAAAAGTGATATCTCTTGCATGACTTCTTGTTATTAATGGTAACTGTGATTAATGAGCGTTGTGCTGAGTAGAGCTGCTTCTCAGGCTTCAAGAGTAGCTGTAGCCTGAAGGCTTAGCCCAAAGATGAGTCACAAGTATTGTAACACATCCACCTCTGTGTTTGCACGTTTGGCTTCATCGTGCAGAATATTGCCAGCAATCATACAGTTGTCTGAACTGGGAAGGAATGCTAAAAAAATAGACTTTGAGATGACTGACAGTTTGTTACCATTTAGAGTCCTCTGCAACTTCTCCATGCATGAGAGCAGCGGAGCATCTGGAGCATTACTGGCAGGAGATGGACGTGGCTTATCCTAGCACATGGGGGAAAACGAGAGACAAAGACCCCTTAAATAAGAGCCACAGAAGCACATCACTGCCTGCAAGTTTCAGCACTCTGACGCGCAGTCCGACGACACAGTACTTCTCTTTATCAAGCACAGAGGTGAGCTATGATTATGGCTCTCTCCAAAGGGGCAGTCCAGAGTGGATTCATGAAAACTCCACTGTGCAGTAATCACGCACTGGAGGCCTTTGGCGCAGAAAACCACTTCCCATTCCCTTTGCTTTTAGGCTGAGTAAAGGCTGTGGCTCCTAACATAAGCTGTTTTCATAGGTTTACATTTTAGAAGGAATGAGTGAAAGTGAGAGCTCAGTAGGCACTATGGGGTGACTTGGTTAGAGTCAGGGTGTAAGCTGTAGCTGAACTGGCAAGTAAACTCCCCATATTCTTCTCTGAAAACTCCGTCACACTTCAAGTAACAAAGGACAGCCAGTGCTGAAACGCTTTCAGCATTGTCAAAGTCAGGACATCACTTTCAGAGGAACACTTAAGCATTAATAAAGCATTTTAAGCATTAAGAATGAAGAAGCATGGAAACAAGTTTTTACATTATGCTGATAGCACTTGCAGTAAGCTGCCGTTTACAGAGATGATTCTTATGTATCACAAGGCACTGGAAAGGCAAGAAGCATGTACTGATTTAAGGTATATCACAGCAGAAAGAATTCCAAATAGCAGCTTAAGCACATCAGGATAGTTTTGCAAAAATAGCATTTTTTTCCCAATTCTATAAATAAGAAGTTGTCTTTACACACTACAAATACACCAATGATAACGAATGGAAATTCATTATCAAAGTCTAGATAAGAAGTACTCAGACTATGAGTACTAATTCCAGAAAAGTTAAAGTAATGCAAGAAACAACTACTAGGGTATCAAATCTGTGCTTTTTATTACTGTTAAGTCAGAAGCCAGGCTTTAATAAGTGCTTAAAATTGTTTTTGCCGTTGTTTTTGTAAGACAAGCAGTTATTGAGTTGTCTTGGCAACTTGCTCTAATGCGAGTTATCCTTCTCTCACCTAATCTGAGGTCCTTACCATGCAAAAATGGACAAGTTTCAGAGTTTCAGTCCATGGTCTTTGTTGATATTTTAGATACAGCTGTTCCATTAAAGCATTTGTAGAAATAACTGCCACAGCACCTAAAAAATACGTCAAAATGTTCTAAATGTAATTCTATGTATTTACATAAGCAACTAGAAAAGTTGGAGAAAGAAAATTATAAAATTTACTGATCATAGGTATTATGTTTCAAAAGAGGAGGAAAGAAAACAATGGTTTAATTCTCAACAAATTTTGCATACAGATATCTAAATTTTGCAAGATTTCTGACAGAAGAAAGGAAGTTGAGGGCATAGGCAAGTAATCTCCATACTAAATACAGAGATGCTGCAAGACCTTCAGCTTGTTAAACAGCTTGACTTTCTTTACCTAAGCATGCTCTTGTATGTGCAATATTGAGAAACACTACAGCCTTGAACGTGCCATGGGATTCAGGCATTGAGATTTCTGTACCCACCTGGAGCTCACTAAAACAAAACTTGCTGAGGGGGTAATCCCAAAATGCAGTGAGTTGCAATTCCACCCCCCGCGCCGCCCCCCCCATTAGAATAGGAAGAAAAGAAAATGAGGCCAGGAGAAACAATGTTTTCAGCCCATCACTGGTCTCTTTATAAACATTCATCCAGAAATTAAAGACTCAAATGAAATTCCTCAGGAATTAACCAGAAGCAAATTTCCTAATAAACCAGCCTGAGACAAACAGTGAGACTTCAGACTGATCAGTCAATGGCAATGAAAGCCCTGCAGCTTGTCCCACACTGTACTGTACTCCTTAGTACCAGAAGCATAGCAAAGTGCTTCTGTGACAGAGAGGACACAGCTGCTACATTAGAACCATCCTCAGAAGCAGGCTGGATGGAGAGGACGCTGCTGCACCTACTGCATACAGCAAGCAAGGGTGGTGAGTGGGGCCTGATAGTACCTTTCTCCTAGCAGAAGAAGAGCAGAAATCCCAACTCACTAAAAAGAAGGCAATCTCATTCAGCTGGAGAAAGGAACAGAAACAGACCCCAAAAAGCTCTTGCAAACACCCTTAACCAAGGGAAAATTCCCACTCACTCATGCCTTGAGGCCTGCAGCAGGGGAAACGCAGCAGTAACTGCTGCCCACCCTACTCCTCCATCTCAACCCACAGGAAACCAGGGCTCCTACTTGAAGCAGCTGCACCAGAGCACCCACAGGTGCTGTGCAAAGCAGGTAGCTTGCTCCCTCACGGGGTGGGTCCCAGGAGCTGGGAGGCACTTTGTAAAGGCACTCACTTGACGTTTGGTTACTGTTAAATGCTAGGTCTAGAGGAAGAAAAGCATGTCTCCTACATAAAACCCTGTATGGCTGTGTTTCAAATTGTCTTGCAGCATGCCTTCTGTTTTCAGCTGCATCATCAGTTGCGCTGCAGTGCCTAACATAGCCTGATAATGAGATGGTCTGGGGCTTGCTTGTGTGTACCTGAGTAAAAAGTAAATAGCCTGACAGCCTCTTTGAGATTACAGAAAAAAATGGGCATGGAAATCTCAGGAGAGCTATAAAGTACAGGTAAAAAAGCAGGTATTTGTCTTCAAACAGAAAGCTGTTCTGCAGGTCCTACTAGAAAATGCCACTATGTCCGTGTTAAGAATCTAGTGCTTCATTCTTAGAGAAGAACACCAGATTTTTAGAACTATTGTACACAGAATGTTTCTAACCAATGGAATCACGACCAAAATACTAGAACCATTGCTTCTACTTCCTTTCGAATACTTCCTTTTGATACAGATTCACTCTGAGATTTCACCATTAAATGAATGAATGGATGACTAAAAGGACCTGACAACAGAGAAGATTTATTACTCAGACTTCTTTCCGGAATTATCTATGGCCTCTCAACTTATGAACTTGTAATTGGTGCTGCTGTCCCTGCTGTCTACAGAGAGTCCCATGCTAGGGTGCTGGTCCATCCCCTGCATGTGCCTGATGAGCTGTAGGTGCAATTGGGGCAGTACGGGGCTGTCCTACTGGTGGCATCAGCATGGCTGCTGTCAGCACAGCCATTGCAAGCGATAAGGTAAGGAGAGCCCAAGGAGCCTGCTGCTCAGGTGTCTGTGGCTGCCAGGGAAGCTCCCGCTGTGGGGGATCAGTTGTAAACCTGGGTCCCACGTGAGGTGGAGGAGCAGGAGTGGCTGCTCAGTGGCAGCAGGGTGGGGGCCAAAGGCTGGCAGGGCTGGAGCAGCACTGGTTTGGGTGGTGGCTTTCTTCAAGCACTTGAATGGTGGGGCCCATGGGTGCCACTTTCTCTGTGCCTTCTTCCTTTGGCGCTGCCAGCAGGCTCCTGTCTTGCCCAGCAGCCGCTCCCTGCATGGGCTGGAACCTGGTCTGCTCCTCAGGTGGCTCTCGTTCAGGTCTCCCTGCAGGGCAGGCAGCCACCCCTCATCTCCTCGGGCAACTCTTAGCTGGCAGTGTTCAGGCAGTTGTGGATCATCTCTCTAGAAACGTGGGTGATAGTAGAAGAGTAAGTGAGAAATGCAAAGAAGAAAAGAGAGAAGAATTAGCTGCGTCAGTTTGGAACTGAAAGACAGGAAGATACAGGAAGTAAGGCTTAATTGTTGAAGACAAATATGGGCATTAAAAAGCTCTTTCAGTCAGTTTACATCCTACAGCTCAGGCTGACTAAATCAAGATATGTTGCAAATATATTGAAATAAATAGACTCATCATATCCTGATTCATTTTTCTTTTCAGTCCAAGGCTTCAAACTGGGATATAACCCAAATCTATTTTATCCATATTTCTGCTACTCAGCAAAGCTACCTCAAAAGTACCCAGAAACATCCAGAGAAAGAAGTGGAGATCAGAACTTTTACTGTCATCCTCTTCTCTTCTATCACTAAGGCTTTATTTTATTAGAACTTCCGTCTGTCCCACTAGAATATGGCGAGAGCTGGTTAATGTGTGGAACAAATGATGTACCTTCCTATGAGCCACAACTACTTCTTCCTCTGCTGGAAATTCAGGAACCGAGGGAGATCTTTTGCAGTCATGGTGTATCTTGCTGAATCCATAAGATTAAGCTGATGGATGAAGCTTTTCATAGAATCAGAATTACAAAGGACATCCTCCAAGACCATCAACCTCCAAGATCATCCAGTCCAACCATCCATCTACCACCAATATTTACTCACTAAACCACGTCCTTTAATACAACATCTAAATGTTTCTTGAACACCTCCCTGAGCAGCCCATTCCAGCACTTCACAATGCTTTCGGAGAAGAAATTTTTCCTAATGTCCAACTGAATCTCCACTGGCACAACTCGAGGCCAGTCTCTCTAGTCCTGCCATTAGGAGACTCTAGTCCTGTCACAGGAGAAGCAGCCAACCTCCACCTCACCACAACCTCTTCTCAGGTAGTTGTAGAGAGCAGTAAGGTCAGGCCCCAGTATCGACCCCTGGGGAACACCACCTGTGACTGGTTACCAGTTGGATATAAGTCCATTCACCACTTTTCTCTGGGCCCAGCCTTCCAGCCAATTCTTTATCCAGCAAAGTACCTGTCTAAGCCACGGGCTGCCAGCTCCTCTAGGAGAATACTGTAGGAGACATGTTTTCAGATTGAAAAACTCTCAAATATCCATTCCTTCCCAGTATTTCAAGCTTAAAAATTTATTCATCGATGACAAAATAGTTTCCATTGTGACCCCACCAAATGATATTAAATTCGTCACTTTCAACCAGCCACAGAATTTCTGTGGAAAGCTGAGGACTGGGGAGATACGGCTATCTTAGTTTCAGCTGGGATGGATTTTCCTTCAGAGTGTGTGGTATGATGCTGTGTTTCTGGTTCTAGGAGAAAAACAATGTTGGTAACACACCGATGTTTATAGTTGCTGCTAAGCAGTTCTGTACAGAGCCAAGGCCATTCTCAGCAAAGGGCCCAAGGAACCGTGAGGGAACAGATTAGGACAGCTGACTTAAACTGGCCAAAAGGATATTCCATACCATATGCCATCACATGAAAGGAATTTTGAAGGAGGAAGGAGCTCCCTGGCTCTTCCATTGCTCGGGGGGGCTAGCTGAGCATTGGTTTGGAGGTGCTTGTGCATCGCGTGTTATATACGTGTATATATGTATAGTCATAACTCTTACCCTTTTCCTTTCCTGTATCTCAGTAAACAGTTTTCTCTCAACCCATGTATTCTACTCGGTTGGTTTTTTTTTCAATTCTCTCCCCCCAGCTGGAAAGAGGGGAGTGAACAAACAACTGTATGGTGCTGATACACCTGCCAGGTTACACCACAGTACTGACTTTGCTCTCCTCAGAAGAAATGTGAGGTAAACTTTTGGTTTCCTCTTCATCAGAAAAAGTTAGTGAGTCCTTTTCTTTCAGTATCCATGCTGCAGAAGCATCCCAGGCTGTTCCTTAATCCTGTACTGGAAGATCAGGAGGAGAGCCTGAGAACTCAACCGGCTCCTCTGGATCAGAAACAGAAAATGTTTCTGGTTCAGATGGCTCAATTTTAATTATTCTTGTCTCAGTTTCACTTTAGTTTTCAGGTGCAGGTATTTCTGTCATGAGCCAATTTTTGCCCTGCCAATCGGCAGGTGAAATCCAAGAGCTGTCTGGGCGTTCCACTGAGAGATGCTCAAATGTCACCACGAGACCCACATGTCATCACAGTGACATCTCTGTGTGGCTCCCAAGGCCTGGCTGCCTGCAGCAACCAGAGCAGATGTCACTGACCAGCACTTGTTGCTGGTCCTGCACAGAGCCATGAGTGTTTGAACTTTAGTAAGGAAGTGCATTTTATTTAAAGGGGATCAGTCCCCACCTAGGGGTTGCTCTCCCTTCCCTGCGTGGTCCCCTTCTGGCCCTTCTGGTTTCCCAAGCAGTGTTAACAAAAGAAAATAGCAATTTCCTCCCAGTTTCTCTCCATTGCATTCAGATTTCAATAGCAAGGCTTCTGCAAGGCAGTAGCTGTGTATCCAGGTGATGCTCTGCAACATCAGCAGTCTCCCAGAAGCTGCTCTGTAGGTCCAACTAGAAAAAGGCACAAAGTGTATTTTGCCGATGGCATAAACAGGAGATGCCTAATTCCTATTTGGTTCCTACAATTTTATTTCATATTTTAGAGATTTAGAAAGCAAGCTAACAAAATCAGTGATGTTCTTTAAGCCTTTTAAATCACACTCCTCTCTGCAGGATCAAGTGCTTAATCTGTCAAGGTAAGGCTTGGTCTGGAGATGGTGTCTGGATGCAGGATGCAAATGTTTGAGGACAACACTAAGCTGGAGGAGCTGTTCTCTCCCTCCAGGGCAGAGGGGCCTTGCAGAGAGATCTTGACAGATGTGAGGGCTGGGCAGCCACCAAGTGCATGAAATTGTACAAGAGCAAGTGCCAAATTCTGCACAAATTCTATAACTCTATGAATATGTTGGCATTTCAGCCTTTACAAAGGAGGTGAAAGGTGATTAAGTAAATTGATGATGTAGTTGCACACTTGTGATAGATCTCATATCCCTAAATTTAGCTTGGCTTATGCTTTTACATATTCATCTGTTTTTAAAACTGGCATTAAAATCACTACAGGTGTAATCACGAGCTTTCACTGTGAGTTAAATGTGTATCCTTTTAAAAATACTTTCATCAACTCTAAGGAAGCATTTTTGCTTATTTTTGCTTAAAAAAAAGCCAAACAAGTATTGAAATGTTTTCTGCTAAGCAAGATCAGATATCATGGCCAATACAAAATAAGTAGGTTTCCTCAGTCCAGAACATGAGATCATGTGCACTGCCATACCACAGTATTTGGAGTATTTGGTATTTTGGGGGTTATTTTCATAATTTCATATTTTCATAATAATATGTTCACAATTGTTTTCAAACATAAAATCCCAGGTCCAGAGCTTACTGGAGTCTCTGTGAATGTGACAATGACTCCTGTGGTTTGATCATGTTCTGAATAAGGAGAAAAGTGAATTATTTGTTCTTGAAAAGACTGATCCCAAAGTAATGGAGGGGAGCAGAGTCATTCATGCTTTGTCTGCACAGCAGCTGTCCTGCAAACAAACAAGGACCTGAAGTGTAAGTAGTCACAGTTTGGCACGGTTGATAAGCCTAAGGTTCACTTTTAAAATATGCAATATTTTCCGCTGTGCTCAGCTGTATGTATTTAGGTAAACAATCTGAAATAGTTTTGCCACAGTAGGGATAGTGCCATTTTTTCATAACAAGACAAATACTCCAAGACAAGTAGAGCCCTTCACACCAACACAAAACTGCAACATTGAATAAGATCATACATGAGAAACAACTAAAGCACTGTCAGAAAGCTCCTCAGACCAAGGTGTTCCAGTATTCAGAACTACCATATCGAATTTCCATGCTCCAGAGAAGAGTTAGACCTTAAATAATTAAGGATGTTCTAAGTATAGCATCTCAGGGCTATTAGATACAATAATCCTTAACTGGGTCAGTTAATGGATTAAAAAAAGAGCAATTGGCTAAGCAGCCAATAGCAGATAAGAGGAACTACGGCATGAATCCTGCATGCCCACCTGCTCTAGATTACCATCAGCTCGTGCGTTCAGCAAAAACTGCTTCTAACAGAAACTTTGATGTGCGCAGTTACAAAATAATTTTCCCCAGATAAAGCTTCTGTCAGATAACGAGAGGTTATCTTATTCTCTTTGTACTAAAATTTATATGCTTCCTTAGAAACCTCCCGAGAATTCCATGATTATTGCCACTTTGTTTACTTTTTGTCATTTCTTTTCTGCATCTTGCTATATTCCTGGCACAGCAATAAGCTTGACAGCACGCACCGTGGGAACAGTGAGATTAGTGTGAAAACATTTTCAGTAATTTCATACTTCATTCATTTCTGATGCTGTTTCCATTTCAGTGACCGGTACTTTGTTCTGCTGAGAAAGGATCAATAGATTTTCAAGTCATATTCCTGTATTCCAGTTAATTGTTTCCATGAAGATGCTCTAGGTTTTCTACAGAAAAGGGAAAATGTTGCAGATTGTTGATCCTCTTTAAGGTTAACAATTTGGAAGATATTCTGGGAATACAATATTCAGAGCAACATGCATTTTGTGTTTTCATTTGTTTTTTTTTGGGGGGGAGATAGGAGATAGGCACTTTCTCTATTAACCTTTCCTCCAGTGTTGACTTTGTGGTTTTTTTTTCAGCTAAGGAGTTAAATAATAAAGAATAAAAAAATCACAGCAATATCTTCACTGGCCCACTTCCAGCAGTGTACTGGAATCACATATTTCCAGAAGCCCTCAGCTGAACTGTCCATCAGAGAAGAGAACAGCCCGCAGTAAGCTGAAATACAGAACTGGGACACAGAGCTGTAAGTGGAAACTGGTGTTTCCAGTTAGAAGTGCAGGATGTGTGAGGTATCACTGCGATCATCTGAACTGATGCTTGGTCAGGAGATCAGAGGTAATACTGTGTTTTTTCACAAAGTGCCGTGGAATTTGACAGCAATAAGCAGTGACACGGTTACAAAACGAGCATGCAGCAGGAACATGAGTCAGTGTTTATCAAAAATAATGATGCATTCAGTTCTTTCACCTATCCTAACTGTTCTTCCATCCAACCTTAGCTAAATCCGATGCCGCTTAGCTTTTATGAAGCAACAAGTTCATAGCCTAGCCTGATATGGTCTATAGTTTATAGCTATCATAATCCATAAATGCTACAGGATGTTTTTTCACCTTTCCTTAACTCTCTACATCATCTCCACAGTTACGGAGTGTAAATATTTTGTCCCTGACAGTAACATCAGAATACTTTATATTTTATCTCACTACAGCCACATAGACTGAGCCAGTTCAGATCACAGTTTACTGGATACATTTCTGGCACTGCAGACTGAGGCATGTAACGCTGACAAGCTTTGACTGCTTCCTCCTTTCACTGAAAATCATTAAGATCTTTTTGTGCCAGATGTATAGAGAGATATCAAAAAATAGGCTCCTAGCAAATGGTCATGGATGTTGAAATGCACTGACTCTGACAGTGCATAACTTTTCCTCAGAGCAGTCTTACACTTGGTTTCTGACTGATGCTAGCACTATACTCTCCAAGTGTTCACTGCCTGAGCCTTTTCCCAAAGGTACAAGGGACATGTGACTGTGACTTAAACTAACCTCATGAGCTGAACACATGATGGCTGGCTTCACACGCAAACATTTTCCACTTACAGGGTTATAAAAGACAGCGTAAGTGATATTCATAACTGGGCATTCTTTGCTCATCCCACAGCTCCCGTCTTTCTATGACTTCTCATCATTTTTATAGCCAGAAGCAGAAATTGCACCATTATTCAAGTTCTTTGGTGACCGGAGCTGAAATCGGTGGAACCATTTATTTATAAGCTGCTCCAGCACTCCTTCAAAATAAAGACAAAGTGCATGTGAAGGGCAAATAGCCCGTAGGTTATGGCAAAATCAGTAATACATTGATATGTTGGAGGTCCGCACTGAAAATGTTACTGCTATAAGGGGGGAGGAGGGAGAATGGGAGCTAAGAGCTAGTTGAGGAGCTGAAAATCATGAAAAGCATTGAGAAGGCAATTGAGGCAGAGAAGAGGTGCAATAGAGAAAGACAGAGCAACTGTGCAAAGGAGAGTTTTCCATTAGTAGGTCTCAAAGGTCGGGAGACAAAGTTGATTATCTCGTTTTTCCAGACTGGGAAAAAAGGAGATGGGGGAGAGAAAGTGACAGCTGAAGTCTGGATCAGAAACTAAGCTGCTTAACTGGCTCCACTGTAACAAACCTCCAACTGAAGTAAGGAGGAAGCCCTCAAAGGAAAAAAGAAAGGGATGAAGAAAGAGGCTGCAGAAACACAAGGGGAAAGACTCCGAAAAAGCACATAAAAATTGTGAAGAAGTAGAACTATGAAGAATGGGAGCAAGAGAAGAGGAGGGGTATGGAAAGCAGAAAAGGCATTAAAGGAAAAAGATGGAAGAAATACTGATATAGACATCTCTAAGATTAGGAAGAAAAAAAAAAACAATATTTTTGTGGTTTTTTTTATACACAAGTGCAAAATGACTTCTACTTCAAGCTATTCTGAACCAGTATTGGTCAGGAGATGATTGTGAGGTCTAAGTGTTCTGGCTGAATACATATCAGGAACTGGGCTATACAATATGCAGACTGAAAAAGAATCAGCACTCAGTGGAAAATACTGGTTTCAGTAAAATAATGTATGTGGGAGGAACACATTTTTCAGGAAATACAATACCATAATGGAGCTCAGTCCCAACTACGTATTGTGTATCATTCTGTTTGGATTAAGCATCCTCTCCTCTCCTATTTTGTAAAATCAAGCTAATTAAACTATAAATACATGTAGCAAACACTATAACATATTTTAGTGCGAATATGTAATTAGAAATTTGGTAATTCCTTAACTATGTTCCTAGTAATGTTTGTGTTTGTCCTTACATCCCATAAGCCATAGTGCAGTGCTGCAACTGAATCTCAGATTTCCAGGTTCCCAGTCACCAACTAAAGTTATGGCATTTCTCACTGCTCTGCTGAACAATGGCATGAATGACTAGAAACTCATTACTCTCACATTTGTTATTATTCAAGGCACTTCAAAGAATTTCTTCTATAGGCACAAGGGTAAGAAAGCTGTGAGCGCCAAGTGCCATGACTAGCCTAGATGGAGAACTAAGAATAACATCATTTGGAAAGCAAAGAGAGTTAAGCAAAGTCAGGTATCTCATCAGCCAGCAGTTTATTACAGTAATTCCACTATCTTGTTTTTAGGTTGTATGTGCCTGTTTGCAAGCGTAGGGGGATACATGTGACAGGACTGGAGGTGCTCACTGATGATGGAAAGCCCCTCAGTCAGGTGACACTGAAATGTCCTTGCACTGAGTCAGAGTAGTAGGAGCAACTGCCCACACAAACTTCCCATGTGTGTATGTCAATGTGTAGTGTTCAGAATCTGAACTGGATTGCTTCATTTTGTTAGCAGCTTGCATTTATCTGTGCACATCATAAATACATTCCCGGTACATGCTGTACTAGTTTCAAAAACAAAGATGAAGACCATCTCTGCCCTGTAGAGTTCAACTTCTACATATAGAAAGCAGATGAAAGTTGAGATGGAAGAGGGGCAGACAGTGGACTAGTCAAGAGCAGAGTCACTTACAAAGTGAGATTAAAATGAAAATTACCTGAATTCCAATTCAGTAGGCTGTCCACTAAACCCTGCAGCTGTAGAACCTGGCATCAGGCATGAAAATAAACTTGATCACAGAAGTATATAGTCCAGACATATGTCTACAGCTCCATCCTCTCTGTAATGTACAATTTCTCGTAACTGGCACAAGATGGTGGCAAATGAAAGCTTCTAGCTCTTTCCTTTTGTTGGTGGGTGTTTTTTCCAGAATACACGGTGGATTTGAGCCTGGGGTTTTTTCTTCAGTCCTGCTACTTTTTGAAACTCCATTAAATCACAAATACGTTTCTCACATCCTTTTGCATTGGTAATGAAACGTTTTCTAATAAATCCTAATACAGCTGTGCTGACAGCATAAAAGAGAAGAAATTACCCGTAATACTAAGAAATCCTACCAACTCTGTACTGATTTTAGCTCAGGAACTCAACACAAAGGCCTCCACACCCACAGACACTGCAGATGCCAGCCTAATTGATCTGCGTTGAAATTGGAGGGTATCCACAAAAACCAGTAGGTGGTTTTGTTTCTTTTCCATTTTGTTCTCAGCAAAATGAAGTCTCTCTCACCCTGGAAGATTTCTTGAGATTCCGAAGGAAGAACAGATGTTTTACGTGTGGCATGGTGCTGAAGACTGCACTTTCCAAAGATCAGGGTTCATTCGTCCATATAAATAGGAATCTAAGATAGAATGATAGTGTTACATTTGTTATGCTGTAGATACACACTGTGTGCAATGAAATGCATGCTATTGTAATGGGAACATGCATGTTTTGTTCTTAATTTTGTAACCTACGTAAGGAAGCTGCACATCACTGGTTTTTTCTGAAAGATTTGGAAGTATTTTCTGTATTTCATCTATCCTCAGCTTTCTGAAATAGCTGATATTCTTCTATAAGTCGATTTCTTAGTTTATTATGGTGAATAACGAAAATACTAGTGGCACATAATTAAATTTCTGCTTAATTACAGTTTGTAATTTTTCTCTGCAAGTATCTCATGTGCAGAACTGTTCTCGCACATACAGTAATACATCTAAAAACAAGAAGAAAGGGCAATTACTACGTATATCCTTAGAGCTACACACAAATATCTGCTACACTGCCTACATGGCTTTGGGTGTCCACTATGTAGCATTTAAAGAGCAGAAAGCATTGATGAGTTCAGGCCTGCAATTACCTTGTGCAGCCCAACCCTAAGTTCTGATGCAGTCAACAGAGAGGAAGAGTTACAACGTCACTCTGACACTCCAATTGCTTTCTGACACTGAAAAGGCAGAATAATGTCCTAAAGTATCACAGGTTCTGTACAGATGCTTTCACTACAGTCACTTGTTAGCAAGCAAATGGGAGATATTCATGTAACACATTTCCATGGAAATGTTTATGCTAGTTTGAGGTCAAAGAGCTGATTTTTTTCCACTTGGTTTAGGCAAGGTGCCAGGGCACACATAAAGGTTGAGGGATTTACTATACACTGTTCTTTATTGCATTATAATATGCAGTTTGGGCCATGGGAAAAACTCAGAATAGATAATCATTTGCTGTCTCAAACAAGATCCCTATAAAGGGAGTTCAAAAGGAGAAAGGCTGTGCTTACGTTATCAAGCAGAGTGGTGCAGAAGAAGCGTATCTGTAGCATGAAACAGTTGGATTAAGGACCTGGTAACCACAATCACAATGTTTGTGTTACAGAGGGAAGGTTATTCTGGAACAGCTCAACCAGACTTGGTCTGCTCCCCTGGACAGAAGGCTCAGTAGCAGTGTAAGTGAACCACTTGCACTCCTGTAGTGCACCTTAGCATCTCCTCCTAAGCAAACCCTTTTTGTGTGCTCTCAGACTACTCTACAATGCAAATCAAAGCAGAGTAAAGCAGGATAATCCACAGCTTAGTTTCAGTTTCACTCCTGATCTAACCACCATAATGCTAGTGACCAAAAGAATTTATTTATTTGTTCAGGTTTTGTTTGTTTGTTTTTGTTATGATGCAAACAGCTATTAAAGCAATACAAAGACTTTGTCAGTGTCAGTAGTGGAGCTTCCTTCCTCCATGCAATGGAAGGGGTATGATTACTGATTAATAAAAGGTGAAGGGAGCAGGAAAGGGAAAACTACAGTGACTGCACATACATTTTGTTAGCCATAAGTGACGTCTTTCCCACAATTAACAATCCCTAAAACTGCATGATTTCAGGTGAATGTGGATGCTCAGGACAGAATAATCATTGGAGGCAAAATTAACATGTTAATTTTGGCTTCTTGGCACACTAGGAAGTATTGAACAGTATTAATGCCACTTGAACTACGACTCTTTCAACCGAGGAGCGCTGCAAATAGGCATTTATAAATTAATACAGTGTGTAAATATGCAGAGATGCTAAATTTGAACCAGAATTTCTTAAAGGCTCCTGAGCCAGAATGTATAGAGTCATGCTATCACTCCTCAACATTTTTATGGTCTCATGAAGAGACTAAGCCTAATTAGTATGCAGATGTTCCCCTGTGGTGAAATACCCAAAATGTGTCTCTTTTTCACTGTTCCGTTGACTTGGTATTATCAGCATTCCTTTTCTAGTTAACAGGATCCATAATTTCTTTGTGTAAATGAGTTTATTCTGGTAATAAATCGGAAAGAACTGCATCTGCATTGCTCTTTTATTGCTAACAGTTTCTTAAACTCTGAGGAGCGTGCAGAAATTAGCTCATACTGAAATGTGAGGCCAAAGAAACTAAAGCCAAAGGGAGGTGGCCTAAACACTGGCTAAACGTCTAAGATGTCAGAACCTGCACAAAGCTGAGCACAGAGAACAGCACAGAAGGTCTTAAAGTGCACCTGCTCTGCAAACTGCACACAAAGGCTGCATTGTTCTAGCACGGAGGTGGAAGATTTCCATCAGAGCTGATAAAAACTCCAACTACCAAACCTGGAAACCACACACAGCCATTGTGGGGAGGAGGAAAGTGCTCAAGACAGCCTGTGTAGTTTCTGCTCATGTTTTTCCCCCGTTCTCACAGCATTCTGAAAAAAAAAAAAAGCCCAGCTGGCTGAAGCTCTGATTGCCAGCTGTGTCTCCAGTGAGGCAAACACCAGAATGGCTGCAGCCTCATAAAATACAAATATGTACTTAGCAGCCCATTTTTATCATCAGGTTACTCTGCGTTGCTCACGCCGTGTTTACACAAAGCTCCCATTTAAGCTGCTGGCTTTATACTGAAGGATGCAGACACCGGGGAGCTGCTATTTGAATTTTTATTATGAACATGGGAACTCTCCTTTTTCAGCCCCGTTTTGGTTGGGGGCTATAAAACCCTTCACGCATGGATGTTAATATCCTTGGATATTAAAAAATAATAATAATAATGTAGGAATCTCGGTGCTTCATGCCCGTTGTGGAAATGGTAATAGTCGTTAAGCTCTACACTGAGCTGAATGCTGAGTGAATGCTGGTGCGGCCTGCACCGGTCCCTCAGGGAAGGCTCTTTTTCTGTTTTCCACGCCAAAAACCATGGCTGACAAATTCAGCGACAGATGTCTGCGGATTATCTCCTTCTTCTTCTTCTTATTATTATTAAGCGAATTATCTCGCTTAAAAGATAAGGCCGGAACACGCGGGAAAGGCGAGTCACCGGGCGCGTCACGGCAGCACACAGCCGGCTACAGACCTCCGCCCGCCTCACCACACGGCCGCACCCCCATCCCCGCCCTGCCCGCAGATGAAGCCACGCCCCCTGCGCGCTCTCCCAACCGGAAGTCGCTCTCCCCTTTCCCGGAAGCGGGTTCCGCCCGCCGTTCCCCGCCGGCTCCTCTCACTCCGCAGCCCGCCCGGCCCCGCCCCTCGTCCCGCCGCTGGCCGAGCGCGGGGGCGGCGCCAGGGCTCCGCTCCGCGCCCCGCCCGGCCCCGCCCGCCTCACTCGCTCCTCCGGCGGGCAGCCCGGCCGCAGGTGAGCTGGGAGAAGCGAACGGGAAGGGTGGGGGGAGCTGCGGTCCGGCAGGGGCCGGCGCCTGTTCCTAGCGACGGCGGGTGAGCGCCGCGGCCCGGCCCCTCAGCTGCGTCCTCTTGGGCTCGGCGCGGCCGTGGGGAGAGGCCTGGGGGCCGCCGGGGGCTGCGGGTGCTCGGCTCGTGTTGCCGCCCTGCGGCCGGGGGCGTCGGGAGGAGCGCTGCGAGGGCCGGGAGAGGCGGCTTTCTGCCAGACAAAAGGTGCGGAGCGAGTTCCCCAAATCAAGGCGGCTCTCGGCTCCTCGGGTTGATCGGGAGTTGGGGATTTTAGTGGCGACTGGTGGCTCCCACGCCTTCCCTCTGGTTGAGCGTCTTTCGGAATGAAGGTGTGAAGTGGGCCGTGTCCGCCCCTGGAGTCACCCGTGGAGATGTCTGCGTCCGAGCCGCGTGTCTGCCTTGTGGCATCGCTGTGCTGCCCTGGCAGAAAGCACTCGTTGGTTCCCTGGGTCGAAGTGACCCTAAGCTTTACCTCTTCTTCTTAGCCTGCTTACTCATCTAATAGCTCAATATTTGGGTTCTGGGAACTTGCGAGCATTCATGGAAGGGCTGTGTAATCTATAGGTTCTTGCTGCAGGGTTTAATCCCTTTCATCCATGCTCGTGAGAGTTAAGCTTTTTTGTTGTTTTCTTTTCCCACCGACATTCAAGTGATAAAAATTAAAAATAAAGTGGCTTGATCTCACACAGAACAGTCCAAAAAGCATCCAGACCTCTGCATGAGAAGTCAGTTGTGGGGTTAAATATGCTGTGTTACTGAATGGCAGACCACAGTCAGGTTTACTTCTCTAAACACAGTTGTGTTCTTAACCACCACTAAGCCATACATCGACATCCTTGCAAATATCTTTAAAGGGGGTTTCCCTGAAACAGGAATGTTCTGTCCACGGTGAGCCTTTACTCCTGTTAGATTTCGAGTGCATCTGACTTGGAGGATAAAATTGCTGAAGCAGAGGATGTTCCAGTTTAGAACCTGGTGTATTCCAGTCACTGGGAGTCACAAACAGTAATGTAGGTATGGTGTCTTGTTACATAAAAAGTTGTTGAGGCAAACATCTCGGCTAATTGCCACCAGCATTGTTTGTCATGCAGCTTCTCAATTGGGGAAAAAATAGTTGTATGAGGAAAAAAAGTCATGTAGCTCTTTGATTAGGTTTGTTTGTTTTGCCAACCAGGAGAGTGCTATAGGATATGGTGGCCCTGGGAGTAAGCTACTGATCACATGCATGGTGTGTTCTGGGCAGGAAGCTCCTCACCCCCTCAGGAGTGTTTACAGCCAAATTCCAGTGAACTCCTAGTACCTCCCAGCTATCGAAATTACTTAGAATCTAAATTGAGATGTGTTTTAAGTGAACGAGGCAGTTTGGTATGCTAGTGACAGTATTCTAATGAATACATTACAACCTGCCCACATCACACATTCAATTACCAGGTGGCTGTTTTAAGGCTCTTTCCTTTGTAATGAAGAATGGATGTGATGAAGGAAGGAAATAGAACAGTTGGTACAATTAGTGCAAATCTACTGGACATTCTGCAAAACGTTGTGTGAATTTCTAAGGGAAGAAATTGTTATATGTTGTTATTCTACCTGTTGCAGAAAACCAGCTCAGGATAGCTGTGAAATGTTACTGGTGAAGTATGCGGAATCTGAAGCGTCCAGTCCTTATGGATGTGAAGAGCTCAGCGTCCCTTAAACTGGAGCAAATCTGGTTTGCAGACAGACCAAGGAATTGTTAAATCCTGTTTTGCTTCTTAGCACGTTTCCTTAACAAGTTGGAGTTGGAGCGAGCACCTGCCAACCAAGGGTTTGTTGGTGGTCACTGCTGTGTGTCCAGGATTTTTGGTAGGCGTGAACCCATGTATCCAAAGGGCTGGACAAGAAGGCTGAGTCTTAGGAGCTTTCCACAACAGTAAAATCTATTTTAGAAGTTCCTACGGAAACAAACAAAACAGTACTGGACTTAGGGGTGGATGCAGATGGGAAAGAAATGCCATATAAGCTAAGTAATGCTGCCCTAGAACTTCTTGATGAAAGAGAATTGGTTGCACATAGGGTGACTTAGTCATTATTGCTAATGTTTTGCTTAGGATTAGTTTGGCGTCATCAAAATCCCCAGCACCGCTGGGGCATAGAATGGTGTGCTGTGCACAAAGGGGAAAGATGGAGAAACAGGTGTGTAGGAGATGGTAGACAATGTAAAGAGGAAGTATAATGAAAAAGTCACTGTAGAGAATTCAAAAGGAGCTATGCTGTAAGCAGTTTATAATGGTAATACAGAAGGGAGCCAAGAATGCAAAAAAGGTAGCACGCACAAGACAGAGTGGGTTGTATAGTAACTCAGCAGTCATTACCTAGTGGAATAGATGATGCTTATTCTGTGATATTGGCTCCTTAGTTCATGTGATTACATTATAGATGAAATTCCTACCCGTACAGCTCATTTAATACACTGTATTTTTTTCTCCAACAGAAAGTTTATTACCTCATCATTTGATGCGTCACTGTGGGAATGCTTGGTGCAGAGTGGCCCACACAATTTCATTAAAAACTGGCATGTAAATACACTGTATGACCAAATGAGTACTTCTGGAAATCAAAAAAAAATGTGGTTCTGCAAAGGAGCTTTGCACCTGTGCTTGGTGGGTGGGTAGCAAGGAGCTGCCATGCGCTCAGGCCCTGCTTCATGCATCGTTTTACTCCAGAGTCCTCTTGTCCTCTTCTGTGTCACTGTTAGACTCAATCTTTAACTCTGATTCTTGTCTCCCGCTGTCTGAGAATACTTATATGTAACACCCACATGTAGGCAAGCAGAAATGTTTCCATCAACATTAAGTAGAGTGTGGTAAACATGGAAGTCTTCCAAACGTGGAGGTCCTACTCAAAACAAGGAAAGCCATCTATGCACTGTGTTGTCCTTTTGCTAGTTCTCCTCTTGAATGAAGCGCATCCAGCAGCACAGAGGAAAGCTAACCTTGCATTTCAAGCCTGTAGCAGGGTAGTCTGGTATCCAGCGTGGCACAGTAGACCTGTGCTCTCCTTAAAGGGCATTTGTTTAGCTGGAATTAACAACTTCCATACCTTTCCCTATAGAATTTATTTCAGACTTCAAAACGAAGTAACCGGTACAGACAGGAAAGCAGCATTACTGAGCAGTGCAGTATGCCCAGTGATGTCTGTCACGTTGGAAACACCGCTGGCTTGTCAATTGGTGCCGTGGAGAGTGTTTGAGATGATGGGCATGAAGGCTCAACTTGAAGCATGGGTGGGAGAAGCTTGTTCTTAACTATATCAGTATTACTGCAGAGGTCAAAGTAAGCAAATTCAGGAGCTGAATGAAAGTAATTACTGTGTGGCTGAGTTTTTTTTGGTAGGATAGTACCTTTTTACACAGTTTTTAGGCAGTTGACCACTTAATTCCACTTTTGCATATAACGTGCAAATTAAACTTCATTCCAAGCACCAGGTTTCTTGGATTTTAAGGAATAATGCTTTAAATCACACATTCTAACATCTGGTTTCTATAAAGTCAAAATCTGTACTTAACAATAGCTAACTTGAGAGTTCATTGCAGTGCTTCAGTGACTGGTCCTGTGTGGCCATCACCAGTGGCTCATTGGACCTTCTTGTACCTTCAGTCCTCTGACTTCTACATTTTTGAAATGGTCACTGCTTTTTAACTGTGTAATACATCTTTTGGGTTTTTTTTAGCTAAGGTAATTCATGCTGCAATATCAGTGGTGCAGCACTAGTCTGTGTGAGTTTGAATTGCTAAGGCCTCCTTTCTTTCTGCTCCTGTTGTGTATTTTTTCCCTGCTGTTGATCAGGCATAATGGCCGTGAGATTCCAGCTCATTCATATGCACTGCAGATATGGTATATAATAACACAGAAGAACTTAGCCTGGGAAGAAAGCACAAGAGTCTGGATTTTGGGCTGCATGGTCATTCAGAATTTGAAGAGCAGGTGCTTTTGGGCTAGGTACCAGAAATGGCTTTCTTTTGAGCAAGTTCACCTTCTAAAATTATTAAGAACTTCGTGTTGCAGTGAAAAGGGACGTCTGCATGTAACTTCAGTAGTGAAATTGTGATGTTTTAGAGTACCAGAGAAGGAAGATGTGCAGCGCGACTTGTTGAGATGCATAAAATGGTATTACTGGATTGTTTTTCCCTGTTAATTGAATATTGCAGTAAGAACAATAATAGGTTTAAGAAAGCTGCTAGTCTGAATTACTACTTTGGTTTGTGTCATTACTAATTTAGTTTTAACTATAGTGCGACGTAAGGAACCATTTTTAGAACAATCCATTTAGAAATACAGTGGCATTTATTTCAGGGATACTTAAAAAGTGCCAAGTTACCTGAATGGTGTCTTTCAGCTGCTGCACTCTTTCAGAGGAGAACTTGTCTTGCAGTCATGGCTGTGGGCTGGAGCTGTTGCTGCCCTTTGGACTTGGCAGGGTTGTGTTCTAAAGCTTAATTCAAGTTATATCTCAGTCTTCTTGTTTAAATCTTGTTGTGATAACAACTTAGATCTTAAGTTGTGATCTCTGCTGTTTACCCTTCTGCTACCGCTTTGAAGAAGGAAGAAGCCTGCTTTTAACCAGCACGTCTTCACCATCTCTAAGGACCTTATGCAGACATTGCTAACCAGCATTGCCTGCGTTCAGAACTAGGTGGGTTATGAGCTGTAGATGGGTGATGTGCTGAGGCCCACAGGTGGTGATGCACAAAGTATTTTACACAAACCTATCCATGTATTACCATGCAACTGGCTTCCTGTCAGCCACAAACTTTGAGTGGGCATCTATAGTTATTAGCTTTACTGGTGGGTTTATGGTCACAGTTACACCTA
Organism: Lagopus leucura; assembly: GCF_019238085.1. Lineage (NCBI taxonomy): Eukaryota > Metazoa > Chordata > Aves > Galliformes > Phasianidae > Lagopus > Lagopus leucura. The sequence continues at coordinate 2,209,915 of NW_024962334.1, read as the reverse complement.
AAAATAATTTTGTAGGGCAATCACTGATCACCAAAATGCTGCTGTTTCTCAGCAGCTTTTTGTTCAGCTACCAGAGACTGGGATATGAACTGCTTTTTTTTTTTTTTTTTTTATGATACAAATAGCTTGGGAGAGTCCTGTGGTTTTGTTTTTGATGGTGGCTTTGTTTGCTTTGCTTTTGGGAAACTTTGCTAGCCTGTTAACATACTTGGTCTTGCCAGCTAGTTGTTGACTTGGTGCATGTGGAACTTTTGTAGGAGGAAAGCTTATGTGACTGTGTTCTGTTTTTTAATTGAATGAAGGTTAACCAACATCTGTTTTATTTTCTGTCTTGCAAGTGTTTGTGCTTAACAGCTTTAGGAGTCAAAAGGGGTAGAAGAATGAAATTATCCAGTAAGGACATTCTGTATAAGACATAGAAGTTAGAAATGAGCTCACATGTGCAGCATGCACAGTTTGAATATTTTGAAGAACGTTGTGAAACGATATTAGTACAAGTGATTTTGTCTGCAGTTTGGCCAACTGGAAGAAAATAATCTTCTGTTTGATAAACAAAGTTTTGTATTGCAGTCTTTCTAAGCTGTTTTTTGTTTGTTTTTAACAAACTGAGGAAAAAGTAGTTATTGGAGGAGAAACTGAAGGAGAAACAATTTTGTAACCAAATGCTGGTGTTTTATGTTTAACAGAAATGTGAGCAGTGAGGTACAACATAATACAGCACTGAAAAGGCTATGGCTAACTCAGGCTGCTGTAGTTACTCTTGGATTTGTCAGCAATTTGGAGGAAAGATTTTCAGGGAAGTGTTTTTGTCAACAGATTATGGTCCTTCCTGCTGGCTGCTATCTGGCAACGACAGGAATGAGTTATAACACAAGAAACTTGTCCAGAGTGTATGCAATATTCAGCCTGTACGTGTATTAAGGAAAAAGGCTGTGGAGTTAGATTCTGACTCTGCAGACCTGACACTATTGGAGATTACTGCAGCTGAATTGAAAGCATTCAAATGATCAGCTAGAAGTACAATGTTTTTGCAAGTCGTCAGTAGTGAAGGTTTTTCAGGCCAGGGGAAATCCTATATTACGCTGTGCTGTATTGAGAGGATATTAGGTCACATACTGCCGACTGGAATTTACAAGTTCAAGGAAATGCAGTTCACACTTGGGCAGTGTTTAGTGTTGCAGCGTGTGTAGAATTAATTTGGTTAAATGTAGATGAAGATACCAGATTTCGCTGTAGGCAGACTTCTCTGGTACTTCTCTGGAAAGACTGACCTTGAAAATAAGCTGGATGTAGCCTGTGGCTGCTACTGGAATGCCATGTAGCTCTTATGTTCTGTGGCTGACCTGAGGAATAGAGCCTGAGACCCACCTAGAGGTGTATACCTTTACCTAGAGATGTATACCATCTTTACTGGTGGCTTTTCTAAGGTTTCTTGAATTTGGGATGTGACTGCAAAATTAATTCTACACTGGCACTTTGTGTGGAAAGTGGCAAATTGACCTGAGTACTTAAAACTTCATAAGAAGTTCATGAACCAGACGCTGTATTTCTAGTGGCTGAGTGTTTTGTGATATGTTAAATAGCCATTAGCTGCCGTGTGTCATACAACTGGCAAGCATGTATCGACCAAAAAGCAATTAGTTGGGTCTTTTAAATCTACTGGATGGATTCTTGCTGAGTTTTCAAATGGTAGACCTAATAGTTGTAGAATAAACGATATCTATAATTGGAAGGGATCAGACTCAGTGGTGTTTCAACTTCGTGAATGCTGGATTAACATGCAGCATCAGGTCTGCAACTGCTTTGTATTTGAATCACCTGCTCAAAAGGTTAATTGCAAGTCCTCTGTGTTTGCAAACCGGTCTCTTTGAGTCATGCATATCAAATCCTTCTGCCATGAATAAAACAGAAAAATGATCAGGATTTTAGGAAGAGCAAGTTGCACAGTGTGGAGTGTTAACAGGAGAGGGAGAAGATACTGAAGAAAATATGGCTGCAAAATTAACGCTTTTACAGTATCATCAGGAAAGAATATGTGCATGTTTGTAAATGAGTGATACCACATGTGACCAAGCCATGAAAGGACTGAAGTTACTTATTTTGCCAAGTCGGATTTCACCAGTGACATTTATTTACTGCAGCTGGATGATTCCTTGGAGGAGTAAAAGGAATGTGGTGTCTTGAAATGCAAAATGCAGCATACTCTTCTTTTGGTCGGTTCAGTTTGGCTGGTGTGCTGGCACAGCTTTCCACGAGGAAACCTGCTTCTTGCAGGTGCCACTTGTTTCAAGACTTCTCTTTATCAAGTTGACTTTTCTGCCTAGAGAGCAGTGAAGCTGTTTGGCTGGAGCATCAGGCTTAGTGAGTGGGGATTTCACTTTGTCTTTTTTGGCCTTAAAAAAGGCTGTACTGATAACTGCTTTTTCTAGAAAATGAACATCTGATGTTCTGAACTTCTGAATAAAGAAGTACTGGATTGTTAACAACAAATGCAATACTTATGGTAGAGAAAATGTGTATTTATGGACCTGTACTAGCAAACCTGTATATTTCAAGTACACCTTTTGGAAGCTTTCTTCAGACTCTGTTTAAACGCTTTACTTTGTCACGCCAAGTCAAAATGCTTGCATTTAAATCTTTTTAAAACACGTTCAATAGATATTGAAGGGTAAATGTACAAGGACAAGAAAGGCACACTGTTGGGATTTGAGATTTCTTTTGAAATATGGTTGGGAAAAAAAAGCTATTTAAAAAGTACTGAACATGCTGTGAGCAACTTCCTGAAGCAGAGCTCTTTAACTGCTTTTAAAAGTGCAGTGCTCATGCTGCAAATTCTGGCGTAGAGCCTTCGAGAGAACTCCATTTTTGCTTTCCAGAGTAGCTGAAAAGCAGCAGTTCTTTGCAAGTGTGTATGATGTATTGACTTGTCCCAGTCAAAATCTTGGCTTTTTAGCATGCTTTATTGCACCTGAAATGCAGGGTGAAAATACCCCTGGCTCGTATGTTTTGGGTGGCACGAATCAAACGATGCTCACAAAGTGTTTCCCTTGGTTGGCCTTCAGTTGTTGATTCTGTTAGTAAAATCTATCCATGTAGGCAATGCCTTATCACTTATGTTTATCTCAAGGTGGGAAAAGTTGTCTTTATTCGCTGTGGAAATGCTGAGTACAATTCAGTATTAGCATCTGTTCTACATAGTGTCTCCCATGATTGAAAATTGACTTCTGCTGAGATACTTAATTACAAGTGTTTGGTATGGAAAGCTGCTTCTCTTTATGTCCCCCTCTTCAGTCTTACCCTTTTCTTCCTCCTTAGTTCTTGCTTATGCTAGGAAATCTTGTGCATCGTCTTTCCTGGATTAACCTCTGCAAGTTCTCTGACCCTAGCATGGATGAGTGTGAGAGCCTAGTTAGCAAAATGTCTGTGCAGTCTTGTACCATGACTGCTGTTACAGTTTAAGCTCTTCTTATGGTAAATTAAACTATATCGGAACAAACACCTTAATACTCTAAATTAAACATGCAAAAGTGTGGGTTTGTATTGCCCAGGTAGCCAGAAAGTCTAAACGGCCTCCTGACTTGACTGACAAACAGTGTTGCAGGGAAGGAACATGGTGAGGCTGCACCTGGAGTACCGTGCAAGAAAGACATTGAGGCCCTGGAGTGTGTCCAGAGAAGAACAGTGAAGCTGATGAGGGGTCTGGAGCGCAGGTCTTATGAGGAGCAGCTGAGGGAGCTGGGATTGTTCAGTCTGGAGAAGAGGAGGGAGACCGTAGCCCTCTTTACAGATATGTGAAGGGAGGTTGTGGGGGGTGGAGGTCAGCCTCTTCTCTTGTGTAATTAGTAATAGGACTAGAATGGGTGGCCTCAAGTTGTGCCAGGGGAGGTTCAGGAAAAATTAGGATAAGTTTCTTCTCTGAAGGAGTGGTAAGATGCTGGAAAGGGCTGCTCAGGGAGATGGGTGAGTTACTGTCCCTGGGAGCACTCAAGAAACATTTAGACGTAGTGCTTAGGAACATGACTTATATGGGGGAATATTGTTGGTAGGTGTGTGGTTGGACTAGCAGATGATCTTGGAGGTCTTTTCCAGCACTGGAGATTCTAAGGGAAGGCAGGGCATTTACATTTCATGTTAAAGCAGCTCTTCAGTGCTGTTCCCTCAGTGATTGGAATAGGGTACCAGCCAGGTACTGAACTGGACTCTGTTGTAAATATGTATTTTACTACAATTACTTCACAGTGTAACGTCAATTGTAGTATGAAAACGAGCCTGCTCTTGGTTTCAACTGAAGTGCTATGCTTGAGTCTGCTTTTTTTTCCCTCTGATCTTTGGATCTGTCCAGGTAAACTATTCCGTGGTAGCCATTACACAGCTTATAAAAGATGAGGAATCTTCAGCAGGTACTAAATAGCTGAGGAACCCTGTAACGCTTGCATTGTTCTTCAGCGACGTCTGTAGGCTGGAGCAAACAGTCCAGCTTTTCCCTCGGGTGTGTTTTCTCATTTGTGATTGGTGCCAGCAAGCTTGTTGAGATCTGTCCTAAAGCCTGTGGAGGTTGGTTTTTGTCCAGACTTCTGAGCTGCTTTCTCACCTAGTTGTTTCTAACATCAGTGCTGTCAGATAGGTGAGGATGGGAATACTGGTCATACATAGCAGCGCTGCAGCCGTGCAGTTGGGTTCATTTGTGTGTTTTGTTAGCAGTTTATGTGGATGGTGATACAGCTTGTTCATTTTCAGTACTCTGGAGGGTTTAAAATTTGATTGTGTTCCAGAATGCTTCTGCTGTTCAGTCCATCAAGGCTTTTCTGTGCCGTTCCATATCGGTTTCAAGGAGTGTTTGTGGAGATGCCTCCTGAGAAATCTGCTTGCAGGATGCCTAGAGGGTTTTTGGGAACAAAATGCTGAAGTTCAGAAATGTGGTATGCATATCTAGTCTCATTGTAGAAGCCGCTGCTCAATTCCCAGCTGTGGCCGAAGCTGGTATCAAGGCCTGGTGGGAGCCTTGGCTGCAGCAAGGCTGTGAGCTTGGTCACTGCCTGCTTGTGGTTGAGTGACTGCTTGGGGGGATCTGGATGCGTGATGCCTTTAAACATAGTGCTGCTGCCATGTGAGGGGCTGCTGTTCTCTATAGCAGCCCGATATAATTTTTGGAATGGATTGGGCCTCAGTTGCTTGATGAGGAGTTGTTGATAACGAAGTCGACTCTTCTGTTTTCAGTGTCTGAGTGTAGTTACAGCTCTAAGTACCCGTATTGGGAAGCTGGGAAATAGGGGTCTCTTGCCTGAGGATGTTTCCTACTGCTGAGAGATTGATCTGAAATCAGTTTTCTGTTCTTTACTGTCCTTAGTAGAAGTATTAGGAACCTCAGTAAGTTTGTTTTGTGGGTGTGGGGGAGATACATGCCTCTTATGGTGAGCATTAGGCAGCTTTGGAAAGAAGGGTTCTTACTGAAACTTGAATATGGTTTGGCTGCTTGTTGAAGTCATGGGAAACTGAATCCAAATTCTCAGTTTGTGTCAAAGGATTATTTTTAGGAGAGGACTTATTGTGGCAGTGTTTCTAACTTCTTCTGAGGTACAGGCTCGGAATACCTGTTTTTTTGTCTAATGGAGCTAGTTATTTCCAGGGTTTGATAGAAAATTTGAGTTTGATTTCCTCTTTCTTTAAGCTGCTACTTAGAGTTTAGAGTGATGATTTAATTTTTGAAGTACTTGTTCCACCTTAATACGATGCTGACGTTACTTTGTGCTGAGCTGAACAGATGTTGCATGTTTAAACTGCAATAAAAACACAAATCAAACTTGAGACACGGGGTGTTGCTTATTAGAGTGATGCTGATCTAACCTAAAAAGACTCCTTACTCTCCAGGTCTTAAAACAGCTGGCAGTGTGCTATATCCTCATGTGTCTTGCCTGTTCCTAGGTCGTGGGGTGTTTCTGCTGATGTGGTTTGAATATTGTAATTGCAACCAGCTGTTGGGAGGGATGACTGACTAGGCTCTGTTTGCCTGGATTTGCCTCCTTCCTTGTCAAGGAACAATTTTATTGCAGGAATATCTCAGTCATTCCTGACTTGTCTTCCAGATGATCTGCATCCAGTACCCTAGTCAGTGCTTGATTCTTTTTGACCTATGCGTTTTGAAGTGTGATTTTGCTGCTGTTAACTGAGCTGAAGCTACTGGACTCGATAAGAAACGAAGTAACTGGATGAAAGCGTGATGTTTTAATAATAAATAAGACTAAATTTCTTGATGGTCCCTAGGGAAATGAAATATATTCAGTCTTTTTTATCATTGCTTTTCTGTTTTTTCCCCAGAATCTGAACTTTTGTCACTTGTAAGGCATATGAAACCTCAGATTAGTGAGTCACTTTGCAGGAGAATTTGAGAAACTGGGCAATATTGACATTTACTTTGGGACTGTTGAGTCGCAGTCGATTTTCACTTCAGAAGGAAATAAAGAAGTTACAGCTAATGTTTCTGGTGTGATACTTTAAACGAAGCTTAAAGTACGTAATAACATAATAATAGGTCTTAGTTTAAAAAAGAGATGTTAGTTCAGGAGGTTTCCATTATTATTGTTCAGTAAGCAATTGGTAAATATTTTGCCTTTCGGGAGGTATTCCAGGCAAAGCATTCTAATTGTAGTTCTTGATATCATACCCATAGCTCGTGTATTTCAGTGAAATCACTTGTGTTCCTCCAAATGTGTTGAATTTTAGAGGAGTGGGTGGGAAAACAACAAAATCAGGTGCTGTGACGTGTAAGTTGTTACTGATGCTCTCTATGTGAAACAGTCCTCAGTGCTCATCATAGAAGTGAGAGGGTAATAAACTTAATGTTACCGTCCTGCAAATCTGTACATAATTTTCCCTTAAAGAGAACAGAAGCAAAGGAATTGGAGTTCAGTTTTGATGTCACAGCGTTGTGAAGGCTATAAAACTACTAATAGTAAGAAACTGTTTTGTAATTGAGGGAAGACACCACTATCCCTTCTTATTAACTGGAATCTAGTATGCTAACTGTACCAATTATCTTCAAACACAGGGCTGTGTTGAACCAGTCTCCTTCACACAAATGCCTGCAGCAAATGAAAGTTCTCCCGTTAAGGACAAGTGCATTTTCACAAAGCCTGCATTCAGCCTTATGTACAGCAGTGCAGAAATTGCCAGCTGAATTCGTGCCTGTGATGACGTGACTTAGTGTAATGTTTCTCCTTCCCTGGTCTGCGCTCATTGAGATTGCGTTCATGAGACTCCAGAGGGATCAAAATGGACAGCGTAACTTCTTGACCCCTTTTAGTCAGTTTCCCTTGAAAATAAGGCCAACTGATCATATGATTTACTCTTCCTTAATTTTTGGATTGTTGGCCAGGGTCAGGTACATTCTGGCAGGAGTAGATGCCTTGGATCTGATTGTTCACTAAGTTTGCTGAGTATTTGCTGCTAGCTAAAGGGAGATCTGTATCAGTGCTCCTTCTGAAGGAAAAGATGCAATGTGAGCTAGACATCCGTTTATTTAAGCTGGTACACAGTCGGCCATGTTTGCACATCTGTAAGAATGCTTTGGATAGTTGTTTTGGAGCACGTTATTCTGTAAGAATTAACTTCCAAAGAGAATCTGAGAATTTGGATGACAGACACTTGCAGTGGGGAGATCAGAAATTACTACTTTGGTTTTTTTTCCACTGTCAGACATTTGCAAAAATATCTGGCCATAAAACCTTGTCCCTGGAGTTGCAAACCTCTAATTGTACTGGTACCTGATCGTCCTACTTGTGCTTGTGAATCTGGATAGCTGCTCCATGCTCCAAGACTTTACACAAGAGTTAACATGATGCAAACACACTTAGCTTCCTTGTTCAGGTCCCTCTACAGGAACACTCTCCTGTTTGTTCCTCTGGTGGCTGGAGCTGCCTGCCATGTTTAGAACCAGTGGGCACACAGTGTTTCTTCAACAGAGGGCCTGCTGTGCAAGGTGTGCAGCTCTGGGAGAGTTAGCATTACGACAGGTAGCAGCTGGTCGCTTGAGAGAGACACATTTTACACATCCAGCTACAAGTTCCTTTTGCTAAGCCGAGTGATCTTAGCTCGTTTTTCTCCCTACTCTTCATCCTTTGGAATATATTTCTGCAGCTGGACTGTTGTGGCTGATGCTAACACGAATTCTAGTTGGTTCTCCTTCAGTTCCTCTGTAATCTAAGCCCACCCTAACCTGCTCTACATCAATGATCCTGGCTCCAGCTGGAAGCCTGCTGTGAGACGGAGCACAGAACTGGGGTGAGCACTTATCTGCGTGCAGATAATGAGCAGCTGTAGGGGTGTGCAGAACTCACTTCAGCTGAGCAGCCACTGAGACACATCTGTTTGTGCATTTCTGTGCTCGTACATGTTGTGAAGGGCAGTTTCCTAGGAGCTTATCTGCAGCATAGGTGAGGAGAGATCCATGGTGGTGGTTAGACAGCTCTCGCCCTTCAAGTGAAGATATGGGGGTACATTGTCGAGCCAGTTAAGCTTTCACTTCTCTTATGGCTTGTTAGACTACGCAAAGAACTGTTTAAAAATAAACTGGTCTATCTCATCAGCTTTATTGCTGGGTGGGGATTACCAGCGGGTGTGGTAAACAGCTGACCTGTATGGATGGATTACACAGCTATTGACAACACCCTGCTTATCTCTGTGAGCTCCGCTGCTGTGTCGTAACGTGGGGTTCTGCTGCAGGTCAGCCTGTTTGTCTTTGGAACTCAAAACAGTTTTTTAGTGTCAAGATGGAAAAAATAAATCGTGCTACAACAAAATATGGAAGTGTACTTTTTTGACCTACACACAACAGCATTCTTGCCATGCTCTGCCAGTTTTATCAGAGTAGAACAACCAAGAAAACAGATATGAACAAAACTTGTATTTTTTTATGAACGCAAAGAAGGCTACATGAATTAAGGATAGGAAAATTTGCTTTGCATCTTGCATACTTTACTGTTAAAATTGGAAGCTATGATCCACTTTGCTTTAAAAGGCAGACTGGAAAAGGTAGGGGTATGTGGCAGTAACATCACTTTTGAGGTCTGTGTTCTCTCAAGTGCTGTATGTGCTGTAGGGCAGTCTCTGGATTGAATGCCACTTGCACAGAATCCTGCTCAGTTTGTAGCTTGTTTCTTGGTCTTTTCTAGTTTCCCATTCAGCAGGCCTGAATTTGCCAGTCTTGTATCTTTGTTGGATTGTGAAGAACTTGAAAGCAAACTGACCTCACCGAGCCTCCTCCCACCACAAAGTGGGGTGGAGTATTGGTGACAAGCTTATCTTTCAGATTTGAAATGGAGTAGCATGAAGTCTAGCTCTCTTTGATATCTCACTGGGATGCTGTCCACTGATGGTTATTGATGTCCTGATGACTGGTTGGGTCAGGTTTTTCTTAATTCTGGGTTTTTCTTTCACTTTGTCTCTTACGCTTCTTTGAAAAGATGTTATCAGGGCTTCTGAAAATGATCGCCTGCCACAAGATCTTAGAAGAACGTTCAGTGGAAAGAAGCATCTTCACTAACCTGACTGCTTATAAGGATCTTTCTGTTTTGAAAGCAGTTTGTCAGCTGGACAGAGAACACGTGGCAGCTAATTGTATGCTGGAATCCTGCTGGCTGAATTGGAGCTTCTCATAGAATAGGAACATTCCCATTGATCAGTCTACCTAAAGATTACAGGTTAATTTACAACAAGTGTAACGGTGAAACGTGACTCACATATTAGAGCAAATGGTGGTATTGATCTTGCAGAGACACATCTGACAGCAGTCCTGCTGAATTCATTTGAATTTCCTGCACTGTTGATGTTCATGTGGAAGAATACTCTGCTTTGTTGCTCAGTAGAATTGGTGTGGCCATACCTGTGTGTGCTGGTGCTTCAGTAGTTGTGCATCCAAGGCTATTTATTGCAATGTAAACTTGTCAAAATTAGCTCTTGTCAGTTGCTGGTTCAGAGGAGTGCTTCTATGTATTATTTGTATGAAACACATGTTACAAAGAAAGTAGGCACAACTTCTGGTATATGTTCTTTTCTCTTTAGAGAAAAATGCAAAAGCAGAACGATATGGAGTAGTTCAAAATGTGCTGTAGTGGGTTGAAAATGTACCCAGCTTGGAGTTATTTTCATGTTCTCATGCTCCCTCTTGAGTAAAAAGAAAGCAGTGGTTCTTAAGCTTCAGTGACCAAAACCCAGTTTTGTTTTGTTCTTGTGCTCCTTTAAAAAAAAAAAACTGTAATGTAACGTTAGTTATGTTTCTCTGCTATGTGTCTGTAATTAGTGCAGCAGCTCATTCGTGCTCATTTCACTTGGATAACCCTTTTGGAAGAAACAAGTTAAGCCATTCAGTGCATTTTCCGAGTTCTTTGACAGCGTAATAGGCAGCGTTACTGTTGTGATCCAGAGTTCTTCATGTAGATTTCTTCTGCGTTTATCTTTAATTGCAGGAAGGATTGGTTCAGTCTTTAATGACATTTCAGTCAGCATGCTTTTCTATGTAAGTGCCTCATTGCTGACAAAAACATGTTCTCAGCTAAGGGCTTTGGTGTAAGTTTCAAGGAAACTGTTGTTCTTGATGTTCCAGTTGTTTGATTTGCACACCATGGTGATTCACAGTGCAGGAGGACGTAATTTTAGTGTGAGACTGTCAGAAGTAAAGGCATCTGATTAGTGAGCTGTGTTATTGTCTGATAGTTCTGTGTGTAACCTGCGTTGCCATGTGAGTGCTTTCTGAGCTTTCTTGTCAACTGTTTGGTTCTGTTGCTGTTGTAGATGTGCAGTGTATTTACACCCCCTGTAACACAGAAGTCATTTTGGGCATTAGAGCTTTTGACCTTAATCTCTGGAGGAAGGGGATGCTGACGAGATTTTAAGCATTCTTGTAAATCTGTGCAGAGACTTTCCTGCGTTTTTAAGACAGAATGTTTTGCCTTCCTTTAAACACAAATACAGTAATGCTATTATTGGGATAGGGAAGGAACGAAAGGAAGGCGAGGGATGAGAACAGTGGGGGTTCTGCTAAAAACCATGTGATTTAAAAACAGAAAACCCAAAATCTGATGGGATTATTTCCTGTATACGTGCACATGCACATTAGAGCATGTGTGGGAATGAACTGTGGCAGAGCCCTATAATATTGCCGAGGTGCAGGCTGTGTTTGTCCAAGCAGCTGTGGGACTAGAAGAGCTGTTGTGGTACGTTGGGTAACTGTGTTTGTAGTCTGCAGAGACAAGTTGATTCTTTGCACTCTGCCTCACCTAGATTGTTCTTTCAGTTCCTGATTGACCTGCAGAAACAGGTTGTTTTTAGGATTGAAATGACACACTTGCCTGGTTTTCTCTGAAAAGTGCACGAAACCAATCCTTGTTGATGCTACTGTTGTCCCAGTGCCTGCTATTTGAGCTGGAAATTCCTTCAAATGTCTGTTTTTTTTCCCTGCAGCTGCCATATCTCACGCTTTCTTGTGTTGACTCACTGTGGTTTCCTTTCTACAATTCTTTCTTAGTAAACTAAGAGGAATTCCTGCCAAATGCCATGTCTGTAACAGAAAGCATCACGTACCAAAATGTAAATCTTTCTCCCTAATTGTTGTTGGATGCTGTGAACCTGTGCCCTTTGCAGATGGTGATGGCTTTCTTGCCACCAAAAAAAAAGAAAGATGAGCTTGTTGTAATTTGCAGAATGATTTCCAGTAAGAAGTGGTTTTCAGTGAAGGTAACAGAACTGAAACCTAAATATCTCTAAATCTGAGCTGTGCAGGGATTTGAAATGAATGCATTTAAAACACTGCGTGTGGGAAGGGGAGAACTAATGAAGTGATGTTTTTTCTTCTAGGTTTTCGTTTTATACCTGTGAATTTTCTGTAATCCAAAGATGGCAGCAAATAAGCCTAAGGGGCAGAATTCACTGGCTTTACATAAAGTCATCATGGTGGGAAGTGGTGGTGTAGGAAAATCTGCTTTAACACTACAGTTTATGTATGATGAGGTAAGAATGTCCCCTATAAATTATCCCCTGTGACGTTTATTATGTAGTGTTGTTACTTAAGCATTAATTGGTACAGTTATTTTCTGGAAAGGTCTAAATGTATATGATGTACAAATGTCAACTATTAAATTGAGCACAAATATTTTTGCACTGACACAGGCTGTCCAGAGTGTGGGCACCTCATCCCTGCAAGTGTTCAAGGCCAGGTTGAATGGGGCCACTGGCAACCTAGTTTATTGGGAGGCATCCCTGCCCTCAGCATGGGATTGGAACAGGGTGGGCTTTTTAAGGTCCCTTCCAACCCAAACTGTTCTGTGACTTTGAAATTCTGAGTTTTTTCCTTTAGAGACACCTGTCAATATGTAAATCTGCCTTTTTTTCCCTCCCCCTTGATTTTTAGGCAATTAGTGATTGTAGAGCTAGCTCCTTTAGAGTATATTTTCACATTGGCTACTAGACCTGTTAAAGCTTCAGTACTGAAACTCAAAGCTTCTTTGCTTCAGGAAGTTGCTTGGTGCTTGAGGTGACCAATTTTTTTCCTTTTTTTATGTTGCTGTTGAAGAAAAAAAAATCTTTTCTCATTTCCCTACTTTTTTTTGTCAGTGAAAGTCATTCCTTTTGACTAAGAAATGGAAGCTATGCCTTCAGTGTCCCTTAAAAATCGATATTAAATATACTCAGAAATGTCTGATACTATAATGAAATGCAGCCAGATGCTGTGCTTAACCAAAAGCAGACACTTGGTGCACGGCCACTGGTGTTTTTCAGTTCCTTTTAAAATTTCCTTGTAATGGCTGAAAAAAATAAAATCCCATAAGTGGTTTGGGTTGATGGGGAGCCTGCTTTTAGCTATGTTGAATAACTTGGGTATTTCATGTAGTCTAAATACATGGGCTTGCTTATTATTGTGACCATGTGAGATGTTTGTTATATCCATAAAGAAAATAGATGCATTTGCCCTGCGCAGACCTGGTTTTCAAACAGTAACATTTTTGGTTCTAGTTTGTAGAAGATTATGAGCCCACCAAAGCTGACAGCTACAGGAAAAAGGTGGTTCTGGATGGGGAAGAGGTCCAAATTGATATATTGGACACAGCAGGGCAGGAGGACTATGCTGCAATTAGAGACAACTACTTCCGAAGTGGAGAAGGCTTTCTTTGCGTTTTCTCTATTACAGAGCTGGAGTCATTTGCAGCTACTGCAGATTTCAGGTAGGTTACAAGGCAAGTTATTGTAATTATAGTGAGGTTCTTACAATTTATTTTTTTTTGCAGTATCATTGGTAGTCCAGAATAGATGACTGTAGTCACGTTACTTTGAATAGATGCCTAACCATACCTTTACTGTCTTTGTGCCACTTCAGATATCTTTGCTGCTCTGCTTCTGAATGCCAGAAAGATGACTGCAACAGAGCAGATGCCTTTTGTAAATCAGTGTTGCTTTACACTTACACTACAGTGCAAAGAATCATGTTTGTGAATAGGCAGCCTCTCCAGTGCTGAGTACTGACGGACAGCCATCTCCTAATGCTGCTGACTGCACTATCTGTTACAAACCAGATGCCACTGGTTTCTTGGCCACCTGGGCGCACACTGTTTGTTCATATTCAGCCAGCTGTCAGCTAACATGCTTGAATCCTTTTGGCCCATGTGGCTTTTGCCAGCCACTCTGCTCCAAGTCTGTAGTGATGTGTGGGATTAGTGTTACTGAAATGCTGGACCCGGTCTTTTCGATCTCATGCGATAGGCCTCGGCTCATCCAGCCACCTCTGTGGCGCCTTCCAGCTCTCAGGAAGATCGACTCTTCCTCCCAGCTTGATGTCGTCTGCAAACCTACTGTGGGTGCACTCGATCTCCTTGTCCAGATTGTTAATAAAGACATTAAACAAGGCTGGCTCCAGCACTCACTGCTCTGGAACGTCACTCGTACTGGCCGCCAGTTGGATTTAGCTCCATTCACCACCACTCTCTGGGCCTGGCCCTCCAACCAGTTTTATTTAGCCAGCAAAGAGTGTACCTGTCCAAAGCACGGCTGCTAGCTTCTGCAGGAGGGTACAGAGGGAGGCAGAGTCAAAGGCTTTAACAAAATCTTTGTAGATCACATCCACAGCCTCTCTCCTTTGTCAACTAGGTGTGGATGAGGATTTAATAGGCCAGTTGTTTTCTTTATTTTTGAAGTGTTTTTCAAGCATGCAAGGTATTAAGACCCTTGTAATGGTAAGAGATTTAGACAGCATCATATTATGTGTATTTAAATTTGCTTGAGAGCCTGTTTAAAACACTCATCCCTCCACGTATCTACAAAGAAAAGAAATCTCATTGCTATATAATATTACAGTAAAAAAAGTCACCACTCCCCCAAAATTTTAGCAGTTCAAAGTTAAGCAAAATTGGAGGGAGATAATATAAAAGGAAATGATCTGCATCTCGTTGAAATAAGCGTTCTTAGAGATGCTATCATAGCTCAGGTTAATTAGGACTAAGTATAGAATACATTTAAAATCTTCTCTAAGGGTGGAGGAGCAGTTATGGAGAGGGGAGAAAGAAAGCTTGTCCCCTTCTGGTGTGTGTTTGTTTTTTTTTTTCTTAGTTTCCTTTTCTCAGTATGTGAGTGTATGTATTTGTGTCTTTAAAGAGGGAGAGAGGAGCCCAGACTGATTTACAGGCTTATGCTACTTACGGCAGTCCTGGAGGGCTGGTTAGTATGGCTGAGCTCTGGAGTGCAAAATGGCTTCTTCAGAGGCCCTCTTCCATCTTCTATGAATCTAGAAAGAAGTCCTGTTTTTTAAGCCAGGGTGAGTGCTGACAGTATGTATGCTGAAACAGGAAAGAAGTGGAAGAAAAAGAAGCCCTTTGATGCAGAGATTAAAACTCTGCCCAGTACAATTCTTAAAGTGCTTTTCAGGTTGTTTTTGAAACTACTGAAGCCTAAGTGCTACAATAGGCCTCATAACAATGTATTCTTTCTGCTCTGTGTAAAAATACCCTGTGTCTCCTGAAAGGTTCAGTTAAAATACCTTTGGCATTGTTGACTAGCCTGAGATGATACCACTTAAGAGACAGGTGCAAAAGAAAATGACTAAAGAAGAATTTGGACATTTTAGTGTTTCCACAGAATTTTGTTCTCCTTGATTGGCATCAGCAGAGCTGTTCATATCGCTATCTTCGATGGGTTTTCCAGGGGGCTCTGAAATGCCATCGTTCTTTTAGGTAATTTTTTTTCCAATAGAAGGCACATCTGCTGGGACTACATTTTTAAATACTTGAAAGGCGATTTGATAAAATGTGTTCTTGCTTTGAGAAGAGGCTCCAGAGAATTTAAGTCTTAGGCTTCCATCTGGTATATGTAGTCTTTTATCTGAAAGTCTTATTCTAACGGATTCTGTCATTGTTGCACTGAATCCTGGTGTTTTCACTCATCCTAATCCACTGGCTATTCAAGCTACTTAATATCTGCAAGCACAGGTGCAACACTTGCTCTATTTAGCAGGGAGGGAAGGAATGTTACTTTAATTACAGCTGAGAGATGAATGTGGTGTTACAGGCTGCCTCCAATGCATATCTGTTGGTTTAAAAGAAAAGAGAAGCTAACTCAACAAAACCAAATGCTACAAAAAGGAAAACATCTCACACCAACAAGAGGATTCTGATGTGTGCCCAATCAAAGGATAGTTACAGGATCAGTTGACTCTTCCCACTTTCTTTCTGTTCTACGTGAAATCTGCTGATAGGCTTCACCTCAGCCAGAAAAGGGAATGTGGTTCTTTGTGCTTCTTGTTGATCTTCAGAAACTGTTCCACGATGGAGGGCTAAATTTCACTGCTAACTCTGTACAGCTTTCTGAGGCAAAAGAGAGAATGCTTGTCTTCCGGGAGCAATGTTCTTCAGATAGATGTACCAAAGCATTTGTAGTACTTTATACTGTAGGTTCTGTTTATAAATTTAAACTCTTCATTGGAGTGGTTCAGACAGGATCCTTCCTTAAAAATCTGATGTATGTGCAACTTGTTATCCTTACGCTGGCTTATAACTGCATTAAGATCTTTGTAGGGGCTGCATGTAAGTGACTTCAGAAAGATTCCTGAAAGGAGATTTTTCTCTTGTTAAGCTTACTACCTAATTAGTTAATTTCATCAGCTTTAAAAGTGGCACAAAAAAAAAAGTCGAGTGTAAGAACGTAGTCTGGGTATATTAAAAAATGTGATTGCTGATAATAATAAGATGCAGTGAGAAATAGTGTCAAGTAATATCTTCAATAAAAGGAGAACTTCATTAGTTTAAATTCTCACCTGTTCTACTTTGCTTAATCTGTTACTGATTCATCTTCCTTCCTGGAAGACCAATAGTCTGTCTTGGTTTAAGATGTTGCTGCTATGCAAGCTTCATAAAAAGAGTGAGTGAGTATAAAAGGAATAGGATGGAGGAGTGTTTAAATCCGCATTCTTATTCTTGTGTTCTAAGAACAGTACTCCAGAATGTACTCCATAAAGTAATTTATTTTTTGCTTTTCTATTTTTCTCTAGGGAGCAGATCTTAAGAGTAAAAGAAGATGAGAATGTTCCTTTTTTGCTAGTAGGTAACAAATCAGATTTGGAAGATAAAAGGCAAGTTTCTATAGAAGAAGCAAAAAACAGAGCTGACCAGTGGAATGTTAACTATGTGGAAACTTCTGCAAAAACACGAGCCAATGTTGACAAGGTAATGACTTGCCTCGTAACTCACCTAATAATAAAACAATCTCTGTCAGTTTTTACTTTATATCTGTCTTCTATGGGTCATAGCCTGCACGTTCAAGTCATTTTAGCCTCTTTACTTGGGGGGGTGGATCTTAAAACAAATGCTTTTCTCCTGTAGCTTGTGATGAGTGCATGACTAAGTTGCTTAATATGAAACAGTGAAACAGTGAGCATGCATAGGCATAGCAAGTTATCACATCCTAAACTGTGATGGGTTAAGTCATTAGACAAGACCTTTTATTGTTAAAAAGTTACTGAGGCAATTGTATTAGCCTTGTCTTCTTGTGTTTTCTGTAACTGGAAGATAAAGCTGCTTCTAGACAGTGAGAATGCTGTCTGAGGAATAAAATGGCTTAGAAAACCAAGGGAGGGATTGGAATCCTGTCTACCCTCGTCTAACCACATGCCTGTGTGTTGTGTCGATGAAGAATGGATTTACTCTTTTAGGTTCTAAATGGCCCAGAAGTGCCTCCAGAGCTTTTTGGGATAAAGCCTGGATCAGAAGGTCATAAGAAAGCACAAAGATGATAAATTACTGATTAGCTCTAAGTATTTCACTTGCATCTTGAGAAGGCAGGACTTCTTGAAACACAGCATTTGGAATAACTGTCAGCCTTGTAGACTAAAAAGTAATAGGTATCTGGCAAAAGTGAGAAGCTTAGTTTAAAGTGCAGATTTTTTCTGTCAGACCTCTTGATAGACTTGATGACCCAGAAATTTTCTAATGTAAATGCTTACATATGAGTAGTTGAAGCATAAAGCAGTAATAGGAGTACTGTTTTCAATAACTTAAGCTTTACTGTTGTCATCTGTCAGTTGTCATTGTGAACAAATGGATTGTTCAGTGCTAAAGTAAAAATGTCATGCTGTTCTGCAGGGAACATTAAGTCAATTAAATGTAGAGCAGTTCAGTTGCTTTTAGTTTTGGTGCATAATTGCAGTTAACATCCACCTGTTTCAGTCTTGCAGAAATTCTGAGGTCGTCCAAATCTGTTTCATCACCCTTTAGCAGCAGGGGGGCAAAAGTAAATATTTTTAAGATATGTAACCGGTAACTTTTGCATTCACATGATAGGCTACTAAAGGGCTCAGGGCTCCTTTTTGGAACAGGTGGCATTACGGACCCAGATTGATATGTATTACATAGAGTTCTGATTTGAAGATCTGTAAATGAGTCATAGAATGGCTTGGGTTGGAAGGGACCTCAAAGATCATGTGGTTCCCATCTCCTTCCTGCAGGCAGGTTTGCCAGCCGTTAGATCGGGCACTAGGTCAAGCTGCCCATCCAAACTGGCTGTGAACACCTCCAGGGATTGGGCATCTGCAACATCTCTGGGCAACCTTTTCCAGCACCTCATCACCCTCTGGTTAAAAAATTTCTCCCTGATATCTAATCCTTCTTCCTTCTTTTAGTTTAAAACCATTCCTCCTTATCCTACCGCTGTCTGCCCATGTAAAAAGTTGACTGCCCTCCTGTTTATAAGCTCTCTTTAAGTATTGAAAGGCCACAGTGAGTTCTCCCCTGATCCTTCTCTTCTCTAGGCTGAATAAGCCCAGCTTCTTTAACCTCTCTTCCTCAGAGAGATGCTCCGGCCCTTTGATCATCTTCATGGCCTCCCTCTGGACCTGTTTCAAAATGTCCACATCTTTCTTGAGCTGTGGGCCCCGGACCTGGATGTGGTGCTCAAGATGGGGTCTCACAAGAGCAGAGTAGGAAGGCACCCTCACTCTGCTGGCCACTCCTCTTTTGATGCAGCCCAGGAGATACCATTGGCCTTCTGGGCTGCAAGCACACACTGCTGACTCCTGTTAGGTTTTTTATCTACCAAAACCCTGAAGTCCTCAGCAGGGCTGCTCCCAAGGAGGCTTTGTTGGCCCTAGTGAATACCAGGTATTAGTTACTTGTTTTCTTAAAGCATCTGAAGTTACAGGGTTAATTATATGAACTTAAATTAGCATTCTATAAAAAATTGTTCTTTTCTAAATTCCAGAAGGGTGGGCTTGAGCTTTCACTCACTCTGATAACAACAGTAAGCAAAGGAAGATTTTCTCACACTAGGTTACGTATCCCAGATGCTGTGATACAGTGCCAGGCTTAAGCAAGCTGACAGTTGCAGCATACCATTAATAGAGGTTTAAGTAAAGCAAGCAATTTCAACATGTAGTATCCTAAAGGCAGTTGTATTTTTTGATGGAGACACATAGTTGCATTGATTTTCCTCATGTCCTCTGTAATGGAGGTTCATGCTTTTGCTGCGGTCGATATGAGATTAGTGTGATTGCAGATAAAAATACCTGCTGTGTTCTTACAGAAGAGATTTTCAGTCCTTGCACTGTCTGTGCTGCATAGAAATGGATCAAGCGCCCTGACAGATCAGGAGGGGAGTCTTCCTGGTGGAGAAGTTTTAGAACTGTTCAAATGATCTCCTATGATAACAGAGATGAAACAGTTCTTTTCTGTAGCCCTCTGTAAGGCAAGATTGTCTTAATGAATGAAGTAACTTAAGGCTCCTGTCATAGGCCTTAGCTTACAGTCTTTCCTCTCTTAAATGAGTCATTGATACGTCTCCAACTTCTTTTCCTACTTGATAATAATGAAGTTTATGCACACTTTGAGATACCTAATCTGAAAATAGCTGATGTAGTTGTATGGTTGATAACCCGTGTTTAAAGGGAATGCTAATTCATTTTTTTCTGCACTTTTTGTTTAGATTTGCATCATGGGGCACAGTGACTGTGAAATGTTTAGTGTGTGCTACTAGAACTAATGGTAGCAGTGCTTCAATCTTTGCAGTTCATCACTGAATAGTCTCAAAATGTAAACTGATTTCCCTGAGTCTCCTCAGGGTAAGATGTAAGATGTAGATAGGAAATGGGGAAAAAAATAAAACCCCAGATAGCGATATGAGTCTTGCTTTAATTCTTCTGACAAGGTTCATAAGCAAACAGCAGAAGCTAGTTGAACTACAGGTACCATGAAAGAAGCAGATGTGCATCGCCTGGACTTGGCCTTGAAAACCACTGAGAGATTTGTTGGGTTAGTCTTTGTTTGCTCTGACTGATGATGTGTAACTGATTGTATTCTCACCACCAGAAGTAGATGTCATCAGTGATAACCTGAAGTAACTCAGAGGTCTGATGGTATTTTGGCATTTATGTTCTTCCATCTTTTCCAGGTGTTTTTTGATTTGATGAGAGAAATTAGAGCCAGAAAAATGGAGGACAGCAAAGAGAAGAATGGAAAGAAGAAAAGAAAAAGCCTAGCTAAGAGGATCAGAGAAAGATGTTGCATTTTATAATCAAAACCCCGAATTCCTTTCCTACTTTGACCATACTAATAAAAACCCATAATTTATCAGCATGCCATTGAAGGCTCAAGTGACTGAAATTACTCTAACATGTTGGAAATTGTAATGTACCACTAAAAGCATGAATTGGAGCTGCACTGAAAGTCAAATTCACTGAAAAAGATTGATGTGGCTTCAAGAGAAGCAAACCATTTCGTGATCGCCTACCTTCTCACATTTCTTCTGAATGTAGTGTTTCATGGGGTGTCTTTTCTTTATTAGTAAATGGGGGGAAATATTACTTTGTGGTTTCTTGTAAAGCATACTTTTTTATCATTGATAATTGTCACTTTGTCTTGTCTTTCGTTGCCTTGAAAATTCCAGTTGTGAACGTGATAACTAACAGGAGGTGGTTTTGCCATGGAGTTGTGCAAATCAGGAAAGAATAATGTACATGCCAACAGTTATGCTGAGGAAAATTCTACGTGGCTCCGCATTACCTGATTAACCTACAAGAGTGATGTAATCTTCTACATTGAAGCATTTGAACATGCCTTAATTTTAAAACCTAAAATAGCAGGTTGCTTAGTCAAGGGTGTATTTTCAGCTTGTTGCATGGAGACTCTCCCTGTGCATCAGTGCGAGCGTGCCCTCTCAGTAGAGTGCAGTTCCATGAATGATCTCGCTAACTAGCTGTCTGCTAGCGGTGTCTGTTCTTCAGATGTGTGCCATCCTATGGTTTTGTGAATAATACAGAGCATATTCAGTCATCTGTAGCTTGGTGAACTATATGGCATCTTATAGCTGAAAGGTCAGAATATGTGTAAGATGGAAGTCAAAAGCCTGTGGCACATCCGAGCCTGGAATGGCTGCTTAGAACTTAACGTACTGATACCTTGAAGCTTCCCTGTGCGAGTAGCTGTTTGTCTAGGTGTTCCTTGGGTTTTAACTCCCTGGAGTAGGGTGGGGTGGAGCTGATTCAGTAGCGCTGCTGTATTTTGAGTTAAGATGTTGTCTGGGAAATTGCAGTGCCATCGGTTAATTTCTTTTGTGCTCCTGACACTCAGCTGCAGGAACACAGTGTGTTAGGCTGAAGCTCGCTGCAGGTTTTGTACTGTTTAGTCTACTTTATGTTGATTTTAAAATGGGGAACACTGTAGCTACTTTTTCTAGTTAATGTTGATATTAAACAATCAAAGATGCTTTTGCAATACAGAAACATTTACCGTGGACATCCAAAATCCCCAAACAAAATGTACTGCCTCAGTTGCTTCAGAATAGCAGGAATACCTGCACATGATGAGTGTGCTGCATCTTAACTAAAAATATACCAGAAGGTTTGAGGGTTTTGGACTCCTCTGGGGCAAGGTGGGCTGGATCAATTCCACAAACTGTTACACTTTTTATACATGTGTAAGCCTATAACTGACAGTTTAAAATGTGCTCAAGCAAACTAGGTAACAAATATTTAACTTTCATGCTAACAGACATTCTAGGGGCTCAAGTCTTAGAAGTTATCTTTGTCACGTTAAATATTTATCAGTAGGAATTTTGTATGTGTGTTAGTAGACTGCCAAGTGCAGAATTAAAGTTACTCATGTAACTGTGGCAAATGAGCCAGACATCATCTTCCTGTGTACTCATTTTGGTCTACTTAGCCAGGGAGTCTAACCACTAACATTGTGACTTTGCTTTGGAATCTGTCTGCTGGGAGCTGAGGTGTTATGAAGCCACCAGACATATGAAACTTGTCTCGGCTGATGCCTTACCCTGTCCTTTTCTTTGCTATTTGAGCCATTCAAAGATGAATAAACTTCCACTTTTTTTAAATACTCGTGCAGTGTTTATTGATGAGCACCGTGTGTGTTATGTCACTTTGCTGTAGTTGAGAGCAGTTGTCAAGCAGTTAAACTGAAATATTCCAGAGGTCTTTTTAGTGTATGCGAACAAAACAAAATTGTAGATTACATTTAACTAGTCTGATTAAAAAATCCACTTTGTGAAAGCTGAGACTACGCATGTGCTCCCTTCTATCCAGTGCTGATTGGACCCTGCTTGCTATACCAGGGAATGTCAGAAAGCAGACAGACAAAATTGAGGTAAGTGTGTTCCAGAAGGACCTTTCCATAAGAATGGCAAGAGTTTGGCTTTTTTTGTTTTGGTGGGTTGTATTTTTTTTTGTTGCTTTTTTTCTTTAAAGGAAATCCTGTATAAATCTAAGGGGGAAAAAAAAAAAAGGTGCTCCTGAAGCTGTGTCTTCTAGCATTTTCTGGGATGATGTAAATTTGCTTCTCCAGCTTGCAGGGAAAATAAGTTGAACTGTGTATAAATAGGATTTGGTACATCCTGAGAGAGTCATCCAATATGTGATCCATTTGCATCATGAACTCATGCTTCAGCCTACTGCTATGCCTGAAACTGCTAGGTTTACCTGCTTAAAGTGCTTCTTCAGTAAGCATTTTCTCTCCTCTTTCTCCTCCAAGAAGTCGAAGATGCTTTCTTACATTGGCAGGATTAAAGCTTTCCATGGGATTTCACTCCCCAGTTAGCTTAACATGCTGGTAATCCTATTGCCACCTTTTGTGTAATTTGCTCTGTTATAAAACTGCAGGCCAGACAGATTTATACCAAGCTATAAAGTTGTCTTCCATTGTGTACGAAACTAGTATTGAATTATGCTAACTCACTTTTTTCTTTTAGAGCTTTATAAACCCAAGGGACTTTCAGAAATATTGGGTAAGGGCTCAGCGGTCTGTTTGGTAGCTTCTGAAGCCTCCTGATGAGCACAGCTTAACAAAGGCAACTTCCAACAGTTTTCTTTGATTCTGACAAAGCATCGTGGTGTGCAGGAAGCGCTTTCCCATTCAGAGGGACATCAACGTCAGTGCAGTGCGGAGAATAAACACTGCAAGTTCAAATGACAGTCGTAATACACTAACACACAAGCTGTATCTGAGCCTTACAGTCATATTAATCTACAGGAATATTTTATCTATGTATGAAACTGGCTTACTGATTATCTTGGGTTCCTCTCGGGGACGCTGAGCTTTGCCACTCTGACTTTGCATTTTACTAACACTGGTAGGAAAGGCACCAATGCTGTCAGTTAGTTCAAGCTAACTTTTGCTCTAAACACATTGACCAAACTGGAATATTTCTGACTGAAGCTTCTATGTCAATAAAGTTCAAACTCTGAGATCTGCCCAGGCTCAGGCACATGATGAGACTTCTGATTTTCACAGGATCTTACTAACCACTGGTACAATCCACTTAGGGAGAATATTCAGAAGATCCAATTTTGGTACTGCTTGCTAGAGTCTTTTTTTTTTTTTTCTTAACCTTCTCTTTCTTCCATGTATAATGGAAAAATACCAAAGCTTACGTTGTTGGAAAAAACCTTAGCAGGGTTTTTGTTCTGCTTTCCACAGTTACTGGGGTGGTTTGCTATCACTGATTCAAAACAAGGTTGCCTTCTACCAAGATCCTGGATTTTCTTACTAGATGGAAGTTGCTGGTTTTGTAGCTGCCTTCAAGCAGCTGCATAGCTGTAGTTTTGCTGTGGGCTCCTGTTCGTGCAGACAAACCTCCTGTATATAAAATAAAAGAGTTTGGAACAACTCACCCTTGTGAGGAGTTAAGAGGGGAATAATGTAAAACAAATCTGAGAAGAACGAGAGCAGTGGTGGTTGCATCTCAGACCCATAACAGTGATGTGCAGTGCAGGTGCTTGTTGGGTCCGTGCTTTGATTTGTGCAACACTGTCCTGCGATATTGAGGGTTGTTTTGGTTTTGTTTTGTTTTGGGTTTTTTTGCCTGATTCCTGCTTTACTTAATATGACAGGGTGTTATAAATAAGGAATGGAAGGAGGGATAGTTTACAACATAAAACTATGTGCTAATGGTAAGCAGGCTCCAGAATGCTATTACAATGTCTGGAAAATCCTTCATTGCTCCACTGTTCCCCTTGCTCTTAGCTAACAGAGGTGAGGAGGAGGATGTGTGTTTGATAATGCCCAGTGACAGGAACTACTTTGGAACTTTTCTTGGAAAGACAATCCAGCCTGTAGCAGACAGTCTGTTAGAATTATTTTTTCAATCATTTTTGTGTGCTTCATGCTAGAAGCTTCAGAAATTTGAGTTCCTACGTGGTTTGGCAATAGCTGCAGTTTAACTTAGTTTTCCTTAATTGCTGATATTCTAAGAAAATGTTGGTTGTTTCCTTATAGTCTGGCAACGCAGCATTCATTTTAAAGCATGTTCAGAGGGCAACAGCTCATCTCAGTGTTTATGGGTGGAGTTTTTAAGTGAACCAGGGGAATGGCGAGAGGCTTGTTGGATCTGGGAATAAAACCTGCTCTTTGCCAGTAAAGCACAGTAAGGAGGATGTCCCCACCTGGGCAAATGTGTAACAGAGGTGGCTGTAGCTGCATGGGGAGAGGCAGATGTGCGTTCATCTACTGAGCCAGTGCCTCTGGGTTGCCTGAGGATGTGTGACTTTGGAGGCTGATTCTTTAGGAAACAGTTGTTTCCAGTGGAAATGGCTGTATATATATACGTGTATGTGTGTATATATATATATATATACATATATTATCAGAATGCAGATTTAGAATTATGCAGGTCCTCCACTTAATGAGCTTGCTCGCAGTCATGTTTTTCCTCCCAATCTATCTTTCTTCTTTATGGCAGATAGCAAAGAGGGTGGAGGAAGCTGCTTTCTTCTAGGAGCCATCTGATGGGGTGCAGCCTTCCAGGGGCACGTAGTTGGAAAAGGAAGAAATGGGAAGGCCCATGGGTGTCCTAGCTAACTGGTGACAGCCAGGATTTTTAATGCTATACTTTAGACAGGGACTGCAATTCTGGAGATGATGAATTGGTATTTGCCTTCCACCACTTTCAGCATGTCTGGTATGCTTCTGGTACTTATTTTTGGTTTTCTCTTGACTATTGAAGACTTATGAAGACAATGCAAAAAAATGGGAGACTGTTCTGTAGAAGGCTGCCAGACTAATGTATTTAATATTAGTCATTCCTTTTGTTTTGTTTTTTTTTTAAATAAGCTTGAAACAGTAATCCTTCTTTGGTAAGTACCAAAATGCCTACTGAAATGGCCTGGGGGAGTGTAGAAAAGTGACAAACACCATACCATTTCTACAGGTACCTGTGGGCTGTTGTAGCTGCTGCAAGTATCAGAAGGGCCTTGAGAAGACCCGGCCACCTGCTCATAGATGCTGGTGGCAGACACACACTGTATGTGGTGGGCGAGAGGCTTGGAGAACTTGACTGCCCCTGTTCTGTTAGGTGAGGACTAAGTAGATAAAAATGAGGCTGTGGCACTGCTTCTGTTTTGCAGTGTTAACTAAATCTGCAAGGCAACAAGGGTATTTTTCACCAACTTCCCAAAAACTTCATAAATGTGAAGCATCCTTATGCCTAGCTGAAGGATCTAGATTGGGGGTGCTAGTGAACACCCAACAAACCTCTCCATGTGGTCCTACCCTGAGGACAGGGGTCCACAGGCACCACTGCAGAGCTGCCCTAATACTAGGACACTGCTGTTAGTGTATACTTTCTTTCAGTATCTAAAGGGGATCTCTAAGAAAGAAGGGAACAGACTCCACTAGAGTCTGCTGTGACAGGACAAGGGGAAACTGTCTCAAACTGAAACAGGGCAGATTTAGGTTGGATGTAAGAAAGGAGTTGTTTATAGTAAGGGTGGTGAAGCACTGGAACAGGTTGCCTCTGATGTGGTGAATGCCACGTCCTTGGAAACACTTAAGGTTGGGCTGGAGGGCTCTCTGAGCAACTGATCTAGCTGTGGGTGTCCCTGTTCACTGCGGAGGAGTTGAACTAGATGGCCTTTAGGGATCCCTTCCAACTCAGGGATTCTATGATTCTAGCTCCTGTCACTGCATTACACAGAGGTTGCAGCATGGTGCTTCCCATGTCAGGAACAGCTGCTGCAGTCACCAGGGCAATACCCAAGTCCAAATGGAACAGTGCTGTTGGCTCCTTAAATGCTTCTGTTTGCTGATGTATCAGCAGGCAGAAGAAATCATGTTTAGAACGAGCTCCTTGCTGTATTTGTTTAAATAATTTATAATCCTCTAGTCACATGAGTGCACTTATGATGATGGAGTGCAGAAGAAAATGTACAAATGTTTTTCATTACCTTGCATTATATTTTGATGTTAAGATCTTGATCCTTCTGTGTGAAAGTGAGATTAAAAACGAAAGTACTTAATCTTTCCATAATGCAACTAGATTATCCCTCTTGCACTCAGAAATGCTTATCGTAGTCGGCTGCGGTTATTTTTTAAGCAAAATCAGAAAAGAAGCAGCAAGAAGAAACCACAGAGTTAGGTGTTTCCACTGATTACCTTTGTTCTTCCTTCTCTTAGATGCTGCAGGTAGCATCTCTTGCAGCTAACACATGGTTCACATAAGTGTGCTACACCAGCCAAGCAGTGCTGCCATAATCCAGTGGAGGTTTCAAGTCAGGTGCTTTTATTTGAAGGTAGAAATGAATGATGTTCCTTCAGCTGACAGTTCCTTTCCCCCACTATGTGCCTGGAAGCACAGTGCTAACATCTGATGTGGGAATGGCAGAGACCAGACCTGACCCTCCTGGATCTGTGGCTGTTGGTCTTTCCAAGCAGCAAGCCCAGTGCTGTGCTTGGTTGCATTGGTAACGTCACAAACTGCTGAAAATTTCATATTTGCACCCAGCTCACTCACATCAAAGCTGTTTGACTGTAACAGGGGTGCTGTGGTAACACCAAGCAGCAGATCTGGTACCTGCGTCAGGACTAAAATGAGACAGCCCTGAGAAATGGAATGGAAAGTCCGATAACAGAGCAAAATAATTCTCAGGACCATTATGGAACTTGGAATAATGTATCTGCTTGGAAATATTACGGCTTAATTTCACAAAGTGACGGAAGACCTCAGAAGGACCTGTGTAACTTCTGTTACCTTGGTGTCCAACTGATGGTTGGATCGGGCAAGTTCCCCTGCTCACAGTGTTGGTATGCACGCAGATGAGCAGAATTCATCTTGGTTTGAAGTGACTGTGTCCAAAGGCACTGCTACCTGTGTAAAGCTGATTTTTCTGTGATGATGCATTTCACAGAGAGAAGAGGCTGAAATCAAGGACCACGTTGTAGTGACTTATTCCAGCCTTACAGAAAAAGGAAGCATTGTGAGTAAACTGAAGCAAGTGCCTTTTTCAAACAGAGGAAAGTTAGCTGAAATCAAATTGTGACAGCCTCCAGGCGCAAGGCATGGCAGCGTGCATCGCAGGGGGTTTTGCTGCACACACGGCACAGAGCTTGCTCAGTGCCCATCTGAACAGTGATACAGCCACAAATTGGGTTCTCTAGAGCACAGCACGTTGATGCACCATGGAATGTGTAGCATGAGATTGATTCCCTTTCACCTAAAGCTGGAGCCTCTGCTTCTGCACCGCCCCTTCTGTGGTTTTCCCACTTGCAGTCACTGGTGAGGGACTCTTGAGACTTGATAAGTGCAGTGGAGATATTAATTTTTATCTTAATCTCTGCATTTGTTCTGTTGCAACTTCCTACATCTCTTTACTTTTTGACACATAAAATGTTACTGTTTTAGCATTCTGTTAGTGCTGGATGGCTGCAGGCCATTCTATATGTGGCTCTTCGTTCATAATTAATGCAGTCAAAAAAACTGAAATGGGCTTTTGCTTCGGGTTGCAGTCTGAGGATTCTGACTGCCTTTGAAATGAAACTTGAAATGGTGTCTGCAAAAAAACTCCATATTTCCAATCTATGTAGTGTTTTGTTGGCGAAGCCTCTGAAGGCTCCTGTACGTAATACAGGATGTCTGCTGTAAAGCTAGAAATGTATTCATGGTTCTGCACCTTCATTTTTAAAGCTGAATGTTTAACACCTCTGAAAATTAGCCTCCTAGCTTCTGAGGCAGAAGTCTGTATTTTAGAGTAGGATTATCACCTTCCCAGTAAGTCTCAAGTTGTTCAAAATGTTACTTTTCATCCCTGAGACTGAGAGGGAGACCAGTGTGAATGGCGTTAGTTTGCCTCGAGAGCTGGGGCAATGAATCTGAGGCAATACCTACAAGAACTCTTGGAGGATAAACAGACTTTTTGCAGCACAGATACTGCTGTTAACTCAGGCTCCAAACTTTGTCTTCTTTGCTACGCTGACCTAGGGAAGATTTTCCTGTTTGCAAAACGATTTGCCGAAGCATTTGCATAAGGAACTAGCATGGCTCAAAACAGTCGCTGCCCTTTTTGTTTAGGGCTTCACCCTGATGCCAAATGAGAAGTTGCAGGCTGTTTGCTGCTCCCTCTGCTGGTCCCAACACGTTTGAGTGAGTCAAGGTCTTGGTACGTTTGGACAGAGCTCAGTCAGCAGAGAAAGCACACCCTGTGTTAAGAAGTGACACGGAACTTTGAATATTTGAATAGGACTCTGCATTTTGAGTCTGGGTGGAAGGAGGGTGGCACACAGTTTTCAGACTGCTTCAGCAACAGATCAAATTGGTATCAACCAGTTCCAGTCTGAAAGCTTTGTAAAGAATAGCTTGCTTTCTCAAAGTAGTTTGGGCAAAAGCAACTATGCACATGCTTCCCACCAGCAGATAATATGTCTGTTCCAGAAGGGACTTTTCATGTGCTGAAAAGCCACAAAGCTCTGCTCAGTTTGTTGTTAGCTAGCAATGGTGCCTGCAGAAAGGAAATAGACGACAAAGCTTTGAAGAGATTCTGTCTGTTTCAAGTGAACTGCTTTAAAGCAAAGAGAAGAGATTTAGAGAGATCAGTGTGCATACTCTATAGGAAAATGATTCTATTAATCCATGAAAAGCCTTGGGATATCTTGTTTCTTGTTCTCCTCATTATCTGACTGAGAAAATGTGCTGTGGGTCAGGAGCATTTTCCGTCTAGATGCAAGAGGGTGAAAGTGAGTCCCTGCTAATGAGCGTTGTTCAAGAACAGAGAAACGTTTCTCAATTAACCTGCTTCAGTTCAGTCAGTCAGAACTCCATCCCAGTGTGGAATGTTTGGTACTGAACACTTACAAAAGCCAAAACCCTAACAGCAATTGACTAGCTGAAGATGTACAGTAGAAGTACTTCTTGTTTTCCACCAAGTTCACGGCCCTCCCATTACAGGCAGCCACATCACTCTTTCATTAACAATGAAATCCCTTCCTTAAACTGATCAAGGCTGCTGGGCTTCACTGTCAGGTTTCTTCTACTAGGCCCCAAAAACCCCATTGTTTTCATAAGTAATAAATGCCCATTTGCAGGCTGCACTATGACTGTTTATAACTGCCTGCACTAACTCTGTCTTTTAGTGCAACTAGTTCTTCTTTCTGGCATTTTTCTTTTCCTTTTCTACTCTCAAACTAATTTACAAAACCGTACAACTTCCCCCTTGTCTTTGTTATGCTAGACTAACCATGCTCTGCCAGTCTCTCCCAAAAATAGGAACTTGGTACCACTGATCTTCATAGCCTTTTCTGCACCTGCTGTACATTCATCATCCCCTGAGTAGAATGAAAACAATGACTGACTGAAATAAGGCATTAATCTTAACTCTTTCTTGGTATATATAGGTTGCATTTGCCATTTTCTATGGTAAATTCATTTGTGCCATGACCAGTTAAGGTCCTCATCCTACTGTCTTTTCCAACTGTGGATATCCCAATTCACAGAAGTGTTCCTCTGGTTGGAAGAACAAAACAAAACACAAAACAACCTAACATTGTAATTCTGAAAGTTGCTAGCTTTTCCATGGTGCATAGGGAACCTTGAGTCACTGCACTTCAGTCACCAGACAATCTTAGCACAAGGTACAAGTAAAACAGCAGTCAAGAAATAGCAGAGGTATTAGCAACTACAAAAAGAAAGCACAGTTGGAGGACCTCTTACTACCTGTTTAAAACGGTGAGAAGAAATTTGTGTATTTATTTCTTCAGGGAGTAAAAATAATGCCTGTCTTCTAAGATTCCACGCTAAGCAAACAAAAACAAATGACACACGAGCCCCCTAAGATAATAAACTAACTGAATTCATGGCAGGTATTAGAAACACTACAAGAGACTCCATTAAATTAAAAAAAAAAATCCAGCTCTCCATATGCTTGGGAGAACAGTATTATTTTTGTAAGAAGAATCATAATAGCAGGGTGACATGGAAGACTAGAAACAAAACTTCAAAGATCTCTAGATAACTGAAGGAAAAGAATCATAGATACCAGGTTGCAGCTTTGGAGATGTTTGTTGTTTTGCTTTTTTTTCCAGTGTTTGCCACTGTTTTCATCTGCTGGGCACACAGTAACACTTTGCAGAATAACAGGTAGCTGCAAACACTATTCCTGAGGTGTAAGTTTTTGGCTTTGCTATGGAGCATCAGGCCAGACCTGCTCAGAGTGCTGATTTCCACACCATCGCAGCAAACACTGCTAAAATGAATCTTCTCATTTGATTCTCTTTTCCTCTCCTATTTACTCTTCACCACCAAGCCTTGTGAAAACAAGTCCTGATGAACCCTACACTTCCCGGTTCCTCAGGAAGCAAGCAGTTGGCACTATGCTATCAATCAGTGCCTGCGATGCTTCCAAGGAATTTCATTTTATGAATTCTTTTCAGAAATGCTTTATGTCAGGAATGCATAGATTTTTATAAGTTTTCACTGTCAAATCCTTAGCCGCCGCTGCTTGCTGGCTAAGAGCTGCTGACACTGGCATGACCACTGTTGGTAAATCATTCTGTAATCTGGCATAGCTACTTCCAAGGCAGAGTAAACTCAATGTCATCAGAAACTTCGCTGCTGTAGGAAGCTTCTCTGGAAAGTCATGAGGCACATTCCACATGCAAAAACACCAGCTCACTACTGCTAATCTCACAACTCTTCCAAATACTACATTCGTGCTCCAGAAATGCCATCAAATGCTCGGGAGTAAATTGGAAATTGCAGCTTGTGTTGAATTCCCCAGATCTGTCCTACGTAATTATCCACACTCTCTGCGCCTGGCTCTGTGATGTATGGTTGTTGGCTTTATGGGCTTTGTTTTTGTTGCCTTTAATGTGCTAGCAGCCTGATGGGGTACTGGTTTGGTTGAGTGTGCTTGGGTGTGTGTCACACCATGCACTGAATGACCTCTTCATAGCTGTTGAATATTCACGAATGCTGTCAGCAAGAATGAACACCGGCAAAGCTACAACCAACCTCCAGGTCACTGCTTTCAGACTCAACCTGGAAGAGCTTCACTCACAACAGCGGGCAAGAGATAAAGTGTGCTGCTGCCGACCCCAGAATTGCACAGAGTTTTGATAATGCGGAGCGTCTTCATAAACAAACAGTTCTACCAAAAATAAATGCAGCGTTGTCCCGGTTTCAAAAATCTTTTCTTGACAGTCATGTTCTGTGCTGAAATGGCAGTGTGTCAGCTGTTGCCATCGCCACCCTGTGGGACGCTGCTACAGAAAAGAAAAATGAATGAGATGTTCTCCACAAGAGAAAACCTGAAGTCAGTGTGTCTGAGTAGAGAAACACGTAATGAATGCTTTGATGATAGTAAGAAATACAAAGTGGAACAGAGGTGAAGACTGGAGTTTAATATACCTGTAAAAGAAGGCTCACAGAACTCAAACAGGAGGATTACTTCAGCTTGGCTTAGGAAAAGAGGAGACTATCATTTTTGCATTCGAGGTATCAAAATACAACAGTGGAAAGTAGGTGCTTTTGTGGTTTGTTGTTGTTTCTTTTGTGTGCGTTTGGCAGAGCAGATACATAAGCAGCATGTATGTAGGCTAGGTAAAACCAATTAGATAACAGTGTGGCTAGAAAACTACCACAGCCATAAGAAAAGATAACAAATTCTGCTTTCAAAGCACTTGGAATGGCATTCAAGATGATATGGCAGATACACCTAACAAAACCAAATCACCTGAAGAAACTGGTGCTGAGTACTAGCAGTTTACTGGCAGTAAAGTGGCAGCTCCAGTGAGGAAATTCAAAGTAATCATGTAAAATAAAAGGTAGGAAGGACAGAAAAAAAAAAAAGGGTAAAACCACAGAGCTTGAGACCCCATTAGATTCTGAAATCAAGAGTCAAGAAGCTTGGAGGAAAAAATTAATGCACAAAATTGAAATTAATTTTAGTAGTGTAAGAGAACAGAATGCTTATATTTCAGGAAGTCATAGCACTGCTTTATGTGTCACCTGTTTAACAGTCACCTGGCCTTAGACTTTTGTACACTGCTTTCTGGAGCTCCCTTTTAAGCCTGTCCAGTAATCACTCCTTAATTGCACTGTGAATTACGTTTCTCTTGTGACTGTTTTGACAAAAGCAAGTCAGCATAGCAGATAAGCAATCATTTACCTTGCAAAGCCCTCCTAAGTAATATTAAACATTACAAACATTTAGCATTATAGGAGATGTGATCAGTCTGACTGAACTTTCTAATGCCTCGTGTGGTCATTATCTGCCCTCACCAAAAAGCAGGCAAAGTGCTGAGTGTCCCAAGCCTGGGCTGTGGATTCAGCTTTGCAGCATCTCTGCTGGTCTATGCACTCTTTAAGGAGGAAATCAGGCTATGTGCTACCCATGAGAAACATTCACTTGCAATGTGATGGCTGGATAGATTTGTGTGTATTTTGGATGTTTTGTAGGTTTTCTAAATTGAAGCAAGCACAAACAGCAAATCAGTAGTTCCAACTACAGTTCAAGGTGCCAGCTGAGCCTTAAGAAGTCCAGATAAATAAACCAGACTCTGATCAACACAGCTGTTTTGAAAGCGTTGAGAATGGGAAAGGAAAATGAAAGGCTATGTGAAATATTTAAGAATTGCTTCTCTCTGAATATGAAACATTTCTTTATCAGCAAGACACAAAACTTCTTGGATTTCTAAAACCAGGATCTAAGGGGGTTCTTTGAATGGGGAAAGATGAATGATCCTCTCATAAAGAAGCTACAGTTTCTAGGAAGGAGCAGAGATGTGGAATCCATGAACCTTCTAGAATGATGCAGAGCTCACTGAATGTGGATCTCCTCCAGATGTCACACAAGCAATGATACTGGATCCATCTTCATCAGGGCTGAGTGGTCACCACACTGTTGGTATCAGGCAGCCTGCAGAGACCTCTCCCCAACCATCAATGGGGTGCTGGGGTCTGTACACCTTTCCCAGCCAGCTCACATCAACCATGAACATCCTGTGATTTTCCTGCAAGTGCAACAGACCGACTGCAGCACCAACTTATGTGCTCACGTGGAGCACTCTTTTCCTGCAATCCTTCTATTGGTGGCCAAGGCTTGTATGAGCCCTGCTTTCCCATTTCCCACCCTCATCTCCCCTAAAGAGTTGGCATCAACTCTACTCTGAGCTCTGAGGAAGAGGGGAGGACAGAGATGAACCTGAGCGATGAGACCCTACGCGTGAAATGAAAAGGAGGCCGGAGACCCAACATGGACCTGTGCTCAAAGAGCAGATGTTCCCTTTGGCAAGATAAAAGGCATCAGGAAGCCATTCCCAGGAAAGGGCTACTGAGCACCTCTGCCATTCCTCTGCCTTCAAAACTGGGAAGCTCTCCTGCCATAGGTCTCAGCTCCCCACAATGCCACATTTTTGTCACCACAAGAAAGTATCACATTACCGTGGCGTCTCAATGTAACAAACCACTTCACTGCCTTATCTGCTGAGCCTGGGGTGAGAGCACAAGTCACTGAGCAAATTGGTTTCCCAATACAAACAGAACTTTGTAGAAGTAGGTCGAACAGAAAACACTGATGTCTGATAGCAGTGTGAACAACAGTAATAATTCATCCAGAGAGGAAGGATGGAACCTCTCTAGAACAAGAAGTGCTGGCTGATGGGGAGCAGCAGTACAATCAAGTCAATGTAGACATGCCTGAAAGAGAGAGAAAGCCCTTGAAGGTGGATTGACATCAAATGGAAGAATGGATTGAACTGGAGCCACCTGCAGCAGGGCAGGCCCACTACAGGCACATTGCTTTTAGACAGCTAAGACAGAAATATTTTCCAGAACCAACAAGGAGGTTTGAGGTCAATTCTCCTACCTGAGCTCTTTTTGCAAGTGAGACTTGCATTCTTTCTTCTTACAGGGCTTGACTGATCCTCCTAACAAGAAGTGGCAGCTGACAGGGAGGCTCAGTACTAACGTGCCCATATACTTGGCCCTTCCTGACAGCGATGGAGAGCCCATGGATGTAGATCCACAACTGGAAGAAGAACTGATTGAATTGGAATCACCTGCAAGAGCTTAAGCTGTAGCTGAATCACAGGCTCACTGCTCTCAGGCAGTCAGTAAACAAACAAACAAAGAAAAAAAAGCCCTTTCTCTAAACACTGAAGGAGGGCTGAGCTCAGTCCTCTTCCCCCAAATGGCCATCCTGCTTCCACAAGGGAAAATCCCATGATCAGCTGATACAGCCCCAACTGCAAGATTGTCCCACAGGCTCACATGGTGCATCCGTTCCCTGATAATTCTTCCACTGACCCACAAAGCTTGAATGATCCCTGCTTTCCCATTCTTCCCCTCATCCCTCTCAAAGAGTTGATGTCAATTCTGCACCAAGCCTTCAGTAAGAGAACAGGCTCGGGACTGGCATCCACAAGTAGTGCTGAACAGGCGTCCACGGGAAGGACCCCAGCATTTCCAAAGCTTCCAAGTAGTGTTCTTTTCTTTTGGATAAAGGGAAGATTAATCAGGACAGGAAGAAGTACTGAATGTCAACATGGAGAGCCATTATCCTTGGTATCAGGTGTTTTTTTTCAAAACTGAGCAACAAACTTTTTTCTTTTTCTTTTTAAGTTAGAAAATAAGAGAAGAAAAATAATTCAAATATCAAACAAAGAAAAACAGTCATGCCTTAGATATTTTTCAACATTTGTCTATATTTGCATTCCCATGTGTCTTCCTGATTTCCCCAGTAAAGAAATGTCATTGCTGTGTTGTGTGGACCTGGCCCAGCTCTTCAGGACTGGGTAGGGGCTCACTCACATGGCATTTCAGGGCAGGTTTAGGGAATTGCCTTTGTTTGGTGTCAAGACAAGAAGGTGGAGGGGGATCAGGACAGAAGCGGTGCTTCCTCGTTATACTTCATTGGCAGGAGTGAGGAAAGGGAAAGAGAAAGTCAACAACTTTTTAGTGTTTGTGGTTGAGTTTTTTGCAAAGTGTGTGCAAGGAAAGCACTATCAGTCTGCCACTTCAAATAGCAGCTATCACCCACATCCAGCAGAAAGCCATGTCCTCTGCACCCCTGTGCCCTCTCCAGCCATAGGAGCCAATACAGCTACACAGACAGAGCTGCCTAGGGAACATGTGGCCATCCCAGCCTCAGGCTGCAGGGTGTGCCCAAGCTTTCTGTCTGTCTGCTCCACTTGCATGCATTAAATCTTTAGGGCCCAATGGGATTCATCCCAGGTTAATCAAAGTGCTGGCTGATGTCATCATGAGAAGTCTCTCAATTATTTTTCAACGCTCTTGGAAATCTGGAGGGGTTCTACTTTACTGGAAACTGACAAATATTATCCAATTTTTTCAGAAGGGTAAAAAAGAAGGCCCCGCCGATTACAGGCCTGTCAGTTTCCATTTGGTGCCTGGCAAAATTATGGGTAAGATCCAGGAATTATTTAAAAACACCTGAAAAACACTGCAGTCACTGGTCACAGCTAATACAGTTTCATGAGAGGAAAGTCCTGTTTAACCACATTAATGTCCTGGTCTGGACAATCACCAACTGCGTGATAATTAAAAACATAATTTTCTAGATTCTGCTTCTAGGACAGGGCAACCCATACAGACTGGGTACAGGAGGCAGGAGAGCAGCTCAACAAAAAGGGATCTGGGGGTGCTAGTCGGCAGCAATCTGAGTCAGCAACGTGTCCCGGCAGCCCAAAGGGCCAACCATACCCAGGGGTATCAGGAACAGGTTGCCCAAGGAGGCTGTGGATGCCCCATCCCTGCAGGCATTCAAGGCCAGGCTGGATGTGGCTCTGGGCAGCCTGGGCTGCTGGTTGGCGACCCTGAACACAGCAGGGGGTTGGAACTGGATGAACATTGTGGTCCTTTTCAACTCAGGCCATTCTATGATTCTATAATCAGGGCCACACTGCCAGCCAGGCGAGAGGAAGGGGTTGTCCTGCTGTGCTCTGTGCTACGCAGCCTCACCTTGAGAACTATGTGCAGGTTAAGGCATTGCAGTAAGAAAACATAGAACTACAGGAGAACATCCAAACGAGGGGTACAAAGATGGTGAAGGGTCTGGAGGGCAAAGTGTATGAGGAGCAGCTGAGGTCCCTTGGTTTGTTCAGCCCAGAGCAGAGGAACTGAGGGGAGGCCCGATGGCGGCTGCTCTGTGTGACAGTGACAGGGCTGAGGGAACAGCGTGGAGCTGTGTCAGGGGAGGGGCAGGTTAGAGAGTAGGAAGCTGTTTCTGATGGAATTCTAGAAGGGTCTCCAAAATATTGTTAAATTTCTGGTTAGTCCTGTGTGGAGCCAGGAGTTAGACTCAGTGATCCTTGTGGGTTCCTTCCAACTTGAGATACTCTATGATTATTATTTAGTAGTATTTAGTATTCTGGATAAAATGGGAATAGCAAAGAGAACTGTTCTCATGTACATACAGAAAAAGTACAGAATGTGTAAATTTTATGATATTTTGCTAAAGCAAGCAACAACACAGAAACAAACAAAGAAGACCACAAACAAAACCCCACTTCAATTCACTACTTTAAAACTCTTATTTTTGTGTAGTGTCCCCTTTGCTTTCACCTAATTTGCAGTTGTACAAATTGTTATGCAATTTCTTAATTCTGGTAAGCAGTTATTCAAGTTGCTCTGTGGAACAAAGCAGCAACAGACAGGATAATTGCTTGCATGAGATTCTCTGCACTATACAGATTTTGCTGTAAAACAAAGGCTATGGAGATGATAATCCTAAATCTGCCTTGTACTTCTTGTTCTTAAGTGATCAGGCTGAGGAAATACCTGGCCTGAATTGCTTTAGTAATACCACGCAGAAGGAGTTTCATTCCCTCAGACACGTGGCAAGTAGCTGGACTCTCCTCAAAGAACAGGCACTGCCTGGATGTTTGCCTATGTTGTGCATGAGTAGAGGAAAAGATTTGCTACCAATGGAATTAACACGTGAAATAATAATATGTGAAAAATTTTAGTTGGGACAAATGATTTAGCTAGGTAGTAGAGAGCTTAGAGCTGCTTCTTAGTAGTTGTGGCCCAAGTCTTTGTATACGTACAGAGCTGAAGAAACTCATTTTCTAATACAACTCTCTTACCAACAGCTTCAATAACTCTCCTCTGCTGAGCTTCAGCTCCTCCTGGCTGAAATCTTATGTCTTTCAGTACGGACATATGCACAGAACTAACTCAATTCAATAACTACTCTTCTAAAGACATTATAAACCACAGCTGTTCACGCCTATGAGAAATACCTCCCCTGTAATGCCGGTATCCACCACAGCATCTCGCTTTAAAGTTCCCCAGAACTGCTGGAGCTTGACAGTGAAGCTTTTTAAATTCTTATGCTTTTGACATTTATTTCAACTCGCCAGAAGATAGCAGCACGGAGGGAAGAACGGAGGGAGGCGCATCCCTCAGACACCGCGTGCCCCATCGCATCGCACCACGGCTTCAGCACAGAGCTCTCACTAAAAGCCCCTACAGAAACACGAACAGGCTTTGCGTCCTACCCTGCTCACACACGTTAACTGAACGGCGCAGGTACGGACCACGGGAAATCTCGAGGCCGAATCCAGCATCAGGATTTTTAAGCTTTCCAGCTGTATGTACTTTCCCCGTGGCAAACCGCCAGAGCAGCAGCGATGCACTCTGCCCTCAGAAGAAGCACCGCGCCTAAGCTGAAAGGACCCACATCCCTCCCTCGCGCCACCTTGCTCTCGCGAGAAGAAAAACCCCGCGAGAGCCCGGCGGTGGGAGGGATGAGGGCTCACGAGAGCCGGCCGGAGGAGAAGGGAAGGAAGATCTCGCGAGAGCGGGGCGGTGCGCCCGGCTCCGGGCATGCGGGTGAGGAAGGCGGCCTGGCGCGCGATTGGCGGGGCGCGGCTTCCTCTCGTCGCCGGCCTCGCGCATGCGCCGCGCTCCGCCGGGCCGTGTCCCCGGTGCGTGTGTATGCGTGTGTCAGCCGCGGGCAGCGCTCCCGGCCGGCGGCCACACGGCGCCCGAGAACCGCCGCGCAGGGTAAGCGGGCTCGGGGCCAGCGCAGGGCCGCGTGCCGCTCCGG
This sequence comes from Lagopus leucura, assembly GCF_019238085.1. Lineage (NCBI taxonomy): Eukaryota > Metazoa > Chordata > Aves > Galliformes > Phasianidae > Lagopus > Lagopus leucura. The sequence continues at coordinate 2,171,607 of NW_024962334.1, read as the reverse complement.
ACGCATCGCTGAGAGGCGGCCCGGCTTCGGCCTGACCCCGCCGCCCGGCCGGGGAGCGGGTGCGTGCGGGAGGAGGAGGCGGAGGCGGCGGCCCGCGGGCGGCCTAACCCCGCGCAGCGCGGTCCGGAGCCGGGCGAGGCCGCGGCGGCCCGGGATGGAGTGAGGCGGAGGAGGCCTCCCAGGAGACACTTCCGCGTTGCGGGAGGGCCCCGCCGCCCCGCCGGCCGGCCTGCGACCCGGCCCCGGGCTCCCATGTGAGGCGGGCGGCGGGCGGGCGCCGGCGGCAGCAGCGAGCTAGCGAGGCTCGGCGGGCGGCCCGGGGCGGGCGCGGCGCCGCGTCTCCATGGCGCCCTGAAGGCGGCGGCGGCGGCGGCGGAGTCCCTAGGCCGCGTCCTCGTCCTCGGCCGCGAGTGATCTCGATGCCGAGCACCTCGGAGGCGGCGGCCGGCGGGAGTGGGGGAAGCCGGGGCTGGGGGAGCGGCGGCGGCGCGGCGGCGGAGGCGGCCGCCGAGAAGAAGCGGCTGCATCACCGGAGACGGAAGCGCTTCGCGGCCCAGCCGCAGCCTCCCCCCCCGCCGCCGGCCCCGCACCCGCTGCTCTTCCCGCTCCTACAGCCGCCCCTCCTGCAGCCCCCGCTCCTGCAGCCGCCGCTGCCGCCGCAGTCCCTGCTCTTCCTGGCGGCCACCGGCGCCTCCTCCTGCTGCGGGGACGGGGGGGAGCGAAAGCGGCCGCGGGGCAAGCGGCGCTCGGGATCCCGGCACAAGCGGCGGCGGGGCCGCGGCGGAGGCGGCGGCGGCGGCGGGACCCAGGAGGCGGAGAAGCGGCGCGGTAGCGGGGGGCTGAGCACGCTGGTGGAGGAGTACGACGACGTGAGCTCCCAGTCCGAGGGGCTGGTGGGCGGCGGCGCGGCCGGCGGCGGAGCGGGCAGCGGGGCGGGGAGCCCGGCCTCGTCCCCGGGCGGCGGCGGAGGCGGGAGTCAGCGGCTGCGGGGCGAGGCGGAGAGGAGTGGGCGATCCCGCCGGGAGCATCGCAGCGGCAGCGGCCGCTCAAAGGAGCGGCACCGGGAGCACCGGCGGCGGGGGGAAGAGAAGGCGCAGCAGGAGGGGGCGGCGGCGGGCCGCGGGGGGAGTGAGGCCGCCTCGTCCTCCTCCAAGTCCCGCAGCCGCCACAACCACGCCGGGGGCCAGGACCGGGAGGGACTCAAGAGCGGCGGCGGCGGCGACGGCCGCAGGAAGGGCTCCCTTGCCTCGCCCGGTAGCGGCAGGAAAGAGCGGGAGAGTAAAGCGCACCGCAGCCGGACTAAAGCGGCCAAAGAGCCGCCGTCGGCTTACAAGGACCCGCCGAAGGCCTACCGCGACGACAAGCCCGAGCCCAAGGCTTACCGGCGGCAGCGCTCGTCCCCCAGCCCTGGCCGGGACGACAGTCCACCGCTGCATCGCTCCTCGCAGAGCCTGCGGAGCCGCAAGTCGCTGAGCCCCGCGGGCGGCCGCTCGCCCCTCAGCCCCTACAGCCGCCGCCGATCCCCCAGCTACAGCCGGCACAGCTCCTACGAGCGCGGCGGAGATGTGTCGCCCAGCCCCTACAGCAGCTGGCGGCGGTCGCGGAGCCCCTACAGCCCCGTTATCCGGTGAGTGCGGGCTGCGGGAGGGGGAAGAGAAGGGGGCGGTGGGTGGAGGAGAGGGTCCTGGACCGTGCGAGTCAGCAGGTGTCTGGTGACAAAAGCTCTGCTGCTGCTCCTGGGCTTAGAGAAAGGGGGTAAGTGGAGATCCTCCTGCCCAGGCCTGGGGAGAAAGGAGATGCGGGCAGCACTTCTCTCCTGTGGCTGTTTCTTGTGTCAGGGAGGCCACGTAGCTGGCAAGAACACTTTCTAAATACTGAGGGCTCTGTACTTTTTCCAATGTGAATGACAGTGGAAATACTTCTCAGAGAACAAGTTTTCCGAAGGACCTGTTTGAGGTTTTAAATATTAAGAAATACGGGTATTCTCAGGTACCTGCTTGTGTATTTTCTCTTCTAGGGTGCAGGTTGTATCAAATGTTCACCAGCATATTCATAATCTAAAAAGAAACCAAGCTGGTGGGTAATTCCTGTTGCTAGTATTTCTTGATTTAGGTTTTTTTTTTTTAGGGGTTTACACAAAGATTTAGTCTTTGTTTCACTAGGAGAAGAAGCCAGTGTCAAACTGTAGATAAACTGATTTCCCACTGTGTTATTCAGTGTGGGCTTGCAAATCATCCTCTTTGTGCAAACTTAGATTGCAAAGGTCAGTCTTGCTGTGACTTTGTGTTTTATGTAGAGAAGAAATGAGTGCTTTACGTCTATAATCACATGCGAGCAACATCACAGCATTAAAGCATTTCAAAATATTTTCACTTACTGAAATCCACTTACTGAATTTGGAGCATTTAGTTAGCATGTACTTATCACTGAAGACTTGCATTTCTCATATTGGAATTGTACTCTTGCCACATTGTGTATAACTTTATTTCAATTCACATCTGAAGTTAGCTTTTTAAATGTATCGAGTGATATGTTGGCAAGTGTTTTGTTTGCACCGCGTTACCCGGAAGGTTGTCTGAGAACCGTTCTCTGATGTTTCTAATGAGCACCTTGTGTCAGCTACTGTTGAGGTGTCCAGTGAAGATGCTGAAGCCATTGCTGTGTTTTGGTGGCTGTTGGTAGGGCATCCTGTCTGAGGCGTGTGTCAAATGCTGTTTAAAGAGTGAAGTAACAGGACTATGCCCTAACGTATCCTGGGCAGGACAAAGGTGCCCTTGGAATGAAGCAGAAACAGAAAACCAATCATTTTAAGGTACAGTTGTGTGGAAAAGTTTTGTTAACAATAGATTGTTTCAAGCAGAAAGCACTGTGAGTGCTCAGAAAAGGAGCAGTTGTTGTTCTGTGAGAGCCTGTTCCAAGTAGTTAAGGATTCTTTTTTCAGGATGATTTGCGTAGTAGAATAGCAGGAACGTTTCTGGAATATCTTTATCTAAATGTTCTAGAAAAACAGTGTTTTCTGTCAATACTGATGTCTTGGAATGAGAAAGCTATTGATGATAGAGCAGCATGCAGTAGGCTTGTGCTTATGAGTAGCTGTATTAGGCAGCTTAACAGTCGAGTTAGTTTGAGAACCTGCCGTATGTGCTGGCTGGTAGTAGAAGGCACAGGAGGTCTTGTATGATAGTTACAGGGGAGATCTGTAGGAGTGTTTTGTTTACTTGGTTCTGTTGGTATTGGGCCTGTGGTTTGAAGCATGACAGCTTGTTTCCTGATTCTTGTGTTGCCTTTCTTCTAAGTGTATAAATCTTACTTGAGTTGCAGACCTGTTTCCAGGAGTTAGCTTTGTGACTTCATTCCTTCCTTCCTCCAGTTAAACTTCAATTTGCATCCTGTCTTTTATCTGCGCACAGATTAATTGTTATGTTAACTACTGCACGTGGTCAGATTTACTTGGGAGAGGCTGGAATGGCTGAGTGGAAGAGGAGGTTGCTCTGTGGAGAAGATGAAGTTAGTCTGCTCAAACGTGGCATTAGTAATAATAATACAAAAGACATTTTCACAGAAAAAGGAAGAAACTCAAGAAGAGTGAAGATAACCTTTGTTGTATTTGCCTGTTGTGAAGAAATGTGAGTTGGTGTTTCTTCACTTTGTTATGTGCACTCTGGTTGTCAGGAAAGGTGGAAGACAGCTGTATTGCTGTGTTAGCCATTCAGAGCTGTCATGCTTGTTTTTGTTGCTTGACTGTATGATATTGTGCTCAATGTGCTGGAAACTGTTGCTGTGTTGTTTAGATATCAATATAGCACCCAAGGTCTGGATAGAATATAATGATTTCATGAAGGCAGCAGCTTCTTAGAGCACCTGTCTTCTTGATCCAGGTGATTTAAAAACGAAATTCTGGGGTTGCATCTATCTATGATGTCAGAATAGTAACAACTGTGTATGTTCCTTTGCATTCCAGTCTGTGAGTCTTTTTGTATTTCGTGTATGAATCTTCAGCAGTGTTTTATTACTTATCTCTCTATTTTAGTATGTAGAGGGTGAGAAAGAAGTGATTCCAGCAAGGTTGGTCAGCTCCTGTCTGGAGTCCTGATTTTTTTTCGTCTGTATCTGAGCTGCTTAGGGAGGAAGTTCTGATAAACAGTAGGAGAGAAACAAGTGAAGTCAGCTTCACTCATACGAATTCCTGGTTTTCTCAAGCAGCAGTAACAGCATAATTATGTGAGTTGTGAATTACAGAAGTCGCTGACTAGTATCTCTCATTGTAGTTGCCTGGAGATTACTTCTGCTCAGAAGCAAAGACAAAAATACATGTTTTATGCTTGGAAAATTGTTTGAATGGTAGACTAATTGCTTTTGCCATTATAATTGCAGTAAACATTTTTATTTTGTGCACACTGATTGCTTGAGCTATTTTCACTTGATGGAGAAAACTTCTTCACTTGCTGTTTGTGGATCTGTATTATGTTTCCTTGTACATTGTAACATGCACTTGTTCTTAAGTGCGTGCACACTTTTGGTAATGGGAATCCTTCCATGTTACAAAAAGCATGAGGAAGTTATTTCTCTACTGATAAATGGACTCTTATCTTTGTAGGACTTAGAAAATAATCAAAAAGAAACAAAACAAACAAAAAACTCAGCCCAAACCAAACAAAAATCCACCATAAATGACAAAATAAGGAGAGCCTTTTGGAAACGAGCTTAGGATGAAATTGTGGGGAGTGATGCTTTTCTTCATTTCAGTCAGATCATATGCTGTGTGATCACACATTTAATTCGGTTAGCTATATATATGAGTAATTGCATTTTCCAAATTTGGATACACCTACCCATCTGCCTGGATGGAAGTAAGTAGGTGGGGCACTACTAGCATAGTAATACGGCGTGGTGTGTGGATGTCGCTTATAGGAAAGGAAAAATACACCATTTCTTTCCTTACTTGAACTCTGAAGCCATCCTTTTTTTTTTTTTCCTGTGGTAACTAATGTAGCACTGAGAAATACGGATCACTTTTGTGCAAAAGCAAAACAAGCACAGGGAAAATGGTAAAATATTTGTTGAGCGAGTAAGAGCAATTCTACTTCATGCAGAATCCATGGTTTCATACGCCGTGTAAAAAAAGCTTTGCAAGCAGTGATCTCAGTGCTTTTGGATTTAAAGCGTTTTCAGATGTTTTGTCTTTTCTTTGGGGAAAGATTTTCTTTAAAACTCTTGACACTTGTTCAGTAAAACTGTATTTTGGGAAAAATTGGAAGTAAAGCTGTGTTTTCACTGTTGGAATAGCTATTTCTTCCAGCATGTTTGAGACTTGTTACCTGGCTGTGGATTTGACCTTTTGTGCAAAAGATGATTTGCTGATTTGCTTTTACCTTGATGATGTGCCTTTCAGTTTCCTTGTTGATCTGTTTTGTTTTGTTTTTCCTTATTGTGGGAATTATTTAAAAAATGAACCTTGTAATGTGTTTGTAATACAAAATTTGAGTTGGCATTGTTTTTTGCTGATTGATTTCTTTGTATGCAGAGTTTCCATCTGAGAGTGCAGGGCTATAAAGCAGATTTAGGAAACAAAACATGTTTAGAATTTTTCAGTGTTCTTACACTGTATGTATTGCAAACCCTTTTACAGATTTCTGGTTTGAAATGGTTAAGCAAGTTATGTAGTCTTCATGTACAAAGCAGAATAAGATGTTGGTTGCAGGGCTGCTTAGAATATAAGGCTGAACTAAGAGCTTGAGAAAATAAAGAGATGTAAGATATTATGGGGGAGCACCAATACTGTTAGGTGAAGAAGAGGAGGCTGCAAGGAGAGCTCATTGTGGCCTTCCAGTGCTTGAAGGGAGCGGATAAACAGAAGGGAACGGCTGTTTGTGAGGGTGGATGGTGACAGGACAAGGGGAATGGTTTTAAAGTGAGACAGGGGAGGTTTGGGTTGGATATGAGGAGAAGTTTTTCACCCAGAGGGTGGTGAGGCACTGGAACAGGTTGCCCAAGGAGGCTGTGGATGCCCCATCCCTGCAGGCATTCAAGGCCAGGCTGGATGTGGCTCTGGGCAGCCTGGGCTGCTGGTTGGTGACCTGCACACAGCAGGGGGTTGGAACTAGATGAGCACTGTGCTCCTTTGCAACCCAGGCCATTCCATGATTTGCCTGCTGTTGCAACATGAAATAGCTGTACTACCAGCTGTAATGTTTTGTCGAGGAGGTTTATGTTACTGAATGATTATAAATGTCTTGGAAGATGTGTGGTGAAGTCAACTCATTAAATTTAGGTTTCCCCTCTCGAATACACCTTACCGTGAACTGGAAGATGGCAGTGCCTGCTCCTTAATGCAGCTCACTGGTTGTTGATGGCAGATCTTGGCTGCGGAGGGTGTTTTAGCCCGGTTTGGCTCTATTTGCCTTCTCAGTATTCAGCTCTATATTCTGATGAATCCCTTTGTGTTCTGTCTTGTCTAAAACTATAGGACATGGGGCAAGAATCAGTTTCATTGTTTCACTCTGTAGGCCTAATATGTTTGTGTAAAGTATTGCTTGTGCTTAGGTAACACATCTGGCTGCTGGCGCGTTTCATGTAGCCTACACAGTTAAGAAGAATAGAGGTTTTCAAGTTTACAAACAGGAGAAGATAACACGTGGCTGTTCTGATTTGTTAATAAAATGTAGTTCTCTTTTTGATAAATACGTGAGAGTGGAATGGGGAACAGAGAAGAAATCCAGATCCAAAGAAATGTAACACTGTTTAATTGCTAGAAAGAGGAACGTTGTGACAGTTTCAAAACTTGCAACTAATAACACTTAGATATTTTGGGTGTTTTTATACAGTGAACAAGCGGGTTGTGTTGAGCAACAACTGTTTTTTTTCTTGGTGGAAGAGAAGCCTACTTTCTTTTTGTCTTCTGAGATACAGAGGAAAGCAGTGCCAAGTTCTGCTTTGGGGATGAATTCCTTACTAGTGCTTTCTTCCTTTGTTTTGTTACATACACCTATTCTCTATATGATTTTTAGGTAACGTCTTGAAAATTTCTTTCTGGTTTCATATTTTAGCTAGACATAATATTATGCAATTACTGCAATTTTCCCTCTGCAGCTAATGAGGTTGTGCTCCTAGTCTCCTTTGTTGCTGTCTCCAGGGGAAGAAAAAAGCAGCTGTATGTAAAGAACTTCTTTTAATGCAGGGTAGTCCTACTGTTACTTATAGTTTTTAGGCAAATCAGGTTTTTTTTTTTGTTTTGTTTTTTTCTCCTCTGTATATAAGAAACACCAAAACGTGTAGATGGTTCAGAAGTGGTTTTATGGGGGTGAGTTTGGCAGTTCCTCTCTCTAAGGATGTAGAGCTGTGTGGGGTGCATTCACAGTGCTTGTAGAAGGCTGCTGATGGATAAGCACAACACAAGTACCTGTAAATGGGACAAAATTTAGGGGTGCTCTGCCAGCAGATGCCGGTGCTTTCACTGGCTGGGTTAGCTATGACCCTTACCTTCAGTTTGGTTCCTAATCTCTGCAGATTTGGGTGAGAAAATTCGGGTTGCTTCGTTGGGTTTGTTGGTTGTTTGCAACACAATTCCTAGTCTTCATAGCCACTGTCCTTTTGTTCTTGGTTACCATGTTAAAAACAAACCGTGCTAACTAACAACGAAATAATTGGTGGCAAATGTCAGATGAGGCGTTTGATATATGCATGTTTGTATGCTTGTGTGTTTAAGTCTGATGGAATATACAGAGAATACTGTGTAGTTCAGGTGCATCTCCTGCTGTTTTCCCAAGGTCCCGGCCAAATGTTAGTGTCTTGTTAAAACGGCAGGCAGTAGCTATGGTGTGAGCCTGGTGCTGTGATGCTGGGGCTTTGTCATTTATTTGAAACGAGTGTTAGCTCTGAACAGCGTGAGTGGACTGGCCCTGTGTATAGGGTGGCATTTCACCATTCTCAGAGTTCTGTGTGAGCTTGTGAGAGAAAGCTTGTAAACATCCATAGCTTTGTTTTTGTGGCATTTAGTAGGTGGGAACTTTCATGTAAGTTTTGTCTAGACTGGGAGGTTTTCTTGGGACTTTGGAACTAATGCTGATGAAAGAAAATGGTAGTTAAATATTTGAAAAGATCACTGAACTTAGGGAAACAGCACTTTTGTTATGGACTCAGGTCACACTGAAATTAATGCCTCCTATTTATTTCTGTGAAAACCACAACAGATACAAAGAGCACAGCAACGCTTGATAGAACACAGTAGAACAAATTCTTAGCTATAAACCACTATTTTTCAATGTAGTCACCATCATTAGTCAGTTTGCACAGATCAGCTGATTGAAATGCTCTTCAGCTCATGGTGTAACAGCTGTGCATGGCAGAATGAGATTTGTCTTTCACTTTGCCATTACCATTGCTGAAAGACGATGCTTACCGCCTCACTGTGTTCAGATCTGCTGTGTGGTCCCCATAAATGTTCAGCAAGAGTCAATGAATGTCAGTGGATGCTTTTTTTTCCCACATGGGGAAATTCAGTGACACACCTTTGCTTCCACGTCAGATACCATTTGATCAGACTGTCCCTCTGCTGCCATTGTTGCATTACAACAAAATGGAACAGAATAGTGGTGGGGAGGTTCAGTCGCTACTGCCATACAATCAGCATCTGCCTCTGATGTCATGGGCCAGCACCATAAAGTAGGAGGCATTACTTTCAGAGCAGCTCTTGTAACTTGAATTACTAGTGCTCTGACAGAGCTGTCTTTTACTTGTGGTACGTTCTGTTCAGCTGAAGGTATTTGTGTTTCCTGTAACTCTTGCCTGGTGGACAAGGTACAGCAAGATGTTGTGACAAAGGTCTTTGGGATGCCAGTGGAAGAGTTGGTTTATTATTAGCCTGGGAATGCATTCTGTAATGCAACTTGAACATCTCTTGCTGATATAAATAATGAAAAACTCAGATTAAACCAGTGTACTCAGCTTGTTGCATAACCATAGTTTTGATCTGATACCGAGGGCTGCATGATACAGTGGAACCGAATCCTGAATGTTTGAGTGCCTGTGTTTCTGCTCCTTTCCCTATGGCTATAGTTCTGACATGACAAAGCTATGCCATTTGAGGTGTCATACATGGGTGGGGGAACTTAGTGGGTGTTTGTTGTTGTTGTTGGTTTTTCTGACTTGTGTGAGCAGCTTTCAGAGCTTGTGTAAATCCTTGTTCACATTCTCAGCTCTTTGCTGCTGTTGATAAAATATGCACCTCAAGCCACTGTCGATGCTTAGCTTGCTTATGTGTCTCTTTTTGAAGGCAGTATATAGATTTACTGGCTCTTCCTCAGCAAAGTGTTGGTAGCTGACCAGATGAGTGTTTCTGGTTAGTATAATTCAAACAGATTTTCTCATTTCATCCTTGGTAGTGATATGAATGAACTTATTTTATTTTGAGCTAATGAACTGGAACGGCCTTGTGATCAGACATGCAATCTCAGGAACTGTAGTGTTTTAAGCTGCTGCTTCTGTTTTCAAGGGAATGTGGAATTCAACCTGTTCCTTTTGTTGACACAGATTTCTTTCTTCACGTTGGGCACCTTTCTGAATAAAATAACAAAAAGCACAGAAATTGTACTTAGGAAAGAAAAAGGCTTTATACCCTAAGACGTGTTTTATGGTTAAAAATTGAATACAGCCGAGGCTTGCAGATTGCAGTGGGTTCTTTGAAGGTGGGAATGGTGTTGTACAGGTAATGGAGCAAGTTAGAGATCCAGGAATGAGGTGTGCAAGCAGGTGTTTTCCTAGGCAGGTCAGTGACATTCTGGCAAATGATGCATCAGTGTGAGGGGTCAGTTTAGGACTCATAATGCTTATTAGCTTGTACTTGATGCTGGAGACATGGAATTATACTGATTCTATTTCCAGTGCAGATCTGCAGGCAGGATCCCTCCTTGAGATATCTCCTCAGAAAGGGAGATAAATGTGACAAGTGCTCTGGCCTTGCAGTCTGTAATGTGTTTTATTGTCTGCATAATCTCAGCCCCTTCTTATCATGACTTGTTGTTATAGAACTTCACCTATTTTTTTTTATTTCTTTTTTTGTTTTTTTCCCAGTTTGGAAAAAAAAAGAAAAAATAGAAAAAAAAAAATTAGAAAATGCTTTAAGTCCAAAATACAGGATGGAATTAGTTGGACCTTCAAAGTGACAATGAGAAGAATAACTACGGTGGCATTTCATAGTGGAGCAGAAATGCACTTCCAGGGGATTTTTTCTGAATAATGCTGTTTTCATTTGGCTTTTGGTGGACATAGACATTAATATCTCTTCACCAAATTGTGATTTAACTGGCAAGACTCAAGTAGTGATTTAGTATTAGGGGGCAGAGGGGAAGCAAAGTAATCAGTTACCCCAAATCCAAGTGCTACTTAGTGCATTCTTTCGCTAAAATCATTTTTCTTCCTTCTTTTTACTAACCCCCAAATTGAAATTGTAGTTGAAAATTCACAAAATTGAATTCTCAATGTTTTACTTTCATTTCTTTTCGTTTTACTTTAGTCTTATTACTTCGTAGTACTTCATAGTTACTTCGCAGTTGTGCACCACCAGAAAATCCTGGTGGTGAGATGGTAAGATGCCTTCTTGGCACAGAATTTTACTGTGTTTGTTTCCAGGCTTTGTCTTCTCATGAGATTTGAACTTTTAATGGTCTCTCATAGCCATTTGATTCAATAACAGTTTTACCTGCTGAATGTGAAGCTTGTGATGCAGTATTCAGTGTGTTCACCTACACGTTGGTTTGGAGTCTCCTGCATAATCTGGATTGGTTTGATGTCCTTATGTTGTTCTAGAAAGGAAAGTCTATTTTTAATAACGCAGGAAAAAAGTGTGTACACGTGGGAAGTAACAAATACTGCCCATAACATAATAATGGTTTTCTTCTCTATTAAGTATTTCTTCAGTTGAAGGATTGTTATGTGATTTAAGTTGATAATTAAACCTGCATTGATTATTCTTGAAATTAAATTTGACACAGTGGCGATTAGGCCTGACCACAATGATTGTGATTGGCTTTATTTTTATTTGCCCTAAACTTTGGGAAACCTCTACACGTTGATGGGATCTTTTGAACTGTGAAGTTTCTAGCTCCCCAGACAGTTCATTATTTTCACTACTGGATACATTTTACATTGTCTAGCTCATGGATTTTTTTTTTTCTTGACTTAATTTCATTCTCCCCTGCAAGTGATGTACCCAAGAAAAATAGATTTCTACCAGTCCTGAATCAGGATAATACTTGTTAATATTGTGAATCTCTGCTATTTTTAGTATTGTCCAAAGAATTAAATTTTAGATATTTGTTGTGGCAATAGACTTCACTAGTTATTCTCATGCCCTGTGTCTCAGTTTCTTTCATTTGTTTTTTAATGAAGAATTAAATCAAAATTACTAGGAAATGAATGAACAATTTCATTAGATTGTATTTCTGTACAGCTGAAGTTTGCTTCTTAATTGTTAAGGTTCTTTCCCTCCTTCCCTGCCCGCATTCTGGTTTGTTTCCTTGCTAAGATTTTGTAGACAACTTCAATGTTTTTTTTTCCCTCTGTCTCATAGGCGTTTTAATCTGACTTATCTGATGTGGATGTAGCATATTGCTACTTGTAGGAAATCAATTACCTTCAGTAGGTAAATAAATACGGAGTACGTTATTTCTGGAGAGGCAGGGGGAATGTACCTTTAAATTTTGGGAAAGGAAAGCTAAGGCCTATTGTTTTTTAGCTAGCAGCATTGCAACCTTTAGCATTCCGGTTGCTTTTTAACATTTTTATGGCAGTTGTAAAAGTGAAACAATTTATTTTTTTACAGTTCAGTGTTGTGTTTAGATGCTTCTTGTGATGCTACAACGTGAATTTCATTATGCTAAATTCTGGTTGTGTAGGCAGCTGAATTTTTCTGTAATACTGCAGATACTGCATGCGTTGACACACGAAACATAGCATCAAGTTTTCTTTAAAGGAGAATTACCATTTCTGAAAGGAGAATACCATTTCTGGTATGCAGTGAGGAAGCACATTTGTCCTATGGATGCATACAGTTGTATTTTGCAGTGCCTTACTGGGAGAAGCTGTATTTAAGAAAGCTTTAATGTTTTCTAACAACCTGTTTAGATGTAGAATCTTGATTGTTGTGTATTCCAAATAATTTTGGCAGGGCACTGCCTTTTCTGTTTTGTGGCTTTTTTTATTCTATAAACATGGTGAAAATGGTTGGTTTAAAAGAGAGTGAAACTGCACAACTTTTTACCTGAGTAAATATTTACTGTTTTTGAAACAGACGGTCAGCAAAATCTCGAAGCAGAAGTCCATATTCATCAAGGCACTCAAGATCCCGTAGCAGACACAGGTTGTCCAGGTCGAGAAGTCGTCATTCAAGTATTTCTCCTAGCACATTAACTCTGAAGAGTAGCCTGGCTGCTGAGCTGAACAAAAACAAAAAAGCAAGAGCAGCTGAGGCAGCTAAAGCCAGTGCAAAAGCTTCCAACACTTCAACGCCGACGAAGGGAAACACTGACACTGCTGCAAGCGCACCTCAATTGAACAATGTAAAGGACCTGAAGAAAGTAAAAATTGAGCATACACCTTCTCCTACGAGCAGCGTAAATGTGAAGAATGACAAGGCAAAAGCAAAGGTCTCACTTCCAGAAACTAAAGGAGAAAATAATCTGATCGCAGACAAAAATACTAAACAGAAAGCTACAGCGGTAAAAGAGGACAAAGCAACTGTTGTAAAACAGCAACCGGTCACTGTAAAAGAGAAAACCAAACCGAGCACACCGAGCGTAGTAACAAAGGAGAAGGAGAGAATTGTTGCACTACCAGCCTCCACACTGCCACCCTTGCCTTTGCCTCCCACGCTGCCTGAAGATAACGAAACTGATAGGTGAGTTGTGATGTAAATTTGCTTTTTGGGGATTGTCTCTTGGTTTTATTTATTTATTTCTTCTTTGGAAAACTAATGGTAACCAAGGCATGTCCAGCCTGTGGGCTGCACGCTACCTGGCACAGCTCACAGTGCAGCTTACCCGCTGCTGCTGCACTCAGCCTGCCTAGGCCAGCTGTCACTCAGCACCAACAAAACATTGGTGTGCTCTTAACTCTATGTGGCCTGAAAGCAAGGCACAAGAAGGATGCAGTACAGGGTTAACTCAAGTTACAGCAAGTAGTTGTATGCAGTTTGATACACCGGCTAAACACGATTCTGTGAACAGCAGAATATATGCAGCTATCCTTTCTGTTATGATAAGGGAATTTGAAAATAAATTTCAAGGTTGCTAAAAAAAAATAATTATCGTTTCTTTGGTACACCTGCAACTTCATTTGCAATCAGTATAAGTATGTGACCTGCAGCTTTTCAGATGAAATGTGGGGAGTTGCATTCGGACATTAAACTGAAAAATTTCATCATGTGTCTCTACTGAACTTTTATAAGCCCTGTTTTAGCAAGAGAGCAGTACCCCTCACTTCATGGTCACACCTTGTTCATCTGATTGCTTTTCATTTGTGAACAACTGTTTTCAAGGATAAAGCACAGGAATAATAAAACTTCATCAAAAATGTTTGACGAGCACCTTGAGAACTCACTGAGAACTGCAGCCACTGCCACCAAACCAGACTGAGGCATTAATTTCACAAAAATGAGGCCCAATATCCCACTAGTTTATGGTTTTGTTCCTTTCCTTTTTTGTTTTAACAAAAGATGTATGTATACATGCTAACTATATTGTATATTTTATGGAGGCTGCTCCATAAGTAGTGCTTCCTAATTTATTATGTTGGCCCACAGTGTCAGAGGCAGATGTTGGTATGACAGAGTAGGGATTGAAGCTTCCTGCCAATATTCCATTACATTTTGTTGCCCTGTGAGGAATGGCATTGGTGGGGCAGTCTGACCAAGTCTGGCATGAAGTTTGCCTGAAGCAGAGGCATCGTTGAATTCATCCACATGGGGAAAAAATGGCAACCACTTGTGTTCATCAACTCTTGCTGAACGTTTATGGAAACCTAACAGTGAATGTGAGCACGGTGAGGTGGTGGTGAGTGGTGGGTTTCAGCAGTGGCGACAGCAACAGTGGGTCACCTCCCCTGGTGCAGGTGTTTATAAGCTTGATATGCAGGCTTTTGTTCATCACTGATGAATATACATTGCTAATGGTGGTGAATATGTTGAACAGTAGTGTTTTGTAGCTGAGAATTTGTTCTGTCATATGCTGTATCTGTGCTTATTGTATCGATTGTAGTTTCCATGGAAATAAATAGGAGGTGTTACTTTCAGAGCAGCCTACATATATATGGCCCAAGACAATTCCTCTTCACTCAGTGTGACCAAGGCAAGTCAAAAGGTTGAATGCCCTCTTTGCTAGATCAGGAGCACCCATGGGGTTAGTCTGTTTGCTAGATCAGGCTGATGTAATTTGTCCTTGCTCCTTGGTTGCTTAAGGTTATGAGTAAACCGAAGGGGAATGCAATGTTAAAAGTAATTTATCTGAGATGTATTGTAGAAGGAATTTTTCAATAAAGTACACTAAAGAGATTACTTAAAATTGCAGACGGATAAGAATTTTGGGGATAATGCACATATGTAGTTTTCAAGATCTCGAGTTCATTGCAAATGTAGGCACAGTTCTGGGGAAAAGATTAATTCAGTAACAGTATCTGAAAATCTTTCAGTAAGTTGGAATTTGACTTTAATTTTTATAGATCTGTTATTTTCAGTTAATTCATTTTGCAGATCGCTATTATTTTAAGTATGTATAACTGAGGTGTGATGTTCATAACTTTAAATCTGTGCTGACTTTTGAAGTGCTAGAGATTGGTCTGTAGCAAGGAAACTTGGGTCTGTACCCGAAGTGTAATCTGAATTTAGGCTGTGCTAAGTTTCTTTTCGGTCCAAACAGAATACTTGCTGTGATATGAATTGGAAAATGATGCTACTGAGCTGTCACTTATTATTTTTCTTTTGGTTTTGGTAGTGTGAGAAAAGTTGCTTTTGGTGTTACTCTTATTACTGGTCTTGTGCTATCTGAGAGATCAACTTCTCACAAGTAAAACCAAATTTCTTAGTACTGAATTAATAACTGATTTAGGTGTGATACATCTTTGTAAGAAATAAAAACCCTAAAAGAGAATTTCCAAACCTTTTAAACATTCATGTATTTTGTATCTGTGAAAGTAATGTTTTCTCTTGCACTTGGAAAGTTGCACTATTTAATTAGTGCAAGTTGTTACAACTAGTGGTGTAAATGTTTCTATTAGCGATTCAATGCAGCGTTACATGTAAGAACACACAGGGCTTGGTTAGTCAATATTACTTAATGAGATGGTAGATTTCTTTTTTAGCAGTAAAAGAGAATGTTCAGCACTCTAGCAAATGCCATTCCAGTTATCCAGAATCACACCTGTGTGGTGAATGTGCAGTTGCATTTGACTTTGACAGAGCCATCCTCCATGGGTAAACAGGATTACTGACACTTATTTGAGGGATATCCACTGTTTTAACAGGCTTTGTTTGCAGGGTTAGATGTGATAACATGATATGTGATTCTATCCTGAAGCTGTCTCATCACTTCTCATTATGAGTATTTTTTATTTAATGTCTGTTTTAAGCATACCTAAACAGTTCTATTAGCACTGGGCTCATTTCCTTAAAAAACAAACAAACAAACAAAAAACAACCAAACAACAAAACAAAAGACAAAAAAACCCCAACGTAATACATGCAAACAAACTGCATCAGAAAGACTAGTGACAGGAAATAGAATGTCTTTTATGCTTCACTTTGTTTCACTTTTGGGATGCGATCGTAATGATTCTGATGTGAAGTCTGTAACAAGTCAGGTTAAACCATGAGTCATTAGAGGAAAATGATCTGTGATTTTTGGGAGGAAGAAGGACCAAGGTTCAGATGTATTCAGTTGCTGTAGGAAATTGTGCCAACTCAGAAAGCTTGGTACTGCGCAGAACTTGCTTACTCCTAATGTAGTGTCAGTTGACGTTCAGTAGGAATCTGGTAAAACCACAAACAAGCACCCTAAAGAAATAGTGCTGCTGGGAAACTAATGACAAGGTTAGCTGAAAGAGAAGACTGTTCTGGTAGCCAGCAGTGTGTGATTTAGCAAACCTGAAAAGTGGCTGCTCTTGGCTGCCTCTGTTTTCACATACTGCTTTTGAAACTTGTTTCAGAACTTCTCATATATTGTATTTCCACTAATACTGAAAGTTTGAGGGCGAAATTGTGAGAGAAATGCAAATACTTGAACTTCAAAATTGAGGTCTTCATTATGATAACTACTTGTTGTGTTCATGCTAACATGAACAGAACGATGAGGGCAGTACATGCTTCCTCGAGGTGCCTCTTTTGAATTGTGGCAGTGGCAGCTTCATAGGTGGTCTAAGATTCTTGAGGGTTCTGATTTTGTAGTGATGGGACAGGCATAGTGAAAATGCTGGAATGCTTTATTAAATGTATAAAATTTGCTGATTGCAATGAATTTATGAATGAACACGTGCATTCTCCATGATGGAAGATAGCAAGGTCTTTCCATTTATAGAAGTTCCTACTTTATCTGTGCAACTGGGTAGATAGAAAGTTGCAGGAAAAACACCTTTCCAGAAAAGTTTTTTTGAGAGGGATGTTGAGAATGGAACAGTGATTTTTGCAGATGTCGCTACCTTGGCAAATGTGCACTCAGAGCATGACAAAAGATTTTCTTTATGCAATGATGGAAGAAACTTGATGAGAGAGTACTATCTGAGAGTCCTATCAGGAAGAAAGCCATGTCATTATTTAAGCAACAATCATGGGTTTACTTGTTATATTATATCTGCCAAAATGCAGCTGAAGGAAGAAGTTGGACAAAACAGAACCATGAGTTTAAAACAAAAATTATCTTGCAGGAAGCATTGCATGTTCAGAATTTACCCACTAGACTGTGAAGAGCATCTCTAGAATAAAAATACATTGCTGTGTATTCTGGGGGTTCTTCTCAAGACAGACTGTCGCTGTCCCCTAAAAAAAAAAAGTTAATAATTTAAAATAATAAATAAAAATGCCAGTTACCCATGGCAGAAGAAATCAATTTTCCACTTGATTTGTATTCTGATAACTAGAAACACATGGAAACTGGAGTGTGTCTGCAAATCTGTGAGTTTGGAATCTGCAAGTAGCGTGGTATGGACTGCCTTTCAGTGCTTTGCAGTAGCTGTAACCATGAAGTTAGTTTTCTCTGAAGATCAAAACTGAAGTGAATTGGATTAGTATAATCTTTTATACGTGGTGACAGACTACATATTTAAGTGCTATACTTGTGGTATCTGGCAGCACCTGAGCTCTAAATAATACTAGTCTGGGCCCTAAGTGTTTGGGGGGGGGGGATAGAAGGGAGGAAGAGGAGTAGTTTAGATGAATGGCAGAAGCCTAAACTGAAGCTCAGGTAGGTTTGTTCTGGCTGGTAAGGCTTGCTATCATAGAGTTATAGAATTCCTCAGGTTGGAAAAGACCTTAATGATGATCAAGTCCAACCACAGCCCAGCTATACTGCTCTAACTCTAACAACCCTCTACTAAATCATGTCCGTGAGCACTGCGTACAAATGGTTCTTAAACACACCCAAGGATGGTGACTCAACCACCTTCCTGGGGAGCCTATTCCAGTGCTTAACAGCCCTTTCTGTAAAGAAGTTTTTCCTGAGATCCAACCTAAACTGGTGCAACTTGAAGCCATTTCCCCTCATCCTGTCAACTGTCACCAATGAGAAGAGACCAACCCCACTAAGCACCTTACAGATACTGGAAGAGAGCAGTAAGGTCTCCCCTCAGCCTCCTCTTCCCCAGACTGAACAGCCCCAGTTCCTTCAGTCTCTCCTCATAGGCCATATTCTCCAAGCCCTTCCCCAGCCTTGTTGCCTTTCTTTGCACCTGCTCCAGCACCTCCATGTCCTTCCTGCACTGAGGTGCCCGAAACTGAGCACAGCACTCGAGGTGAGGCCTCACCAGTGCTGAGTGCAGGGCAGGATGACTTCCCTGGTCCTGCTCACCACAGCACTCCTGATCCAAGCCAGGATGCCATTGGCCTTCTTGGCCACGTGGGCACACTGCTGGCTCATGTTCAGCCCACTGTCCATCACTACACCAAGGTCCCTTTCCATCAGGCAGCTTTCCAGCCACTCCTCCCCAAGCCTGCAGGGTTGCCTGGGGTTGTTGTGACCAAAATGCAGGACCTGACACTTGGCCCTGTTGAAACTCCCTCCCAGCTTGGTGTTGTCTGCAAACTTACTGAGGGTGCACTCAATCCCTCATTAAGATGGTTAATAAAGATGTTAAATAGAAACGGCCCCAGTACTGAGCCCTGGGGGACACCGCTTGTGACTGATTGCCAACTGGATTTAACTCCACTGACCACAACTCTTTGGGCCCGGCCATCCAGCCAGTGTTTCACCCAGCAGAGCATGCGCCCATCCAAACTGTGGGCAACCAGCTTGTCCACAAGGATGCTGTGGGGGGACAGTGTGAAAGGTTTTTACCAAAGTCCGGGTAGACCACATTGACAGCCTTGCCTTCATTCACTGAGTGGGTCACCTTGTCATAGGACGAAACAAGGTTGGTTAAACAGGATCTACCATTCATGAACCCATGCTGACTGGG
This sequence comes from Lagopus leucura, assembly GCF_019238085.1. Classification (NCBI taxonomy): domain Eukaryota; kingdom Metazoa; phylum Chordata; class Aves; order Galliformes; family Phasianidae; genus Lagopus; species Lagopus leucura. The sequence continues at coordinate 2,152,956 of NW_024962334.1, read as the reverse complement.
CCTGATCCCCTGGTTGACCTTTAATTGATCCATGATGGCTCCTGTTACAACTGGAAAGATAAACGAGGTGGAAAGGCAATAGAGGAGTGCAGCAGCAAAGGGGCTAGCATGGATGGAATGGTGTTACAAAGGACGAGTGCTCACACACCTCTGAAGATCAAGGGGCACAGGAAGGACTCCATGAGTGAGGGATCTCCAATCAGAGATCTTTCCACAGGACAGTCAGCCCTTAAGTGCGGTCTAGGAGAGGTGGAGCCAGGTTCCACCCCTTCTGGTTGCACAGCTGAATTGCCTTTACCTGTGTTCCCATGGCTGATGGGAGTTCCTTCCCGAGGTGTTCATTCAGTGGTTTAGGCCATGACTCAACAGTTACCTACAGCTCCCGAGATTATCCATTCCATATGCTTCCTGGCACCAAGGTGAGACTGATAGGTCTGTAGCTAGCAGGATCATCTTTATGGCCCCTTTTTGAAGATGGGCAATGTCATCCAGCATCAGCTTTCGGCAGAAATATGACGTCTTACCATCTGATCTTATTTTCTGTAGAATTTTGATAATCAGCTGTGCATTAGTCTGAGCTGTTTGCAACTCATTTGTAAAGCTTAAATTGAGTTTCTGTCAATTCTGGGAGCAATATTAGTGTATCAGCAGCTTAGAATGTACTAACAACAACAAAAAAAAGAATTCCAGTAAGTTTTTTTTTTTGTTTTAATACCTGTGTTCAATGTCCGAGCAAAATTGTTTCTTTTTTAGTAACTTGAGAGAAAATATTACAGTGAAGTCAGTTAAAGAAACAGAGAAGAAACTTCGCCATCTGCTTGCAGACTTGCCACTTCCACCTGAGTTGCCGGGAGGAGCTGAGTTAGGCAGAAGTCCTGAAGAAAAGAAACCAACAGTTCAGTTACACAGCAAGAGGAGACCAAAGTATGTTTATTACTTTTTTTTTTTTTTTTAATTTATTTTAAAGTCTGTCATGGGAGCAGAAGTGAGGATAGTTTCCTAAAAATGTATTCTGTTTGAAGTATTTCTGCTTTTTTGTAACAGCTTCCTTCATACTGCATAGTCTTAAATCAGACTGCATCGTTTGTAGTAGTGGCTGCTGGTTAGTGGTAGTAAGGTTGTTATCTAATAACGTCTCATGAATATTTAGTGTTGAATTACTTTAAGATGATCCTTGTATATGTTAGCTGCATTCTTAAAAGAGCTGTATTCTTTAAAATCCTTGTTTTCTAGAATATGTGGACCACGACATGGTGAAACAAAAGAAAAAGAAATAGACTGGGGAAAACGCTGTGTGGATAAATTTGATATCATTGGTATTATTGGTGAAGGCACTTATGGACAAGTTTACAAAGCCAGGGATAAAGACACAGGTAGGTTACATAAAGTGAACTTACTCCTGCAATTCTGAAGTCAGTGGGTTTGGGTTTTGTTTGTTTTTATAATTGAATAAAATCTTTGTATTCTTTGTTTTTAATCTAGCTTTTGTCTATCTTTTGCTGCCTTAAAAATTATCTATTTGTAAAGCTGTAACTGAAAGTACATGCTGAGTAGTCTTAATCTCTATTTGAACTTGTATTTCTTAAACTTTGATGCTCAGTACACAGTTTGAGGTAGTGAAGAAAAAAGGCTAAGTACTCTGGGGAAACAAAATGGTACCACTGATAGAATGATAAAAAAATAATGAAGTTTGTAAAGAGGCTGCAAAGATGAATGAAGGTAGGTGTGAGATTTAGCCATTTTCCTTCTTTGTACTCTGATTGCCATTAGCTGCTAGTAGGAAGAAAACATATCTCTGTGCACTGCAGTCCTGAAGTGTTGCATATCAGGTATTTTTCTTATAGTATAGCTGGCAGCACAGCAGAGACATAACTTCTAGATCTCACCTTAACTGTTGCTGAATTGAGCAAGCATTCACCATTACGATATGCAGGAATGTTGTCACTGCTTCTAAATAGATAACAGTCAAATCTGTTTCCACAGCTGTGCTGTACCTTGCTTGTTGGTTTTAAGTTCAGTCAGTAGTTCTTGTGACTCCTTGCCCTTCTGACTTATGTGCGTGCCTTCAGTACTGTCTAATTCCCTACTTCAGCAGTAGCTGAAGCATGTATGATCACATAGCAGCCTTCTTTCTGATCTCCAGAAGAATGAACAGTATAATTGTTCTTTTTCCATTCTTGTCTGAATTTTCAAACCTTAGTTTTTTGAGTTGAACGGTCACAAATCAAATCTTCTTAAGTCCTATCTTTGGAGCCATTGCAAATCATTGCTAGCAGTTTCTTCCAGCCTTCCTGGTATTGTGGTCTTTGTACAGTTAGCTTTCTAATCCAGTTACTACCATATTGTCCTCTTTGGCAAGCTTCTGGTTGTTTGTCTGTGGCAGTCATTTTCTAACCTCTTGCAGAAGTTATTGCTCTCTATACTGGATGGGCCTGTATGGTTAGAGCAAACCTTCCGCCTTTCCAAACCTTCCAGCCTTGAATTCAAATTCTGTGTAAAGAGTGGCATTACAGCCTTCAAGCTCTCTTATAATAGGCTCCGCAATGGGCTTTTCAAGGCAAGATTGAAGAGAGTGCACAACTGCTCTTTCAGACACCAGTTCAAGCTGATGCCACATCTTTAAAGTGTGACTTTTGAGAGCAGAGGTGGTTTGAATTCATGTCCTTAGTGAATACTTCTGATGCTAACAGGAGAATTTACTTTTTTTACAATGGTGCCTGTCCTGCCTCTTTGTTGCAACAGCTACCAATAATTCAGTCAAAGCAGCAGTTTTGGCAGCAATTGCTTTTTGAACAACTAGTTTGCTCAAAATGAAGGACAGTTAATCAGTTTTCTCTTGTTTTTGCAGCTTTTGATGTTAGAGTGATCTCTAGTACCTGCACCACTGTCTTCTGGAGCTGATCTTATGGTGCATGGAAAACTGCATAATTATTCTTATATAAATTCAAAAGATAAAAAGATTTCATTAGATCCTGTGTTATTCCCATTTTCCTTACAGTTTTGTATATCATCCCATCTTTTTGGCGTGATCTGAGAGGCAGTATCTTTTGAAGTTTAAGAACAGGTTGATATACTTAGGAAGACATAAGCTGCAACATTAGCATCTATCTCACTCCTATATCACAATCCTAGTTTTTGTCATACCTACTTTGAGCTGTGAGGTATCCTGTTATACTTTTCCTGTCTGAAGGATTGCCGTAAATCTAAGAGTGTGCAAGTAACACTTGGGCCCCTTGAGGTCCAATGGTAACCTCTATTTTCCATCTCTGAGGGAAGGACTTGACTGTGCATTCTTATGGTCTGTGAGCCCTCTGCATTAACTTTTTCTTGGGACCGCCACAGTGTAAACTTGAATGTCCACCGTTTACCTCCACTTTAGAGATGTCACAAGTTATTATCCCTGATGACTCGTGTGCTGTTGCTTTGTTTCCAGCTGAATTTATCTTGAATCATAGTGGAACATGATATGTTGCATATGTTCAATACACAGAGGTGTGGAATAAGGTCTTATTAGATTTAACAGATTTGAGCTCAATAAATCTACTAAAAAAAAGCCCAAAATGATTGAGCTGATGTACATTCTTTAGATATGTATCTTCCATTATGGCTATGTAATGCTCCTGCCAATTTGCAGAATCTAGCTTCATCCAGCTCAGCCTGCAATAAAACAAATAAGGGAAATTTCTCTTCACTGTAAACACGACAGTGCCACTTCTGTGCATAGTAAGTGTACTGATAAATATTAGGTCTCTTCAGTTGTTTGCCTTGCATCTTGAACTATGTAGTATTTCTCTCTAGATACATGCGTGAGAATTCTAACTAAACTGTCATGTCTCACATTGCCTTCCTAAGGATTTTATTATGACACAAAAATAGCCTTTATTAGTAAAGATGTGATTTTTTCAGAGCCACCATGATTGTGGTTCTGAAGCTTACTCAGTGAGAGTCGGTATACAGTATAAGATCTTCCCTTTGAGGGAAAACATTTTCAGATACATTGAGTTTAGAGGAAAACTCTCTGGAAGGTCTTTTCCATGACTTGCGGAAGGAAACAAATGCTACCTACTTCAGAGTAGGTGCTTCTATTGCTACTAAGTGTTTTAGTTCTTTTACTGGCCAGAGGAACTCCTGCTAAAGATACTGTACTCTCCTGGTGGCCAGCGTTCCTCAGTGCTGTGCCTCCTGCCATTTTAATTGAGCCTTCTGAAAATGCACCTCAGAGGCCTCTAACCCTGCACATCCATTCAGTCAGGATGTGCCTTCTGTGCCTTTTCCATCCAGATTAAGCTATTCTGCAAGTCACAGTATGTCCACAGTAATCTTTCTGACACTACTTTTTGCCTTTCTGAGTGTTGGTATCATCTGTGCCTTTCTTCTCAGCCTTGTGCTATATACAGATCAACTGTTTTACTTGAATTTCTGCTCCTCTCATGAAGAACAAAGAGACCCTTTGTCCTCTCTTTTCTGGTAGCTGTCCCCTTACTGAACTTGCTAATGAGTGAGAAATGTTTCGTATTCTGCCATCTTAAAGCCGAATAAGCTTTGCAGATCTTTATCAACAATAGTTCTTCAATAGGACCTAAACCAGTTCATATCATCTGGATGGGTAAATGATTTGAACTGATGGTTGCTTCTTCACTCCTTCATTTTTGATGATGTTTTCTGGAGGTGGTAAGTGTACCAGCAGAGTTCCTTCAGAGCCTCTTCTGAATCAATAAATCAGTTTGCACTTGTCTTTGTCTTTGTCCAAGCAACTTTTTTCCTGAAACTTTGTTCTTGTACTTGCAGTATTTTGTATTTGTTCTTCAACATGCAAGGCACATTCTTGTTGTCAACAGGCTGAAAGTATTCAGGAAGGCTTACCTTATTTATTGGATTGATTGAAAAAGGGACTGTTTTGGAATCCAACTTCTACTTAATCTAGTTACAAGACAGCAAAGGAGGTTGTGACTTTGCATTGCTATTGGTGGCCTCCTTGTAGAACATCTCCATTCCCAAGGTACACATCAGTCTTTGTTTTCCTTTCTGATCAAACCCTTGGGAGAGCAGTTCCCTTTCTTGTACGTTCTCACCTGTGGTGGTATAAAAGCGATAAAACCATAGCAAACATAGGTCTCTGTCTGTAAAGCTGCTGTTGATAATCACTCTTACATAGGGGTTTATTGGTAGACCGGGTGTGGAAGATCAGGACACGAGTGAGGTGTACATGTAGAAGATGGTTATTATAGAGGTTAGCTAAAAATGCTCATTTATAATTGTTTCTCTATATCTTTGTTTCCCAGCACTAATTAATTTTGTTTCTGTTTGGCACGATGCATGAACCAAAATCTTAACTATTTCTGAGTGGAGATTATAAAGCTAAATAGTAACAAATGGGATGGATTTTTAAAACAAAGCAATCTGAAGTCCCATAGTTTGGTTGCTAATCTTTTTCAATTTTCATTTTCTCCTAGGAGAATTGGTAGCACTAAAGAAAGTACGATTGGATAATGAAAAGGAAGGGTTTCCAATTACAGCTATTCGGGAGATTAAAATTCTTCGACAGCTTAATCACCAAAGCATTATCAACATGAAGGAAATAGTGACAGATAAGGAAGATGCTTTGGATTTCAAGAAGGACAAAGGTATGTGTGTGAACACTAGGGTGGCTCTTTCTGGTCATGTTCTTAATATAGTAGCCTCCTTTCTCTGCAGCTGAAGTTTCATTTTTAAAAGTTTGAAACAGTGACACTTGGTACTTACTAACAGAAGTCCTTTACTTAGATCAGCTGTGCCTCTTGTTGATGGAAACATTTCTGTAAATATTTTGGGTGGCTTTTAAAAAAACAAACTTGATTTTAGTTTGGCTGGAACAATTTCGAAGAATAGGTGTTTAACTTGGCACTCATGGATTGGGGAGGCCAGTAACGAGGGGAAGTTCTTACATACTGGATAGGTTGCATGGTTTTGCTGCTTTTTTTTTTTTTTGCCTTTTACTTTTCTCATAGTATTTTCTCATCATTTGGAATGTTGCAGGCCAAACACTGAAGAGGTTACTATTATTCTTTCTACTGCGTGTCAGTCTTGTTTGGATTGTGTTTGATTATTTTCTTTTTATAGTTGGGTACGTGTGTGTGTTGAAGGCTAGAAGGATAAAGGTTGCTTTTTGCCAAATGCAGGGCCTACAGACATCTACTGTTTTGGTTCCTTCGGTGTTAAATCTGGTTTGTCTGAGATGCTGCAGCCTCTTGGAGAATCAAGGAAACAAAAGGAAAAGCAAGCAGTTTTGCTGTTTAGGACTTTTGGTACCAAATGCTTGTTTGAAAATGTAGTCACTTTGTCTTTGGAGGCCATATCCTCTCAGCTACAAGTCTTATAAACGTATCAGTTTGGAGTATTTTAGTGCCCTGTGGCACTAAAGGTAGGTAGATATATATGATCTGGTAGAGGAGGAAGTTTGAAGTCTGGAACCTGTACTTGTCTCCCTGTCCTCCTGAGTGTCTATACAGCATGTCTGGCACTAGTATGGAAAGGAAACAGTGAACGTCCTGCATAGCCAGCAGAACCAACATGTGATGTTGTGGTGACTCTGAAGATGAGTGTCAGAATTAGGCAGGAAAGAAGTTCTTTCTCTAATTTCTTCAGAAAGTGTAGTACCTCGAGGGGTGTATATATGGACAACATTTATTTGTTGTTTAAAAGCAGGAAACGTGTAGCAAAGCAGTTCCTCTAGATACATGTATGCAGTTTCAGTGGTCAGCATCCACTTTAAACTCTGATCTGCAACAGCCAGCTTAGGCTTTTCTTGTGAGTCTTGTATGAAGTTTTAATTAGGCCTAACCTTGGCTAATGAGACCACGTTGAGCCCTGAATAAGTTTATATGCATTAGTTAATTTTCTCCATTTCTACTTGGAGCCATGTGTAAGGTTGAATTGTAAATTTTTTGGTTTACTTCTCTATATTTTCAGAAGACTGCAAGGGAAGGACTTCTCTAGAGATACTAGAATAAAATAAATTTTTGAAATAGTCTCTTGGAAAGCATTAGCGTGATAATAAGTCTGCTATTATGGTTTGTTTCTGAAAGGATGGAATTTTATTTTTTCTAGGCTACTGCAATCTGCATCTAATGAGGAGATGGAGATTTGTAGCTGAGGAGTATTGGGCAAGTTGTAGTCTATGCAGAGAGCAAAAGCAAAGGGGAAGTTCAGTCATTTTCATGGTAAACCATGGCAAATATTGGCGTGGTAGCGGCATACATTATCGAAGCAAAAATTACAGTTGAATCAAAGTGTTTGCCTTCTGATGAATGTGCTTATGCTTAATGTATGTTATGATTGTCTTAACTTTGGAATATAGCTGTTAAAAATCCCTTACTGCTGAAATCTCATTTGTGAAATTAGGGAATGAGAAAATTCCTGCCAACATACGTTCCTTTAGTTGTATGTGTAAAAGTAATTTTTGTCTGAGACTGCCTATTATCTCCTGACCTGTTACTCATCTACTCATTCACTTTGGTTTTTAATTGGGATTTCAGAAGTTTAAAATGCATCAAATGGAGAGTCCTGGCAATTCAATAAATGTTCGTCACGTTTTATACAGTACTGACTTTAAGGATGTTTTTGAAGATAGTAACATTGGCCTGCAAACATCAGTGGCTTTACTTGTACCATGTTTTCCTGATGCTTTTGAGCTGTTACGTGTTTTTAGTGGCCTAAGCTTACTGACTTAGGAGTAAAATGTTGTTGAGTATATTAAACTACAGAGAGTGCAAGAAAAGTTTCTTACAGTGTTTTACCTCAGCCAGCTTGGGTTGTTATCTCAACAATAGCTTCTACAGAAGGGATTTGTTTTAATTCTGTCTAGACCAAACATTTGAAAAAGAAATGCAATACATCGAGTAGCGAGTTGCAAATGTAAAGAGTCCTTTGGTCCTTTCCTTTGGTGGTAAAGCAGAAATTGTTTGTATGAATTGGGAACATGCACAGTTAAGTGAGTTATATGTGGATCTTCTATAATGAAGATCTGATTTTATTTTTTTTTTTTTAACCTTTGTAACATTTAGCATGTGTGAGATAAGTATAAGACAGATTTGATACAGTTGGAGAAAGGTGCATCTGATTACTAGCAGATATAGTACATTTTTTTATGTTTAAATTGATTTATATTAATTATATAATATATATTATATATATATACATAATATATAATATATATAACATAATATATAATATATAACATAATATATAATATTAATATATTATATTAAATATGATTACTAGCAAGATAACTACATCTTGATTCTGATGCATGAGTGCTGTTGGGTTTTCAGGGAAGGAGTATCTGTTCTGTGCATTTCTCTAGTAGCTCATCTGAATATAGGCTTTTTCTCTTCCTTCCAATCATTCAGAGCTTATACATAAAGTTAGGAATGGGGCACCTGACTCAGTTTATGTGCTGTCTTCTGCATTTATCTGCATAACAGTTGATTTTAATAGGTAAAAAACAACTGAACGTACTGTTAAATCTTCCTTTGCTTCTCTGAAAACATAAAGCTTTATTTGGCTTGATCATAGCGGTGAGCTATAGATGCCACTCAGTATTTTCCTAAAATATCAGAGCTGTGGTTATTTTTGAAGATGTTTTCTCCCAGTGAGCTAGTGCAGGAATTGCAAGCGTCAGCTTTTTGTGTTACCAGAAGCATTTTGATACTGTTTGTGCTTGTGACCAAGTCTGCTGCTATCTGTGTTTTCCTTCACTCTTCCTTTTTTTTGTCTGAGAAAGTTCGTGGGTTTACCTATGCAGCTGTAATTGAAGGAAACGAGATGGGATTAAAACAAACCTAGAGTTATTTTTCAGATGTAGTAAAATCCATAGTTCTTTGCAAAATTAGTTGAGACATTTTATCTAAGTTTGCAAGAAAAGTATTGGGAAGACCATCCCTCTTACTCTGGGCTTTTATCATCTCTGGTTTGTTCTCTTTATTTTTCTTGGGACTCTCCCTTGTGCACCCGAGATGGTCCTCTAGTTCTCCATCACCTATTTATTAACTGTGAGCTGTTTGTAAATGATCAACAATCTAATTATGGAACTGCCATGATTGCTTTTTGCTAAACACTCTTAAGTGCCTGGTTTATCTTTTGTTGCACTGAATGTAAAGCTGCATGAGTATGGACTGGCTCCTCTTCCTTTCAACTGGAAGAGGCAATTGATATCCCAAGAGGTATCCCAAGGGATAATGTGGATGTTTGCTTGGGAGACTCTAATAAAAATGAGGTATAATTAAAACAGGAACTTGTTTGGTCTTGGTGTGTGTGAATTTCTTGTTTAGGTTTGTATGCTTGTAGGCTTGTATGCTTTAGGTATGTATGCTATGTAACTCATTCTAAAATCTAAGGTTACTTTAGGAAGGTTCAATTTTGAATTCAGTTGCTGTACAAGAATTAATGGACTTTTTTATGCAGGAAGCCAGTATCTACCACAGTACTGTAATATACTTGTGAAGAGGACTCTGAGTCTGTGGAATGTTGTTGTATAACTTAGCTAGCTATTTTCCTGTATCCATCATGGAGTACTTTGTCTGAAAGCTTGTTTTTTGGAAGGAGTCCTTACCAGCAATCATGCAGTCATCAGAGAGTACTGCACTACAGGATTCTGTTCCTATGGTAGGTAGTTTTATCTGGATTTCCCGGGAACTCCAGTCAGAAATGGAAAATTCAGTAAATACGTGCTACTTTGAGCCATTCAGAAAAGAAAAAAAAAGCATTAGCATTTTGATTTTGTTTTGACCTTACAGTTGGAATGAATTACTGAAGGGGTGCTGCCTAAATATGCATCTAAGCAGATAATCAAGTATTTTCTTTTTATTTTCTTGCTGGTAAGTGACATTAGGTGAATGCTGGCCCAGCCATGGGGATCTCTCTTTTAGAAATATAAGGAGAGATGTCTCTAGAAGAAGGAACGTTTCTTCCTGTAGCCCTTTGATCAGGATGTCTCTTCTTCATGGACTAATGAGTCGTGCTCAGCTTGCAAGCATCTATGATGGAATCAGGAGTTCACATCTTCTCTGTCAAGTTTAAGGATTTGTCACTGTATTCATGCATGTTTGCAGGTATAAAAGGGTCTTTAGACATTATGCTAGTTCCTCTATTTCCATGTTGTTTTCCTCTCCTGCTTAAGCAATCTCAACTTCCAGTTATCTCTCCTGCCTCCTCTCTGATCCTCTTGCTGCAAAGCAGCTTGTTAGAGCTTAGGCTGTTAAATTCAATGCTTACAAAACAAAAGTCTCTGAATTTCCGAAGCCTCCAGATTGTCTTGCTGCTCCTGAAGTAGCTGATAGAAACTTGTTACCCAAACAGGCTGCCCAGAGAGGTTGTGGAGTCTCCTTTGGTGATGTTCAGGACCCACTAGGTCACTTGCACTTTTCTGTGCAACCATCTGTAGAGAACCTGCTTTAGCAAGGCCTTGGACTTGATGATCACCAGAGGTCTCTTCAAGCACAGTCTTTATGCTACAGCTAAGTTATCAGGATTAGTGAATGCCTGTGAGTGGTTCTTTCCATTTCTGCGTGTGTTGCTGAAGGCTGGTTTGGAACGAGTATAGGAAAGTTATGGTTCTATTAGGCTAAGTTTGTCTTAAGCAGAAAAAATTGTTCTGTCTTGTGATACCTGAGTGGAAAAGACAAGTATGGCAGTGATGCCTTATTTAGTCTTAAGATGATTAATTCATAGGCTACGTCTTTGGTGTTTCTCAAATTAGAAAATAGGTTTGTGTGACTTAAGTAGAAAGAAAAGATGAGCGTCTGTCTTCTTAGAAGCGCTGTAACTTCAAGGAATTGGAAAATGTCATCTTAAATTTTGAAGCTCTGCTTGACAAGATTGTGTTTAGAACTGTCTTGGAATCTGGTATATCATGAGTCCTGGAGGAGAAATGTTAAGGAAATGGAAGATTAAGTATAATCCAATTATCTCTAATCAATCAAGCAAAAATATTATCTATATATAACATAGAAGGAGCTGAGGGAGATTTATTAGTGAAATGAGAGTGTGCTCAGCAGCTCAGCGCTCTGTATGCCATTCATAGAATGAGACAGGGTTCCTTTTTTAGAGCATTTTTATTTATAGGATACTGTTGTAATGCATATATATACAAGGATTGAATTAAATTTTTTACATAATATGGCATCCCTAGATCCTTAGTGGCCAGATTGTCTGAACTGTAGCAATCAGATAATTTTAGGAACCCCAAAAACTTTTCTCATGAAACTACATTTGGAAAAATTGTCTTAAAAGCTGCCATTAGGTTAAGTTTTTGGATTATTTCCCTTCCCCCTCTGCCCAAAGCACTTGTATCTTAGTTTAGGAACAAAGGCATAACTTTATGTCTTGCCATACTGAGTCTGTGCTGACGACAGTCCAAAAACCAGACTGCTCATGTCACACAAATTGTTTTGTCACCTGAAAATCGTGTATTGTAGAGTTAGTAATTCTATCTACATAGCACAGTCACGTTATAGTCAAGCTTATTTAGTGTTTTCATTGAGGAAACTTGAATGCTGTTAGAGCTGCACGAAATGCATGTAGAGGAGATGTGTTAATCCTTCAGTTATTCTAAACCAGTACCTTACTTTCTGACCCTTATCAGTCTTCGCTGACATAATGATTTAACAGATGAGTTTTTCTAAGTACAGAGCAAAAAAGTAAGGGTAGAACTGCTTCCCCACAAGTCTACTTTGTTTATCATGTACCTCCCTAACAGATTCAGCTGCTGTTATCCCATATTCAGAACTAGGCTACCTTTCAGCTGTTCCCACTGTTGTTCTGCATGTGTGCACTGACAATAAGGAATCTGACAGTCTCAGAAGATGAAGAAATGAGGGATCAGCTGCATGCATTAGCAATGAAAAACAGGAGAAAATGCAACCCCCATCAGTGTTTTTTTGCAGCATGTGGAAATCGACTATAGACTTCCTCCTGCCCCATAGGTACTTATCAGGGAGTGCAGGCCTTCAATAGAACAGCAGTAAGAAGAGCAGCATTAAAATCAGATAGGTAGTTCTGGGTTCATTTGAATTATATATTCTGTACTGAAACAGAGCTGTAAGTGATTTTAGGATATTGCTTAGAGATATGTGGATATTGGGCAAAGCTAGCACAAAACAAAAGTGTGTCATTTTGGGACGTAACTTCCCATTATTAAACTCATGGCATCATAAAGGAAAGGATGATTCTTTTGTCCGTAATGGTTTCCTTTTTGAGAAATGAATATTTGCGATATTTGTATAGCGTAAACTAAAGGGTGCCATAAACTCAGACAATGGTGTAATGAACAAACTTTTATCTATACACAGTTTACTTCTTGAATACCTACAGCTTATTTTCTTACTACAAAACACTAAGTGTCAGACCTCCTGATCTAAAACCCATGGAAATTTGAAGTGATCAAGTGCAATAAGGCAATTTTGTTTTTGTTGACTGAAATTACAGACATCAGAAAATGGCACCACAGTTCTCTTAAATTAAACTAGCAGAAGTTTCACTTCAGTTTGCCTAGCAACTGTTTTGCAGCTATGATCACTCCAGAAACAGTTTGAATAATACTGAAAATCAGGTTTGTAATATACTGCCAAAGCTAGTAGACTGATTTTAATAGTTTCTCATAACCTGTGAAGAAGGTTGAACTCTGACAGATCATAGGATGGCTTAGGTTGGAGGGGACCTTTAAAGATCATCTGGTTCCAACCCGCCTGCCACAAGCAGAGTTGCCAACCACTAGATAGGGCTGCCAGGATCCCATCCGTCTGAGCCTTGAATGCCTCCAGAGATGAGCATCCACAGCCTCTTTGGGCAGCCTGTTTCAGTGCTTCACCACCCTCTGAATAAAAATGTCTTCCTAACATCTAATCTAAATCTACCCTCTTTACGTTTAAAGCCATTCCTCCTTGTTCTGTCACTATCAGACCATGTGAAAACTTGTTTTCCTTCCTGCTTGCAAGGCTCCCTTCAATCCTGGAAGACCGCAATGAGGTGTCCCTGAAGTCTTCTCCAGGCTGAACAAGCCCAGCTCCCTCAACCTTTTCTTCATAGCAGGAGTGCTCTAGCCCTTTGATCATCATCAGGCCCTCTCTGGACCTGCTCCAACAGCTCTGCATCCTTTCTGTACTGGGGGCTCCACTCTTGGACACGATACTTCAGATGGTGCCTCATATGGGAAGAGCAAAGGGGCACAATCACCTCACCCTCCCTGATGGCCACCCCTCTTCTGATGCAGCCGTTGGCCTTCTGGGCTGCAAGAGCACAATGCTGGCCCACGTCCAGCTTTTAAATTATCAGGAACCCCGAGTTCTTCTCCACAGTGCAGCTCTCAGTGAGTTCTTCTCCTAGTCTGTACTTCTATCTGGGACTGACCTGACCTAAGTGCAACATCTTGTACTTGATCTTGTTAAACCTCATTGGATTCTTGTTTGCCCACTTCTTGAGTGTGGATGGTGTCTCTTCCTTCTATTACGTCAACTTCACCCTCAGCTTAGTGTCATCAGCAAACTTGCTGAGGGGTACACTCAATCCCACTGTCTATGTCATTGAGGAAGATGTTGAAGAGCACCAATCCCAAGACAGATCTCTGGAGGACACTGCTAGCCATGATCCTCCATCTGGACATAGAACTAATGACAACAATCCTCTGGCTTTGATCATCTAAGCCAATTTTTTATCCACCTAATAGTCCAGCCTTAAAATCCATGTCCTCTCCAATTTAGAGGTGAGAGTGTTGTGCAGAATCATGTTAGTGGGCTTTCATAAGTCCAGATAGATGACATCAGTTGCCCTTCCTTTGTCTACTGATGCTGTCGCTTCTTCATAAAATGCCACCAGATTGGTCAGGCATGGTCTCCCTTGGTGAAGCCATGCTGTTCATCTCTGATGATTTCCACATGTGTGTTAACATCTCTTCCAGGAGGATCCACTCCATGACCTTCCCTGGCACTGATGTGAGGCTCACTGGCCTGTCATTTCCCAGGTCTGTCTTTCTCCCTTTGTTGAGTGTGGGAGTGATGTTTTCCTTATTCCAGACACTGGGAACTTTGCCTGACTGACAGTTTTTCAAGTATGGTGGAGAGCAGCTTGATGACCATGTCAGCCTGTTCATTCAGAACCCTGGGATGTATGCCATCTGGCCCCATAGACTTGTACACATTCAGTGTCATGAGGTGGTCACAGACTTGCTCTGCTCTTACACTGGGAGGGATTTTGCCCTGCTAAAGGAGAAGCGTGAGAAGCCTGACTGGGCATGAAGACCTAGGCAAAGAACTAAGTACCTCATCTTTCTCCATGTCTGATGAGACCAGTTATCCCTTTTCATTTATAAGAGTGACTGCACTCTTCTGCCTGTCTCATCTGCCTAATATATTTAAACAATCCCTTGCAAGTTCCGTTCCATCTGCACGTTGGCTTTCTTGACTCCATCCCTGCACATCCAGACAGCATCCCTATATTCTTCCTAGGCCACCCATCCCCACTTCTTGTGCTCTCAAAAAGGCATCCTTAAAGTGCTGCCAGCTCTGTTCTGTTCCTTTGTCGCCACAGGATCTTTTCCAGCAACTCCTTAAAACAACTTGAAGTTTTTTCTCCTGAAGTTCAAGGTCCTGACTCCACTCTTTGCCAGGCCCACGTTCGTCAAGATCACAAACTCGACCAGGGCATGATCGCTGCAACCCGGGCTGCTTCTGATCTTAACTTCTTTAATAATTTCTTTTGTGTTGGTGAGCATCAGGTCCAATAGTGCTTCACATTTGGTGTGTCTGTCTAATGCCTGAACTAGAAAATTGTTGTTTGTGGTCTCCAGAGGTCTCTTGGACTGCTTGCAGTTCGTGGTGTTGTTTTCCTGGCAGATATCCAAGTTGTTGAAATCCCCCACCAGTATGGAAGCCTGCCTCTTGCAGATAAAACAAGGTCTCATCAACAGGTTTCCCTTGAGGTGATCTGCAGTAGACCTTAACCACTAGATGCCCTTTATTGGGACAGTCCCTAATTTTAGCCCACAAGCTATCAGCCTGATCATGACTGTTTCTCAAGGTCAGCTCTTTGCAGTTCATCCTCTTCTTAACACAGAGGACAACTCCCTCATTTCTCCTACCTTGCCTATCCCTTCTAAAAAGCTTGTATCTCAGTAATGGTATTCCAGTCCAGAATCATCGCACCATGTTTCTGTGATAGCAGTAAAGTTGTAGCTTTCCAGTTCATCCTACTTTTTTCCCCATACTGCTGTATTGCTACAGAGGTACTTTAGCCAGGCTTTCAGCTGCATTATCTTCCTAGAGGATTCCTCCCAAAAGCCTCTGGAAAAAATCTGAGGTTTTCCCCTGCTGCTTCCTAAAGCAATAGCATTCTCTGACTCTTCTGTGTTTCTCAGCAGTACATTCCTTTGACCCATCAAATCTTGTTTAAAACCCTGGTGATGAGCTTCACCAGCTTGCTGCCTAGTATATTCCCCATAAGATGCAATAGGTTAGGGGCATCTTACTAGCACCTTGTCCCTTGAACTTAGTTATTCTATCCCACACCTTGCCATGGGTAGGCTTGCTATCACACCTTTCCCCCTTCAAACCAAGTTTAACAACCTTCAGTGTTCAGCCTAAATTCTTTCCCCAGTGACTTAGGTGGTTGACACCATCAGCAGCCATCAAGCTAGGTGCCAAGGAAACTGCCCCATGGTTAAAATAATCATAATGATAAATTCCTGCACCAGCCTCTTAGCCGTGTATTTTTTTTCAGATGGATTTTCCTGCTCCTCTCAGTATCCCTGCCATTGAAGGGATAGAGGAAAACACCACAATGTACTCCTGCTCCATCCACCAACTGTCACAGTCCACTGAAGTCCCTTTTGATGATAGCCCTCAGGCTTTTCCCAGTGACTTCACTTACTGTCAGTAAGGGATAATAATCAGAAGGGTGAACTGGACTAAGGTGCCTCCTAGTAATGTCTCTGACCTGGGCCTTAGGGAGGCAGCACACTGCAGGTAGGAATATAAATGGGGTACCCTACCATATGGTAGGCATATGGAATACAGTAAGTCAGGTCTGGTTGATGTATGTATGGAGACCTCAGAAGGAAATTGTACTTATTTCTTTTTTGGTAGAGGCAGTCTTGAGGCGTGGAGTTGACCTCCTTGCCCTAGGCAACCTCCTGGGTGAACTTTCCACCACATTCTCACTTACCTGTCCCTTGAGTTCCAGAACCTCAAACCTATTGCATAAGGGCATCTGAAAAGGTGAGGGAGAGTGTTTTCCTGTGATGCCAAGCAGGGACCTGCTTCCATTCCTCCCCATCTCATAGGTCCTTTGCCTTGATGGTGACAGGGCAGGGGTTCTGCCACTTTTTGGGGTGTATCACCACAGTGCCTTTCTTGTAGATATGGCAGGGAGTTGCTCTATCAGTCTTGTCTCCTGCGCACATTCCCTGATGCTCCTTAATCTCTCTACCTCGTCCTTGAGCTCTGCCACCAGGCTGAGCAGATCTTCCACCTTCTCACACCTCATGCAGGTGGTGTCTCTACCATCCTGCCGGGGTAGCAGCAGCCTCAGGCACTCGCTGCAGCCAGAGACCTGAACCTCGGCGTTTCTGAGCAGGCACTCGGTCTGGGTAGGCTGTTGGTATTCAGTTTTGTTGAGCTGACATCTTCTGAAGGAGACATGTAGATTATTCTGGCACTGCTGCATTAGTATCACATGTCAGCCAAGCAGAACTAACACCAGTTGCTAGCTGTCCAGTTTTTGAAGGCCAAGATTAGGAGCCTCTGTGCTTTGTTGTGTAGAACTGGTGAGCTGCACTGGTGAATGGTTTAGGTAGATACTAACTCAGCAGGCTTCTGTTGTTGTATGGCTCTCAATGCTTTTCTTTTCTTTGTTTTATTGAAGTGGTGGGACTGTGTTGCATCTGAGTGATTTATCTTCCGCTCCACCTCCTCTGTGCACCCAGATGGGTATTTTATGAATGGTATCTTTTTCCTCCATCCTACTGTCCATAGCAGGACAAGAAGAGATGGATTAAAAGCCATGAACCTCAGTCTCTTGGGCAGTGGCCCATAGTTTAGCTGCTTTTCACTGATCTTTGTCTCAAGTTTTGCACTTAATGTGTAATTTTTACCTGTTTGTTTAAATACTAAATACTAGACACAATTTAAACTTGATAGCACTTTTCCCTTTCATTTTCAGCCACTGTGCAAGAAAGCACATCAGTTTGCCAAAATCTGGCTGTGAATGTATATCTTAGCAAGCTGAATTCCCCTTGCTGCTACAGGACTTTAACTAGCTTCTGAATTGGAACTTCTCATTTGGAAGCTAGAACTGTAGTGAGTTCTTGTTGGGCAGAAGTTTCTTCCACTGTAAAGTGGTAGCTTTGAAATCTCTTGGGGAGATATTTGATAGTGGAAGATAGACAGATCCCACTAGCGTAGGTTCTGCATTGCACCCAGTGCTCTGCAGGATCTGCATTTTCTCTGCCCTAGAATTAAAAATAGGAAAAAATCAGTGCTAAACATAACATTGTGCTGGAGGTTGTCTGTTGCTGCATCACATGTATGTAACATTTCCTTTTTAGGAATACTTGTGTTTATCAAAGGCCTGTGGCTTTAATGGGTTTATGTGTGGAATAAGATGAGCTAAGGTGATGTATGGCCAGGTAATGAGAGAGTGGTGAGGTGCTGGAACAGGTCGCCCGGAGAGGATGCTCCATCCCTGAAGGTGTTTAAGGCCAGGTCGGATGGGGCCCTGGGCAGTCTGATCTGGCACTTGATTTAGTGGCTGGCATCTCTGCCTTGTGGCATGTTTTTGATGAGTAGCCATAGGAAGAACTTGTGTTTATGTAACATAAAGCACTGCACTGTAGAATTATTTGTTTTTGCAAGCGTTTAATGACTGGAATAATTATTTCTATGGAAAAGCAATATTATGAAAACACTTCATTACATTATTTTATTGCCGTTATAGGAAATGAGGTGCAACTATAAACGTTGCAAAAACACGTAAATAGTTGTGTGGAAAACAATTCCCACTTTCAAAAGTAGGGAGCAACGGTGTTTTTGGACTGCTGATAAATCAGTCTCTCTTCTGTTTCCTGTTTCTCCTTTCTAGGTGCATTCTATCTGGTATTTGAATATATGGACCATGATTTGATGGGACTGCTGGAATCTGGTTTGGTTCATTTTAATGAAAATCATATAAAATCATTTATGAGACAGCTGATGGAGGGTTTGGCCTACTGCCACAAGAAGAACTTTTTGCACAGAGATATAAAATGTTCAAATATTCTACTAAATAACAGGTATGAATAACACTTCTAGTATGTAAATGTTGTACGTTGGGATCATATTTAAATCTTTTTTATAATCTTTACAGTTCACCTGCTTTAATCCATGAGCCAAAGTTTTTTTTATAGATTGCCTAGCTGATTTAGAAACTAACTGTAAAATAATAATCTGGTAATATTTTTGCTTGATACTGGATCTGGCAGTTTTCTTTTAAACTTGCATGTTAAAATAGCAAGGTTGAAACTTGTGTCTATTAAGTGAGAGGATGGGGAAAAGTTACCTGAGTTGAATTAAAACAGAGATTTTAGGAAATCTGTTTGTGTATTCTTTTTATCATCATTTCAAAATGAAGTGTGCCAGAATTCAGAAGCCTTCACTCTTATTAATCAGGATAATGCTTTACAACAATATTTGATTAGGTATTTTCAATCGTGTTTTGGCTTGCAATTACAGCCACGATCAAAGGGAGAGAAGAATTTATAATCACAAGTGGTTTAAAAAAAAACATTTGTAAACATGCTGTTGTTGAATGTGCGGCAGCAAAAATTAAGGTCACAACTGCATTTCACTGTTAGGAAGGATACTGAGAGTGAGACAGTGCTTTCTTACTGTGCAGAACTTCTGTCTCTGTCTTGAATTCTTATACCTGTATCTCAAAGGAGACAAAACAGAATTGCAGTGTACACAGAGGACAGCTGAAGCTGTTTAAAGAGTAGGAGGAGGAATATTCAAAAAACTGTTTTGAAGCAGGTGTATGATTGTGGTGTGAAAAATGATGAAGCTAGCAGATAACTTTAGTACAGAACTCCAGTTCACTACATCCAATTGTACTGGAACTAGGGAGCAACAGTAAAAACTAGTAAGGTACAGATTTGACAGATATTCTTACCGGTACAGAGCAGGTTGTCAGCTTCTGGGATGTGCTGACTCAGGACGCTTTCAGGGTAGTATCATAAGATTCAGAAAAGGACAAGACAAGTTTATGGACGTCGTTAAAATCTGCTAAAAGCATTAGACAGGGATCCCTAATTCAGAGATCCTGGGTGCTGGTTGTGTAGAAGGAAGGTGAGCCTCAAAGCTGGGAAGTCTCACACATTCACCTTAAAAATCTGCTTATGCCATTGTTGGAGATAAAATACGGGGCAAAAAAGATCAAACATCTTATTTAGGAGGGCCCTGGTTTTGTCCCAGGTTTGCCCAAATTGAATTTCCCTTTTTTGTCCTTTTTTTTTTTTTTTAATTAATATTAGACTGTTTTCAGCTCTGGATGCCACCAACCTTGCAAGACTCTGATGCAGACTCTCAAACAGATGTGCACATGCCTCCACATAGCTCACCTTGCCCATACACCTCATGTTTCTTGTCTGTCCAGTGCTGATGCTGTCACTGTGCACGTCTGGGAGCTCAGAAGTTGAGATATGACTTGACACGTTACAGTAGAGGCAGTGCTTTCTGCTGTACCATGCTCCCTTGATTCTAGGATAAACAGTATTTTCCCCTAGGATGTTTTGTGAGTATCTTAGAGATTTCCACTTGAAGAAGAAATACGTAATTGATTCGAATAATTTTAAGCCAGTGCTTCTAAAGTCCTGTTATCATTACAGCCTGAAAGTGAAAGGCATGGATTTTATCTATTTTAGCTATCCAAGTTAAACATCTGTACTCAAAAATTGTTTGATATTCTACAAATACAGGATCTGAAGAATAAAAGTATATTTTATTTGCTTTTGGAGCATCACCACGAAGTGTTACACTAATTTCAGGCATATGGATGAGGGGAAAAAAGAAATAAAAACTGTAATCTGTATATTTTGTTATCACAAAACTGTCATTCTCTCACATATCTGCAAGTCTTGCTGTAATTTGAAATAGACAAAACTTTCATTTATTTGAAAGTCGCTCATAATTACAGGGAAACCAAATCAAAACAAAGAATCCATGTAACATTGCCAAGTGTTTTCCATGTATGCACATTGCTTTATGTTTAAATCATCCCAGCTTTGTGGATGTAGGAGTTTCTCATTGAGTAGTGAAAGTGTTTGTGGTAAAAGCAAATGAAGAAAGCCAGGCAAAGCTCTGTATCATCCACATTTCTTTTCGTATATGGGAAAACTCAAGGGCTTAGGGCTTGTATCATTCAGCAAATTGGCTGCTGGCAAAAATAGAAGCCCTTATCTGGTTGGTTATCCTGTTTTGAAGGCCATGTTTAAGCTTCCGAAGAACAAAAGAGTGCTTAGACTTGCTAGAAGGAAGTAGGGTTGCTGCTAGGTTTTTGTTGTTGTTGTTTTAGCTGTACAAATCCTTATGCTAGCAGTACTTCAACTATCAAAGCATCAAAAAATAAAGAAGTTTCCTCCATCAGTTTTTTTTCCTGCAGAGTTGTTGGTTTGAATGTTTTAACATTATACACCCTAAATCTTGAGTGGCATACACTGGTGTAAATTCTGCTTCGTCACTGTATGTAATTTTGCTTGCTTTTCTTTGGCAGTGAGTAGGTTAGTGTATTTATTAATTGAAGAGAGACGTGATTTGTAAGGCGTTTCCTGAAGCTCAGTTGCAGCTGTCTGAAAACCTGAAACTTGAGCTAGTTTTAGCAGGGTTAACTCCTAAATAATTCTTTCCTTTTCCCACCAGAGGGCAGATAAAGCTTGCAGATTTTGGGCTTGCTCGGCTGTACAACTCAGAAGAAAGGTAAGATATGATTGTACTGTGAAAAAGCATTGACAGGTATGTCTTCTTTCATAACTCTTGAGTATTGTGAGGGCTGGAAAAAAACCTATTTATTTGTCTGGAGATGTTATTGTACTGTAACATAAGTAGCGTTGCTTAGGAAATTGCAAGAAGTGCGTGTTATCTCACACAGCATACAAACACAAAGCTCCCTTTGTACAAGTGATTGCCCTTATGACTATTGAGGGTAAATAACTGTAGAGAGGAGCTGTATATTGTTTGGAAATGAAGAGTTGCAGTTTTAAATAGGTTACATCCTGCAGACATTTACTAAATGTTAGTTTATGGTCTTGTAAACTTACGTTCTTTCTGTTGATGTACCTAGGAGAGGTTTATTTAGGAACAGTGACATTTATTCTGACATAAATCCAATCCATTTACTGTCTTTTTTTTTTTTTTTTTTTTAAGCATTACTTTTGTGTAAGATTTAATCTTAAATTTGAAGAGGTTTATTGTATTCTTTAGGCAGTCAGTGCTGTTACATCTGTTGGAAACAGAGATACAAGTTTAAATAAAAGCTCTTCTGAAACCTCTTGTGACTTGTGCTTCTGTTGTTGATGGCTCTGTTACAATTGTACTCCAGGAAACAGGTGCACAGCATTTATGATTAAGAATTTTAATATATATATTGTGGTGTTATGTATTTGTTACTTGGACTGAGATTTTCAAAGTCAAGGTTGAATGTTAATTACATCGATATGTACGACGGATGGCTGGATATTGAGAATGTTAGGTACTTAAGCTTACTGTGAGTTCTGCGTGCCCAACTTGGGAAACTGTGTCTGCATGTTCAGTTTTATGAGTTTATTTTCTCACAGACCTCTGACGTTCTTCAGTGCAACAGTGTTATTTTCACTGTCTCCTGAGCTGTTATTTCAGGAAGGTATGCTCAAGTAACAATTAGGGAAACTGTTTGGAGTACAGTATTGGGGTAAGATCATTTGTAGCAGCTGGTAGGCAGTTAGCAGTAGAACTGGAGGGAATGGTCTCAAGTTATGCCAAGGGAAGTTCAGGTTGGATGTTAGGAGATTTTTTTTCTCTGGAAGAGTGATCAGAAGCTGGCATGGACTGCCAAGGGAGGTGGTTGACTTTCCATTCCTAGAGGTGTTCAAGAAGCGTTTAGATGTTGTCCCAAGGACACGGTGTAGTGGGAAATATTGGTGGTTGGTGGACAGCTGGACTGGATGATCTCGGAGGTCTTTTCCAATCTTGTTGATTCTGTGGTTCTAATTCACTTTCATTTTGGATGTACTTATAACTAAAGATATTATGCCATCCTACCTAGCTACTTTAATCTTCCCCAGGCTGACTTCTTGTTGGTTTACAGTCATTATCTGTAATATCTTTTTAAATTTAGATGTCGGTTATAGAACTAAATGTTAAGAATTGAAAGAGTGGAAGTTCAACATCCTTATAATGCAAATAAGATTTTACTGAATGTGAAAACAACATTACCTCATTATAGATAAATTAAACAAGACTAAAATGTACTTACTGTCGCTAATAAAATTGCTAATTGATCTTGGGAAGATTATTAGAATCTCATGAGTATATTTTTTGCAATTCTTTTGGCATTCATTTTCCTTCTGAATAGCTTCTGACCTGCAGTAACGTCAGTACTTGATGTACACCAACAAACATATAAGTGATGATTAGGTTTGTGTATTTTACTCTTGTTTTACTGTTGTTGGAATGACACGCTTTCCAAAAGGTTACAGAGTTTAGTAGGAGCATGATGGAGAGGAAATAAAATTGTAACGGAATTCCTATCAGTTATTCTAGTTTCTTCTTTAAGTGTTATTTTGGAGGCTTTAATATGTTTAGAGTAGAGCTATGACAGATTGTGTGAGAAAACAGCTGTTCAAACAAGAATGACAGTATACCAATATATATATATATGTGAGTGGCTTATCTGTAGAGGAAGTCCATACCATGTAAACATTTTGAACATGGATGTTTGCTTCAGAGATAAATATATGGTAGAGCTACTTCCAAAAAAAAACCCATGCTGTGTTAATTTTAATAAACCAAAAATAGGGGGCTTTATGAAAAAAGCTGGGACAATTTTGCAGAAATGATACCTGTAGTGCTAAGCACGTTGTAAGAGCTTGTAAAAACACTGCGCGTAATGCTGCTCTGCTTTTTCTTTGGAGTTACTTAGTATTGGTAAACTCGTGATCTTAAAACTAGATGGATGTTTTTTATCACTTTTAAGAACCATCCTACTGTTGTCCCGGCCCATCCCCCCTCTTTAAACACAAAGCAAAAACTAAGTGGAAAACAGCCCATCCCTACCATCTGCTATGACTCCTGTTCTGAACTGTTGATGCTCTGTGTTGGCCAGTGCACAGAAAATGCATGTCTGAGGTAGTGGAATCCTTATGTTAGTGTGAGGATGGAAAGGATTATTCACTATGACCAGAACTTCTGGTTAGAACTGTAAAGAATTAAAAATGTTGAAATAAAGGAATATGTTAGAAATGGTCCAGACTTAGAATGCAAAGTTGTTGAAGGACATAGTTTGAGAGAAAGGCTTTGTTTCTTTCTTTCCAGAGAGTGACTGTTTTTCCCCTTTTAAAAATGTTTGTAGAAATCCTGTCTTCAGTATTCTACTAATTAACAGTTATCGAGAAATCACTTTTTTATCAAAGCAGATCTTTTTCCTGAAATGGCTAGCAGTGTGATAAGTGAACTGTTTAATTATTTGAAATACAGGATGCACATAGCATCAAGATGGCTTGCTGATTACTTGTGTATCTCTGAGGTCTCGTTTCAGGCTGTTCTTTGATAGCCTTGGTCAGATGGATGTGTTGCTTTTTTGCAGTTGTAACTTTGTAGAACTGAAAAGAAGGAAGGCAACGCTGTCCTTAAATAACACCATAGAATTATACCCCTCAAAATATCACTTTTTTCAGAAATGAGATTGTAGCAAAATGATAGTCCTCTTTTTTTTTGCTCCCTCCAACAGCCGACCATATACCAACAAAGTTATTACATTATGGTATCGGCCTCCTGAACTTCTGCTTGGAGAAGAAAGATACACGCCAGCTATCGATGTCTGGAGCTGTGGGTAAGAGTTTGGTACAGAAGTGTAGCAAGCACAACAACAAGCCAGCAGTGCATATTTCTGTCAGTCTGTACTGGAAGCCATAATGATGAAATTGTATGAAACTGTTTTACAGCTGCATCCTGGGTGAACTTTTTACAAAAAAGCCAATATTTCAAGCAAATCAAGAACTTGCTCAGCTGGAACTTATAAGGTAACTAGCAGGCACTACAGTGTGGTAGGTACCTGGTAAACTGCCAATCTTTTTCACATTAAAAACAAAGGTAACACACTGCTGACATTTACAAGTACTTCATTATCATCCTGAGTGAGATATTAGTGGTCTTCAGGGGCATGTAGAAGAAGTGTCTTATGTGTGAATGTGGGGAAGTGTTTCAAAATGCAGCTGGAGCTTTTCCTATTACTGAAGTTGTAAAAGAATGTAATTCCTTTTCAAGATGGCATCACAAATTCTTTACAGCAAATCAAAGGAAACATGGTCAGTAAGGACAGCAGGTTTAGGAGCAGTAGGTGCTTTGTATGCTGCTTGCCTTAAGATCTTGCATTGAGTTTTCCCACGTGTGCACCTGGGCTTTCATTTTTTCATATATTTCTCTTCCCTTACAAACTGCCAGATACTTTATGGAGGTGAATATTTTGTTTACTACATTATCTCAGTAAATTTTAGGATGGCATGTATATAACTCCATGGAACCAGTGCATCTTGTTTTCCTCTTTATTTTGCAAGCAGAAGTTGCTCTTGATTCTGATATCATAGGTGACCTCGTAAGTGAGCAGACATCCTCTTCCTAAAAACAAGGGGGAAGGAGGGTGAGTCCTGTAGAACGTACAGCACCAGAAGAGTAAATAGTAAAATTATTTTTAAAATCAAAGTATTTTAAAATGAAAGTTTTATATATTGAAATGTTTTTCAAGATAGATTAAATGACAGTATGCTTCTGTGTAATATTTTACTAGCTGATGAGGAGAAATAAAGTTTTTAGGAGGTGCAGTACTACCAGTGATCATTCTTGGTAGAACAAAGTTCTAGATTTTGGAAGTCTTTGCTTTTGTCCACTAGATGGCAGTGAGAGTGCAGGCATGAGAGATTTTACCTCCTGGTACAGCAAATCCACATTTTGAGATTTCTTTCTGCTGGAAGAATGCTGGCAGCTAGCTGCTTGTAGCTATTTTTCCTCTCCATTTTATTCAGTACTATGCATTTGGAGACTGTTTAGGTGTAATATATCAGTTTTAGTTTATAATTTTATACACAATCTCTGTAACCGTCACGTTACAGTCAACAGTTCTACATTTTATTCTTTCTAGCTTTAATGCTCAAATATAGAACTGAAGTAAATTCTGTTAGAAAAAAACAGAATTTATTTTCTTCCTGAAAGTAATGTACTCCAAACATAGGGACGTAATTAACTCATACTTAGGTCTCTTGCACAAGCAATTTAAATCAAATAAATGGAGAGGGGTGAAGTAGGGAAATATATTTCCTCAGCAAGTTCTTTTATTGACTGCCTTCATCAGAGGTCTTAAACATTGCAGGGTAAACTACCACTCCCATTCTCCTGCTGAGAAGCGTGGTGTTAGGCTGTGCTGCCATCCTTGATGGGAAAAAACAGGCATGGACAGAGTGGGAGGACCGAGGCTAAGGACAATTCCATATATGGAAATAGATTAGGCCCAACACAGAAGACTAATAACTGTAATGAAAAAGTAAAGATAAAAATAAACAAGATTGAGCTGCTAAAAGCTTGTATTTACCCTTAGGACTTAAGCGGTCGGTTGTTTTGTGTTCTTTTTTTTCCTCCAAGAGCATCTTCTGTGTCAACTAAATTCTTAGTTAGTTAGTCTTAAAGTTAATACTTCTTCAGGCCTTTGGTATTTCTTTCTTCACTGCAATTAGGAGCTAACAGCCCAGCATCCTAGATCTGGGTTATCCACTTCTCCAGATCAAATACGTGAGTGGTGTCCAGACATGGTTAGTTGACTTTCAGAATGTAACCTTTTGTGCAGAAGATGCTTTAGAGTGGTTGGGGCACAGACATAGTGGATTTTATGAAGTTTAGTCTGTGAAGGGTGGTTACCTTTCCTGGATAATTAACCATTCCTTAATGGTGTTGGGTCTTTCTGTAGAGAAATTTTAGCTAAATGAAACTGAATGTTAACATTAGATAATGAGTTTTGTATTTACTGTACTTCTAAGAATAAAATGACAGCTGTGCACACTTGTGCTTTTGGATCTCATGCCTTTCTTTCCTCCTCTTTTTGTACAGCCGAATCTGTGGAAGCCCTTGTCCAGCAGTGTGGCCTGATGTTATAAAGTTAGCTTATTTCAACACAATGAAACCAAAGAAGCAGTATCGTCGAAAACTGAGAGAAGAGTTTGCATTGTAAGGACAAAGGATTAGTTTACTCAACTGTAACAGCATTACGTGTTGCTGGCATCTTTGTGAACTTAATGGATGTTCAGCCAGTTTCTAGAAAACACTCATGTGTAAAGAAAAATGGCTTTCGAATCCTAGAAGATTCCTGCAGAGCTTGTATTTATATTATTTAAGTATTTAATAAAGTTTTAAGAAGGGAGAAAGAAGGCCCTAAAATTTCAGCCACCTGTCAGCTTTCACCTAAGGACACATTTGTTTTCTGTGATTGGTACACCTGCTTGCTTTCCCTGTCCAAAAAACAGCTTGCAGTACTTAATTGTTTTTTATTAGGACAACTGGTTACAGCTAAATATGAAGTCTGGTTAACATTACAGTCTTTTGGGTCATAAATTCATTCAACACAAGAGTTACCTGAACCGTCTATTCTAAAATACTGTGTACCATTGGATCTTTTTTTTTTTTTTTTTCCTCCAAATTTCACACATGAAAGCTATGGAAAGCAGCTGTAGATTCAATTTAAAGGGATTGTTCCCTTCCTTCATCTGCTTCAGGGTTTAGGATCAGTATATCATCCTGCTTCAACTAACAAGGCTTTCCTAAAGCAGTAGAGTTGTTTTGCTTGGTCCATACAAAATTGCACCTCTCTGTGCACCAAATTCCAAAGTGTCAAGTAACACTATAGTCTTGGCTTCAATTGTGTTGGGTTTTTGCTTTGTTTTTTGTTTTTTTAAGAACAGTATTTCAAGCAAGTCAGCCACATGCAGAAACACAACTGCCCACAGTCATCCCCACCTCTGCAAAAGCAAACAAACAGAAAAACCAAACCCATAAGACACTTAGGTTTCTATGCTTACAGAGATTGATAAAGATGAACTTTGTTATCTGCTTCTTAAAAGTAAATTCTTCATTTTAGATGTTCAGTTATTCTGGAGAGTTGTTCTTATGAAAACTTTGCACTGAAGTATGTGATTCAGAAAACAGGTGATGCTTTTTTCCACTGTGTTCTTTTGCAGCATCCCACCAGCTGCATTAGATTTGTTTGATTACATGCTTGCTCTGGATCCCAGCAAGCGCTGTACAGCTGAACAAGCTCTTCAGTGCGAGTTTCTGCGAGATGTGGAACCATCTAAAATGCCTCCCCCAGAGTAAGTCATTTCCATTAGTAATATTCTTTAACCTACAAAACAGCAGCAAACATGTACTGAGATCATTAAGCTCGTTGTGTTTCAGTTGAAGAAGCTTGTTGTAGAAGAAAATTGTCAATATGTACAGTTGGTGATTCTGCACTGAAGTGCAGTTTAGTGGCTCTTACGTCATGATATCAGTGGCTGTGAGGATCTGAGATGAGTTTGAACTGATGCTCCTGGAATTAGTGACTGTCATTTTTCAAAAAGGAATGTATCTGTTTATCAGTGTCCATGTTTTCCAAGGGTTTTGGGGCCCCTCATGAACCTGAATTACCTTCTTTGGTGGCTTTTTCAGGCAAAGAGGTATGAAATTGCTTCTGACAAGTCTTACAACGACCCATGAAATGTATCAGTCAAATGCCAGAAATAGGAAAAGAATAGTTTACCCCATTCTGAAGGCCAGAGCTTGCTGCAAACTCCCAGAAGGAAGTAATATCTGAACAGAGGTGTTTCTTTCTCAGCTGCCAGCCCTTAAATGAGGTTAGGGAGGGGTGGACCCAGGATTTTGCTTCCACCTGTGCTCCCAGGGCTGGCCGTGCTTCTTCAACAGGTGCTCAATCGCTGGTTCAGGCTGTGATCTTACAGTTCCCATACAATGACAGAATGACATTAGGCACAGAATTCTTTAAAGGTATCTGAGAGTTAAAGTAAAATACCATACGTGATTTACTGTGCCAAATGAGATGCCTGGTTCTCCAGAAGTGAAATATTTTGTGTGGCTTTTTATTTGTTCTTTTCTCTCCTCTGAACGGAGATATATTGCAGTGTTCAGTAGTTCTTTTTTTTTTTCACAGTGACTTGATTGTCACTTTAGGCATTACAAACTTTTACTCAGGGCTCATTCCAATACAATGGAAAACATTTAAAGAGTCTGCAAGTTTAACTTTTCCCTTGAGATAGCTGCCTAATGACAGAACATTTAATAGTTTGACTAAATTGTACCTTCAAGGCAGCCTTGCTGACTTCTTAATAATTAGTTACAAACTGGAAAAAATAGTTCAGCTTTATCTAAGAATTTCATTAAAAATCTTTCAAGACTTACCTGTAACATATAGAAGGTAGTAAAGGATGCATAAGACTGAGTCTCTTTCCATCATCTGAACTTTACTAAACAGCAGTATTAAATATTAAGTTGTTCATTAAAATCTCAGAACCTTGTTGCTAATGCATTTTGAAGTTAGGGAATGAGAAGAAAATGTTCTCTTCAGGGCCTTGGTAGTGCATCTATTCTAGAAACTGATGTAAGAAAATTAAAAGCAAACAAATTGTCCTTTGGTATCCTTTTAAAAATGGACACCAACATTTGTTGCAGTGAAATGAAAATGATGACTCTTCTCAAGAAAGAATAAGGCTCCTCTCTTGGAAGAAACAGCTGCTCATTGCTGATTGCAAGTACTGTAGGATAGTTCTTATAGTTTCTTGATTGATCCAAGCTGTTGTTGACTAAATAGCCGACAGGTCTTTTGACCTGCTGTTCTGTGGAGAAAGAGAATAGAAAGCAACTGTCAAAACTTCCTTTCCAGTGATTCTTATCATCTGTCACCTCATTTTTTTTCATGTTCCTGGGTGAGAGAACTGCTCAGACAGTTACTACTGATATGTAAAGGGAAAACAGAAGGAGCTGTTTTAATGCCATATCTCAGTATTTCCATAAGCTATGGGGTGGGATTCTGTGTTCCTCAAGACATCTGAATTGGGATACCTGTAGGGAGGAATAGTAATGGGAAGATTGAACTGATTTCCGATGAGTGCTGTAGAAGATATTTTTCCTCTGCTTTTGTCTGTCTTAAAGGGCTGGAGTATCCCTTGTTCTTCCTATCAACCTAAATTTGTTAGTGTTGAGTACTGTTTATTCCTGCAACATTTTTTTTCCCCTTTTTTGGTTGCCTGTACTGTATGGCTGCTCATACTGGATAGCCATGTCTGCTACTGTGAACAAATGTAACTGCACAGATGTGGTACTTCTACAAGCAAGAAAGTGACATTGATTCTCATAGTAAGATGCACGTTCCTGTTCTCTGCCAGAGAGACCTGCACTTGTGAAGTAGGCAATTGAAAAAGAGACTTGATGCAGGAAAGCCTATCTGACTTTGGATGTTTCCTGATGCATTTCTAAATTCCAGCAGGCTCATCTTTACAAATGCTGTGTTATGCGTAATTTGAATGTTTATTTTACCACTGTAGTTAAAGAAACATTTTTTAAAAATCTGGGATAAAACTGATATCTCTAATCATTCTTTGCAGCCTTCCTTTGTGGCAGGATTGCCATGAGCTGTGGAGTAAAAAACGCAGAAGACAGAAGCAGATGGGCATGACTGATGATGCAACAGCAGCTAAAGTCCCTAGGAAGGATCTGTCTCTAGGCATGGATGAGAGCAGAACCAACACCCCACAAGGCATGCAAACTTCTTCCCAACTCAAAACTCAGGGCAACTCTAGTGTAGCACTTGGTCAGTAATATTTTCGGTTCTTAAATTTACTTTCTACTTGGATTGCACCTCTAGAAATTTTAGGTGTTGTTTTCAGAGTACTGACTGGATTCTTGAGTCTCCTGGATTCTTGAAGGAGGGAACGGTATTGTAAGTTAAATCTTTGTTACAAAAGATTTGCCTTTATTTTTGGGAATTCCTTTTTATTCTTTCTTTTTTTTTAATCTAGCCAGAGCAACTATCTTGCTCTGTATTTTTGAGGAGGTTTTATCCCTTGTAAGAGATAAAAATCTTCTGTAATCCCACTAGTCAGTTCATCATCAAGTTCATCACAGACTTCACAGGTTAAAGATACTGATGAACTGACAAAAGGCAGACTTTAAAACAGCCATCACTTCAAATAGAAGAGATTACCTCAGCGTGTCACTTTGGCCTTCATGTTTCCAAGCTGTTTGGGCTAACCCAACTTTAAAAAAGAAACTAAACAAACAAACAAAAAAACCAACCACCCAAATAACTTATTAAAAAGTAGTAACTACCTCTGCAGCTTGCACAACCATTAATTCAGAAACTTAACTGAAATGTCTTGCTTGTATGCTTACGTAGTGAAGAATGATGTGAGTAGTAAAGTAATGGTCTCCTTATGTGGAAACCAGCTGAGATGATCAGCACTGAGTAGATACCTGGTAAGTTTAATTTAGGCCATTTTTAATTGTGCCAAGTGACCTTAAATCCTATGACACTTACACAGGTGTTGATCTGAAGAAAAACAATGAATGGATTCACTGAGCATGGTAGTTCTTGAATATTAGCCATCTTGAATCAACTCTTCATTTAACAGTGGAGCAGAGCTCCAAATGTAGTACACAAAGATAAACATTAAACATGTACACTGTTATTTTCATCATGTTTTTACTGCAATTTATTGCTTCTTGTTCATCCTATTTCTTACTAAGAGCTGATAAGCTGGCTGTGAGCTTCTGCCACTCTACCACTCACTCTGAGCAGTGTTGGCAGTATTTCCAAAGATGCCTTTCTGCAGCCCTCGCAGTGTTTTCCCCACAAATGCAAACTGAGGCTTAAAGCCCAGAGGACAGTAGCAGTTTTCCTTGTGCTTCTGTAGCAGTTAGCATGTTGGCGACCTGCTGTAATCAGTCATTAAAACGAAACATTAAAAAAAGAAAAGGAAAGAAAAACTATTAAAAAAAAAAAGAGAGAGAAGGAAATCTTTCAGAGCTGACATACTGCTTACACATAATGAGGTAGAAAAATACATGTAGGTGTAAAAGAAGAAGACAAAAAGAGCTTAGACAGTTCAGCATGTAGGTGTTTTCTGTATTAAGTGAAGTTCTTCTTGAAATCCTAATAAACCTTAGTTAAAATCACCCGTAAGGCATGCTAAAGGATCAGGTGTATAAATGGAAAATGCATGCTTTAAGCAAGACTGTTGCTTTTTTTTGTGTCTGTGTGTGTGTGCCAAAAAGTGGTTAAAAATAGATAAATTGCTGATGTTCTGCTTCATGAATGAGAACGCTGGTTATTACATCTTATAATTTAACAGGAGCTGTGTACAGCTCATTCATTTTGTTCTGGTGGAAACTGATAGGTTTCCCAGAGTGTTGTCTGTGCTTGGAATAGACTTGAAACTAGTCACAGAGTTGTGTAACAGGTAGGTTAGTTACCCTTGGGGGCACTTTCTGCTGAATTTGCACCTTGACAAGCTGAGAGAAGCTTGAATGTAATTTGTTATCTTCCTGAGCATACCATCCTCAGATGTCACAAAATACTGCGTGACAGCTGGCTGAGATCCAGCAGTGCAAGGCATTAAACGTTAATGGTTTTTATCTATTGCTAAATAGAAGATGGTTTTATTTTTGTATTTGGACATATAAAATCTTTAAAGTCCTTAGAACCTGGCAGAGTAGAATCCAGGTGCTTGCATCCTGGTGTACATCCACAAGTAGGTTGTGACTTTTGCAGCACTTTCCAGCTGCGCTCTTGGTAGTCTTGCAAGGCAACTACTTAATTTTTGTGTGACTGTTTTTCTCAGGTGTGGCCTTGAATGTGCCAGGAATGAGTATCTTAGTGTATTAGCAGGAAGGCACAATGTGTGCACGTTGAGCTGGGTTACAGAAATTCAGAGAAAAACACATCCATTTTAATTTTCACCTTTCTTTTCTAAATCATCTAGTTATGGGGCATGCTGCTTCACTTCCCTTTCAGAATAACTGACACAGTGACTGCTTGAAATTTAGAAAATAGTTCTGTATTCTGACTTCCTTACTCACCTTCCCCTTCATCAGCACCCTCTTACTTATGTCAAATAAACACCATTTTGTTTTTGTTTTTTAAAAAAAGGGGGTACCTTACAAACCTGAATCTTCCTGCTACTCAGTGATTGACTTGTCCTTCAAGCTCAGCATTTGCTTCCTTGTGCTGATACTGCTAGCTTCTGGGTCATCTACAGCCTGGTCAATTGAGCAGGTGTTAGAATCCAGATGCTGAATTAGAACAGGCCAGAATGTGACTGCAAATGCGTTTTGCAGATGTCCACTTTTTAACAGAGGGATGTGATATGTCAAAGATAGGAAATTTTGTGGGGATTGGAAATCTTACAGCTGCCTAAAGCAGGTGGCCTTAAGCCCCAGCTTAGTTGTATTGTGGAAAATTGAGCTCCAGCTTGATGTATCTCATCTGTCCAAGTGCATGTGCGTGCCCCTTGGAAGTCACTTTCTTTATATTGGATCTTATATTCCATTTCCTATAGATACTCCCCCAAAGGCAGTTTCTCTGTAAAAGCATTCCGTTTCTGTGTTGTCCAAAACCACGCTTTGCCAGTTGTGACAGCCTTGTTAGATTAGTCTTAATTTTGAGTTTCTGAAATATGAAAATTCTGTATAATTCTTAAAAACACCTTTTTTGTCTTTAGCAAAAACAAGCACTGGACAGCAGTTAAACCAGAATGAAGTGGCAATCCTGCTAAACCTCCTACAGTCTAAAACAAGTGTTAGTTTGGCACAGTTTGCCCAAGTGTTGAATATTAAGGTAAACCCAGAGACTCAGCAGCAACTAAATAAAATAAATCTTCCTGCTGGAATTTTGTCAGCAGGTGAAAAACAGTCAGAACAGCAGCCGCCGCCGCCTCCACCGCCACCGCCGGAACAGGAGTCCCTAAAACAGCCGACCGTCACGCAGCCTCCTGTGCCACCTGCTCAGCTGAGTCAGCCCAAAGTGGAAACTGACGCTGCCCAGGCAGCTGTACAGAGTGCATTTGCTGTTCTGCTGTCTCAGTTAATAAAGGCTCAGCAAACCAAACAAAAAGATTTGGTGTTGGAGGAGAAGGAAAACGGATCAGGAAATGAAATGTCGTTACAACTCAGGCAGCCTCCAGAGCCCACCACGCCTGCATCTCTCAGCCGGGACGACATGGAATCTCCAGCGCCCGGTTACCCACATCTGATCAAGTCATTATATACTCCTGCAGGTACTGAAGGCTTTCATTGCTAAGCAACAGGTATCTTGAGCTGTGAAGGCAGCTAGTTTGGGGGTAAAGGGTTAACCTCTTAACATTACCAGTCTGTGTGAGTACAGGAGAGATTATTACGTCGATTTGGTTGCTTCCTTTGTTTGCATTGTGACTGTTCAAGTACTAGCTGCTGGGTTTGTGGCTTTTTTGTTGTAGGTTGGTTGGTTGGGGGATTTTTGGTGAGAATGTAAATGCGTGGCTGGACTTTGTGTCTTACTGTAGTAGGTGCCATACCGACAGATTTAAAAAATGCTCCTTCTGACAGGTGTGCAGCACCTGCATTTATTCTGATGAAACAGTTGCACTGATTGTTTTTTATGGCAGTTTGAGTTTTTCTTAGCAGTGCTGGTGTTGGAGAGAACTGGCTCATCTATTGAATTCATAGCTCAAATTTACCACTTTTGACTGTGTGTTTAGTTAGAGCCTATTTTGAGGTGAAGGTTGCAGTTTTTGTTCATTTGCTTGCTTTTTTATTTTTTTTTTAATGCTGAGTAGAGCACTATTATCAATTTCTTAGTGCAGTTTCTGTAGCTGGCTGCCCATAACTTGTCAGTAACACACATGGCTGGATGTTTCCATTGGCTTATAGTGGCTACTTTCTTAGTTGTCTTAATGTTTAGAGCTCTGTTTTTGGTCATCTTGAACTGCTATTTCAGCTATAGTGGTTTATTGAGGTGTGCAGTGTGCAACTATTGAAAGAAACGTTCTGAAGTGGCTTAGGAGTGGGTTTTGTGCAGCGGGGTGTTAAGGTTGTTTTTATTTTGCTTTTAACCTTTGCAGTTCTCTGAATCTTCTTTCCATGAAGACCTTTTCTGATATGTGCCATTTGCAGATGTTTCTGGTCACTCTTTGAACTTTCAGGTGTTTATCTGTTCCTTCAGGATTTTTTTGTTAAAGGAATGTGCACCACTTTTCTTAAACTTTGCTTGCTTGGTAATCTTACTATGAGGAGAACCTGGTATCACTTTCTTAAAGCAACCATGCTGTTGCCTACTCCAAAATGACCAGGAGTAAAACTTAACTGAGAAGTTAAAGAGAACTGAGGCAATGAACCTCTCTGATGTTCTAGGAAAGAGCCCTTTCTGTTCCGGTATTGTTATTGCATATTTTCACTCCAAAGCTTTTATTTCTCATCTCATAGGTCAAGAGGACCTGGCTAGGCAGGCCGAGATGAGGCTCCTGAACCGAACGCCGGAACAGGAACGCCCTCGGATCCTGCCTCCAGACCAGCGTCCCCCGGAGCCCCCAGAGCCCCCTCCTCTCACTGACGAAGACCTTGATTATCGGACAGAGAACCAGCATTTGCCTATAACTAACTCTTCAGGAACAGATCCTCACGCAGGAGTGAAAGCGGCGCTTCTGCAGCTGCTCGCTCAGCATCAAGCTCAGGCAACGACAGAGGAGCCCGTACAGACGAGCGTGGATTACCAGGCTAGAGACTCCTATGTAGCAGGCCCAGACTACAAGGACAACTTTGCATCGTCTGCCTTCTCCTCTGCTCACTATGGCGGCAGCGATGGCATAGGAAGCGGGTCATCGGGAGCGCTGGAGCGAAGGAGCTTCCTCGGGAACGCAGATATTCAGCCTTTGGATAACTACAGTACTGCTTCATCTCACTCACAGGGAGGTGCCCCTGCCCCGTCTGCCTTTTCAGAGTCCTTTCCCAGCTCAGTAACTGGCTATGGAGACATTTACCTCAACGCCGGCCCCATGCTCTTCAGCGGAGATAAAGACCATAGGTTTGAATACAGCCACGGCCCAATCTCAGTCCTGGGGAACAGCAGGGACGCTTCTGTGGGGCCGGAGAGTACTCATTCCTTGCCTGCTAAGATGCACAACTATAGCTATGGAAGTAACTTACAGGAGAACCCCGGTGGCATGAGCCACGTGCATGGACAGACCTGGACATCCCCTGCACAAGGACCTGGCTACTCCCAAGGCTACAGGGGGCACATTAGCACGTCTGCAGTGAGAGGGCGAGGCAGAGGATTACCATTTTGAGTATCTGTTTTTCCTCAGGCACATCGTTTTTATCTGGAAAAACTTTGGGTTTTTTTGTTTTCTAGCTGCAGTTTAAAGCAGCAATTCAACAGACTTGAATAATATTAATTCAACAGCTTTATTTTTATGTGGAAAAGGGTCTTGCATACAGTAGGAAAAATTAAAAATGCTTAAAACTCATGCTGTCTGAAAAAGAGATGAATTGATTGTACATGTTCACAAACTAGTTCTGAATTTTTTTTTTTTTTTTGTATTTTGGCAGTTTTAAGTGGATGCTAAATTTAGGGACATCAGCTTTTTATGGCACTCTTTCAGATCTTCTGAACTATGCACATTTGTGCTTTTTTTGTAAGTTTGGACCAACTTTTATGTAAAAAAAAAAAAAAGAATTTTACAACAATCAAAGCAGGGCACTGATTTATTTGGTATTTTTCTTTTTACAGAACTACCTTTAGTCAAAGGTCACTGTCAGTCATTGCACTGCTTTCAGTGTTATTGTGGAAGGCGTACTTTGTGCTCATTTCAGATAATAAAACACAACCTTTCTCTTGATGCAAAATTTTATAAATATTTGGTCGATGTTAATTTTTTCTTTCCAAAAAAAAAGAAAAGAAAAGAAAAAAAAGAATGGATGTTCTGGTAAAATGTTCTCTCCATCTCCCGGGCTCGTTTATATATAAACTGTTTTACTTGAATGGTAAGTGCCTTAACACGTAAGCTTAAGGTCTGCAAAAGTTGGAAGTACTCTATAAATCAATGCTACAGTAATACTGAAACCTAGGTAGTTAATCAGAAAACCAGATAATAATAGGAAACTCAAATAGGTCATGACTTTGTGTTGTTTACTTCATGTGGACCAGTTATTTAGGCATCTAATCCTATCTTGATCATCATCATTTCCAAATTGAACTTCGTAAGAAACTGCGAAAGTGAGAAGAGTGAAGAGCGCAGTTTTTCCTCAGCTCCTCTTTGGAGTTGTAGTAATTGATTTCCTTCCTCTGCCAAATAAACTATGCTTCTTATGTCCTTTCCAAGTGGTGAAAAAAATTCTCCTCTTAAATGTCAACAGCAGTAATTACTGTGTGTGAAAAGCTGATGCTATCTCCTTATTACGACAGCTGCTGCATTATGGGAAGTAAACAAAGGACAAATGACCAGTATTTAAAGCAGACATTTTACACTAGTTCTAATTCTGTAAACTCTTGATTGTGCCAACTAATCGTCCTTGTATCTGCTATCCACCCAGTATTCCAGAGTCGGAATCGAGTCTCTCTGAACAACAGATAAAGCAACTGTAGTTAAAACTTAATGAACCAAGAGCCACTCCTCAGTAACCATAA
Source organism: Lagopus leucura (assembly GCF_019238085.1). Taxonomy (NCBI): domain Eukaryota; kingdom Metazoa; phylum Chordata; class Aves; order Galliformes; family Phasianidae; genus Lagopus; species Lagopus leucura. Next base: position 2,116,017 of record NW_024962334.1, on the reverse strand, counting down.
CATCGAGCATGTTTTTTTTCCTGTGGTGACAAGCGGTCCCTCTCCTGCAGAGAGGAGGTATGGTTATATTTTGCATGTACGTAAAAGAATGTTTTTAAAGCCCATATTGGAAACAATTTCCCAACTGATTCTCCAGTTGACAAATCGGTACCTTATGTAACTGAGTGTTTAATTATTACTTTTTAAAAAGTAAAATTTCTACTTACACTATTTCAAATGTAGTCTTGTCAGTGACTTTTTGGACTTTCAGAATAGAAGCCAAAGGTGTCGATGTTTTGTTTTAATTTCAAAACCTCGGTTCTTGTTGATGGCCAAGTGCCGCGTTGCAGGGCATGGAGAAAGTCACTGTGCTGACTGTGTGGATTGAGGATCTGGCAGGTGGGAGATGGAGGTGTCCCTGTAAGTCTGGCAGCTGCCTTCGCCAGGCACAGAAGGGAGTCCTGCCCTCTGAAAGCAAAATCAGCCCAGGCAGTCAGGAGCAAACGCTCGTGGCCGCGTGCTTTAGGGAAGTCACAGCTTGCCGGAGTGCGAGGCAGGTTGGGTTCCTTGAGTAAGGACCTCAGTAACATTTTTCTGCTGGTTGAATTTTAAAGGCTGAAATCATTATTCTCATTTAGGTACGGACAGCATCAGCTGAGGCTTATTTGTTTACTAATTGATAGAAAAAAAACCCCAAGAGGTTCAGACAGTTGTTTGTTGTTGGTTTTTTTTGAGTTAAGCAAGACTTTTACAGCTCTTAGGCCATTGTTTTCACTAAAAACGTGCAGCCCCGTGTTACTCTACTGCACTTCCAATGTAAATTGGAAAGAAAAAAAAAAAAAGCAGGCAAGTTCAAATGGAAGGTAGGTTTCAAGGAGGACTAAGTGGTTTGACTTTCAGTACTGCAAGTGAAGGCAGGCGGAGCAGCACCACTGCTGGCTGGCATTGCTCTGCTGCTGCGCTGTTGTGCTGAGATGGATTTTGGTCTTCAGATGTAATAGCGGAGCCGACGCAAGTTGCTGTGGCTGTGATGGATACAAAGGAGATGGAGTAGACAGCCGGCTTCTGCGTGGATCTAAACCAAAACTTCCACACTGTTGCAGATGCATGTTTCCCAAATTCAGTGTAAGGATTAGCAGCCTGTGACTGAAGACTGTTAGCTTGGGACAGCGGTGCTGGTGTAGCACAGGGGGACAGTCAGCATGGGATGATGGCTGAGCAAGGAGGCTGCTGCCTTCTCTGCAGCCCGGGGATCTGCCTGGCTCCCCCTGGTCTGGGCCTGGTCTAGGAGTTATCCAGGCCCGAGGGCTGCCCACCTTGGGTTGTGCTGGCCCCGCATGTGATTTATCAACATTTCTTTTCTGTACCGTATTAAGAGGTGCTCACATCAGTTGAGAATTTGACCCTTTTGAACAAACTTCACTTAGCAGAGCGAGTCAGTGCTAGTGCAACATTTGGCTTCGCGTGGCCATTGCATTTCTGCTGCAGTCGCAGGCATTCTGAAAGCCGTGTGATTTTCTGCGGAGCCATGGCTTTGGTTACTTCCCACCTTCCTTTGGGTTTACTTTTTCTGTGCTGCAATTCCAAAGTGTGCTACAGAGACCTGGACACCACATCAAAAAGTAAGTGTTGTGTGTTTGTGTTTCTAAAACATAGCAAAGTACTGTAACCATGGACCATGGAATAGCAAGCGTTATTATTTATACTGGGCAGTCATTAGCCACACCAAGAGGAGAAACGTGAGCACGACCAGACTGCTGGATGTGACTTAAGGCACTTAGAGTATTAGAACACTTACAATCAGCCGAAGGAAAAGGAACTGACTTGTGTCATGGATTGCTAGCTGTGACCTGAAACGGAGCGGTGTTTGGGAAGGGGTGTAAAAATACATGTCTTTAAATGTTAATAGAATTCCCTGGGGGTGGGGGGGCGGAAATTAAATGGCAAATTTCTGTATTTTCTTATGTTTCCACAAAACGAGTCTGTGTTGAATTTTCTTCTTGCTGCGGCAGTGTGACAGCAGAGGTGCCGAGTGCTGCAGTGTTGAGCTCTGCGGGGTTTGGAGCTCTGCCCTTCTGCTGGTCCCTGCTGCAGGCAGGTTCTGGTGTGGCGCAGTTGCACTGGGATCTGTTTGGTCTCTGACAGTGGGAACACAGCTCTCGTCCGCGCGCAAATTGGATCTCAGACCATGAATCCTGTTTCCAAGAGAGGAAATCTCATGTATTTCTTGCATTCTCTTAGTTAATGAAACACACAAGCATTTTACATTTCTCCAGTCTGTTGTTACAGCATTTGTACAGGAGGAAATTTGGCTGTTTCCCTTCTTGATGGCTGTGGGATGTTCTTCATACATGAGTGTTAAGAAGATAAAGGATCACAGAAAAGTGATATGAATTCTGTATTTAAAAAATGAAATGACCTTGGGTTAAAGTCGAACTAACTTTTGCTTATCAGGGTGAAGAATACTTTATTGCAGGAGTTATTTCAAGAGAACGTAATTTAAAATAATCAAACTGTTATGCTTCAGCTTGCTTACCCTTCGTTATTTTAAGCCATTTGTATATAAATGTATCGTGTGGCTTGTAAATAAAATACATGAAAACTTGAAGTCTCTCATTGTTTTTCCTCTTTGGTTATCGAAGGGAATTTTAAGAGAGCTTTGGATTAATTACTTTCTCAAGATCCATGGGAACGTGATTTTTCAGTACGTGAAAATGTTGTTAGTTCTTCAAACAAATATTTCCTTCTCCGCTGCCTTTTGGAGGAGAACTGCAGATGCTCAGTGCTGGAGCCGGGCTCCTGGGCAGTGCGTGGTTTGGCAATGGTGCTGCAGGCACGGCTGCATGCTGGGGTGCAATTCAAAGGGTGAGTGGGAGGCTGCTGCAACTGCAACAATCTCCTACCTGAGTGTTTTTAGGGCATTCTCTGCTGGCCAAGCAGAAACACGGTTGCTGTTCTCCCCCTCTCCAGCTCCATAAAGAGGCTGGTGAGCATGCTGAAGGGTGGGATTCAGAAACAAGGGGTCGGGTATTTTCAGGATCTGGTGATGCAGTGTTGCTGCGGGGGCAGCAAGGCAGATAGAGCGTGGCCCCAGCGGTTGTGCTATGAGTGCCTTAGGCCTCGCTGCTTTGTTTTCCTGCTGTGTCAGTTAATATAGTGAAAAAGATGCCTTTTCCCACACATGCTGTGTTTTCATCCAAAGCCAAGTCACCTGCTGTACCTTCCGCATCGTTAGCCGCAGGCTGAGCAGGAGGTTGCTGCCTTTACACCAGCAGCTTGTTGATAAACACCCCGTGCAGAGGATGAAGGGGAAGTCACAGGTCAGTGCTGGTCATACTGACGTTAAGCTGACAGAATGTCTAGCAGCAGCCAAAAGGATCTTCCTTTCTGATAGTAAATATATTGGCAGCAGCTCTAAGAAAAGCCTGGGCTGTTCTTCAGGCAGGCAGCTCGTTCCACGTTATGCAAGTGGTGACCTGCACACAGCAGATCAGATGGGTGCTGTGCAAAGGGCAACGGGAATCATCCCAGCTGGATCTGTGTGAGTCAACCTTCTAAAAGCTGCAGCAAGTGAGAGAGGAGGGGCAGAAATGGCTGCAGTGCCACAGCCTGCGTCAAGGACCGCGTGTGTGAAGTCAGTGGCAAAGAACAGGAGAAAAAGTATTCCACCTTGCAGCCCGTGCTATTAAATGAGATGGAACAAGATTCGGCTGCTCCTATTTGTAAGGCATCCGGCAGAAGGGAATACATCCATGACATCCACCAGCTCCCTGTTGCATGGGGACGTCGGAGCTCCTGGCAGCCGCAGCAAACAAGCAGAGAAAGAATTTGGTTTGACAAACAAGAGCTGCTTCCTTTTCCCAGCTGACTGCAATTACCTCCACGTTGCTGAGGGGCTCTCCTTTGAGCCCCCTGCATGTTGTGTCTGCTTAGTTCAGCCTCTTTTTTTATTGCCTGTGGAGGGAGCTTGCCATCAGTGTAATTCAACTTGGAAAGAAATTTGAGTTCTACTGCAATGTTTCACTTCCTTCAGGTATAACAGCACTTGCTAATAGGCCATACTCCAATCACTTCTCACAGCTCAGTTTCAATTCTGCAGAAACAGTTCCTCCGGGGGACTTGGGAGGTGCTGCTGCTGTGGGGAATCCTCATGATATGAATGGGTCTCTCACACGGCCTCTTTCAAAGAGGATGTGCAAAAACTTCTTCAACACCAGGAAATACGGTGTGGAAGAGACGTAAAAGGGCTGCTGTTGCTTCTCTTTGTTTTTCTCCAGCTTTATTATCCTTTGTGGAGGTTTGGGGTGTCAGCTTCCCCATGAGAATTCCCTTGCTGTCCCCCGCCATGCATGCTGGGCTTCCCAGCTCCCTGCGCTTGCAGCCCTGCCAGGGTGGGCACAATGCAATGCATGGAAGCTCTCCCTCATCCTATCCCTCACAGCTGAATTTAATGGCTTGTGCTGAAGTTTGTAATGGTTGCTGGCTTTCTCCTCTCCATAGAGTGGTGGCAGGGAGATGCTCCTTACACTGATAAGTTTTGTTTCTGGAGATAGGAATAGCCTGTCCTCTGGGCTTCTCCTCTAAATTAAGAATAATAAGGCCTAAGCCAAAAAAAAAAAACACCCTTCCTGTCAATAAATCACTATAAGTCAAGCCATCAGAATGGTCCAGCCCCATGGCAAAGTTTCCTGCTGCAGTGCATCTCTTCTCCAAAGTCTTTCTCTTCTGTTCTCCCAGGTAATCCAGTAGCTGTGTTGGTGCTCTAGAAATAATGACAGGGAAAATATTTTTTCCCCCTTGTTCCTGTTTCAAATTGTTTCATGCAGCAGATTATGGAGAAGAAAGCGTATGAAGGGATCTTAGAGCTGCATGGCAAACTCTTGCCTTGGAGCTGTATTCCTTCTGGGAGCCCTGTGGAGCCAGGAGGAGGAGGTTCTGTGCAGGGCAACATCTGCCAGAGCAAAGCAGGGAACGTGCTTAATGCTGGAACCTCAGAGCGTCTTGCAGTGAAATGCAAGAGAAGTGCATTCATCCACACGTTTAAGGCCAGAAGTTCCCTGAAAATACCAAGACCATCTTTTCTATTCCTTTTTTTTTTACAGTGACCCACTTTAGTCTCTACAAGACGAAGCACATCCAACAAGAATCTCTCTCATATACCTTTTTTCTCCCCTGCTTGCCAGCCAGTCTGAGCCCTGACTTACTGTAGAAATCCTCCTCCTAGGGAGCGGAGGCAAATCTGGTATTTCTGGGTGAGAAAATCACTAAATGAGAAACTGGTACAAACTGAGCGCGGCGGTTCCCCTACCCGTAGGGGCTCCTGGAGGGCTGGAGGGCTGCCTCTCAGCAGCACAGCATGACCCTTCCCAGTGTCCTTGGGGTGGTGGCAGCTACAGGAGTTACTTGTTTGGGAATCTGGGCTACGGGACTTGTCTGAGGTCACACAGAGCGTCCACAGCCAATAAAGAGTGGATTTGGGTTGTCCCATGGTTCTACCTGGGTTACAACACTTTGCACAAGGATGAGCAAAGGGATGTTCCAGTTTGTGAAACTCCAATGCCTTTCTCTGCACTCAGGTGAGATAACACGGAGGTCCTCTTCCTTGGGGAGCCAGAGGAAGCTCTGAATTTTTGGAGGAGGTTCTTGTCCAGTAACATTACTATTCCCATGCAATAATAATAGATAATAATGTAAAAAACAAATATTGTTGTGTAACAACTGAAAATCCAGTATTACTGATGTCGCCATATATCATCTCCTATTTTTCCTGCTGGAGAAAAAGATAATTTTCTCATCTCCCTCAGTGTTTGCTGTTCCTTGGTTGCCCCTGTGCTGATGGAGGTGGGCTGCTTGCAGGGCCAGCGCTGCAGGGAGGTGGGGCTGCCACCTCTGCTGCCCTGCACCGCTGCTCAGCCTGTTCATGCCTTGTGAAGTCTCCATAAAGCAAGCTGTTACAGTGAGCTGCAGCGTGCTGTGGGACTGTGCACACCTCCCTGCCATCCGTCGTGCTACTGAAGAACAGCAGTTGTAAAAATGTGTTTATTTACTGGTGACAAGTGTTCATCACTGGGGGAAAAATCAGGCTAAGGAGTACAGCAGGCATGGGAAGTGAACAGAAAGCTATTAATGATGGATAGGAGAAGGGGGTGGCAAATATTAATTAAAAACTTATCTGCAGATGGTTTGGTGGCTCCGCACCAGGAAGGTATCACTGTAAGCCTGGCAGGCTTTGTTAGGAGCTGTGAATGCTTTTCTCCACACATTGCTTCTTGTTACAGCCTGCAGATCCTGCTCTGACTTCCCCACGAGCACATACAGTTACACAGGACAGCGAAAGAAGACGTGCACAGAGCAGTAAGAATTTTTATTTGCACACCATACTTGCAATTACAACCTTGCCTTTTGGGCACAATGGCAAAAGAAATCCCACCAAATTGCAGAACCTGCTCTGTCATAAACACAACTCTGTTTCAGCTTATACCGTAAGACAAACCAGAGGTGGCTTTCTCTTTCAGCTGATCTAATGGCAGACTCTTCATTTTTTTCCTTCTTTTGTTGTAGATCACAAGCATCGCCCCCTTGCAGCCTCTCAACTTTCACACAATTCATTTAAATATGGATTCTTGTGTAATATGGAATTTATAGGAAAAGAATTCTAAAGAGTCATACGGTGTCACAGTATGCAGTCAGTAGGCCGGTAGGTAAATCAAGTATTCTTTTCAATTATTTTTTTTTCTTAAAGCAACATTTATTTAAAAACATTTGCTGTTCTTTCTGAAACAATATGAATGAAAAAGAAACGTTTGAGAAAATGTCAGCATTTCAAAGAAGGCTTAATTTTCACCAAAAGATTTTGGTGAAACTGGCATGGCTGCCTGGAACGCGTGTTTCTTTTGGATTTGTCTTGGAAGAGGAGCAACCAGCACCCAAGTGTTGGTGGTTTAGGTGCGATCATCTGTTATTTCTACAGAACTGAAAAGAAAAACGCAGTAAGAGAGGGACTGGTTACACTGATAAGCTAAAACATTTTCAGACATTCTTGCAACAACAGAAGAGGCCGCAGGTGATGGTGAAGGTCAGCTGAGTGTGCAGAACAACACGGAGTTGAGATCGTCACCGACACTGACCCAACCCGAGGGAGTCTGTTTCCAGCTGTATTTTGAGTGAGAACAATACGCAGAACTGCTGCTGCTCTTTGCAAAGGGGATAAATGAGCAACCTGTACCAGTGTAACGAGGCAAACCCAGCATGGAGGATGTAGAAGCGTGCGCTTTGCTGCTCAGCAACCATTTGAAGGGAGAATTATGCTCGAGTTCCAGTGGAGCCATTGCTTGCATGACACTGCTGGAGGATTTCAGAGGGCAGGAGAGAAACCATCAACAGCAGCTATTCCTCTGGACACCAGCAGCATCATATTTACAAGCAGTTAGACCCAGGAAACCGGATTTCTGTGAAGAGCATGGTTCAAACCACGCTGGAAAAGCTGACAGTTGCTGCTGCTCTGCACAGCAGTTGTGAAACCATTTACAAGTGGGAAAGAAAAACTTGCAGGTTGACATTAACTGTTCTCAAATCAGTCAGAAAAAAAACAACAAGGTTGTGTTATGTACCCAGCGTTTTGTGAAAGGCCCACGTCATACAATATATGTTGTTAGAATATTGAATTCAGTGTTTCAGGAGTTCAAGCACTACGAATGATGCATTACTGTTTTTAAACTTGGTTTGTTTGTTTGTTTTTTTAGTTTTATTTTTTGGTAGCTCTTAGAAAGTAAGATACATTAAAAAAAAATAACTATTACACTGATAGTTCTATGCTCTAGAAAGAGATCATGGCACTAAGTTTCCTGTGGAAACAAACACCCCACCAACCAACAAAGCAAAACACCAACAAACTTGAGGACTTGAAACCTCAACCTATGGACTGTTTTCTGTAAAACACAGCACAGAAAGCTTGTGACACTACGCTGTGTTTAGGAACTGTCACTGTTTTGCAGTCTGAGTCCTAAATCAGAATAGCAGAAGAACGTTTGTCTCCAGGAGAAGAGGAAGCAGGAGCTTGGCTGGATTATGCAGCTATCAGCTGCACCTGAGGCACTGGTCATAAAAATAATTAGAAAAGACTAATTAAATTAATGGCTAGTAGAGCTAAAAACTGCTTTACCAGTGATAATTGCTTGAGAATCTGCCTCTGGAAAGAGCTACACTTCTGATCATGACATAAATCTTTTCCATTTGCAGTGAAATTCAACAACACAAGTATCCCTCTCAGGCTCTTTGGAGACTGTGACCTCCATTTCTGCAGCACTGTGCACTAAAATGTAGACTGTTGTATTGGTGTGAAATTGTTCCTGCTGTCATTGCAGATTTTACATTAGAGAGAAGACAAAATCCAATGATCTATACAAATATATGGATTATCTGTGAAATCACTGGAGATTCTCAACCATTCCAAGCCTTTCAGTCCAACAGCCTAAGAAGATTTCTTTCCTATTGTTAAAAATAGTGTTTTTGCATCTACTTGCATTCTTTGCAGCAAACCTGAAAACAGGAAAACGAAAGTAGCATTGCAGACTTAACTCAGAATCTGGAACATTTTAATGACTAGTCATAGCACAGGTGCTCAGAGCATCATTTCCAGTTGGAATGAGTTGGAAAGCACAGCTCCCTCCCTGCTGGTACATCTGCTCCTGGGATGTGTGCATTTGAAGCCTGCTCTGGAAGTTTTTCTTGGTTCAGGGAATGGAAGGAGGGAGGAACAAAACACTGGATCCTCTTCAGTCATTAGGCAGTGCTCATGCTTAGCAAGAGGTGTCTTTGTTACAATTTGATTCCAATGCTTCTGTGTTGGTTAACTTCACACTAAAAGTAACATTGCCAAGACAAATTTCTATATGGAGGAGAAGGGTTCAAAGCTGTTTCTAGAACTGTGCCCCACTTCTCTGCCTGCACTCATCATTCACAGTGGCCCGTCCAGAAAGATACAGTGGCAAAATAACTGAGTACTGACCTCTAAATCAGATAAAAAGGGATTGTTTGCACTTTCTCACATTAGGAGAAGTGATGGAGAGGTGCAGACTTCCACCTTATTCACTTTGTCTTGAAATCCTTTTCTTTTTTTCATGTAGTGTCTCTAGTTTAATGATCTTTGTACCTCAGATTTATTATGCTCCACAATTTCCCTTCAATACTTAGCAAAGATTGGACAACTTTGTTCACTTTTTACAAGACAAGCATATTGAGTTTGGTACTATACTCTAAAAGTGAGAGCTGTATCTTTAGGTTCACAGAAGGATTACACAGCCATGACATAGAGTTACTTAAGTCAGTTTCTCTAATCCAATTTGTGGATTCTTGGGAGCAAGAAGGGACAGCAGAAGGTGGCCTGGCATGCAGGCTCTCCTCCTCCATCTTTGTGGCTGCAGGGAGGTTTTTTATTGCCATAGGTTTAAAAGAAGGAAGGACAGAGTGGCAGGAGTTGCAGGACACTCCCAGCCTGATCCTCTCCTTATCCAATCATGGGTGCCTTTTGAATTCTTCAAATGTCAGAGACCTTTCTAATGATGGTGTTTTATGGCCTGGTTGAAGTGAAGATGTTGGTTTGGTGCAGAAGTCGTTCGTTGGGTGATGTTTACATCTTCCATTATGCAGGATGTCAGGATAAATACTTCATTCTGGCACTGGCTGGTGGATGGAGGGGGTGATTTGGGATTTGATGAGATCTATGTATAGCTGACTAGGCAAATAAGAACAGTATTCAGTTTTATTTGCTGTAATCCAGGTTTTAATGAAAGGATGTGTAATCTGTATCTCTTAACAAGTTAGCGTCACTGAAGCTATTAATTTCACCTATCTTTGTTACTCAGTAGGCATGAATTTTGCTTGGTACCTAAAAAGCTTTTTGTCTTTACCTCTTTGAAAGACGCTTAGAATTTTGAATTAGTTAAAAAGAAAAAATAGGGAGAGGGAGGAGAGAAAAACAGACAACTACCAAAGAGGGTCCGCCTGACCTCAGGACAAAGGTAGTGAAGCAAGAGCCTGAAAAGAATGTGCAGCAAGTAAAAAGGAAGGGGATGCAGGCAGATTACAGATGGAAGTGCCTTTGCTGAGTGTTTTCCAACTGAAGTTGCAATTTATTACTAGTGAGGTGACTGACAGCTTCTATTGTGAAATTTGCTTTTGGAAAAGCTCACTAGAGTTAGCTTTCCTGTTTCAGACATCAGTAAGTTCAGTCTAAAAAATACTTTAAACCATTCAAGCTGTGATTTGAAAGCAGTTGGAAGAGCTGCTTTGTTGGCAGAACTATGGAACAGTGGTAATCAGACCGGCACAAACAGGACTGTGTGGTACAGATAGCTGTGAGAAGAGTAGCCTGGAAATTGCTTAAGTCTGTCCTAAGAACAGAGCAAAAGAGAGAAGCAAGTGCTTCAAATGGAGCGTCAGCTGAGGAAAGAAAATAGAAATGGCTGGTGGAAAGAGAATGTGGAGAAAGGGCAAAGCATGCTGTGAAGTCTGCGAAGAAACAGAAAAATGAATGCAGGTCTTAATATCTTTCTTGAGCTTTCTACTCCTTGATGTCACTTTACAGGAAGGTGCAACACAGCGTGGACTTCTGCTATCCGCTGAAACAACTGAGTGAGGCTGATGCCGAACCTCAGGGGGAACAAAGAATGTGCTTCTAAGGAGCCAGTCTTACACCAGAGGACCTCCTTGCCAAGAGGTGCTGGAGAGGGAAATCTGCTATGCTGAAGATCTTCCCCAGGCCTGTAAGTAAAACCCCAGGAATTGAACTATTTGTTTTTGGATTCTTACATAGCAACAGCCTAACTGCTAGTAAAGGTATACGCTTTCATTACATGTGTTTCTGCTGTTTTTCTGTGATGCATCAGTACAGTTAGAATGAAACCAGAAACCAGCTTTTTCTGTCTGCACTCTGGAAAGTTTATAAGACAGAGGAAAGTTGCTTTGCAGCTCATCTTCTAGCAATTTAAAAGCTTCTGAAATAGAATTTTGTACTACAGTAACTGTAACTAGGCTAAAGCTGAATGTTCTTTTTTTCATTTACAGTAAATGATATATACTGAAAAGTCCCTGTGCACACAGACTTTTTATTTTCTTAAAACTCACTTCTCTCTGAAACACACATCTCCTTCCTTGTCACTCATGGACTGAAAAATAGCATGCTCTGGGGCTGCTGAAGAGAGACAGTGCCTCATTTTGCACTTTCCTGAGGTAGTTTTCTTCCCTTCTTCCCTCCAGCTTTGTCTCCCATCGAGGATTTACTGTTTCAGTATACATACATATGCTGAGTTTTGGGTGTGTTTGGCTATGTGTGTATGTGTGTGTGCAGCTTAAAAAAGGATCGATTCCACCACATGCTCCAGCAGACTGAGAGTAGAACCCTGAAGGACATACCAAGCTTGTTCTAACAGAAGAGACAGCAAAAGCAGGCTTATTTCTATGGAAAATCTACACGCAAAAGCCTTAAGATACAGTTGATTCAATAACCACTTTGTGGGGAAAAAAAAAGGCAGGGGGGTAAGAGATAATACAAGACTTACAAAAGAGAAAGTCACGGTAACTCAATCTGATTAAGGTATTTTCTCTGAGTGAAGTTAAGGGGTGTTTGCACGCGTGTTAAAAAAAAATCTGTCAGATAAATGATAAGAGATCTGATTAATGGAAGGAGAGTTCTGTCACCTGCTTGCTGGGACAATCTTGTAGGTGAGTGAAATTAAACCAGGGAACGTTTCAACTGTGTGCTTAGAAAGCAGGTAAAATACTATTTCTTCCTCACCTCATAGCAGTGAGGGTGACAGGCTACAGCAAAATCAATGTATAGACCAGCCAGTGATTATGCTGAAATTAAAGGCAGTCGGAAAATATAACCAGATGTAACAGAAATCCTGAAAGCAGAGATTTAAAGGTTCTTTGTGCGTGCTTTCTATATACTTGGAACTTTGTTCAGGAAGTTATTCTAAGTGCAAGAATACTGCTCATAGCGAAGCTGTCTTCAGTTTCAACAGAGATGCGACTTGGCAGCTCACTCATCTGAAAACAGCCACAATTTCTCAACTTGGTCCGCATACTGCTTTCTTAGCATCTGGAAATAACAACCAAATCATTTTGTTTGGTGTAATTTAATTGCCATAGCAACCAGAAGGCTACTACAAATTTACAAAGAAAAAAGCATTAGGAATGTGGAACGGCCAGTAATCAATAGGTGTGAGCCTTGGTGCCTTCCTGCAGTTAGCAACACAGGGTGTATGCCTGCCTCATATGCAAGTGTTTACTGTCTTTTTTTTTTTTCTTTCTTTTTTTTTTTCTTGTTTTGGAGATCCCTGAGATCTTAATCTGCAAAGTTTAACTAAGCTTAAGAAAATAGACACACAACAGAGAAGTGAAGATGCCTCTTCTCTGCCAACTCCACTGCAGGAATAACATGTTAATTCCTAACATCTGCTAAGAGAATACAACTCAAAAGTGTGATTTCACATTAACCTAATGATTTTCATTAAGCCACAGGAGGCAGTGGTTTGATTTTAAGTGTTGTGCAACTACTACTTATAATCCAATTACTGCTGATACTACTCCCCAGCTGGCAATCAGTGTTTTTTGAAGTTGGTATTTGCTCTGTTTTTTGTGGTTTATGCTCTGTAATCAGCCACAGAAGTTGTCAATTAGCCTGATTCCTCTTCCCTTGTTGCAGCACTAGCTCAGTGTGATTCTTGAAAAGGGAATGATTTGCATCAGTGTAAAAAAGGGGTTGTTCCTCCACTTCTTATAAGTATTCACACTGATGTATCAACAGCAAGCTCAGCAGTCTGAATCATGCAGTTCCCTCATGCAGGCTAGAAGTATTTAAACCCGAAGCAAACACTTGTTGACTCTACAGCAACAGCTTCTAGCTATCTCGACTACACAGCAATTAGATTGTGGCAAAACACATGGATAGCAGGTTTAAATGTATTTTAATGCAGCATTAAGCAGCATGATCACTGCTGCCCATAAAAGTAATAACAAATTTTTGATGAATGCACTCTGTTCTAAAATAATTGTTAAAAATCTCAGTCTGACCTGACACCAAATTCTTTGCCTCCCAGTTTTCTGTCACTACTTAAATCCTTGTAGTCTTCACCCCAGTGACACTGGGATTCAATGTAAGCTTAGAAAATGAAAGGTTCCTTGAGAAATGTATGCAGGGGGATGGAAGCAAGACTCACTTGTTTTGCCTATGTTAAAATTCCTTTCTATCTGCAGTCTGGAAGCACGGTAGTAGAGTTTACGCTGAATTGCAGTGACATCTCTACTCATGCCATCCATCTTGCCCTGTGCAGATCACAGTAGTCTCAAATGCCTCCAGCCCCAGCATCTTCACTGCAAAAGCTGTGTGAAGTGCAGCAGCTTCTTCCGGAAAATGGAAGCTCTTCCAAGTAAGAAATGAAAGAGACTCAGATCTTTGATCTGCAGTATGCAACTGCCACCATCACTCCAGTTCACACTGATGTCTGAATAAAACAAACCTCTTTCTTCAGTAAGAAAAAAAACGAGTATAAATTCAATAAATCCTCCACACTCCTGTTTTGCTGTTACCTAAAAAACTGAGTACTGAGAATTAAGCAACTTTGGGAATTAATTCTAACGTTCAAAAATTACTTCCCTGCTAGTGCTTGAATATATAACGTTTTTTTTTTTATTACCAGAAATACTGGCAACGTGAACTCCCAATGCAGGAATACTTTCTACTCTAATTGAAAGGAAAACACACTAATCTGTCAAAATCCTTCCACATCCAGTGAACAGTAGAGGCTACAGGTCAGTGCAATTTATTCTGTGTTTTATATAAACCAGAATTGTCCTTTTTATCACTAAATAGGTCGAATGGTGATTGGGTGACTCTGTCCAAAGCTCAGGTCCTGGCCAGCCTTGAACCTATTAGTAACAAGTCAGTGCTTCTCCACAAGAAAAACACAAACAAGCCAGGTCCCATGATCTGTGAAATTGTGCAGTTCTTTCAATTTTATCCCTTCTTCTGTCTTACCAAAGAGTGGGATGATTTTTTTTTTAGTATTACCAGCATTGGCTTAATTTTTGTCCTGCTGAAAGAGGGAATGGAAAAGTTCTTACTTGAATAGCAGTAGTGTTAGCAGTATTGAAAATGTCAATAATAAACTGCACAGGAGCAGTCCTTTTTAGCCATAGGAGTCACCCTGCTGTATATAAATGCATAAATGGTTGAGAAAAGGCGTGTGTCATAGTCACAGGTGATGGAAGGCAGTGGAATTCATCTGCGATTTTACTGCAGAAGAACAGGCAAGAGTTCTAGGGGTTAAACTACAAATTACAATTTATAGTGCTGTTGGAATTTAAAATCCACTATGAGCTGTAAGCAAACCTCTGAAATGGTTTTAAATGCTGCAACACAGAGATATTTGGTGAAACAGAAGGTCTGACTGTTTGGCTGAAACCACCACCTGGACGAGAGCAAATGGAAATAGCAAGAAAATAGAGGTAGATAAACAGTAAAGTGACCTTGTTCTGGCACTAAGCACCTACTCCCCACTGGACAATTCAGAACTCCAGGTTGAAGAAATGCTAAACTCCAAATCTGTAAAGCACATATTTTAAAGAAAATGGCAGAAATCAAAACTGATCCAGCTCTTTGTGCTTTGAGAGACGCTCAGTCAAAAACAAAAGCTAGCCTGGGTGCTAGATTTGATTGTGAACTGATCAAATACTGCAACTACACTGAGCCTGCAGCCCGGAAGGCCAGCTGTGTTCTGGGCTGCATGAAAAAGGGGCGGCCAGCAGGAGAGGGAGGTGATCGTCCCCCTCTGCTCGGCTCCTGTGAGGCCCCATCTGCAGCGCTGCGTCCAGGCCTGGGGCCCCCAGCACAGGAAGGACGTGGAGCTCTGGGAGCGGGGCCAGAGGAGGCACTGAGATGAGCAGAGGGCTGGAGCAGCTCTGTGTGAGGAAAGGTTGAGGGAACTGGGCTTGTTCAGCTTGGAGAAGAGAAGGCTGCGGGGAGACCTCATGGTGGCCTTCAGTGCTTGGAGGGAGCGGATAAACAGGAGGGGGAACGGCTGTTTGTGAGGGTGGGTGGTGATGGGACAAGGGGAATGGTTTTAAACTGAGACAGGGGAGGTTTGGGTTGGATATGAGGAGGAAGTTTTTCACCCAGAGGGTGGTGAGGCACTGTTACAGGTTGCCCAAGGAGGCTGTGGATGCCCCATCCCTGCAGGCATTCAAGGCCAGGCTGGATGTGGCTCTGGGCAGCCTGGGCTGCTGTTGGTGACCTGCACACAGCAGGGGGTTGGAACTGGATGAGCACTGTGCTCCTTTGCAACCCAGACCATTCTATGATTCTACAAACTATACCACTCTTAACATACCTTTAATTTCCTTCCATTTAGTATAAGAAGCAGTTGAGCCATCTGACATTATATTACCTACTTCAGATGGCACACAAGCTTCTGAGGGACTGGGACATGGAAATCATTACATCATTCTTCAACAGCCAGTGGATGCAATCCTTCATTTAACTTCCTAATATAAGCAAGTTGGAAAGAAGGAAAATTTGGGGAAAGGAGAACAAAATGTCTACTCTTAAGAATTTAGGAAAATGCAGCTAAAACAAAATTGATTTCCCTGCATGACAAGCTTGGCTCATATATAAAATGCGCAAGTATGAAGAAGGGAACTCAGAGCAATTGCCAGCCACATCAGCTCACTGCAAAGTTCATAAAGAACAACGAAAGACCAATGGCTAGTAATTATCAAACTTCAATGTTGGTTAGATGTTTAAGAATCTTAGGTGCATGAGTGAAGCCCATGATGTCAGTGAGACTTCTCATAAACATAGCTCAAAAGCCAAACAGTCTATAAAAGCTTTTCTTTAGGGGGGGAGCTGGAGAATAGATACTTGCAGACTCCACATAAAACGTATGCTTATTCTGCCAGATGTCTAATGAATACACAAACTGAAGAGCATATAAAGATACCCTCAGTAGGAAAATAGCCTGACTGCAGAAACAGTGACCATTCTGCTGATCAGAAGCACTTCTTCCTCAGTGTTTCCAGTTTTTACACTAAAAAGGTAAACCTCAGTATCTTAATGCTAGTTTTTAAAAAAAGAAGTTTGATACAAACTTTAAAATCCCATTTTAATTGAAATGTAACATTTTAAATAGCTTGTTTTACAGTTTCAATGTAAAGCAACGCATCTGCAGTGCCAGAGAAAAGTTACTATTCTGTATCATGAAGCTGCAGTGAAAACCCAAACCTGAACCACCTTCAAGTATAGTTGTACCTAATTTGGGATCACTCCACACCTGCTGTTACCATGTCACATAGAACCGTACACAAATTAATTCATTAATCTGTCATATGCAGCTGATCACTGAACACAGTAGCTAGTAAAAAGAATTAGATTTTTTTTTTTTTTGCTAGAAAGGAGTAGTGAGTTATGCAATTCCTTTTATAATGACTGAATGGAAAATAAGTCTCAATGGACAAAGAACGCAAACACAACTGACTGGACAGAATGGGCGCTAACCCAAACTTCTGAGGAGTTCAAGGACTTACCTGGAAGTCTGCTGAGGAAAGCGTAACACTCAAATTCTTAAGTGCTCATTACAGAAGAATACCTTCGTTAGCGAGACACAGAAACTATACTGCTTCATGGGCTCATGAAGGAAGGATGCATTTCAGATGATTTTTATTTTTCCTCATCATCAAATACTACTTCCAGAACCACACTGTTGCTACGAAGAGGCTTCATAAACAAATGAGGAAGTGGTATATCCTATCTTTATTAAAAACATGTGGGAGAAAGAATGTTTGCCATATGGGAAAAGAAATGAAAATCAGCGAGGAAGTTAAGTGCTCAAGCTTCTTGGATATCATAGGAAAAAAAAAAAGGCAAAGTTTAAACTGGCTTTAATATTTAATTTTTATATTTATGGTTCTAAGCATGTGTTCACACATTTTACAGCTATCCAACAACATTTTGAAATTTCACTGTAATTTCAGAATGTCTCCTAGGAACCAGAAAGTTGAATCAGTGCAAAGATTTTGGTATGGTGTGATGAGTTTAGTATTCTTATTGCATCTAAATTCCTTGCAGGTTGTTGACCAAATTATAGGAGTCTTTAGCAGTGTGATGTACTTTTAATTGTTGGGTCATATCCTGAAGTGCATAGGTGCAGCAGCTTAAAAGATGGCATTGTGGAAAGCCTGCACTGATTGAACAGTGCTTCAAGATTATTTCCTGAATTCACTTTCTGGAACATCTACCTTCACTGATGTCTGACACCCTGTTCCAGCAGCAAAGAGGTGGCTGGCTTTGATCTCTTGGTCAACTGGAAAGCCAAAGTAGAAAAATGCATCTTTGCAGCGTGCAAGGGCAGCTGATATTGGTTACTGCAAAAAGAGTTCCATCTCTAACGGTCTCTCTTCTGTCATGAATCCTTTTCCTTTCTCCTTTCCAAACCCAGTTTCTTCTCATGTCTCACTGGGAACATGTCATAGCTTTAGTCTCTTAAAAACATCCGGTACTATCAGATCTACTTCCACAAGATCATCAAATACATTACAAAAAGTGCACTGAATTACAGAGGAGAAAAGTAACAAAAAAGATGACTCGGTTAATCACTCTAACTTTGTGAGCTTTACAGAACCTGTGAAGGTAAAAAAGAAAGAAAACTTTATGCTCCACCTTTCAAAACAACATAATTGATTTTTAAATTCTGAAGAGTATCTACAAGTAATCAAGTAATTTCAGTTCTGCTGGTACGTGTTACAGACACCAATACTGACAACTACCACAGAAATGAGAGTTTTGATTCTGGGACGATGATTTAAGAACTCGTGATATCAAGCAGGCATTATGTTCTCAGTTCTCTGAGCAGCCTTTTGAATACAGTACTGAAACAAACAAAAAAGCTAATCGAAGAAAAACAAGTGAAAAACTTTAGGTTACAGTCACAAAAGTTTAAGACTCAGCATGTATCAGCAAGTTATCTACCCACACAAACTCCCAATTCCAGTTTTAAGTTGTTCCTGAAGGTGGTATTAAGCCGAGACACTTTATAATGAAGCAGACCAAGTAGTACTACAGGACTATTGTACCTCAGCAAAACACAAGATACTCAGAACAATATAATGCAATTCCTGAGCTACTCCACATAACCATGCTTCAGGGTTACAAAAATATTTTCTAGTTTCCTGTGAAATATATAAGCTTAAAAGATACGCAAAAATATGTTTTGGAAACTCAAGTGGTGTTTCTTGCTTAACTAGGTTTTCATCTTCCATGTATCACCTAAAAGCAAAGATGAACAAATAACAGTAGGGTCAAACAACACTTTAGATATCCACTGCACTCTTAACATGGCACGTAAAGAGCATGCCTACAGCTGGAACTACTTCTTACTTGCTCTAAATTACAATACTCACTAGTGAATTTAAGAATGGATCTTCCATACATAGACAAGACCAAAAAAAAAAAAAGAAAAGAAACCTTGCTGTTTTCCTCTTCGAGATAAAAATATAGCATGCACACACCGAAAACAAGAATTCTCCAGACAAAGATGCCAGCTGTAGGTAAAAAATTAAAAAACCCAGCAGAGATGAAAAATAAGATGCTACTAATGTGCTAATGTCAACTGTACAACAAAGCTCCATTCATCCTATGCTAACCTAAAGGTAAATCCAGAAAATACATTTGCATTTAATTAATTCTCATATTTCGTGTCAATTAGTCTAAAATTGCCACAGACTTGGTTATAATCCAGAAACACGTAATCTTCTTTCAAATGCTTTTTTTTTGTTTTGTCCGAAATACAGAAGTAAATATTACAGAATAATGTTTAGCATTCAAGGTGTGGTTCAACAAATCAAACATTTGTAAGACAACACATCCATTTCCTGAGATGGCTGAAGTCATGTTTCAGTTTCACTCTGCACTACAGTTAACAAAAAATACTGTGCACAAGATCAGATGTTAACTACAGCATACAAGCACATTTACAAAGTCACCTCATGTAAGTGGTGCTACTTCTGTTAATCGGTACCCCTTAACAGAAGTCCTAAAATCATCTTTATACATTACAAAACAAGGATTTACAAAATTTCCATTTTATTTCCAAGTCACTTCATTCTAAAAATGTTGAAACATAAAAAAATACCATCATTTAAAGGAGTTTACAATAAAAGGCTAACAATCTGGCATGGAAGAGATAAATATACGGAAACCTGTTGTAACAGTCACAAATCAGTCGCTGGTGATTAAAGAACACTTTGTTCTTCAAAGCTGGTAGGCACTTCCACGGAGCCAGAAAGGTAACTTTTCCTACCACTTCTTTCCCCTCCCCGTACATAAAAAATTTCCAATGGAATTAAAAAAAAAACAAACAAGATTGGATAAAAGGGTCAATGTGATAAAATAAAAGCATTAACCAATATCTTTACTCCTGTTCATCTTGTGTAAATAAAAAGATTTTGTCCCAGAGTTTTCCTGGCAGGATGGAGTTATTTGGCCTTTAAAAGTGTTAACTGAAATACCTCCCTTTTTTACCAGTATATGTTGTTTGCTCACTGCTGTACTGTTGCTTTATGTCTGTAACAGAAACTGGCTCTAGGCCAGCCCATGGGTCCTCAAGCATTGAAGGTCTGTAATAGTTTTCCACATCATTAGACTCTCTTTTCTCTCTGCCATGCGCTGTACCAAATGGAGTAGATGTCCTGGGGGATCCCTTTGGAAGAAAACCATCAAGTAAAGAAACATTTAATAGACTAATTCAAACTAAGTTTCCTTCTAATGCAGTACAGCTTTGAAGCTTATAATGAATAATCTTCAAACAATAAACGATTACTTCTCACCTGATGCTCCTAATCAAAAGAAATTGGCTTTATTATACTTTAATTATCAATTGTGATTTACCAGTCTTCTTCAAAATATGTTCTCAGCATACCAATACGTAACTACAGAAAAGCTATTTGTCATAAGCTACTTAAGTTGACAACGTGTCTAACTCAAAAGCTGCACAGCAAAAGAGAGCGTAGAGGCTGAGGAAGTGTTGACAATGTTCACAAGAGCAGAAGTCAGATATTCAGTAGCTGAAGATTGAGCACAGCAGTATATAAACCACACTGCTACAAATGACCCGAGGAACTGTGAAAAACACTTTGTTTTAATCAAATTAGTGTTTGTGAAATTTGAGAAAACACAACTTTCTTTTAATATACAGATTTTGATGGAAATCAGTGATTAAACAGGCATTATGTGAAGGGCAATTCATCCGGCTGGGAGCTTTTGATATTTTATTTCTTCCAAAGATCAAGGACCACCACAATTGCTTTTACAAATCTGCAACTTATGGAGGACTGAGATGAAGCAAATTGCTGTAACCTTTTTCTCCCACCTTCATCTATTGTTCTTTTCCTCAAATTCACTTCCCTAAAAAGTGAGGTTTTGTCTAACGCGGCGTTCATTTAAGCTGGCTTGTTTTAACCAAAGCTAAACAAATAATATTACAGATACGCCATTAGTCCAAAAATGTGCCTGCTGCATTCTGAATGCCTAAGAACAGGATTCCTTGAGGCTAATGCCAGCTTCTGACTTGGTAAAGGACTATAAAAACACGGATTAGTGGTGGGTGTTTTGTGTTTTTTTGGACTAGCAGTGATGGTAATTGGATTTGACTCATAACCCCTACAGAATATATCTAAACAGATCATGTGAAGCAATTTCTGGGTAAAACTGAGCAGCAGTGCCATGAGGTGAAGCGCTCTATGCTTAGTCTAAAGACACTGAAACAGCTTAGTCTGTAGCCTATTTCTGAAAAAGTACTTTGCCAGGAGCCTGCTTGTGTGGCCCCAATAATTGCTTCCCTAGAACTCCTGAAGATTGATTATGGTGAATACACAACTAAATATGGGAACATCCGTGTGCAATCTGCGGGACATTTGTTTCCAACGTTTCACCACAGCCAATCACATTATGCAGGTAAGACAATGTCAATAAAGTACTAAAAGGAAGAGAATTATTTTATGAAGTACATCATACCAAAAGCATGAGGATAAGGTCAGAACACATCTAAAACACTTTTATAGGACAAGGAGTCAAGTCAATACGTGCTAGCAAAAATGGCATTAATGCTGGACTGTATTATCTGTAATACATACAGTGACAGAACAAACTAATTCATTAGTAAGACTCTTTTGGACAGATTTATAATTCTAGATTTCATTACAATATAACGCAGGCCATATGCAACGCTGCCATTTTTTTACATGCTTGACATCTAGCATCAGATTGTTACGTATTACTGTGCCATACAAAATCAAAAACTTTCAATAAGCATTAAATTTAAATATATAAACACATTTTTTAGATTCAGAATACTATTTGTTTCATGTTTTCTCCTTTAGGGAAAAAAATCAAGGGGTGATTCCTTACATTATAGGCTGTGGAAAAGGAAAATGTACAGCCCTACCTGTACAAGTAAAACTGATGCCAATGATATCTTAAAAATAATTTTATTTTACTGTCATTAGCGCCAATAACCTTTACTCACTGAACTTGTCTTAGGGAAATGGCCAACCTATTCGCAGTACCTTTTTCCAGTTAACAGATTTATCTCCACATAGGGAAAACTTTTGGTGCTACTCACTGCTGAAGGTGGCAATGCTATCTTGACAAGAGTGACAATCACTTCTTTAATCAGCTTTCTTCACCTGATGTGATTTTACCTTCTGGCGGATGCACAAAGCACAGATATCATGTTTGTACCATTTGACAAGATTATTTTTATTATTTTTTTTTTTTTTACTTTTTGTAAAAGTTTTCACTAGTAGCAGTTGCTGCTTCACTATCTGCTGTTCAGTATAGAAGGTGAAATGCTACCTCTAGGTGAACGCTAAGAGGTGCTATTTGTGAGATTCAACAAACTCGTTTTCATTAAATTTAGAAGCAGGTGCACCCCTGTGGAAAAACAGAAAGCTCAGTAAAGCATTGCCCATGTGAAAGTTCAAGTTTTCTGTTCTTTGGGTTTGAAGTGCAAAAGTGAGCACAGAATACTAGCAACAAGGTATCACAGAGAACACTGAAGTATAGACTTCAGTCTTTTGGATTTCAGTGTGAGATTTGAAGGGTTCACTTAAGATTTCATCTCAAAAGCGACAGTAACATCATGAATTTTAAGAACACGGTAGTTCTCTTAATAGCATGTGCAGAAGACAAGGGAACAACCCCTCTGATGGAATCTGATGTTCAGAACGTGCAATAAAATCCCTCTACTGAAATCTACTGACAGCCTCGTGGATTCTTGCACATCTCAAAAAAATGAGTACTCAACGGTGTTGAGATTTCCTCCCTCCATGACTGCCTCTATTGCCTTCAGGCAAAATAACCCACGTGCACACACACAGAAGTACATGCACACGTTACCTTAGTCCTAGGCAAAGCTACAGACAGACAAATGTCTAAGTGTTAAGAAGCACTGCATTCAGGTCAATGCTTTTAAACTATTCACAAGGTCTGCAGAAGAAAAGAGAAGAAGCGAAAACAAGGCAACCTGCGACTGGATTCAAACCTCTTTACATCACGTTTCTTTCTTAACACCAAAGATTGAGCCTGCCCACAAATCCTGATAGAAACACTTCTGACTAGCACTAGCAGCAGAAGGATTTCTGCATATTTTTTGCTCAGGTAACCAGGCTCTGGTAATTTAAGGCAGGCTTTTAAAAATCACTGAAGCTAATATCTAGATGGTGATCTTCTGTAGGAAAATTGCACATTAGCAACTAAACTCTCTCGTCCCAATGTCAGAGCCATTTTTATGCCCAAATGAAATCCTACTGAAAGGCAGAAACCCCACATATTTTCTTCTTTTCTTAATAAAAAGTAAAGAGGCTTAAGCAACCTGTAGGCCTCCACACTAAGAGCCTTACATGAGAAAGAAAATGTTTCATGTTTATAACAAGTCTCTTTCATCAGTTATGAGATTGTTGTAAGATAGTTATCTGCACAGCAAAAAAAAGTAATCAAGACTTTCTGAATGAAAATGTCACTACATAATGCAGTTACATTAAGATTTCAGTAGTCTGTATTAAGGTTTGACTTCATCTTACATTTCAAAGCATCAGTAGGAGCACCTGAAAGTTTTATCATGGTCTGTACTGCACATGATATTTCTTACACTTCTATGGGTTCTCTAACTCACACATATAGAATCATAGAACTGCTCAGGTTGGAAAAGACCTTAATGATCATCAAGTCCAACCACAACCAAACCATACTACTCTAACAACCCTCTGCTAAATCATGTGCCTGAATACCAAATCCAAGTGGTTTTTAAACACATCCAGGGATGGTGACTCAACCACCTCCATGGCGAGCCTATTCCAGTGCTTAACAGCCCTTTCTGTAATATCTGGCTTTATGCAGCAGAGTATGCTATCATCTCAAGATCTGCCATCCCTATCTGTACTAGCAGTCACACACCAAGTAAGCCACCCTGATTAACAGTGTAACTCACTGAGCCAGTTACTGCTAATATACCTTATATAAATGGAAGCTTTCAATGCAAGGCAAGGAAAAAAAAAAGGCATGTTGTGACCTCACCAGATGCTCTCCTTTCTGTTTAGGGGAATCTCAGCTTATTTCTCTTTAGCAGATCATCCCTCACTTCTCTCTAAGCCTGTCCCAGAGAGCTCTTCTATGCGCACAGGGCAGCTCCTGCACCATCACTCAACACTGGCAAGAAAAACACAGCGCTTCCCGGCTGTTTTAAGGAGAACAGCTCAAAGGGAAGTAAATAGGAGGGACAGAGACGCTTACGGCGGTTTTGGTCGGTACACAATTCTCCCTTCACCCTCGTGCCGGAACGTTAGGAGGAAGGAACCTCGTGTCCTGGCGCCAGGCCTCGGGCAGCCCAGGGGCCCCTCCCATTTCCCTCACCAGCATCTCTCCGTCCTCCGTAATATTGGAGGGGCAGCTGAACGCGCTGCGAGCCCCCTTCCCGGAGAAGGACGGAGCCGCTGCCCAGCCCTAGCCCCTCGCTCTGCCCGCCGCTCGCTCCCTCCCTCGGCGCCCCGCCCCATACCTGGTAGTGTCTCTGGTAGCCCCCGGGCGAGCGCTTGTGCTGCTGCGGGTGCGGGGCAGCTCCGGCCGGGGACCTGCCGCCGCCGCGGGGAGCCGGGTAGCGGGGGCTGGCGCTCTGCGGCCTGCGCGGGGTCTGCCCGCCCGGCGAAGGGCTCCCGAACCGCCCGCCGCCGCCGCCGAAGCCGGGGCCTCGGGGTGAGAGCCCGCTACCGTAAGGCCCGGGCCGGGGGCCGTAGGGCGGCGTGTGATGCGGGCTGCCGTAGCCCCGGGGCGAGGGGGGCATGGGGCAGGCGCCGCCGGAGGGAGGGCTCCGGAACCCGGCGCCCGCATACGGAGGCGTCGGGGATCGGAAGCTCTGCCGGTACATGGCCCGGCAGCGGTGGGGAGAGAGAGAGAAATAAAACCTGCGTAACGCCGTACAGACACGAGCGCGGCCTCGGCGGCGCCTGCCGGTCCCTGGCGGTTCCCCCGCCCCGCAGCACAGCGTCAGCGTTCCGGGCTTACAAGGTTCCGGGCCGGGAAGGCGAAGGGAGGGACGCACGTAAAGACGCGTTAGAAGATCGGAAAGCCTTCTAAACGTCGCTTGGAGCTGCCGGTAGCGCTAGGGTAGCTCAGACAGCGAGAACTATGGAACTGCGAGAATCCGAATGGAAATGCTCGCTAATCCAACATGGAAACGCAGACATTGTACTCACTGATCTTTGCTAATCCTCTGCTGTTTTTTCTTCTCTAAAAGACCAATTTTCTACCTTTTGTGGTACACAGAAGGAATGCCATGTCTACACGAGGCAAATTGATCAACGTAATATCAATTTCTCACTCTGGCTGGTGCCTTAATTATTTTCACACACGAATAGGCACTGTTACACAGATACTGAGTCACACCGGGATAACTTTACTGATGAATTTCTTCTTGTTGACAAATCCTAACTGCTTCTAGGATTGCAAGCAGCCACGTCCTACATTTCATTACACGCAGCAAGTCCAGTTAACAAACCTGCTGCACAGCTAGTTCTCCCTGTGTTGTTCTTCAGCATGCAGGATCTTTGTGAAGAAACACTTCTAAGACTGTAGTACTTGCAGTGCAGTCAGAAGCGTCCTCACAGTTCTTTTTCCATATAAATGCTGAATCTCTGTGCAGGAATTTTTTTTTTCTTTTTTTTTTCAATGCTGCTACAGAGCAAGAAGGCACCATGGTTTTCATATAACAAGCCTTCCTCTTGGTCCCAAGCTAAAAATATTGTGAAAGTAGTCAGCTCAGGGCAGAGTCACTTACAGTTTCAGCAAAGCGAACCCTTCCAGTTAACTCAGCCATAGACAGCTAACGCTCAGCTTATGATGCAACTGACACTGCGCCTTCAGCACAGGGAAAATGAGCTACAGGACCTTTCTCCTGCTAGTCAGAGCATTGGCATACAGTAAAACTGCCTAGCTTGTGAGTATAGTGCATTCTTGTGGGGATATTTTAGTTTTGTTTAACCTCAGCAGCACCATATGCACCCATTTACCAGAAACATGCACCCATTTACCAGAAACAAGTGCCTAGGAGCCAGGTGTCACAGCTGGAACAAAAAGTCATTCTGTATAAATCCTGGGTTTTGTGTTCCAACTAAGCCACAACTGGAATTACCACTGCAGTATATTTCCCTATTTATATAGGCCAACCACTTGTGTCCTGCTTAGCATGGAAGATAAAACTGAAGCTCGTTGCCACTTTCTGACTCCTTTTATCAGGGCCAGGACCCCCAGCAGGGCACCTGCCTGTACTGTCTAATGCCAAAGCAAGGAATTCCACTGCGGTGGGCACCCCATCAAGAAGAAAGCATTCAACAGAGCCGTAGAACACTAAGTTCACACAGCCCCTCCACTCCTTCAAGAAGATGGCCAAGAAAGCAGAGCTGCTCGTTCTCTGAAGGCAACACACAGCCTCCCCACCAAACCCAATCACTCACAACGATTGCAATAGCCTCACGCCCCTCAAAAGCACAGCAGAGCCCCCCCCGCCCTCCCGCGCATGCGCACCGCCCCCAAGCCGGGATCAATTTAACACCTCCCTCCCGAGGGCGGGAAGCTGTTGGGGTGCGCGCACGCGCAGCGCAGCGCAGCTCCTTCTTGTGGCGTTCGCTGTGGTGCTCAGCAGCTGACGTTCGAGTGCCGCTTCGAGCCGTGCCGCTCGCGAGGATGCTGGGTACCGAGCCGGCGTGGAGGAGCTGTGGCCGCGGGCTGTGGAGGTTTTTGCGTCGTGCTGCCGGCGGCAGCCCCCGCGCTCTGAGCGCCGCCTCGTCCTCAGCTCCTCCGGCAGGTAGCCGCGCCGCGCCCAGCCCAGCCTCTCTCCCACGTCGCGTCTTCAGTCCACGGCCGGTGGCGGGTGCGAGCGCTTCGCGGAGGGCGGCCGGAGCTGGGCTCTGCTTGGCGGCCCTGCCGTGCCAGTACCGGGCACCGCGGTGCGGGACTGCCACGGTTCGCATCGGAGAGAGCTGCTGGGCATATCTGGGCACTAATAGCCTTTTTTTTTTTTTTTTAAATTAATTATCGTTATTATTTTTTCTTCTTCTAAGACTTCTAAATCGTACCATCAAACAGTTCTCTTCGTTTGTAAAAGAAAAAAGCTGCGTCAGAGTCAGTTTCCATTGGCTTTTGCGCTTCTCTGTTATTAAATAATGACAAAGTGACACTGATAGCTGCGTTGATTGCATAACAGTCGGAGGGAGCGTGGAGCTGTGACCCCACAACAAGTGCACCCTTGGTGTGACAGCAAACTCTGGTTGGGGTGGGTTTAATTATAAAAGTGGCTGTGCAGCCAAAGCTGGGACCTGGCATCTGAGGAGTGATGCTCCTCTGGAGTTGAGAGTGATTGGATTACAATTAATTTCAGACGGATTTGCATTCTTATAGAAGTATTCAGTGTGCTGAGCTAATCTTTTCTCATTTCCCCCTCGTATCACTTATAGAGGAAAATTTGGTAATCTGACGTGAAGATAACTTGATCCGTTCTGCCACAGAGTGATCTTTTTGGCTGCTTACTCGTACCCTTACAATAAACTTGCCTGTGGCTACCCCTGCTTTTATTCTGGGGACAGCCTGGTGGGTTGAACTAATGCATCTGAGCTGAGGGTGAATGAATCTGTTTACTCTCTAGCGAAGGGATCTTAAAAAGGAGTGTGGCTGTCCTGCTTGGGCTCAATTCAGATGTGCTGGGAATAGTTTGTGTACAAGCAGAATGAAGGTAGAGTTGGGAGAATGGGTTTGATTTCAGTCACGGTTACTAGAATAATTCAAAGGGAAAAATAGTGGAGAGAATGGAAAATATAGAGGAATCTGGTCCCTCTCTGTTAACCATTTCTCCTAAGCTGACAGTAAGGTCACAGTGAAGCAAGTGCGCACTGTTCTGTAATAGATAGTAAGCGTATGTTGATGTGTTCACATATGTATAGCCAACCGGATAAATGTGCAGCTACGTGGAGGATTTGTGATGCTTACGTGGCACTGGCACAGGTATTTCCCAGCACCTGGAGCTCTCACTGAGTTATGCAGTGTTGAAGAGAGTTGGCAGTATGAATTTTCCTCCAGGGTTTGAAGTGTGCGATATACATGGCTGCTCCTAGACCCGCCCATTTTCATCCATATCCTGCCTGGTTTGCACATTGCATCAAAAAACCAAACTGTGCAGCTCAAATTTCTCTGGAATGATGGCTGTTTCTCAGGGCTGGTCAGGTTGGAAGGTGTGGGGAGGGAAAGGAGGAAGGGGTGTTGATGTGCTAGCGGTTACCTTGCATGCTTAGTTATCGAAAATTGAAAGGCAGAACAAGTGTTGCCTTGGTTCACACACTGTGCCTTCAGTTCTATAACTTGTTTTTGAAATGCAGAGTCGTCTTTTGTGTGGTGCAAGTGCATGGGTCTGCTGCAGAGGCCAGACCACTTTGCTGCTGTGGGTTCTCTACTTCAAGTTGATCTGTTATCTGTTAATTTTAGTTTGCTGTTGT
This sequence comes from Lagopus leucura, assembly GCF_019238085.1. Classification (NCBI taxonomy): domain Eukaryota; kingdom Metazoa; phylum Chordata; class Aves; order Galliformes; family Phasianidae; genus Lagopus; species Lagopus leucura. The sequence continues at coordinate 2,087,952 of NW_024962334.1, read as the reverse complement.
GATGTTTGCTGTGCTTTTGCTGGATTTTTCATCACATTAGTCTATGAAAGCTATGTGTGTGTTAGTGGTGGGCATGTATAAAATACCTTCAAGTATTTTCACTGTAGAATTCTGAGGTGTTTGGAATAGGTTCTGCTGTGTTGACTGTAAGATTTCTGGATTTTGAAGGGCTTCATTGAAAGGTTTATTATCCTATATTTGGAGGGAGGATGATGAGAGTTAAGTTGAATCAGAAATATCTTGCAAAAAAATAAAAATAAAAAATCAAGAGTAACTTACTGTTTTCTGTTTCTTGTCAGGTATCAGTAATGTAAAGCCACTGGATGGTGTGAAAATTCTTGATTTAACAAGGTTTGTGTTTTGTTTATGATTTGGAACACTGCCTAGATGCAAATACTGTAGGGAAAAAAAACTAAGAAAATCTTTCTAAATTTTACAGAGTGCTTGCAGGGCCCTTTGCCACAATGAATTTAGGAGATCTAGGGGCTGAAGTTATTAAAGTGGAAAGACCAGGTAAGGTTCTCCTTTGTTTTCTATGTAGTAAGAATGTGGGCTAATTTAGCAAATGATTGTGTATGTATTGTTTCTGTATTTGGAATTGTCTTCTTTTACGCTTTTCCTCACATGTTAACAACAGTTTAATTTCTGATGACGTTGTGGGATGTTTACTATGGTTTGGGAACATACAATTGTCTAAATACTTTCAGAGGTGACCAACAGTAAGTTTATTTGGTGAATGTATGTTTTTGGTGGTGGTGTGTGTATGGTATTGGGCTGTGAGATGCTAAATTTTGTAGTAGCTTGTATTTTTGTGAAGCTATAGCTATCAAATTTCTGGAATCTGTTGACATAATTGCTCTATTTCTGGCATGGAAGTTATTAATGAGTTTGCTTGCATGTCTGTTTGCTTGAAGTTTAACACTGTACTCCAATGTGTGTGTTTTGTTCAGGAACAAATATGCATTTAGGAAAGGTAAGATTGAAGCTGTGATGGTAGGTCATTTGTTTCTCCAGATACTAATGTACAAAACAGCACTGGGTCATCACTACTAACATGCCTTATTCCGTCGCTAAATTTGATTTCTTTTGAGTGTTTTGAACTTTGCTCAGGTTTTAAAGTGTCATGGGAATGCTTAGGTTTTTGGAGACTCTTGTGGTAAGAGGATAAAAGCAGTTGTAATAGTAGTATAGCCTCCAATTATAAGTTTCCAGGGTTTTTCCTTAAGGTATCATGTTGGTTGGGTGTTTTTTTTTTTTTTTTGGTATGTTGGTAATTTCATTATATTAGGAGGTTTCAATTAAAATTTCTGCTTTGTCCTTCCCAGCAAGATAAAGAGAAATGATATAGCAGTTTATACTTTAAAACAAGCAAACAAAAAAAAAAACCCAAAAAACCAAAACAATTTTAAGAATCATGGGGGTGGGAAGCTAAATCAGCATAACTTTATGTCATGCTGATTGGGATTATTTCATGCCCACAGTTATTTAGTAGCTATTAAAATGCTACCAGAAACAATGTAACTGCTGATACTCAGTGACATTTCATCCTTGATATCAGGCATGTCCAGCCTGTGGCCTGGCACTGCTCACGGTGCAGCCCGGCCTGTGCCCCGCACCATCATGGCAGTGGCTCTTCCCTGCCATCTCTCAGCCAGCCCTGCCCCAGGTGTGCAACTGTAACTCAGCAATGACCAAACATCTGTGCACTATTAGCTCTGTCTGGGGTGAAATGAGGACAGTGCAGTGATGCTCAAGTTATGGCAAACAATTTCACAAATTGTGATGTGTTGGCTGAACACAAATCCTGTGAATAGTGAGAAATATGCAGCTGTGCTTTCCATCCTGATAGAGGGATTTGAGAATAGGTTTCAAGGCTGAAAATTATCAATTTATTGTTATATTTGCGACTCCATTTTCAGCTAACATAAGTTATTTACATGCTTTTAAGTTAAATATATAGAGTTGCAATCAAGCATTCAATTCAAAAATCTGATTGGCAGTCTTTAGCAGACCTGTATAAGCCCTGTCTCACCAAAGAGGAATACCCTTCACTTCACAGTTACCTTATTCATTTCATCGTCTTTTGGCAGTAGGTTCATTTCCGAGCAACTGTTTTTGAGGATGTAGTACAGGAACAGTAAATTTGATCAGAAATCTCTGATGAGCACTCTGAGAATGGCAGCCACCGCCTTCAACCAGGGTGATATATTAGGGTTGCAAAAAACAAGGTCAAATATCCCACTGGTTTTATGGTTTTGCCGCTCTACTTTTTTTTATATTTTAACAAAAACTGTTAAAAATTAAAATATTTTGTTGCTTATATGCATATTAACTATGTTATAAATATTTTGGAGGCTGCTCCAAAAGTAATGCCTACTGTTTTATTATGTTGGCCCACGATGTCAAAGGTGGATGTTGGTGGTATGGCAGTATGGCTGAAGCTTCCTGGCAATATTTTGTTACGTTTTGTTGATGGCAGCAGAGCAGTCTGACCAAATGGTGTCTGACATGGAGTGCATATCAAGCAAAGGTGTGTCACTGAATTCCTCCACACAGAAAGAATGGCATTCATTGGCGTTCATCAGCACTCACTGAACCACTGGTGACCAAACAATGGATGTGAGCACAACAAGGAGGTGGGTGGTGCATTTCAGCAGCAGTGATGATGGGTCACCTTCACTGATGTAGATGTTGATGAGTTTGGCACACAGACTCCTGTTCAATGCTGGTGAAAATACAGAGCTTTTTTCTGAACATGAGCCAGCAGTGCGCTCTGGCAGCTCGAAAGGCAAATGGGATCCTGGGCTCCATCAGGAGAGGGGTGGCCAGCAGGGACAGGGAGGTGATTGTCCCTCTCTACTCGGCTCTTGTGAGGCCCCATCTGGAGTACTGTGTCCAGGTGTGGAGCCCTCAGTACAAGAAAGACATTGAGATTTTGGAAAGGGTCCAGAGGAGGGCGACTAAGATGATCAGGGGGCTGGAGCACCTCCCCTATGAGGACAGGCTGAGGGAGTTGGGCTTGTTCAGCCTGGAGAAGAGAAGGCTGCGGGGTGACCTCATTGCAGCCTATCAATACCTGAAGGGAACCTACACCCAGGAGGGGAGTAAACTCTTCAAAAGGGCTGATAACAGCAGGACTAGGGGAAATGGTTTTAAGTTGAAGGAGGGAAGATTTAGGTTGGATGTTAGGGGGAAGTTCTTTACTAGGAGAGTGGTTAGGCCCTGGAACGGGCTGCCCAGGGAGGTTGTGGATGCCCCGTCCTTGGACGTGTTTAAGGCCAGGTTGGATGGGGTACTGGGCAACCTGATCTAAATGTGTATGTTTGGTGGCCCTGCTAGGCAGGGGGGTTGGAACTACATGATCCTTGAGGTCCCTTCCAACCCGGGTGATTCTGTGATTCTGTGATTTCAACATAGTCACCGCCATAGTTTTTTTTGTAGCTGGGAATTTGCTGTATCAAACACTTTCTGTGCTTGTTGGTTATGTTGTAGCTTCCATGGAAATAAATAGGAGGCATTACTTTTGGAGCAACCTACATATATATGGACCAAGGCAGTTCCACTTCAGTTGGTGTGGCTCAGGGCAAGCCAAAAGATTGGGCATCCATGCTTTATATGGTGCTTTTTTTTTTTTTTTTTTTTTTTCTCCCCCATCCATCATGGCAGTCACTTTAGCTTAGGACTCAGTATTATCAACATAAAGACCTTTGCTTGATTTTCGTGCCCTTATCTCTTGCTGCTTTAGCAGAGTAATGGAAATGTGGTAGGGGTATTACTGCATTTTTTGAGAAACAAAATACTCTGCCTGCTTTTACAGGTCTTTTTAGTGCGTACCATGCCTTTGTCGTATTAATTAGACTGATATTGCTTATTGAAACTTCACTCAAAGCTTTTCTTGTAGGAAATGATTGGATTTCCACATACAGCTAACATTAATGCATGTGAGGTGGTGATTGTACAAACCTCTGAGAAGATGAACATTGTGTTTTTGACTTTTCCATTCTTGGTATGAGAAGGAATAGCCATAAGGCAAGCCTTGTGCAGTAATATGTGTACAAGTAAAGGGTTTTCATAAAGGTATAGAAGCATTCAGTTATACCCATAAAAGTTTGTTGAATTGGAGGTTATTTGCTGTCCCCAGTGTCAAGTGTTCATGGTCAGGATCTTTTCAGTTGTGTCCAGCAATGGAACAAGGGGCAAAGGGTACAAACTGGAACACAGGAATTTCCATCTGAACAGGATGGAAAAAATTTTTGGCTTTGAGGGTGCAGTGGACTTAGAACAGGCTGCCCAGGGATGTTGCTCAGTCTCCTTCTCTGGGGATGGTTAAAACCCACCTGGATGCATTCCTGTGCAGCCTGCTGCAGGGACCCTGCTTTAGCAGGGGTGTTGGACTGGATGATCTCCAGAGGTTTCTTCCAACTTTGGTGATTCTGTGGTTCTTGTAAATGGTGCATCCTAACATCAGTGATCACTGTGTATCTCTGATGGCAGATACAGTAGGAGACAAACCATAATGAAAGGAGACGTGCACTTTACAACCTGCCTCAGTTAAATAATGTACATTTAAATATTTAAGTGTATGATAGAAAAAAGTGCCTGAAATTCTGCATAGAGGGAAATATGTGCCTTTGTCATGTGGAGAGATGCTGTGGGTATGTTTTGAAATAAATGTGTTGTTTTAATAAAAGACTAGAAACAAATTACCAGAAGAATTACTCTGGGGCAGTTTGCTATGCCATGATGTTCTCTTTATGGTTTCCCTTCAGGAGATATTTTTTAAGCCTTGTGGTTTAAAACATGATTAATAAGAGAAAGTGTGTGTGTGTGTATATATATATATATATATATATATATATATATATATATATATATATAAAATTGTGTATTCTGGTAAGAGTCAAACACAAGCAATGTGCACCTTAAGACATGGATTCCCCTTATGGTGGGAACAGAGGGATAAGGTGTTTTTTCTACTGGAGAGCTAAGGTGACTCAGTTCTCTCTGTGCCCAAGCTTCTCAGGTAATATTAAACAGGAATTCATCTTGCTATCCAAGATTAGAGTACTGGTTAAAAGGCAGGCACTTCAATTTTGGAAACAGAAGCTCTGCTTTTAATTTTCATTTTATTATTACGAGGAAGAAAGATAATCTTTCTTTAATCTAATCTTTAGCTTAGTTCTGTATCTCTGCTAATGTTGGCCTTCTGTGCTGCCTATCTGAGGAAAGTTTCTGCTGCCTTGAAGTTAGCAAGTGCATAAACTTGAGATAATGATAGAGAAATATTTTGTATGCTTGCTGGCACTCAGGTTCATAATTACATCTTAATTAAATTCAGCTTCAAATTTACTGGTTGTGGCTGTACTTTCATTTTAAGTTTATTGCTAGTCTTCTTGACACTTAAGAAAGGTTTTAAAATTGGAAATTAGGCATAAGAGATTCAATTACATTGGTGTCTGCACCAGCTTTAATGCCATCTTGCTTTTCTGTAAGGCAACAGAATTTCTGAACAGAAGTAAGTAGCAAGTGCTTCTTTTTGGTGATATTCCTCAGCACACAGCTGAGTGAGCAGTGCTGATCAGTGATCTCATGACTTCGTGTCCATAGTGTTTCAGGAATGGTTTTTTGACTGTGTGCTGACTGAGAGCATCTGCTAAATTGTTTGAGATTGCCTAAAAGAGTGCTGCTGTACCTCAAAGCTGTGCCTTAAGTTAGAAAGGAATTAAGTACTGAGGTGTGACTGTGTGTTGATGTGCGTACTTTAAGATGCAAGTAATCACAGAAGGAACAAAGCAAGCTATATTAAGAAGCCATATTATAATGATTACAGCAGTAACAAAAGCAAAACTTGTTTTGCTTAGTCTCATTCACTCTTAGGTGTTTTCTGAAGTGAATGCCCTGAAACGTGTATACTAAAGTGGTTGTTTTTCCCCTGCCTGCTAGCTGAAGTTTAGGAGGCTTAAATATTACCTAATATAATTAATTTTTTTTCGTTTGTTTGTTTATTGTCAGTGTAATGTTGAATAACTACGAGAACATGGTGATATTTCTTTCAGGAACTGGTGATGATACAAGAAGCTGGGGCCCACCTTTTGTTGGAACAGAAAGTGTTTATTTTCTCAGTGTCAATAGAAATAAAAAGGTACGTGAAGTGCTTCACTGAAGATTAGTCTGTCAGTTGTGAAAACAGTTAAAGACATAGCACTTCTCTTCCAAATAATTTACTTTTGCTTTTTCTAGAAAGTTTTGCACAGTACATGATTGTTGACAAAAAACTAAGTGAAAACAAACAACAAAACCTTAAGTGAATATGATTAGCAGTCAGAGAAAACTTCCAATCTTTAATTTTTTTCCATAAACAGACTTCATGAGAACTTAGTTTAAACTCATTTGATTCTTAGCGTACCTAATGGAGCAATAGTTACATTGGCTTTAATTGTATTGTCAAGGTGAATACATTTCATGAGATAAATGAAGTATTTTGAACAAAAAAGGCTGCAAGTCTCTGGTATGGTCCTGAGATTAGCTGAAGCAAATTCCAAATGCAAGAGTGGTCCTGCCAGTCTTCAGTTTCTGGTACAGAATTAACCCTGTTGAATTGAAGGGTGATGGTTACTGTTAGTATTTTAAGGATCACTTCATTTTGTGCGGGTCAGCTGAGCTCACCTGCCCTACTTTGCAGCTAGAGTTGTGGGAAAGCAGGCATTATACTGAAGTTAGGTTAGCACAGAGAGCTTGTGAATCTTTGGTATTAAGATGAAGTTACACAATAAGCTGTTTAGAGGCTTGCTTTCACTGAAACAAATGTTTCTCGTGCTGTCCCCATATGTACTTGCAGTAGTAAGTGCTGTACAAACATACCATGCACAGTGCAGCTCCCAGTTGCACATCCATCAGACTTGCTCTGTTGCTTGTCTGGTTCTTAAGAATCTGTTACACTTGCTTTACTAACAAAAACATATTTTTAAATATGGAAAACTGACTACTGATTATGCTTAGAAGAGTTCGGTAATCATTAGAATGGCTTTCTCTTAAGTGATTTTTCTTTTTGTCCCCAGAGTATAGCTATCAATATGAAGAATTCAAGAGGAGCAAAGTTGATCAGGGAGGTAGGTTTTAACGGGATGCAAATTGTGTCAATTTTATATTTCCTGTGTAAGAAAGAATAAACTCTACATTTCAAGTATTAGAGGTGTGATAATTAAAAATAGGTATGTATGCCATTCACTGTTTAAATTGTGGGTGAGAGGTGGCATATATTATCTCTGTGGTTTTGCATTGAGATAGAACAATGACTTCATTGTTCAGAGTAATTTATAATGATTTTAGATATAATAAAATTTGCTCAAACATCAAAAACTTCAGATCAAATATTGTGAGGTAAAGGTCTAACAGTTCAGTGCTTAGCTGTGGGTGTATTAGATCTCTCTGTACAACTTCATCACTCCAGTTAGAAACGTCTTCTTTGAAGGGAGCAAGGAGTTTACAGTGGGAGAACTGGGCTCCAGTATTTGCTTATTTTTGAGTGTTACAGTATATTCATGGCTTTGGTTGCTGTATCAGAAGTGTTGTCCTGTAGGTCAAATGCCATTTTTGTCTAGGATGAGGGTTTTGTCAGTATTTCAGTTGAGAACGCAAGGATGAATTCAGGTAATGATTTTTCCAGTAACAAAGTTTGATTATTCTAGTAATCTTTAAGCTAATAAATGCACCGTATTTTACACTCTTTAAAACTTGTGCTTTCTCATCCCTTTTTATTTTTTTGAGAGGTGTAGGGCCTGCTAACTAGTTCTGCAGGGCTAAAGACCATAAGAGTAGCAACATATCTAAAACTGTGAGCTGGCTTCTGTTCCTGTTTGCTTCACTGTCAGTTCTAGTCACTCTTCTTTTCACGGTGAGTCTGTGTATGTCCTGAAATAAGTGGAATTTGTCTGGTAGGATTTATTGCCAGCAATGTTATATGAAATGGAAAGAGATTAAGTTGTCTTGTACTTCTGAAACTTTTTTTTATTGTCAGCTCTATGCAATCTTTGGAGTTTATAAGCAAAGTTTACGGATTCTCCAGTACCCTCTCCTTGTACTCTTTGAAGAACACAACCATTCATTTCTGTTATGAAGCTGTATGTTTATCTTCTAAAGGTTTTGGGAACAGATACGGCCATTTGGGAAAATATAGATGTATTTTTTGGATAGTCAAATTCTAAGTAGGAATTCTGAAAAAAATTCATTCCAGATAACCAGGAAAAAAGTCTCCTCACCTTATTTGACCTTTCGGGAAAGAAATGGTGAAGGAAAGTAAAACTACTTGAAGCAAAAAGTCTGTTGATTCTGTGAATGTGGGCTTAGGATAGCTGGGATTATGAGTGAGGATGAGCTGGAGGAAAGTTGGCTGTAGTGTTTGCCTCTTCTTTGCGTGACTGCTACAATTTCAGGTTAAGAAGCTCCCTTTTTCTTATCTTAATACTGGTACAGGAAGGTGGCTGCTTGATTTAGCTTTTAAACGTACGACTGATCTTTTCATGATCTGTGCCATTAAATGGCTGAGTACTTCAGCATGTGCAACGTTACAACCTTTGAACTTGAGGCTGGGCTGCTTGAATTCAAGCCCCACACAATTTTTGTTTCAACATAGCAACTATCCTGCCTTTGTTTTACTTGGCTTAGTGGTAGCTTTTGGAAGTGCTTGGTGCAGAGGTCTTTACTTTTTTTTTTTTTATTGCCTCTCAAATGGAACTATAATATAATCTCTTACTTTTGGTCTTTAAAATATAAGAACATTATCTATAGTAAAAAGACTTTGTTGTCAGTTGTCTTTTGGTAATATCAAGATGTAGGTATGTAGAATTCTGAATTTTGCACAGTGATATGTTTGCTATAACAAAAAGTATTGTTTGTGTTTGCAAGAGGAACTTTGAGCTTGGGACATCAGATACAAATAAATATGAACTGTATCCTGGGCCTACATCCAACAGAGAAAAGTGATGAAGTTGAGTCATTTTTCTTTAATAAGAAAAGTAGCATGATTAGAATAATTGAATTAGTAGTGTCAAGTACGCAGGAAAACCTGTTAATCAGCAATCCTGGATTGGCACAGTGTTGACAAGACACTTGTCCAAAGGTCTACTCTTTCATAATTATGTGAATATTTTACAGAGTGGTTACCATAAAATTGTTCTTTAGTCTGTATTCTCTTTCTGTATTCTGCTTGTAGCCTTGTTTTCCTTCCTATTGCTTTTAACTCACTGTTAACTGCTATTCAAAAATTTGACTGTCTCACTGAGTGGAACTTATTTTCTCTTCAGTGATGGGATGTGCACTGATACTGTGCTCTGACATATATGGCTTGCATTTTTGAGTATTACTCAGCAGTATTCAGCAACTTGTTTTAAGAAACTTAGGGATACAGTTGTCCTGAGTATTTAGTCTTAACTAAACTCTATGTTTATTCATGAAGGACTTGGGGAAATTCCATTGGATGGGGAGCTGATGGCACTCTTCCTTCCCTCCTGTTCAATGTGGTTGAGAGAGCCATCATGTCTCGTGCATACTCTCACTTAACTGTGTGTATATATGCACACATTCCTCTTTATGGAACACTCATTTAAAAAAAAAAAAAATCCTTCTGAAGGGATGAATAGTTTGATTTGTCAAGTTAGTATCTTCGTTACGTGTTGCTTATATTCAAATTAATGATTACTTTGGTGTTCACTATGCCTTTTTTTCTGATGTCCTGACATGTCCACATAAGTGATCATGCACATAAGTGTCCAATCTGGAACATATAGTATTCTGTGTTCTACACTACTTTGCTAGTACTTTGCTAGAAGCTTTGCTTCTCAAAGGACTTGCAGGACATGTAGTTTAGTGTGAAACTTCACTTAACAGAGGATTTAAAACCCTGTTGAATTTTAAGACTGAAAGTCCCTGTGTGCTTTAAGGCTGTGTGATTCTGTGCAGTTGGTTTGGATAGAGTCTGAATACAGTTGATGCTGATGGCAGAATGCTGGGCAGAATGCAATGAACACCAACAGAGATATACTGTTCACTGCTGGCTTACATTTAAAGCCTGTTCCCAGGTGTCATGAGAGCACTAGAGGCCATGCTGACACCATATTTGTAAGATGCCTGGAATGTTATGCTCATCTCATTCTCTGAGAATATATATGCTACTAACCTTGGCCTAAATCATTGTATCTTCACTTTGCACTGTAGTCATGCACGTGTGTTGCCACATCTAGACTTTTGGCACTTATTTATTTACTTATTAATTGTTACAGTAATGCAAGTCATCCTCTTTTCCCCACAGTGGTTTGCAGGTGTTGGTTCTTCAGTATGAGATGGACAGCAGCCTTCAAATTAGCCCACGCTGTTGCTCTGTATTGGATAGGTTACAAAACCCAGTGAAAGCAGTACAAAAGTTATAATTGATTTCTTAGATGAATTTAGCTAAGGTTGTAATATTACCAAATGTAGAAGTAATTATGTATAGACTAAAAAGGATCTGGAGAGCCAATAAAGCCCCTTAGGTCTATTTTACATGAAGACATACTATTGACGATCAACAGCCTGCTCCCAGTGCGTTGTCCTTTCTTTGCTTTGGATGTGCTGTGTGGCACAGAAGATTGGGACAGTCACAGATCACTCTGAGCTTCTTCTGTTTTTACTAGCTAAAGCTTCAGCTCTGTAAAACCTTGATCTTCTTGAGAACCTTCCTGTGATGAATGCTGGCTTCTTAAGTAACTGCTATGAAGGGCTTGTCATTTTCACAGAGTCATGAATTAAAAACAAAACAAACAACAACACAAAAAAAGCAGCAATGCTTAGAATTCGGGGATTTTCTCATATTATTGTAACTGTTAAAAACTGGCACTCCTAGAGTTCCTTGACACAGACTCTTAAAAAATAATTTACCACATGCACTTTTACTGTATGCTGAAGTTCTTTTCTGTAAATGTTACTAGCATCTCATCTGTGCATCTAGTTAAGCCATTCATAATTTACATGGCTTCTTGTCTGAATAGGAGTCAGTTTTTGTCTTTCTTGTGAAATATTTGCTGGCTTGGCTGTTTCTTTGGCCTTAAATTCAACTCAGCAGACTACATGCTAGAACAAAAATGCTTATGATTGCAGATATGATGACACTAATTAATGGAAGCTGGCCCAGTGTGCTGTGGATATTGATCAGACAACTGCATGGTAGTTCCAGAGAATTTGACTCTGATCATCTTGAAATAACATTAAGAAATGAAGAGTTTTAAGGTCATGCTTGTAGATGTATGTACAAATGTGTTCTTGTCAGGGAGTATTTAAATTCCTGGAAAAAGCAACTGAACTGAAAAAGAACCTCAACCTCCACAACTCTGCCAAATAGTATATATTTATTTTCAAATGTAGTTTCTCTTGTTTCAGAAGTTCTTAATTAATATTAATTCTACTGAAATATGTACAAATATTTACATGCTTAACTTCTCTAAGAATAAAAAGATGTAATTTAAAGCCCATCAGAGTCGTAGGTTAATCTATAATCTCAGTAGGTTTTGGACTAGATCATTTATTCAGATGTGATGCAGAAAATCCTGCTGCAGAGCTTTATAATGCTGTTCTAATTGAGGTGACCTTAAGATGTGTGTAGTTTCTGTTACAGTAAGTATTATCAGTTGTTTTGAAACTGAAGAGAATCAGCTAGAAAACAGCAAAAAACCAAGAACCACCACCACCATCCTTTCTGTCCCCCTCCCCCCCACCTCCAGCATTTTACAGAATCCTAAGGGAAACATGAAGGGTAAAGATGCATCCTTTCTCCCCACTTTCTTCAAGCTTGGTGTGAGTATAAAGTGGGTGACTGTTATGTATATTTTGATCAAATATTTGGAAATCAGTATGACTCTGTCAATACAATTACATTGCAGTTTTGTCTCACAGATTTAGAATTTTTACAGTTTCTTTTCTATATACACAGCATCTCTAACGTGTTGTTTGCAGACATGCACAGTCTAACAGACCAAAAAAATCTCTTCAGGTTTGAATTCTGTTCTGTCAGAAAGACAGGGACCATCTTGACTAGTGGTACTTCGAGCTACGTGAGAAATATATTGAACTTTTAGAAGCTTGTTAACAAATCTTATGCACTCTTTTCTTTTCTAAAGCTCGCAGCTGTATCTGATGTTTTCGTGGAGAACTACGTCCCTGGGAAGCTGGCTGAAATTGGCCTAGGTTATGAAGACATTGAAAAGATTGCTCCTCACATAGTATACTGTTCAATAACAGGTATTGTGACTTCTGTAATTTCTGTTATTTCCTTTACTCCTCTTACGCTGTTATGAAAGTCATGTGATTATTTAACAGTTTGTTATTTTGATGTTGGTCAAGATAAGCCGAAAGAGAAAATAAGTTTGATATTAATTGAAAAACATGCACAGGAAGACTTGTGAAGCAGTAACAGTGTCAATACTTGGTAAGTTGTTCAGTAGTGACGTTACCACACTGCTATGTTCAGATAGGCTTGAAAAAGGAGTCTACTCTGGCTTGATTCCTTGCGTTGCTTTGAACAGATTGATAACTTTTTTTTTTCTGAGCAGTTGTACTGTATCAACTTGTGTGTGACAAGTTTCCAATGTGGTAATTTCAGTGCTCTTTACTACTCCTCTGTCTTCAGATTTATCTAGCTATATGTTCATGGAAGAGCTGTATGTCCATGGGTGTTCTCCATTACTTTGCTGCAGACTGCTTGATGGCTGAAATGTAAGATGAGTTTTAGGTTTTTTAGAAATGGAAGGAGGTATGAAAAGGAAGTAGGTATGTGAGCATTAGAACCTGCGTATATATGGAATAACTTGAACTCTGAAAAAGCACTTATTTGAAAACCTAACACAAAAAATCTACTGGAATTAAATGATTTGTGCATGAGAAGCCTACGGTTCAACTACAAATAAAATACAACAAAAAAAGTTACAAATATTTGAAGACCAATTTAAAATATTAGTTGCCAACCAGGCTGGACTTGTTCTTAATTTCTGAATAATAATATCTTTACTATTTTAATTCCTGGATGTTTGTCATTTGGGAACCGGACAGATTTTTAGTATGTTGTGATGTGTTTATCATGCTTTTGTGGCAAGTGTCCTAAAAAACCAGTGAGAGCAGAAAGGCAGTTATGTTCAGTGCTTGCTGAGAAACTCCTGTTATATCTTTCTTTACACATATGTTTAATTTGGTTTGTGGTGAGTTACCACAGTGTTCTTAATATTTGCTTATGCATGTAATCTCATTTAGAATTTACTGAGGGTTTTTCCTTTTTTCTAGTGGCTGTATGTATAATTAATGAAAGAATAAATTGATACCCACGCTGCAATTTAGTTGTTGTTACAGTTTGGCCTTTGAGTTAGTAAATCTGTTTATCTACTCACTGCACATGACAACTTTTGAGTACTTTTATTTTGCTGATAGGTTGTAGGTCACTCAAAATTTAATGTTCTCTGTGTATTTCCATGGAAACTACACCAGGTCCAAAGAGCACAATGACACTGATAGAGCAAATTCTCAGCTACAAAACACTATTTTTCAACATAGTCACCACCATTAGCTATGCATTTTCTCCTGTGATCAACAAGGCCCTATGTGCTGTGCTGACAGTCTTCACTGGTGGAGGTGACCTGCTGTTTCATAGCTGCAAATCAGAAGATGCCAAGTCTGAACTATACGGTGAATGTAGTAGGACAGTCCAGCTAAGTTTGGCAGTGTGTTTCACAGTCTTAAAACTGATATGGGGCCTGGTTTTATCATGTTGCAAGAAAAAGTTTGTCTTCTTCACTGACTCTGGAAGTTTGAGCCCTCAGCTTAGTCAGCATCATGATGTAACAGAGTCGATGCTTGTTTGGAAGAATCCATTTCCTATCCCAAAAGACAGAGCACGTCACTTCATCTGTCCATGGCACTGTCTTGAACTTTTTCTTCAATGGAGAATTCCCATTTCACCACTCCATGGCCTGCTGTTTTTACTCTGACTATAGTGGTGACTCCATGTCTCATCATCAGTAATGATGCGTCCAGGAAACTTCATCCCTATGTTGGTTGAATAGGTACCAGCAAACTTGCATAGGATGTACTTTATAATCCTGTGTGAGCATTTGTGGGGCCAACATGGTGCAAGTTTTTTTTTTTTTTTTGTGTGTTCTAATGTTGTTCACCTTCATTTCCAACACATTGAAGCTGATACTCAGCTCTGTGCACAGTTCCCTGCTTAGTCTGCTGATTTGTGTGGATGAGCTGATTGAGCCATGAATCATTCTGTGGCATAAGAGCTGTGCATGGCTGTCCAGAATGTGACTTTCACATCACAGTTGCTACTGCTGAAATGCACCACCCACAGCCTCACTGTGCTCACATCCACTGTTTGATCTCCATGAATGTTTAGAAATTGTCAATGGATGTCAATAGGTGCATTTTTTTTTTTTCTTTGTGGAGGAATTCAGTGACATACCTTTGCTTCAGACATGCTTCCATGTCAGATACTGTCAGACTGCCTCTCTGCTGCCATCTGTTACACATCAACAACATATAATGCAATGTTTTCAGGAAGGTTCAAATTCTATGACTAGTATATCACTAACGTTTACCTCTGGTGTTTTGGGCCAAGACAATAGAATAGGGGGCATTACTTTTAGAGCATCTCTCATCAGTTAAAAACCTTGACTTGACTATAGGGCTAAGGATAGGTACTTAGCAGTTTCACAGAAGTGCAGAAATTGCCTAAGTGGAAAGGACCTTTTGAGATATGTAGGCCAATTCTCCTGCTCAAACAAGATCAGCTGTACTGGGTTTCCCAGAACTATGTCCACCTGGTTTTTGAGTATTTCCGCAGATGGAAACCTCTGCACCCTCTCTGGACGACTTGTTCCAATGCTTGATGTACTCACAGCAAAGAGTGTTTTCTCATGTTATGGGGGGGGTCATGTGAATTTTTGTCCATTGCCTCTTACCTTGTCAATGGGTGCTTCTAAGGAGGTCCAAGTCTCTCTCACTCACTCCCTTCCATCAAGTACTTACATTTGTTGGTTAGGATTGCTTTCCTCCGGAGATTTTTCTTTTTCCAAGCTGTAGTCTCAGCTCTTACCCTTCCTATGGGTGAGATGTTCAGGTGTTCCAGTCTGTTATCACCTTCACTGAATAACTGAGGCTTGCAGGACACTCTGGATCCATCTGCTCCAACCCATGTCCCAAAGCAGGGCTAGTCACAGCAGTTACCCAAGCATGCATCCCAGTGGCTTTTGGAGATCTCCAGGCAGGAAACTCCACAGTCTCTCTGGCTAACCTGTAGCACTTCTCTACCACCTGCTCAACATGGAAGTTCTTCCTGGTATTCAGAAGAAACCTCCTGTTTGTGCCCATTTTCTTGTCTTGACACTGGCCACCACTGAAAAAAATCTGACTCCCATCATTACACTTTCTCTTCAGGTATTTATGTGCATTTATTAGATTCCTTTGAGCCTCCTTCTCCAGGTTGAACACTCCCAACTCTTTCAGCTTCTCTTTATAAGAGAGGCACTCCAGTCCCTTGATCATCTTGGTGATTTTTTGATCTTTGTGGCCCTGTGCGTGACTTTCTCTAGTAAGCTCATCTGTCTTGTAGTGGGGGGCCTGGAACTGGATGCAGTACTGTATGTGTGGCCTCACCAATACAGGGTAGATGAGGAGGATCACCTTTCTTGTCATACTGTTGATGCTCTTTGTAATGCAGTGCAAGATACTGTTGGCCTTCTTTGATACAAGGCTGCCTGCTTATTTAAGCTGATTCAAGTGTATGCTAAATGACATCTTCCATCCTGCAGACTTTCCTTCTAGTCTCAAGGGCTCAGGACTCCTGGGGCTGGCTTTATAGGTAAAGACAAAGCAAAGAAAGTATTAAATACCTTTTTTTTTTTTTTTTTTTTTTTTTTTTTTTTTTGTGTGTGTGTGTGTGACTTGTAACCATTTTCCTTTCCCCATTTAACAGTAAGCCCACGTTTTAACTAGTTTTCCTTTTGCTGCTATATACTTGCAGCGTCCTTTTTTCCTGCCCTTCAATCCTTTTGCTAGATTCTCCAGGTCAGCCCTGGCTTTCCTAATCCTATTCCTGCAATACCACAATTTCAAAGAAGGAAATGATTTATTTCTAATCTCTGTGGCCTGATTCAAGACATTACAGCTCAAAATATTTTTGTGGCATGGTTTCTGCATTCAAATATCCATTGACTGACCTTTTTCATTTGGGAGCTTCGGGAAGAAAACCACTAGTTGATTAATATAGCTTGGTTTTTAAAAAATAAAAAATTAGTGAAAAGGAGATCAAATGTAAAATATTTCTGACAAAAATTGCATAGTGTAGCAGCTTAGATTTAAAGATGAATGCCTATGGAAAAAGATCAGGAGATTTTTTTTCTTATTATGAACAAATTAGGTTAGACAGATAGCATAGGAGATGAGTAAGAGCGCTAAAATGTTTTCATGGGAGTTAATCTGCATACATTGCAATTTATTACTGGCACAGTCAGAGGAGTTTCCCTACTTGAGCCATTTTCTTTAAGGGACTAATTTGATAAGCTTTGTTAATCTGAATATCCTGCATATAAAGCTTTAGAACAACTTGGTAAATGAACATGTATAAATCACTTGTATCAGTGTATCCGGGCAAGGTGGAATTTTGGTCGGAGCCTGGGTTATTAATGTGCATAATCACTTTGCCAATGAAAACACACGCTGAAGAGTAATTGACCACATCAGGATGTTCATGTAAACTTAGAAATTAACTCACTTTTCTCTTCTGAAGAAGACAAGACATAATCAGTAATTGTTTGTACCTCTCAGCCATGTTGCTTACTTTTTAAATGTGTTCAAATGCTTTTGCCCTTCTAGTTTCTTAAAAGGAGAAGTGTATAAAACTAGTAGGACTCTTGGCACAGAAATCTGTCTTTAAACAGTGTCTTGATTGTTTTAACGTTAGGCATTACAGTATTTAACCAAAAAGCACCAACAGGTTCAGGTGAGTTAATTGAGGCATCTGAGTTGGATGCCTACTTTTGTGAGAGATTGGTGTGGAAAACATTTCAACATTGCATTCTGAAAGACCCTTAAGAAGTGCTCGCTGTCCCCACTGTAGGTAGGAGCTATGCTTGCGACAACATTTGAGGGTAAGGGTAGGAAATGAAAATGAAATGGAATGACCCTTTAACAAACTGATTTCTTGTAGGTTGCTGAAAACTTAAAAGTAATATTTCAGGTGGAAGGAGGCTGAGAACTCAGTCCAAGATTATTTGGTAATGCTATAAAAAGTTACATGTGTATAGAATGGCTCACTAGAGATATGGGAAATATGAGTTAACAAAGATCTAAAGAGAAGCATTGCTTGTCAGATGTAAGAGTTGTGCTGGCCTAGAATATTGGATTAAATGGACAAGTTGTCTTCCCAAATGTTGGAAACTGTTAAGACAAATGATCTTGGTTACAGAAACTCCTATTACATCTAAACAGTGGGATTTTATCCATCATTTTGCACCTCACTTACAGGCTGTTCAAGAGATAATAGAAATATGTTAGTTCTCAAGCCCTGTTTGGTTTACAGGTCCTGTGAAGGGTAATGGATACACAATATAACATGAATTATGTTAGAAAGTCTTTGAACAAAGGATCGGAGTGGTTTATGTGTTAACTTAGGCAGTTTCAAATATGCTTTTTAGAGAGATATTTTATGTATGGTAACTATTGTTAACTGACAAAAATGATGTTGGTCATTGTTAATGACTATCATGAACTCTGTTACATTGAGATATGAGAATAGAGAGAGGCATTTTGGCATAACAGTTGATAATAAAAAAGTAACTAAGAAATAAATATGTCCAGTGTGTCAGAATCAGGGTGTTTCCCCAACTTTAATTTTTGATTTTCTTGTTTTTTTTCTTGATGCACAGTCTACATGCTGAAGACATTACAGCAGATTCATTTAATAAATTATAAATAACTACTGTATTCTGCTTCCCTTAGCCATTTAGTTAACTCATTAATGTGACTGGAAGTCGTCTGGACTGCCTTCGTTTCTTATTTTTGGAAGCATATTGCCTTTCAAGTTCAGGCATCATAGGTATGGAACGCAATCAATAAACAAGTAATTCGATGGAATCGGCTTCTCCCTGCAGCATAACTTGTATAGCAGATGGTCATCAAGATTCTTTTGAGTCTCATGCAGTTATTGCATGCAAGTATAAGTAAGTCAAGTTGGATATTAAAACTTTCTTTTTCTTTAATATTAGGGGCCATTCAAAAAAATGGAAAATAATTCTGACTCTAGACTCACTGTATTCTTTCCAGAGAGAGCATGCTCAAGTTATGGTATTTATTATTTTAGTCTTCTTTTAAAAAATAGAAGATGATCTCTAGTTGTTACAGAGTAACGGAGTGTTATTTTCACTTTTCAAAGACTTATTTGTGACAAATCAGTGTGAAAATACGGGTATTGGGTTTGTCTTAAGAGCTTACAGTCACTAACAGGTAGTAAGTACTAACTGATACTGATTTTCTTTCTGAAGATTCACTGTCTAGAAGGAGCTGCACTTTTGGGTTACAATGTTCATTGCTGGTTGCAATGCGAGTAGCAATTCTGTATTTATGGTTACATTAATTGCCAGGTCCTGGTAGTAGATCGGATGCTGAATGAGTGTATTCATTGTGATCTGTACTTGTGTCCTGTCTCATAAGAATTTCTACTTTGTACTGCTTGATGCCAGCCTGATGGAGCTGATCTGTTCTTGGAGCATAATGCATTGGTTGTGTGGTCATGAATGGTTCATGTGTGCCATATGTAATGTAATAACACCTAAATACGTGAGTCGTTCTGAAAGTGACACTTCCTATTCATTTCCACTGAAACTACAGTAGATAAGAAGAGCAAATAAGAATAACCTTATCTGATAGAGCAAATTCTTGGCTGCAAAACACTGACTATGTTGAAAAACAGGTGAGCATATTTGCCAGCAAAGAATAAGAGCCTGTATGCTTGTAAAAAGTCTGTACCAACACAGATGACCCTACTGCTGAAATGCATCAGCCACCACCCCACTACACCCACATCCAGTGTTTGGTCTTTATAAATGTTCAGTAAGCATCCATGAATGGCAACAGGTACCATTTTTTCTGCATAGAGGAATTCACCTTTGCTTCAGATGCACTTCCACGTCAGACACCATTTTGTCAGACTGTCCCTCTGCTGCCTTCTGTTGCAACAAGTAACAACAAGTAACAGGGTATTGGTAGGAGCATTGCCATACTACTGCCATCTGCCTCTGGCATCATGGGCCAAGATAATAAAAAAGAAGGCATTAATTTTGGAGCAACCCTCATATATTCCTCTATATTCCATCCATCTAGAGGTAGTTTGCAGCAGCCTGCTCTCTGTTTCCTTTGACATTCCTGTTATTATACGTGGGATTGCTGAAGACTTTGGTCTAATCAGTCCCAATTACAGTTCTGCGTAGTTCCTCCTAGCTTTGTTTTCTCTTCACTTTTAGTGATCTGGGGGCTAGTGTTTCTATTCTGCCCTGTGTCCCACCTGCAGCAGAGAGAATATTCTTTTTGTTATTCTCATGTATAATAGGTGTGAGTGCTAAAAAATCAAAACTGAGCTTGAGCATACTTAGTCTGTGGGGATAGTGGACCTGCCCTCTCCACCATACCTTGAAACTGGATTCTGGTATTCTGGTCAAAGTGAAAACCAAGAGAAAATGTAATATTATTAATCATAGGAAAGCATAACCATGACAAAAAGGTTTCCCTTTTTTTTTTTTTTTTTTTTTTTTTTTTTTTTTTTATAAAGTGTTTGCTATAAAGAATAGGAATTCTCAGTATTTTAAGCAAACAGCTGTAAGGTTGCTGTTGTTGTTGGCTTGTTCTCTTACTATAGCTAAACAAACCAGCTTCCTCTTTGATTTTGTGCTTAGGAACAGAATGATCATTCTGTGAGAAGATGTTGAAAAGTCTTGGTTTTGTGCAGCTTAAAGCTCAGGATTGGACTGCTACCTAAAATGCTCTTTGTTATGGGCCAGCATGTGGGGGTGACTGGTTTACCTGAACAGGCAGACATTGTAGCAGAACAGTGTCAGCAGAATGGCTGCTCTGAAAGTAATACCTCCTATTTTATGACGTTGGCTCACGATGTCGGAGGTGGATGTAGGTGATATGGCAGTAGGAGTTGAACCTTCCCATCTGTTATATTTTGTTGCTGTGTGACAGGTGGCAGCAGGGAGGCAGTCTGACCAAATGAATGTGCGTGTGAAGCAAAGGCATGTAATTCAATTCCTCCATTGATACTAGTTGACTTTTGCTGAACATTTATGGAGACCGAACAACGGATGTGAGCACAGTGAGGCAGTGGGTGGTGCATTTCAGCAGTGGCAACAGCAATGTGAAAGACAAGCCACAATCTGGACAGCCATGTACAGCTCTCACACCACAAATTGAAGGGTGTCTCAGTCAACTCGTCTGTGCAAATCAGCCAATAGCAGTGACTGTGTTGAAAAATACCGTTGTGCCCTTTGCATCTGTTGCAGTTTCCATGGAAATAAATAGGAGGCATTACTTTCAGAGCAATCCACACAAAATCTGGAAGACACACTCCTTAGAGGTCATATGATGTGCTACTTTATACTCAGACTGCAGCGTTTTTCTTGAATGAAGAAACTCTGTTGATATGGGACTGCCTCTTCCTAAATGTTGGACTGTTGTAAATTGTTAGTGGTAGTAAAATGAAAGGTAGTGTAATTTTTCAGGAGTCCGGGGTCATTTGTGGGTGAAGGGTTTAGACATAGGTGAGCCAGATGTTGTCTCCTTTTTGGTATTGTGGAAGTCCTGATCAGTAAACCAAGCTTCTTATCCAAACAGCTCTGATTGAACATATCCAGCCCTACTACAGCTTTATTTCTCAATCTTTCTCTTGCTTTGTGACTGCTCTCAAAGCTACAGATTCTGTTCTCGCTCACAACTTGGCTATACTGGTGAGCATAATCTTAGAACTAGTTCAAATATAATGTATTTTGGCAGTTCTGTTGTTCATTTTTATTTAAGTTTCTGAAAATTGGCTGGTTCAATTAAACCATGTGCAGAAGTGGCGATTTGTTGCTCTCAGTATGATCTGCGCAGTTCAACTAAGAGACTCTCAGTTTATTTCTGGACAGGAGGGGGCACTGTTTGAAAGGACAACATTATTTTCAAATCAAATCAAATTTTTTTTCTTAATGCCTCTGAAGGCAAAACGTTTAGAAAGACACTGAATTTTGTAGGTTTCCTTGAATGATGAAAACTTCGTCTCTTAGGTTCTCGAACCTCATCTCTGTTCCCCATCTCTGTTCCTTTATTATTTTTGATGGAACTGGCTGTGCTTTTCTCCTGTGCAGGTTTTTCTGAAGCTAGTGCTCCTTAGCTTTTTTTCTCCTCTCCATCCCTTCTTTTCTAGAAAGCGAAGTAATGCTTTGTATCATAAGCAGTTTGTTTTGTGTGTTGCTTGTGACATTACCCAATCTCTTCTTTCAATATTTTTTTGTTTTCTCCCATTCCATTTCTTAAAGCATGAACACGACACTTAATTTTCTGCCTTTTAAAGAATTTGTACTCCTGCAGGCAGGAAAAGAACATTTTGCTGTATTTATTTGTGAGATTGAAGACATTTGTACTCCTGCAGGCAGAAAAAGAGCATTCTGCTGTATTTATTTGTGAGATTGAAGACATGGTGATCTATTATGCAGAAATATTTATACCTCAGTCAAAAGGAAGGAAAAAAAGGTCGTTGCTTTTTATTAAAATTTTATTATTCTGAGTGATCATGCTTGAGAATTTGCTGTCTGTACCCTGAAGAATTTAGTTTTTAACTCTGATTTTACATTTGTAAATGAAAAATTTACAAATTTAGAATAATACTTTATAAAGTCCTAAACTGTACTGAACTGCTAATTGTATTTGTTAGTAAGTAGTTGTGTTACAAACAGACAAAAATTAAGTGGAAATAATGGAAGAAAAAAACCAACACATTGTGTATCATCTGAGTTTCAGATGAGTCTAAATGTGGAATTGTTATATATGTGCCTTTCAAGTGGGTACATATAAAGGGCATAAGGCCAGCTAAGGAACACTTTCCTTCAAATGTAAGTATCTCTTATGCATCTCGAGTGATTCTAATTAATCCGAAAAGCAGAATGGTTCTTTACCCACCTACTTAAAAGATAGTAATAACTCAAAATAACCAGCATTTGGTACCTTGCAGTACATCTGTTTCGTATAATGATTTGTAGCTGCTTCTTATGAGAAGATATGATAATTTTGGTGCACATCCTACTTTGACTCCATTATTTTCATAACAGAATAAAAAGCCAAAAAACAATCACAGCACGCTTTGCTGGGCAAAGGCTAATCAAAGCAGGAATAATTTGAGAGAATTAGATGAGAAGATAAGCTGGGAACTGCAAAAAGAGGGGGAAAAAAAAAAAGAAGAGGGTTGGTATCATGGTTTTTTGTCAATAAAAGGGTGTTCAAAATAAATTTTCAACAGATCTATTGTTTTCTAATAGTAGGAGTTGCTGCGCTCAGAATGCTTTTTCAAAGAAGGCATTGTCAGAACAAACTGTGTGTCTTCCTTCCAGCAGTTCTTGATGTGGTTTGAGAATGAAAAGGCAGGTCTGAAAAACTGTGAACATTATACCTCTCTTAAATAAACAAAAATATCAGGTTTGCAGTCTGTATGAACTCACTGGCAGCACTGACAATGATTGAACAAAGCATTTGGAGGGGAAAAAAATATGCAACATCTACCTGAGCTTGACTTGATAAAAATAGACTGCTCCGGTACTGAAAGGAAAATCAAGGCTCTGGAATGTTGTTTTTTATATTATGCATTTGGAAGAGGGATGCATTAAAGACTTGTTCTGTCTTTTTTTTTTTTTTTTTTTGATAGCTTGAAGTTGTCTGAGTGAGCTGTTAAATTAGTAAGCAGGGTCTAGGGGTAAAATAGTCAACGAGAACACTTCTTTGAGGAGTGGAGTAGCACACTGGATTCACAGCGACCATTAATTATTGGGATTACGTAATTACAATTATAATTGGACAATAACTCTTGTGGCATTCAAACTGCACTAAAGTTCTCATAGTGTTTCCATAGACAAGCTAAGGTAATGCAATTTAGAACAAACGATAAAATTGATTCAAAAGTTGTCAATCTTATATTTTACACTATATAAACAGTAACTATTTGCATTTCACCTTTGGCATGGAAGGCAGTGTTTCAGAACTGACATTGCCACATATTTTGTTTTGATCCAAGTGGGTGATGGAATAGCATGAAGATGATCCCAGAGTCCTCATTTGGTCAAGGGCTATGGCTTGTTTACTGTGGTCTTTGGAGCGTTAGGGGCAGGAGGATTCTGGAACTGATTTACAGGTAGAAGACATTTTCTCTTTACACCATTTAAAGTCCTTTAAAATAGTTTCTGGGAGTGTGGCTGTCTCAGAGAAGAGTCAGGCAGAGCTGGCCTCAAAAGCTTTGCCCACTTTTTCCTCCTACAGCCAGAGACTCAAAGCACTGCCAGCAGTCCTTCTGTCAGCAGACTCCCATGGACAGTTGTGTGATGCAGCCCTGCTTTAATTGCCTGAGAGCTCCCTGCTGCTCAGAAGGTCCACAAAATAGAAAGGTGGCACAGGTGTATGATACAGCGGGATAAGAATTAGAAATTACCCTGGCCAATTTGTCTGTACAAAGAGAAGTCAAGGGTAGAATTAAGTGTTGGAGCAAGGTCACTGTGTTGTGCTTAATCAGAAATAATCAAGTCCTTTTAAGATACTATGGGGAACAGTGGGTGAGAGAAGGGTTCTCAGAAGATTTGGTTGTAATGGTGAGGAATAAGTAAATTTGAACAGGAGTCCATGTTGTCATATTGATATATGGAAGACCGGCATACTGAGTTATATTAAAACAAACATGGTCCCAAAGATCTGCTGTACTCCACATTGGTGTGCTTCCAGTTGCTTCTGGTTGCCGTATTTCAGAAATTATATTAACAAGTGAAGAAAGTAGAGAGAAGAACTACAGTTGAGAAGCATTGTTTAGGAAAGGTAGTTCAGAACCCCCCACTTTTTTTTTTTTAATTAAGTTGTACTATTATTAGATAAAAGCTGCTGTGGCCATTTAACTCCCTGTTCCTAAATCATTCTGTGAATTTTCATTTGGTAGGTACCTAAATGGAGATGCTGATGGAATGTGAAAGCATCAACAAAAATCATTCCCTAATGTGTAGAAATAGCTAACATTTTGCTTTTTTTGCTAATGTTTTGCTAACATTCATTTCAAAGAATGAATATTAAGAAAAAATACAAAATTATTTCATAGGTAGAAAGTAAAATAAGAATTTATACATGGGTGCCAGCAAATTGGATTGTCTCTAGTTTTGGGAGAGAATGAATTTGAAATAGAAGGGCAGTGTATGAAATAATAAATGATGAGATATAGTATTAGCCTTTTTCTCAATACTGCTAAATAAAGGAATTGTCTGAAGCTGGGAGACTGGATGTATAAAAATAGTTGTGCATTGCAGAGAAAGTTTGCCTTTTTGTGCTCTGCCGAGTTTGATGCCTTATTTCTTGAGAGCACGATGGTAGCAGACTTAAAATTGGTGTATATAAATATACAGATGAGAACAGGCAGAGTTATTTCAGAGTGTTTGAGCAAGCTGGGAAAACTTCTGACCTCTTTAAATACCAAACTACGTGGTGTCAGTTGTTTGTTGTACACTTCAGGACTGAAACATGAAATAAACACAATCATAAAATTTAATAATGATCTTCTTTTTAGGAGGTTACATCACAGAGTTTCTTGCAGATTTTACAAACTGAAAGAACTGAGTTGAAGACGACATTGCTTTTCAGCTCTGTGCAAATATGCTCGCTTGTAAACTACACGTTTACACAGATTAAGAACTGACTCCTTTTGAAGTAAAGAACCAGCTTCGTGGCATGCAGCAGAAGCTTTTAAGAGGTTACGGTACTTGCCATGTGTCATTGTTCTGATATCTAAGGTGACCATCAATATAGAATCAAATGTTCTGATGTAGTTAAGACTATGTTCAATCTACGTGGGAATTTCTGCAAGGCTTGGGAGTAGAGCATTATTTTGTAAGGTACAAGAGTTAAATAGTAGAGCTGTGGTCTCAGAAAAAAAACCCAAAGAAGTTGAACAAAAAGTTATGCTGGCAAGTATGTTTGTAATTAAGATCCTATGATGCTGTGAAGTGGGGCAGTTTCTTGAAGCTATCATTCCTTATTTCCTCTATTCACCAAATGAATAAAATAGCCAAAAAGTCTGATGGGACAATTTTAATCTGTATTTGCATTATATTATGTTTGCAAGCAGAATTTCTTAACGTTTGGGAAAATTTTAGAACAAAACTGACTCTTCCACGTTATTATGTGAGTCTAAGATTTATTTCTGGACATCTAAGCAGATTTATGCCTCATTCTGAAAAGTCATATAAGATGTCAGTGGTAATATTATGTGGTATGTAGTTCCCTAAAAGAACAACTTTGGTCTGTTTGTGTAATTTCCTTCAGCCAGTCATAATACATTTAAATAACCCGACAGTGTTATGTAGAAAAAGCTGAGCTATCTTTAAACCAATGCGGTGAATTGGCCCTGGAGTGCTGTGCTGATTCAGGCTGCAGTGCTTTTGTGGCCTGCCCACCTCAGCCATTTGTTGTGGGGCAGCAGTATGTGCCATCAGGGGACTCTGTGTACTTCTTTAGTGCTAAAAGATTTGTGGAAACGTGAAACTCGAGGAAAGATTCTATAAAGAGATGGCAATTAATTAAAGGAATGTGGTACTATGAGGTGTCTGCAAATTGCCACTTTGTATTTAGTGACTATCATGTTCTAAGGACTTGCATAGTTTTGATAATAAATGTTAAGACAGCGAAGTGCCTCTGGTTCCCTGCCTCTTGCAGTAAGCCACCTGTGATGTCCCCAGGCCTTCTTTTGCTTGGCGCAAGCTCCATTCTGCAAGTGTGCTACGTCAGGGTTGGCACTGTGTGGCAAGCATTTCTTCCCAGAATGCTTCATATACGCAGTAGAAGCTACAGCCCTGACCATGTGAAACTTCGTTTTTGTGAATATATGTATTTACAGAATAAGCAAATGTTTTGTAGTAGGAACAGGAGTAGAAGACCTAGCAGTTGACTGCTTTATTTGAAAATGAGTTCTGAGGGCCAGTGGGAGCTTTTTTTTTTTCTCCCCAACCCTTAGGGTTAATTACCATCCTACTAAAGCACAGCTACGTGTGCAGGTTCGTTAGGAAATTTAATCTTGATTTCTGCTCCTTACGAAGACCTCCTATATCCCATCATCCCTTACTGTCCATTTTATATCAAGGCAGTTCTTTTACAAACAAGTTTTTATCTCTTCTCCTTCAACTAATTATTAGATGCTAATAAAATACGTTGTATGACTGTGTTAAGTACAGTAGTTTTTTCCATATTGGGGATACTGTTTTTACTTAAGATGGAGTTATGTTTCATTTTCATTTATTTATTTAACTAGAAGCAAAAATCATTCTGAGACAGTCTGTGAAACAATGACCTGTTAATTGTAGACTTATAAATGGATGACAGACAGTAGGATTATTTTGAATTGTTTAATTGCTAAATATCTTTTAATACTTCTCTTTTAAAGGTCATTTGTTTCAGAAGTCTGGTTAACAGGATTTGTAAAGTTGTTCAAAGTCCTCAGGATTTTTATTATATATTTTTTTTTCCCATTCAGACTGTAATTAAGTTGAAAGTGTCTGCTTAATCTAAGTGGAAACTTCTAAAGGTTTTATATGTGCATTACCCCTAAGCAGTTGATTTTGGGAGTTCCATATACTTCACCTTTCAATTGTATTGTGCTCTGAAGATGAACTGTGTAAAAAGTTTAAAACTATATCTTTCTGTTCAGGAAGTCTGTCAGCTGCAAACTGTTGGAAGCTGGGAGAGTACTCAAGAAAAATATTAGATAGGCTTATCCTGTTCATATTGGCATCTGTTTTTGTCCATTTCTGGAAACAGACTGTGTAGCTAGCTGGGCCTTGAGTCTGATCTAGTGCATTTGTTCTCATGTTCCTGTGCTATTCTGTGCTTTTTGGACGCTGGCTAAACTTCTCCACCCATCAACATAGCTCAGATGGCACGAGCACAGATTTGCTGTGTTCCTGTACCTCTGGAGCATTATTGATAGAACTGTTGCCAAAAATATAAATGGCAGGACTAAACAACCCCCTTAAAAACACCTTTAAAACCAAGTTTCCAAAAGATTGCCAAGTAAAATGTGAACACACAAGTCTGGTAGCTCTTAATTGGAGGAAAAGCAAAAAAAAAAAAGGCTTGACTTTTCATAGGACTATGGAATAGCTCGTGTTAGAAGGGACTCTCAAGGATCACTGTGTCCAACTCCTGGCTCCTCAGAGGACAACCCAAACCTCTCCAGTTCTGGAGTTCTTCTGGTGGTGAGGGCAACAGTGCTTTTCAGCCCATTACACACAAAACTTGTGCACTCAATTCAGGAGTGATTGAAATATATCACTTTTTCTTAGGGTGTTTCAGAATAACAGCAAACTTGAATGATGTCACCTTGTACAGGACTGATGTAACTATGTTAGTTGGAAGATAGAGGACCAAGAGATGATTCTCCTATTTAAATTCTTGTCATGGGATATATGTTTTTCTCTGGGATCCCGATGTGCTGGTTTTGCAAGCAGCAAACAGGCATATTCAAAGTGGGGAGGCTTCTGTAAAATTCAGCTGCTTGTCAAACTTCTTGGAACTGAGCACAGGAGCGTTTTCTATACAACGGACTTCTGTCAGCACAGCTGTGCTGCTCAGGAACAGGAAGAGGTGTGGACACTGACCTGTGTAGCTGTTTTGACAGAAACCATTAGCAAATATGCTGTTATATTGGCAAAACTTTTTTCTTTCACTGATCTGCTCAGGAGTGCATTTCCATAACAAGTTTCACGTTCTAGTGCATAGTGTAATTTGGCCCAGAAAGCTGCATGTGCACAAGCATTGCTTTGCCAGTATATGATGTACTTTTATCTTTGGAGTAACAAAGGACTCAGGCAAAGACACAGACTGAACTTCCAAAATCTATCAATAACCCAAACTAATAAAAGGGTGAAAATGGAAAGGAGGTATGTTCAAATAAAACAACATTCCGAGAAGCCAGTGGGAGCTAACAGGCTCCCTTCTCTGCTGGTGAGATTGACATCCTTGTGGGGTTCAGCTCTGATATGCACCACTAAGAAGGTGGTCTTCATAGCTGAGGGACTCCATCCCTTTAAACTTATGCTGCTTCTGTTGCTGGTAGACCATCACCAGGTGTATGTTTTCTTGTTCTGAGATTTAGCTAGCCATTTACACTTGTGTTAAAAAGCCTAGCAGTGCTGTTTTTTCCACTACTGTTTCTCTGGTCACACACAGCCTGAATGTCCAAAATATTGTGAATTTAGGAATAAGAAACAGTTTCAACTGAGTGCAATCCTGAAATGCTCTTGTGTTCCCGTTCCTTGTTCGGTATGAGAAGTGTATACGAAGTTTAATGAACAAGTCATAATTCTTCCTTGCTTTAAGTATTGACTTTCAACTGTGCACAGGAATGATAGCTTTCTTATGACTTCACGCTTATAGCTTGTTCTTTCATCTACATGTAACCACCCTAAAATTAGCAGTATTTTGTATAAAATCTGAAACTTCAGGTTTTGGATTCTATCCTAATGAAGAGTACTGTAGAAGACTGCCTGTGAGTTGTAAAATTTGACACTGGGTTAGTTTACAGTGAATGAAACCAGATTAGGCACTGAAATCCTGGGTATGAACAACATAGCAACACAGTACAATTGTGGAGACACTTACTGATGGTTTAATGTTTATTTTTCAGTAGCTATTATACTTGGACTGGTGCCTAGCTAAGTTAACAGAAATAAAGCTGGAAGATTTTAGCCATGAGCCATGCAGTGAGCTTTAGTAAAGCAGTGTTTGTTGTGCTTGCGTTCTAATAATCTGTCGAGAAGACCCAAGAAAAGATCACCGAACATTTTATTTGTTGTTACTGAATTTTTCTTGTCTGGTTTCCTAAGGAATTTGTTCCAGGAGACTGTCTTGTCTTGTAAGCCTCTCTCTTCTGCTTTGTTATTGTATTAATCTTTTTTTTTTCCATGCATGAGATACTTTTTATATGACGATTGCAGCTTTTTGCTTGTTTGTTTGTTTGTTTAGCTGTTTCAAATGTGGAGGCTTTGAGATTTCAACAAAGAAACAGATCTCATTGTCTTTGTTGTGCCACTTCATTTTATTTTCTATGGGTGTTATGAGATTGGTAGGAAGACTGTAAGTAGCTGATTTTGACCTGAAATGTTTCCTAGTATGCATATGGTCTTCATTACTTCTGTTTTTAAAATCCTGTGATAAAATAAATCCCTTTGCCAGTAGCTGAAAAAGAAAACAGTTTCGGGTGTAGAAGACAGAATGAATTGAAAAATAGCCTGTATTTTGTCATCTGCAGAAACCAAAATGGTGGCAGTATCTGGCACTTTTCCATGTACTTGAACATTAAAAGCATTCTGTATCCCAGTGTTTATGTCAGAGTTGGCTGACACCCACTGATCTGCAAGTTCTCTTGTGGAGAAAACTTTGTCATTGTATGTTGTAGACCTTATTGCAAAGTAAGGTTCTAATGAGAACAGGACTGTGCAAAACAGTCCTCTTGTGAGTAAATGTTCTTGTAAAGAGAAAAGAATAATCTGTTTGTGACAAATAGAACAAGAAGTAATTGTTTAAGTGTATACAAAAAAAGACTCCATTTAAACACTAAGAAAAGCTTTCTTATAGAGAGGATGGCCATCTTGCACTGGAGTAGAATCCTGATGGAGACTACACACTCAGAATACAGCTACACTGTGGTTGTGTCTTTTAGTGAGACTTGACCATCATTTCAAGAGGAGAATGTCTGAGGAGGGGGAAAGCAAAATTTGTAACTTGTTTAGAAGAGGATTGCGTGGAGCTGTGACTACCAGATACTTTCTCATATAAAGTCATATTCTTTGTATGATTACATGGACTTTCAGATATCGTGGAATGGACTGGATAGGATGTTAAAAATTGTTTAGTTCCAACTCTCCTGCCATGGACAAAGTCACCTTTTAGTTGACCAGGTTGCCCAGAGCCCCGTCCAACCTAGCCCTGGACACTTCCAGGGATGGGGCATCCACCCCTTCTCAGGGCAAGCTGTTCCAGCACCACACCACCCTCATAGTGAACATTTTCCTCCTAACAGCTAACCGAAATCTACCTTTTTTCAGTTGAAAACTGTTCCCCCTTGTTCTGTCACTACCTGAAAAAGAGTCCCTCCTCATCTGTCCTGTATACCCTCTTTAAATACTGAAAATATGTGTCTGCTTAGAGTATATAATGTATGACTGCCAGATTTTTATTTCTATCTAGGGTCTCAAATTAACTTTTTTTTGCAGCTTTGAAAAAATTCAGAAGATGACGTCCCAAAATTGATGAGTATTTTGTTCAGGTGTTTAGACACTTCTTTCTCTGGTATCCTGCTATAGGTTGCACCTTCCTTGTTTTGAAGGCATTTCTCATCTATGAGATACGAGTCAGACAATTTGATGAGATGTTAACTGTCCTAAGAAAATCATTTTAGGTGGGAAAAAATGGATGTAGAATATCAGTTGTCCACTGCAGATACTTATTTTATAAAGGGAAAGATTCTCTTCTTGTATGACCATTCCCAAGGAACTAATTGAAATGATCTGTTAGTAGAAAAATATTCAACTTAGGCAATAAATAGTGAGTTCTTGAATTAATCAGTTTTTAAGCTGTTTTAAGTAACCAGATGCATTTACTGTTTTACCACCTTGAATGATAAGTTCCTGTAAATGATCAGTGACTATTATTTGCAACAATGCATAGTTTAATCAGGGAATCTGCTAATGTTAAAAATATTCAAGATCATTTTCATATGTATTTCCAAGAGAATTCTATTGCAAATTTTCTTTTTGTTCACATAGGCTCTAATATACTTGTAAAATACGGCACCCTTCTGCTTCCACCTGATCTACCGCAGTAGTTTCAGTTAAACTTTAAGTTAGGATTTACAGCTTCACCACGTCAAATAGAAAATTAATGTTATATCAGGACTCTAAATTAAGCTCATTTTACTATTTGTGATGTCTAAAATCAGAGTTAGGTACTCATTCTTTGAGCTAAGTAAGGATTGAACTTGTGTTTATACACATAATATGTGTATAAACCGGAGAGCTATAGTCAGTCTCTGAAAATGAAAAATCAGTGAAGTTATCGGGTTGGAAAGGGAGCCTGGAATTTAAAAAATATATTGTATTCCATATAATTTAATCTCCAGGGATTAAATCTTTAGGAGTTTTCAGAGATTTGTTTTGGAAAGATTTGAGGAAACGTTTGGAAAAAAATCTACCCTCATTTTGAGCTTTTGACATGTTTCCCAGCTTCAGCTTGTAGTAGTTAAGGCCCCTTGAGGGACTGTATAGTATATCTTAAGGGAGAGTTCATGGTTATAATACACAGACGTGTATGCCCAGAGATGGATGCAAAGAAGCACTCAGTCCACGTTGGTTTCTTCCAACTGGACTCCGCAGATCTGTTTGTCAGCAATACTGTATGCAGTCACAACGAGTGATGGTCTGTTGAGTTTTTAACCACTTCAGAAAGAACGTTGGTTGCTTCAGGTGTGAAATAAATGTGTAAACATGTAGTTACTTTAAAATTCTGTCAGTCACAAGATAATAATTCTGCAGGTGAGGCAGCACAGAAGTCTGTCTGGGCAGCTCTCCTCAGTATTTAGCTAGTCCTTGGGAGAGTGTTAAACCTGGGTGGGTTAAAGGAAATGCCTGTGCTGCGCTGCTCAGAGCGGTTGGCCTCATTATTTTATAATGGGCTTTTACTATGTAAGTGTTTGGACTCATAAGATCCACTGTACCAAGCAGGGTACAAGGAATGATTCCTTACCTTTACAAGTGTGTAGCTAGGAATATTTGTATGAAGTCAAAACAGCAATGGGGAATTTTAGTTCTGCCCGAGGTTCCTTACAGGGGGTGAGAGGGAGTTTGAGTACTTAATCCAAGAGTGTTCTGAGAGCTTAAGCTTTGAATTGAACTTGTTTTTAGTAAATGGTCACTGAGTTTCACTTGATTCCTGATGCCATCTAGAATAGCACCTCCACTTTAGATTGGGAAGCAATTACTGCCTTGAAATTCCTAATGTGAATGATAGGAGCACCCTTTTGATGCTTACAGTATGGGTTATAGAGACAATTGCTTTCTCTTGGCTTATTTGACATGTTGAAGAGCAAGAAAACATGTCCCGGGAATTTCCAGACCTGCTTACGAGTCTGCTGAAAACCAGACTTGCATTGTTTGAGATGGTCTGTGGCTGTGTCTCAGAAATGTGGTTGGTGTTTCTAGAGGAGTCGAATGAGGCTTAGTGCTCAGATCACATAAAAATTGAATGGAGTTGGACAACTGGCAGAGCTTATTGTTTGTCCCCTTCTAGTCTTTCAGTAGCTAAATACTAGCGGAAAGTTATGATTGGATTTAATCATTTTATCTTTGCCTTCCAATTTATAACACATGATATTGTTTAATACTCAGATGCTTAAATCATGTGTAAAAGCAGTGAAGTAATTTATATACTGTACGCATTCACAGTCATCAGTGGAGAAATGAAATTTATTTCTCAGATTGTTGGGGAGATTTTGTGTGCTGACTTACGTTTATTTTCTGCTTTTTTCATCTCTCCTGAGAGCTTGCTCTGACTTCACCTTCTTCATATCAGCCCTGATCTCCTGTAAGCTTGCCTACCCAGGAAGTTGTACTTCCTTTCCTTCTGACCAACACATGGCAAGCATTTTCCAAGTTGTTACTGGTTTTGCAAACTTCTTTGGCAGCTCTGACATTGCAAAGTTTCATATAATACGTCTGTTAGATTTTGGCTTTTCTCATTATAGAGAATTGCTTGTGTTCTTCTGCTTGTTTCATTAATCTTTATTAAGTAAAGCTGTAAGCTGTCTTTAATTGAATGTTTTCTTTTGGCAATAGAACAAGTCAAAAGGTGTTTCTCATTAATTTGTTATTCAGCAGGGATAGCCATTTATCTGGATTGAATTTGTGACAATGTTTAGTCCCTATTTGTAGAAATGCCTATGTTGAACATATTTTTCTATGTTTTGCTCAGAATATCCTATACACGCTCACTTTATAATGTCATTTCTCATGTGGGAATTGAGCTACAGGGAATTTGTCTGTGTTGACAGCATGTCTCCATGTTATTTTTTTCTCTCCTTTTAGTACAATGTGTTTTATATTTTGTCTTATAAAATTTTATCATGCTATCAAATCATGAAGAAGTGCAGAAATGATAGCTTTTGGTTTTCTCTAGCATATGATCTGAATGTTTTGCACAAAGATCATCATGAGAAATGCTGACTTTTATTTTTATGACACAGTATAATAGTGTAGTCAGACTTTCCTGTAGAAGTTAATTACCAGGCCATCAGTAGCTTGAAAGCAAATGGTATTAAAGAAATGAGAGTGATAGTTCCAGGTGTTGCACTAATGCTAGATTTTCCTTCCTTCCAGGTTCTGTGCCGTCAGCCATGCTTGCTTTTAAAATTATTTTTATTTTTTATTTTTTTCTTTGTTGCTTTTTTGGAAGGTGCAGACTGTGGATGCTAGGGCAACTGTTACATTTCACCAAATACAAATCAAGTGTACGACAGCCTGAGGAATAAAGAAGTATTTTTAACCCTTCTAAAAAACCCATATGGATCAAAAGTTACCTGCCTACAAATATTGTTTCTAAGGTGAATGTTGTTTAAGTGGAGATATTGCAACACGTTGGTGTCTGTTTGTCCCAGATGTTTGCATGTGGCTCCTAGTCAGAATGAACTGGTTTTATACACGTTAGGAATTTCTGTCATCGTATCATCAGTAGCCCCTAAGTAAGCAAACCGGAGTGTCCAAATGCATGTTCAGTACAGGACTTGGAATAGCATGTGATCTACAAACACATGGAAGTTCGTCTGGGACAAAGTTGTTTATTTGGTTTGCCTGCTTTCTTAAAATTTGTGAAGAATGCCTGCCATAAATGTAGCTAAAAGTCCCGCTGTCATCTGGCAAAAATGAAATAAAGCTATGTTGTAGATTACATGGTATTATAAAGCTCAACCTGGAAAGACACATTAGTCTGTTTTTCTAACAGATCTTTTTTTGGGAACAGCTTTTGCTAGCATTTTTAAATTTAATGTGACATTTTTGAGCATCTGGCATTTGGCTGCTTCACTAATAACACTTTTGTGCAGCCTAACAGCTTTTACCGTTGTTGCATTTTTCCTAATCTTCAGCCTGACCTTTCTCACTTCATAATATTTATTTCTGTCCCAGAACAGAATTATTTAGTGTGGATTCCAAAGCAAAGTGTGTCTTGTGTGATAAATATATTCTAACAATTTTGATTGTACTTAAGTGGATAAAGTAGCAGTCATTTGTTATGACATGTAAAAATTTGGGGAAAAAAATAACCCTGTATGATGCCTGTAAATATTATCATTTTCCCTGTGGTGTGTTTCAAAGCTTGAGTGCCCTCACATGGCACCCGCACACTAATCGCAGGAATGATTACCTTCATGATGTCAGAGGTGGCTTCTGTTTCACATTAATTGCCTCCATTTCATCAGGGCAGGAATGTATCTCCAACTTTTAATAAGTTTTGTTTCCCAATAAAGAGTGTCTTTATTTTGCTAGGTCTCTCTGATCTTCCTTGTTACAAATACTCAGTCCTTCCATTTGTCAGCAATTGCTGTGATGTGCTGTAATTTAATCGGATAGTGGCAGCAGTCTCACCTCTGTCTCTAACTGAAATGCTGATATATTGCCAGTGTTTACAGGAAGCTTACTTGCTGAGAACTTCCTTCACCAAATAAATCTTCAAAAAATTGCCTTTACTGTCTTACGTAGTTACTTCTTCTGTAAGCCCCCAGCTTGTGATGAGGGTTTTAGTAATTTGGTGTTTATTTTGATACGTTTTAATTGTCTTTCAGATTTACTGTGTAAAGATTTTTAGGCGTCTTGAGCTTTCTCTTATTGCTCTGCATTGCCAATTTGCCCTTCAAGCAACTTCAGGCATTTTGAAACAGATATGGCCTGCATTATTATTCCATATTAGCTGCATTTCCATCTCATATGCTATTGTATACAACTTCAATTGTTGTGTGCTCCAGTATATGTGGGAGGGGACGTATCCTTTGTCATGTTGCACATCTTGTTTTGAATATCCATACAATGTATGCTGTGCTGCATACTAGCAAAAAGAGATTCAGGCAGTCTTAGTTAAAAATATACTGTAACATTTCAACTGCAGGTTTGTCTTCGGCCACAAGGAAAGTTCTGAATAAGTGGGGATGCTAAGTGTAGCCTTTAAGGTCACTTCTCCATTATTTTCTGATATGTCATGAGCAATACAGGATTGCTTGTGGTGGGCTATGGCTTTCACTTTGTACATGCATACCACAAGGGCCCTTGTTTTCTCTAAGCTGATGCAAGGCAGCCAGTTCAATTTATTCTTTATACTTGGGTCGCGTTCTGTTTGTTTTAAGGAAAACTTCATCACTTAGCTGAAGGATCAGGACAGATCCAGGAAGATGTAGGGGTAAATGAATTTGCTGAGAAATTGAGTTTTGTTTTTTTTTAATATAAGTATACATGTACACGTGTGTTATGGTGAGATTTATCAACTAGACTAATGGTTTTCTAAACGTGTGTTCTCTTTCAAGCCTTTTCTTCTTGTATTCCTAGTTATTGCTAATACATCTGCACAGGGTTCCTCCGTTGACCTGTGTAGTTTACTCAATAATGTTCAGCTTTTGTTTTCTTTTGTCTAGATAATAAGACCTTTCATTTTTAGAAGTAGTTATTTGTCACTTAACTTTTATAGTTAGATGGCTTCTTTTTCTCCCAGGCAGTTAACAGGCTCTGTGCCACACCATCTACAAGAGATGTTTGCCTCTACACTAGCTTTTTCAATTCAGACTTCAAATCAAGACCAGAGTCTTGTATCTTCCCTTTTTAATTTTTTGTGACTTTTGAAAGCCAATTAGACACCCCTCTAGGACCTGTGAAATTAACCAGGGAGGCATCAAATAATTTTTTCTGTCTTGAAATCAGGCTGTTGTCATATGTGGAAAAGGACTTAAAATCAGCATTTCTAAAATGCTGCTAGAAAAATGTGTGGAATTTTGCCTGTCACCTTTCCTCAATTTAGTGTTTAAAGGATGGATGTTTGTCATTGCCAGAAGAGCAGTGCAAAAAACCATAAATTTTCTGTCTGTGTACTAAATGTTTAATTTTCAGATGTTTTCTGTTTATGAAAACATTTGTGTGAGCAGACGTGTTGAGATGACTTTTCTTTGTTAATAGCTCAGACCAGTGCATAATTTCTCACTGACTTCAATATGCTTTTCACTATTCAATTAAAGCTGTTTTGAGTATTTTATTATTATTATTATTGAGCAAGATTTGGTTTTTGAAGTGGACCCACACATATTTAAATGATTTTAATGCTCCATTTCATCTCAGTGAGATAACGATGTATGCTTGGAGCCACTCATCAGAGCATTTTTGTGTGGACCCAATATTTTATTTGCAAGTTGAGTTGTGCTTGAAACACTTTTTTTTTTTTTTTTTTTTTTTTTGTGTGTGTGTGTGTGAACTTAGCTGTGTTGATATGAGAGGAAAGGCCACTAATTGCTCCTTAGGGTCTTCTAGTCAGCCATTGTCAAAGGAACGATTTTTAATAACACTGGATAAACTAGTAGTTTTGGCTTCTCTTTTGTGATTATTGAAGTCAATGAGCTGGAGATTTGAATGTAAGAAAGTTGTGAATCCTGTCTTCTGAAATATTTGTTTTGTGGCTTTGTTGATAAAGTCCATTTGCTGGCTTTAGTATGCTGATGTTCCTTGTAACACTGAGCATAGAAGCTGAGCTCCTCCTTAGCCTCCTTGGCTCCCAGATGTCCCAGAAAAATGTCCTAGCAGATAATTAGGTATTCTATAGCACAATGATGGAAATCAATTTATTTGTTGGATATTGTTTTGCTTGGTATGAATTAATGAGTAGTAATTGGAGTAACACAGTACTTCAACTGCAGTTCAGAAGTGATCATTAATATCTTGCAGTGTATTTTAGAAGCTGCTTATGAATTTTGTACTAAATAACATTGATCCAAATGGAGGAATTGAAGATGGCTGCCCTTATGTGTAACAACTTTTTATTTTGTTCTGTGAGCAATAAACCCAACCTTGACTGTCACATCTGCCAAGCAGGCTACCAGAGTGTTATTTAGAGAGAATAAATGAAAGGAATTTGGGAGACTGAGAGGTTTTTTTCTTGTAATACATGATGATCTAGCTATCTGTCTATCTATCTATCTATTTAGTTTTATGCTGTCTTCACAGATCAGAGTATTATAGAAACTTTGTATTACAAGTGCTAGCCATAGTAACGGTCTTGACTGTAACAGCTCCTAACTGCTCCTTTAATTAGGGTATTTCTGCTAGAGATTTCTGAAAAGAGAAAAGAAAGCAGGAGAAAACTTTTGAATTTGCTACCTCTTTAAGGAGTAGAAACTTAAATCTCTGACTTGTAAGGGCTTTGACAGTTTGTATTAGTTTAAATAATAGAATTCAAATACTTTTGCTTCATAGAATCATAGAAACACCAAGGTTGAAAAAGACTTCCAAGACCATCTAGTCCAACCGTCTACCTACTACCAGTATTTCCCCACTAAACCAGGTACCTTAATGCAACATCTAAATGTTGTATTAATGTAATAATAAATGTAAACATCTATTCAAAATGTTTTTTTGAAGACCTCCATCAGTGGTGGTTCAACCACTTCCCTGGGCAGCCTGTTCCAGCACTTGAGCACTCTTTCAGAGAAGAAATATTTCCTAATGCCCGACCTGAACCTCCCCTGGTACAACTTGAGGCCATTCTCTCTGGCCCTATTGCTGTTTATCTGGGAGAAGAGACTGGCTACAACCTTTCCACAACTTCCTTTCAGGTAGTTGTAGAGAGCAATAATGTCTCTGTTAAGCCTTCTCATCTCCAGACTAAACAATCCTAGTTCCCTCAGCCATTTCTTCTGCGGTTTGTGCTCCAGACTCCTCACCAGCTTTGTTGCTCTTTTCTGGACATGCTCCAGGACCTCAGTGCCTTTAGTGTAGAGAGGAACCCAAAACCGAACTTGCTCCTTGCTCCTGCTGGCAACACTATTTCTGATGCAAACCAGGATGCCGTTGGCCTTTTTGGCCACCTGGGCACACTGCTGGCTCATGTTCAGCCAAGCTTCCACCAATACTCCCAGGTCTGCTTCCTCTACGCAGTCTTCCAGCCTCTCTGCCCCAAGCCTGTAGCGTTGCCTGGGGTTGTTGTGGCCAAAGTGCAGGACCCGGCACTTGGTCCTGTTGAATGAACTTTGTCCCATTGGCTTCAGCCCAGTGATCCAGCCTATCCAGATCTCTCTGAAGGGCCTTGCTACCCCAGCAGACACTTCCTCACTGCTCAGTGTCATCTGCAAACTTACTTAAGGTCACTCAATCCCTTTGTCTAGGTCATCAGTAAAGATATTAAACAGGGCAGGCCCCAGTACCAATGCCTGGGGAAAACACCACCTGTGACCGGTCGCTAGCTGGATTTAACTCCATGCAGCACCTCTCTGGGCCTGGTCCTCCAGCCAGTTCTTTACCAACAAAGTTTGTACCTGTCCAAACCACAGGCTGCCAGCTTCTCCAGGAGAAGCTTCCCTGTTGACTTCCACTTAGTGTGGTGGTGTTCGCTAGTTCTGTGAAAGAAAGAGCAAAAGGAAGTTAGCCTTGGCTCTTTGCATTATACAGGCACAGTAGTATTGTAATGGTCTCTAATTTCAGCCTTTATTTGTTTGCCTGTATTGTGATTGACAGATGATAGTACCTGCCAGGTAGGTCATACTGAATTTTGTATTTGGCAACCTCTTCAGCCGATCCAGGAGGATCTCAATGAAAATTTCATAGTGTTTTTTGGAAGGCATGATGAAGTAAAGTGGAGATACCAAATCTGTCCAAAATTAAGATCAAATGCATCACCTGCACAGGATAGAAACAGACAAATTAATCTTAACATTGTGCCAGGAATAAGTAAAATAAAATAGCATTAAGTGGTTTTACAGTCTGGACAACTTGTGAACAGAAGCTGATGAAAAATATTGGTTCCTTTTTATTTTCAATAGTAAGAAGTGTTTGTTGCACTTGTCCTTGGTTGAATTACTGTTTGCTGTCTTTCTGTTTTAGGTTATGGACAGACTGGTCCAATGGTTCAGAGAAGTGGATATGATGCCATTGCAGCTGCCATTTCTGGTCTCACACATATCACAGGGCACGAGGTATGGCTCTCAACTTTTAAACTTAGTAGAATCTGTGACATGCTCCATGTACTAATCACATTGTGGTGTTAGCTAGCCTTTGTTAACACCTCTGCTATGTATGCCCTCCACAGTCCAACAAGAGGCCTTATCTCTGTGAAGTCAATGAAATGGTAGTACTATTGCCCATGCAGTATCTCATTCCAGCCTTAGAAAGTAAGTCAGTGCCTGAGAAACAGAAAATGGAAGAAGATAGGTGTCCTAAATTTCCAGTGAATAACTTATCAATACTTAATCTGTGTGACTTTCAGTCACTTCAGTAACTTTAATGGGCAGATTAGCTGCTGGATAATGAAACCACACTTTTGTGGAAAGCCTCTCCTGTGCTTTGATATAACAGATGCATCAGACCTTTAAAAGTTGGAATGGCGAAGCCATCCAGATAACTTCTAACTTTTCAATCACCCCGCCAGAAAATTTGCAGGGACATACCATTAGTGGCTCTGGAAAAGCTTTATGTGCTGCTATTCCCACTGATATCCAAGATTGTTGGATCATACAGCAGTGCAGGAAGCATTACAGGGGTAGCTTAGTATCTGGATTACACTAATACATAGAATATGTATCTTTACCTCAGAGAAAAATGGTTTTAGGTATGTGAGTGATGGAAACTGCAAGTGCTATGAGAGCAGTATTACTGAGCAACACTTATGAAGATGGATTTAATTAAAAGATTGTGTTAAGATCTACACTGCAAATTCAGATGTTGGTATTGCCTCCCCTGGAATTGAGGCAGTGTAAGCAAAAATCCTGTAATCATTGCTGGTAACAGTTTCATCTATTCACTAGGGACTTTTAGCAGTTAATTCAAATCTAGTTATTCTCTGGCATGATTAAAATAAACATGCTAAAACATGCCTTATTATTGATTTTTCTTTTGCAGTTGGTCACATATTTTATCAGTTTCTGAATAAAGCATTTTTTGTTGTACAGAGGACAGTTTTGTTTCAAAGACTTGAGTGGTCAGTAGCTCTGAAGATGTGTGTGCCTTTTGTTATAGTGAAATTTGTCAAAAATAGTTTTAAAATCATACTGTATGGTTGCTTGAAAATTTACTATTTTCAACTAAAACTCCCATGTCCTACATTTGTGCATGTAATTGAGTATTTCTGAATTCTAAACAGAGCCAGCTATGAAAAAATGTAGCAAAAGCTTATTTCAGGCAATATGTGGAGAAATGACCAAAGTAAAGAAGAAAAAAGAATTTTGCTCACTTTTTTTTTTTTTTTTTATATTAAACTATTATTTTTTGCTTAATAACAAGAGTTTATACTTAAAGTCCTTAAAGCAACATGTTCCTTTGGAGCATACCCTAGTAAACTAGATTACAATTTTTTTCTTTTATTTTTTTTTTTACAGTAAATTGAAAATGTGTTTAAAACTGATGAAGAAAGAAAGAAAAGTTATGAAGTTTTTGTGTTGTCTAGCAGTAGCTGTACTTAATCAGCATAATAATATCAGTATAACAGTGCTCTGCAGAAACTTCTTTTTAATAGACAAACTGAGTAGTGTGCTTTCAGTGCCTTAGAGCTCTTAGCTGTAGTAGACAAACTACAAAGTTGGGGAGCAGAAAAAAGACATCTACGTACATCAGTGAGTTGCTTAATTTTAAGGTACACTAATGTGTGGATAGATTGGTCTGAAAGTAATACTTCTTATTTATTTCCATGGAAACTACAACGGATACAAAGAGCAAAATGACTCTGCTTGACAGAGCAAATTCTCAGCTACAAAACAGTATTTTTCAACATGGTCACCACCATTAGCTACTCATTTTTGCCAGCAGTGAACAAGAGCCTGCATGCCATGCTTCTCAAAATCTGCACCAATGGAGGTGGCCCACTGTCACTTCTGCCACTGCTGAAACGTTCCACCCAACACCTCATTGTGCTCACATCCACTGTTTGCTCTCCACAAACATTCAGGAAGCATCAGTGAGTGCCATTGGATGCAATTTTTTCCGCACGGAGGAATTCAGTGACAGAGTTTTGCTTTGCATGCACTTCTGTGTCGGACGTCATTTTGTCAGACTGCCTCTGCTGCCATCTGTTTATGACAACAAAATGTAACAGAATATTTGCTGGAAGGGTCAACCTCTGCTGCCGTGCCACCAACAACCACCTCTGACATCGTGGGCCATCGTAATAGGATAAGAGGCAGTACTTTCATAGCAGCTCTTGTATTTACAGCACCACACAAAGCATTTTAACAATAGAACAGTAAAATTATGTTCTGTACTTGACATTTCTAAAATTGATAGAATTCATAGCAATAAGGACTGCGTTTTAGAGAAATTAAGTACTGCAAATTTTGCTCTATTTCAACCATCTGGCTACTGATTTAATTTCTAAGACAGTTTGCTGCTGCTGTTGACTTTTATTGAATACTGAGCAGCTGTGCTTCTATACAGTAACTCTCAGTATTACACTATGAAATCTCTGTATTACTAGTACAGGAATTTGAGTAAAGCTTAAACCTTCATTAATTTGATCACGTACATAACATTTCCTGCAATACTGTGTATAACACTTACTTTGAGGCAGTAGATCACAGTGGAAATGTTTATTTTTTTCCAAGTTATATTTTAGGTAGTGAAATAATTAAAAATGTGATATTAAAGTGGAAAGGGCCAAAAGTACACAGTAATATCACGTTTAACACATGGAATAGAACTGTTGAATGGAGTGCAAGATTTGTGCATTTTTCACCTGATTTTTTGAGAAATGAGAAAAGATTCCAACGTGAGGAAATTTTGAGAATCTTGCCTTTTTTGCATTTTTCCTAAGAAGTTACTGTAATTGAAATCACTTAATGCTGGCTGTTTTGAAAGGCTTTCAAGTAGAGTTCTCTTGTGAACCTTGAAATCGAACTGTAGCTTTTGCAATATTGAAGAGTTAAAGGCACAAACAGCTGTACTTGTGCTTTTGTTGACTGAACCAAATTTATCTACTGTAGAATGCTATCTTTAAATCGTGTTTTTATGTG
The DNA here is from genome assembly GCF_019238085.1 of Lagopus leucura. NCBI lineage: Eukaryota > Metazoa > Chordata > Aves > Galliformes > Phasianidae > Lagopus > Lagopus leucura. Next base: position 2,045,381 of record NW_024962334.1, on the reverse strand, counting down.
CAGATAAGGAAATCTGCATGGAGTTCCAACTCATACATCTGTACTCGATTACCTCTGTATCAGAAGTGCTATGACACCTGTGGAATTTGAGATTCTAGTGTGTATGAAAACTTTATACCCATTTTGTATAAATCTGTACCAGAGATTCATTTTGAAATGAAATTTGCTGCTTCTGGCCAGATTCAGTTATTATTTTTTTTTTTTTAAACTGTAAATTAAAATATGCAAAAAGGACTGAGTTCATACCGATGACAATTTTATTGTCCTGGAAGACATAATTTATAATTTATTATAAATAAATTATTATTCCAGGACATAAATTATGCCCTGGAAGACATAACTTTATTGGTTAACCACCACATTCAAGTTTCTTATTTGATGAACAGAAAGCTTTTGCTTTAACATATTCAGCGTCAAATGAATATTGCTTTGAAAATGTCATGAAACTCATGGGGGCAATAATTTGAACTTAAATAAAAACAACTTGGATACAAGTGCCCTTTACATCTCCAAGTGGATCACTGCATTCAGTGCTAGGTAGCTTTATGGTGCTGCGGCGTATTCAGTAAGCATTTTTTCTTGTTGAAGCAGCATTTTTTATTTTACTGGACACTAGACAGCAAAACATGATTAGAATCTACAGTACCAGAGGGGCCATTCTTCAGCTTAAAAACAAATGACTACAAAAGAGTACACGTAGTATATAGTTCAGAGCTGTTGAAAAAAAAATATAGCCCTCGCTGGTTAATATTAGCTGCAGCAAGTTATTTCCATTCTGTAAGGACTACTGGACTTTTATTAATACTTTTACTGTACATGTCATTTCAAACCAATTTCCAGTTATAGTGGATCACTTTTTGTAGCACTGATGTAAAACTGGGAAGAGAAGTTATGTCAAAGGGCAAAAAAAAAAAAAAAAAAAAAATCAGGAAAGGAATCTTCCAGAATACATTGAGGTGATCGTGAATAAAAGTGTAAACTAGTGGCAAGTTTGCAACAGCAAGGCACTGGAGTGAGCTTCTGTATGTTCAAGCACTTTATGTGAAGCTTCACTGTTCACATAAAGCAGCTTCCTATCTCTTGTTCCACAGGACAGATATGAAAATGTAAATGAATCTATTTCACATTAGTTAGAGAATGCATCCTGTCACAGAAAGGCACAGGTGGACATTAGAATCTGATTTAGGGGAGAAGGGGGATGATAGTTGTTGAACTATCTTATTAGGCACACTGAGGAAGAGTGGAAATTGTGCAAACTGCTGCAGAAATATGTCTGCTGTGTTAAAAATAACATAGCAATATAGTAGTTTGACTTGTTAAGTATAGGAGAGTTCTGTAAGAGGAAACTGTGAAAATATGTGCTGTGGAAATCCTTAGACCTTTGGCTTCTGTTTTGTTGTCTCTAACAGTATCTCTGTCCTCTGAGCATTTGTGTGTTGAAGTATTGATCAGAATAGAGCAAGAAGTAGTGTAGAAAAGAATTTACAGTTTACAGGTTTTGCAACATCTTGATGCATGGGATTGTGTAAATACTGCAAGAATACCTCTTTTTCAAGGGTAGCCTTTATGTTTTGGTTCACTCAAAGATGCTTTTATCTATTGTTGCTTGTGATGAGGAAACATGTAAACGCTTTTTATGATAAGAATTATGTGGCATGTACTAAAACAAACTAATGCTTTGCTTATTCCTTCTTCTTCCTTTTCCTTTCTTTTCTATTTGCTTTCTGTTTATTTTTATTTCATTTGGAGTGTTGCCTTCCTTTTCTTTAGGGTGGTGAACCAGTTAGAGTAGGAGTAGCCATGACAGATCTTGCTACTGGCTTGTATACATGTGGAGCAATTATGGCTGGCTTGCTTCAGAAGCATAAGACGGGGAAAGGAATGCACATTGACTGCAATCTCTTGTCATCTCAGGTAAGAATTTAAAAAACAAACGAACTACTTTTAGTTGTTAAGGTGTTTGAACTGAAATCCAATATTTTGATATAAATTAATGCAAATTAATAAGTATAATTTATGATGATACTAATGAAAATAAATTGTGTCAGTGACAACTTCCTCATTATGCCACTCTGGCAGTGCCCATTTCATATGACATGGTTATAGTTATTACAGCAGTATGTCTGTTTTCCAATTTTTAGAGAAGACCTCCATGTTCTTTTAAAACAGTTTAATCAAGCCTTTGATCATGCAGAGATAGCAAGCAGTTGTAGTAGGGGGTTGAAGAAAGACGAGTGTAAATGGTGAAACCACCATTGGAAAGGAGGACTTGGCACTGGGCCATGAAACTAGCAGAGTGATTGAATGGCTTGAACAAAATTGACCAAAATTGTCAAGTAATCAAGGATCACTGAAATGTAAAAGTAATCTAATCTGAGAAGTCTGCCTACTGACTCTGGAAATTAGAGAATAAAATAAGTGTGAATACGCAGTATTTTCTCTAGGCCGCTGTAGAAAAATCTCATCAAAATTGGAAAGACAGAGACGTGATGACAGCTGTATCATATACAACTAATCATGAGAACTTGAAATTGCCATTTGAACATCAGTTATGTCATGATTCTTTCTTCTGCTGTTGTTTGGCTTTTAATGGACTCTTCTGGATTATTATTTGGCATTTTATCAAATGCTGGAAGTAGAAAGAAATGAGGCTATGTGTTGGTGCAACTCCTAATTCATCCTTTGTCAGCTTTGTCAGCACAGTTGCCCTTGGAATTATTTTGTTTAAGGCAGCTTTGGCTGTGCAAAAAAAAAAAAGCGCTCTATCTTTGTGATATTTCACATTATCCTTTATGCCACTAATTGGCATATAAATGAGAGGGAATGAACACTCAGATATCTGTGTGTTCACAAAACAAAGTGAACAAAGTGTGCATGATATGTGATTTTTGGCCCTTATGTGCTTAGCTGAAGAAGTACAAAATGGTGAAGGGATGTTTATATGTATACTTTTTATATATTATTTTATTCTGTACTTGTTATTAAATTGTATTTCTATAAAAGTTATTAAAGAGTAATTCCATACATGGCATTCTAATTGCCAAATAAATGTTTCTTTTTTTCCCTCAAAGTTGGGTACACTAAACTGAAATGTGTTGATATTTTGTAATAGACTACATTTGTAAATTGTTAATCAGAAAATACGTATTTTGTATAAGATAACCTTACCCTGGTCCAAAATTTGCTCTAGGATGTTCGCCTAAGACTTTAAGGAGAACATTTATTTAATTGGAGAAAATTATTTTTGGATGAGATTTTGGAGTAGGAAACAAACCAATGTGATCAATCCCATTGAAAACATGTTAAAATAGGTGTAGAAAAATGCAGCTGACAGACAAGTCTCCCTGGGAACATCTAGAGTTCTAGTTATCCTGGTTTGTTTTCTTCTTTTTCTTCTTCTTTTTAAAAAAAACCAAAAACTATTTTTACTTGTAAATCTTGAAGGGTCAGTGTCATCAAAGATGAGAAAAGAACCAGTAGGAAAAAATCTAAGTAATCAGTGTAAGAAAAATTGCTCTCAATGCTTCTGTTGGTAATATTTTAGTTGGTAATATTGTAATAATGCTTCTGTTGGTAATATTTTAATAATTCTACCAATTACTGTGGTAGAATCAGGTTGTTCAGAGAGGTTATGGTTTTACATACCAAGCTGAGATATCTAACGCAAGGTCTTCCTTGTGTGTTGAGTCTTTAAAAGTGTGAGTCTTTGGGATCTCTCACAGGTACCATCAAAACAAGGAACCTGAAACTGTAGATTTTTAGTTTGCTCTTGTTGCTGTTGATTGTGTGACGTCATTGCCAAAGAAATGCTGCTTCTCCTTCAGTGTGAGTTTCACTGGAGTATGGTCATTTTTAGTGAGAAAAAATCTTTTTTCCTGTGTGTTGAGCGAAAGTGCTGCTGTAATGTCCTGCTATTCAGTTAGGAGAGCAGGGACGTATATGAAACTTGTTGCTTCTGTCAGTGTTTCATGCACTGAGCTAATATGCTTATCCTTTTGTCCATCCTTTCACCTCAACTGGGAATTCTGACTCAAGACTACATATATAAATATATATATATATGAGCGTATATGAACATATAAAGTATCTTATAAATAATACCTGTCTATAAATAATATCTATCTCTCTATAATAAGTGTATAATATATTCCTTGAGCGTTATTAAGGGCTTTCAGAAGTCATTGTTGCTGCCTTCCACTACTTAAAGGGAGCCTACGGGAAAGCAGGAGACTTAGGGAGGGTAGTGATACGACAAGAGGTAATGGCTTTAAATTAAAAGAGGGTGTATTTAGATTAGGTATGAGGAATAAATTATTCACTGGTGGTGAGGCATTGGAGCAGGCTGCCCAGAGAAGTTATGGATGCCCCATCTCTGGAAGTATTGAATGTCAGGCTGGATGGTGCTCTGGGCAGCCTGATCTAGCTGGGGGTGAAGGGGAAAGGGGAAAAAAAAGAAGAAAGAAAAAGAGAAAAACAACCTCTAGGAGTTAAAGTTCTGAAATAGATTGAAATCCCTGACCCACATTTGGATCATTTTATAGGAAAAGCCCTAAGTATGTGCACGACCAATTGTGTCTCTGCTGTCACTTTTCTACATGCTTTATAGAAAGGCAAGTGGCTTTCTTTTTTTTTTTTTTTTTTTTTTTTTTTTGTAGGGTGTTGCTTTTGATGTTAATTTTCTGCACAGATATGCTAATGACAAAGGGCATGAAGTGAATTCAGCTATCAGTTACACTTTTTAAAGAACTTTCCCTCTGAGTGGCAAGTTTGTTCGTTATTTTTCTGGTTCGTACAGAAACAGTATCTGATAAATGAAATCCTGGTCTCTTAAAATTGTTATTGTTAGAATATCTTAAAAAGACATTTATTTCAAATGTTACATGTCAGACAGTTGTGTCCAATTGCTCTATGCCAGTCTGTGACTATAAAAGAAAATTTCTTTCTGTGCAGCAAAACAGAATTCTAGAATTTTACTGAGGAGATGCAGTGACCACTGGGATGCGGTTTTGCAGTGAGCACTAACTTTCTGTATCTATCATCTATAAACTTTTAACCCGTGTCATACAATTCCTTTGAAACTTTTGACTTTCAGATGATTTACAGTTGTCAGCTCCAGACCTTTCAGCGTCAGCATCTAAATGGTGTCCTTTAGATGATGCTAGTAAATAAGAAGGAAGTGGGTTTTGGATTTGGTTCCAATTATGCAATTGCGCCTTTTCTTCTGTTGTGGCTTGAAAAAAAAAAAAATCTCTTGGAAGTTTTAATATCCTTCCTGTATTTAATTGCAACCAGGCTCTAACAAATACTGTAATAAGTTGGTTTCTGTTGGACTGACAATATGCAAGAAGTATTTTACATTTAACTTTTCTGAAGTTTTGGAGCGCATTGTTTTTGCAGATTCCACAAACAGGATAATGCAATTAATATTGTTTGTGTTATATAATTGTTCAGCAGACATTTCTGTGCTTCTGATTATTAGGTTTTAATTTGAATTTTTTAAAGGAAACTTCTTCTTCAAATTTTAAAGTGACCCTAGAAAATTGGCATGAGTTATTTTCTACACTGTATCTCTAGTTTGACAGTTTGTTCAGAAAACACTGAGGTTTAGAATCTAATAGTTTTTGGGCTTCTGGATCTCTTTTTCCCAAAATGCATCTGTTTAAGGCATATATATTTCAAGTGCTTAGAGTGGTCTCCATTAAAAGTTTTCGTGACATGCCTTTTACAAACTGCTAGTTGTATTTGAAACTGACACTGATTATATGCTGCCTGGAGGTCACATATGGCATCATACAGCAGTAAGCTGTATGAGAAATAGCAGTTGTGGAACTCAAACACTGTGCAGGTATCTTGGCAGTAATACATTGCTTTTCTACCTGCTAAGTTATAAGTTCTCTGAATACATAAACGTATAGGAACTGCGGAGTCTCGGCCTGAACCACTGATTGAGCACCTGGAAGAAAACAACCAGTCAGCCCTGGGAGCACAGATGGAGGTAATTCACCTGTGTGATTGGAAGGGGTGGAGTCTGGCTCCACCTCTCTTGAACCTCATTTAAGGGCTGACTGAGACTGGGGAAGGATCCCTTGCTGGTGTTTCTTCCCTTGTGGAGTTTTTCTGCAAGCCTAGATTTTTGGAGATGGGTGAGCATTCTTCTTTTTGTAACATCTTCTCATTGTACAGGTCTTGCTGCTTGTACAATAAGGGAAATCTGCTTTTCTAGCGGTCGTTGTTTCTGGTGATTTCTGGAGCCATCAATAGGACTCTTACACAGTTGTCTTGTTTTGACTGTGATTTAAGTGAAGAGTTCTTTTTTACGAGCTTAGAGGATGTTATCTTGCAAAACAGTGTTCTGTCATGTAAGAAAAGTGCGTGTGCTTTGTATGGAGGCATTCTTTTTCACTATGCAGCTCTGATATGGAAATATAACCAAGTCTAAATTAACATGACCATCTCTTTAGATTGTATGTTTTGCATCAGGCACTTTTCTTGGCTGTTGTTCTCTAAAATTTCAATTGAGGATCTCAGCTTAATACAGAGCAGACATTATCCCTCAGAGTTTTAAGTAGCCAGAATGTCACTGAAGTAGTCCTGGAGACCATAGTAATATGACAGTAATTCTATTTCATATTGGCCTCTTTGGAATGTGTTGTGACTTCTAATGATAGTTGTTGGAACGTTGTACTCCAATTGGTTTTCAGATCTGATGGCTTTCTTTGCTCTGTAAACAGAATTCTAAGTCAGATTGCAAGGGAAACAACTTCTTCATTTGCTACTTGACAGTGAAGTCTTCATATTTTTGTCTTTGCTGCAATTATTTATTGTGCTAATGAAGCGAAATCTGAGTGTCCTGCAGCTTCATTTTCCCGAGTTGCAAATTAGGACTAGGAGGTACATACAAAAAAAAATGCCCCTTTAGTACATAGAAAAGATAAAAACTATCTGGAATGGGTAAGGGAGAGAATCAGAAGACAAAGGAAGATACTGCTTTTAATAGGATTATTATTTAGATAACCTTTGAATATGGATATGACTTTGGAAGTGGTATCAAGATGTTTATTGTACTTAATTGCCAACAGATCACATTTTGGGATCATGCTAAGTATTAGGAGAAAAAGGATATCCTGGATGTTTTGAAGTATATGATAAAGATATAAGCAAGCATAGCAGAATAAGCACGGATCCTGCCTGCAGTACTGCACGTTGCTCTGAGATCCCCAGCACAAGAAGGGCATAGGCCTGTGTAACCACCTCCAGAGGAGGCCAGGAGGATTATGAGAAGGCTGTGAGGCAGAGGGAATTACAGCTGGTCAATCTAGGGAAGACAAGGATCTGAGGCAACCGTAACCAAAGGTTTGTCCTTGTTTCGCCTAGGATAGGGCTGTTCTTCTTCATAGCCTCTGGTATGATGCTGTATTTTTTTATTTTTTTAGGAGAAAAACAATGTTGGTAACACACTGATGTTTCTAGTTGTTGCTGAGCAGTGCTGTACAGAGCCAAGGCTGTTCCAGTTTTCTCAGCTTCTCCTACTGCCCTACCAGTGAGAGGCTAAAGGGGCACAAGAAACTGGGAGGGAAGAAAATCAGGACAGGTGATCTAAACCAGCTAAAGGGATATTCTGTGTCATATGACATCATGTAGAAGGAAAGCGTGGAAAAGATGGGAGTTCATTGGGCTTCCTTCCACTGCTCAAGGACTAGCTGGACGTTGTTTGACAGATGGTGAGCAATTGCTTGTGCATCACTCGTTATGTGTATACACAAATGCATTTTCTCTCTCTTTCTTTATCTTAGTGAAAAGGTTTTATCTCAACTCACAAGTTGTACTTTTTTTTTTTTTTCCCCACCTATTCTAATAGGAAGGGGTGGAGTGAGCAAACAAGTGTGTGGTGCTGAGCCACCTGCCAGGTTAAACCACAACAAGGGGCCCACAGGTAAGATGAGGAGGGACTTTTTACAAAGACGTGTAGTGACAGGATGGGGAACTGAAGGAAGATAGGTTTATATAAGATGTTAGAAGAAAATCCTTCATCATGAGGGTGGTAAGATACTGGCACAGGCTAAAATGCCTTTTTTACTGCCTAGAAAAGCTATGGAAGTGCAGCTTCAAAAGTCTTCAAGGCTGGGTTGGAAGAAGCCCTGGGCAATTTGATCTATTAGGAGGTGTCCCTCCCATGAGATTGGAGCTTGAGGGCCTTTAAGATCCCATCCATTGTAAACCTTCCTATGATTCTATGACTGATATCCTTAAAACTCACCTCTGAACTCACTGAAGTTTTTAGAAGTTGCTCTCTACATTGGCCTGATGTTGATAGGGCCTTTCAAGATTTTTTGCAAAGAAAGCTGAAGAGCTGTAATTTGTTGGAACAGGTTTCAATTTTATGTTACAGAAAAATTGTAATTAAGTAAAATTAGTGATTTCAGTGTGCTGTTGAGCCTCTGGAGGTCTCTTAAGCCTTCACAAGCCTGTCATTTTTGTGTATGCTGATGGAATAACTATAATAATGATAACTAAGGTTTGAGCAGTGCTTTGTATGATGAGACCATCTCAGGTAACTTTGATTAGCTTTTTTATTTAATAAAGTGAAACAATGGAGAATGATGATGCAAATTTGGACTAACTACTACTTATTGGTCTGATGAGATTTTGGCTGCCATGACCATATTTCTCCATGTTTCTATCATTCTGTATGTTGTTATTTCTAGCTCATAAGTGAACTGCAAAGTGTCCTGGTTTGAGCCAAAACACTATTAATAGTATTCTGGTATGTTGGTTGTTGCTGAATGATGGACATGCCTGGGGCTGGGCTGGGCAGGGCCAGATGACAGGGAAGAGCTGCCACCATGATGGTGCAGTATGAGTGCCTGAATTAATCTGAGGGTTATTCTGTACTGCATGACATGCATCTCTGCCTGAAAGTCAGACTTCAGCTATTTGTAAAAATGCCTTGCCTTCTTTGGAATGAATGTTTGTAGTACTAGATTTCTATGATGAAAATTATATGAAAGTACTTTAGTACAAAAAAATTAAGTATGCTTGAAGAGTTAAATTTTCTAACTCTAATGAGGAGACACTTTCAGAAAGAGATGTGCAAACTTGTCACTATTTATAGTGTTATGCAGAAATGCCATATTTCTGATGCATTGATAGTACTAACTCATCTCTCAAATCAAATAGAACTTTGGACGGTGTTTCTTTTTAACTTGTATCTAGCTTAACAACTGTCTAGGTTAACCCCATTTGTGTTGCAGGCAGCATTACAGTGCTTGAAAACAACATGAACAAATTAACTTGTTAATTTTATTTTTCTAACTTCGCAGCATTTATTTTGTGCATTAAAATTTGTGCTATTTCTTTCAGTTCCACAAGTTTGCTTCTTGTATCATCCTTGTAGTCCACTAGCACATTAGCAATTAATGGGCAGTGTTCAAAAACCTTGTGGTGTTAAAATTATGAAACTAAAATACTGGTACTGCTCTACTGAAGTAATATTATTGTACATAACTTCCACTCCCCATCTTCCTCTATTTCTGTACGTGCAACAGTAGATTTGTTATTGCACCATATGCAAAACCAGCAGAAAGAAAAGGTTCCCCTTAAAAATCCTCTTGTGGGATTTTACTGGAAAAGAGGTTCTGATAAAAAGAAGAAATGCTTTGCTTTTTTGATGATTCTGTCTTGTCATACAAGATGATGAACATCATAGAAACCTTAGAGTTGAAAAGTACCTTTAAAGATTATCTAGTCCAACTTCCCTGCAGTGAACAGGTACATACACAGCTAAATCAGGTTGTCCAGGGCTTGATCCAGCCTCACCTTGAAAGTCTTCAGGGATGGTTGCCACATCTCTGGACAGCCTGTTCCCAGTGCCTCACCACCCTCACTGGAAAAGGCTTTTTCCTTATTTCCAACCTAAATTCAAAATCTTCATTCAGAGCAAATAGTCTACTTGATGTAGCTTCTGTGTGTGGAAGTTCCATGTGTTTTCTCCTTAATCTTTTCAATCTCTTTTTGTACAACAAAATGGCTATTTTGTATTAAAGGAGTGAAAGTTATGGATAGGCTTCTGAATCGTTCTGCTAAGGAAGTTGCATGACAAAATGGTATGTTTCTTGAACAAACCAGGATGAGGAGTTATTTTGATCTCCACTGTCTTCATGTTCCATTATTAATAATTTGATATTTCCTAGTATTTTCTACTGTTGCAGCAATACTTAACTGATTTAGTATTTGAAAGAGTTTTTGTTTTTAGGAAATATCAGTATATCTGCAAGTGCCTTGGGTACTGTTGTGTTCTGGGCTGGTTTAAGAAAGACTCAGTAAAATTCAGCTGTCCTGAAAACCTTGACTTTTTTTGTCACTGTTCCATACGTGTCCAGCCTGCTAGTTTTATGTTTTTGTTGCCTACTTTTTAAAAGTTTTAATATATTTATTAAATAAAGGTTTTGTTCCTTACTTAAATATATTAAAATATAGTCAATGCGATATTTTTTGCTTACAGTAATTAAATATTTTATGTGGCCTAAGGCAATTTTTTTTCACTCGCTGTGGCCCAGGTGTGCCAGAAGGTTGAACAACAATGGAGGCTGTTACAACCAGTAGAGATTTGACTGTGTTAATAGCAATGTGGAGTATTTGCACACTTCTCACCCAGCCAAGTCCACCTGGCTCCTTTCTACGTACCAAATGAGAAGTTTAAAAATCTACCTAAAGCTACTGAAGCTACCATTATTTTGTGGAGGGATGATAATGTGCAAAGTGGGTATTAATGGCTTCATCAGAAGTCATGCTTTTTAGGTTTTTTTTGTATAAGTGCTAATGATGTGAAGATGAGTGCTATAGATGTACTAGCTCAGCACTGTAGATGCTAATTAGATGTATGAATACTTTCCCTTGTACATGGCACTGTTTCTAATCATAAGATCAAAAATGAGAAGTGCTTTAATACAGCTCCTTTTGGGTGTTGGCAGCTTAGCATGGAAAACCATTTTTCTTACTGATTCAATGAAATAGTAGAATCCTTAGCAAAGCGTGTGTGGAGTCCAAATTGGAGCCTCTAGGTACTAACTACCCTGTTGCAATTAATAAGAAAATCACTGAAGTTATTTTGTTGCCTGTTTTCTCAGGTAATTAGTTTGTATATAAGCAAAGTCTGTCTGGATATTTTTTTTGCATGTTATGCTCTTTTTTTCTCAACCATCACATTCAGCTACAGCTTTTAAGCTCGGATTATTTTGTTCTTTGCAAGTATGTTGCAGTTCTTTGCATGGGTAGAAGCCACACAAGGAGTTTGGTTTGTGCTACTTCTAAACAGAAAATGAAATACAGCCAGCACCAATAGAAATAAGCCTTAAGTATTTTAAGTTATAATTCATGTTAAATCATAGGCTCTTAGAGGGAGGTGCTACAACTAAGAAATAATATTACAAAATATATTACAGTATTTTAAAAATATGTGTAAGATGTAGCAAAATAAACTTTTTGTATGTTTCATTTTTCATGGTCCTAGCATAATGGCATAAAAACATAGAAGATAATGCGTTTATTATATATTCTTCCTTCACAGAAGGAGGGGAAAGGAGAAAATGATTTTAGAAGTGTCAGTTATTGTTAAGGTTGTCTGATATGTCTGTTATCAGAGTCTGGTTTCAGTTGCTAACAACTTTGCCAAAATTTTAACTGTTTTGGCTGAATTTTTTATGTCCTGGAATTGCCCAAAATTGATTTGTTTTTTAAAGTTACTGTTAAAGTGATTCATCTGTTTCCAGTAACCAGTTATGGGAAAATACGTTGATGGTTTTTTGGTTTTTTTTTTCCCTCCTGAGAAACTCAGTGTCTTTATTCTTTGGAGTGGAAACTTGAAATTCAGTGGATGAATCACCCTTGTTTTAAGGAGCTGCCTTTTTGAAAGGAACCCAAGATGGCAGCGTGTGCAATGTGCAGGACATGTGGTGTTCATAAAGGCCAGCAGGGATTCTCTAGGAGATTTGGTGGAATATTTGGGCTGCATTTTCCCTTAAAAGTTAGCTGTAAATTTTAAACACGTACCTACTATTTAAATGAGACAGAAGGTCATATACTACTTCCCCTATCAAACAAGCGATTGAAAGTTGTTTAGTAATGTCTTTGATTATTTTTTTGGGGTTACTGATTCCTTAGAACTGTTGCTGTGTTATTATGAAGCTGAAATAGGAACTAATTGTAGAATCTTACGTGTTGGAAGGGACCTATGAAGACCATCTAGTCCAACTCCCCTGCAATGGACAGGAGCACCTAGGTCAGGTTGCCTGGGGCCTTAACTAGCCTCACCTTGGAAGTCTCCAGGGTTTGGGGCATAAACCATAACTAGGTAACTTCATAAGTTCTTCCAGTGCCTTACCATTGAAAATGGTAACTTTATTTACGTTTTCAGGAAAAGATAATTGAAATGTGGCTTTAATTAAGAAAATTGATCTTTCTTTTGTAAACATACTCAATTCTTCAGCTTTACAAAAATATTTTTTCCTCTTTCATGTCAGTGCTATTAGATTATATGATCAAGATTTTTGTTTCTGATGCTTCACCTAAAATTCTCTTAATATATATATATTTGCAGTGGGGACTAAGGAGGTAGGAGTTTCTTTGCCACTTCTGCTTGGAACTGTGCTGATAATAATTGTTTTTTGAAATTTCAGGTCCTATATCTATTAGCTGCATTAAGGCTTTGCTGTTGTTAATACTAATTGAACTGTAATCAAGAGGTCTCAGCTGGATGCTGTAGCTGTGAGAAGCACAGAAATGTTCATTCTGGTCTTCTCTAGCTCTAAATAGCTAGTTAAAAAAAATCATTCATTGATTCTTTTTCCTGTTGATGCATTCTACTGAACTCAGTTCTCTGCTATGCAAAAGCATCTTGTTTCTGTATCTCATTTATCTGTATCTCCATATTTACATAGTTGAAAGGTTTTCAATAAAGCAAATCTAGTTTTTAGACATTTTTTGTACTGAAGTGTTTCAGTGTGCTACTGTGTCAACTTCAGCTTGTTTTGATCTCTTATTTCTTTCCTGCTGAAAATTCATGTCTCATGTCTAAGATAGGGTTTTAAAATACTTTGGTTTTTTTATTGCTTGTGTTTTCATAGTATTTTTATTGTTATTAGTTTATTAAGCATTCCCTAATGCTTAATTTCTGTGAATGTGATTTACTGCGTGCCATCATTTCTAAAAGGGCTGTTCTATCAAATGGTTATCTTTAATCAGTGAGTCTCATAAGCTGCATGTGATTATTGGCACAGTTTTGGGTACCTACTTAAGTGTCTGAGTTGAATACCCTAAAATAGATCCTACTATTCTATAGCATAGTGAGATCTATTCTGAACTTGTAGCTATTGGTCAGTATGGATTTGATTTCCTCTTGATGCAGTTGTGGTTGGGATTGTTCCGTGTGCTGGTACTTCCATGCCAGGAGTTGTATTTTGTGGAGAAGTAACTTGCAGTCAGTTAGTGGATGTTCACATTCAAAGAATCAGCACAAGCAGAAAGAAAATTGTTTTCACCCAGAGTGCTGGTGCTCATAGTGTGACCACAGACATTTTTTTGAATGGGTTGAGACTCTTCGACAGCAAACCTTAGGTTACATGATCACAGTCTTGCATTTTCAGGTTCCTTTCACAGGCCTCTTTTGCTCTGCACAAATTGAAAGCAACTGCAGCACTACAGGCTATGGAAAGAGAGGGAAAATAATACAGGACAGTTAGGAATTCAAATTTGGAATTCAGAGTAAGGTTGGATCTCCTTTGCACGGATGTAGGGATGCTAATGATGAATTCCTAATACCTTCCTCTTTGTTGGCAATGACTTTGTGTACTTGCAAGCAGGACTGTCTGCCTGCCATATAGACGTATGGTGCACTCATGCTGTTCTGAAGTTCCTGCTGAGCTCTAAACTTCAGGCTGGGAGGGAGTCCCTTATCTGCCCAGGTATAAGGTAATGCTCACTGACAGCTCGTGGCAATGTTGAGGCCTCTTCTGGAAGATGATTGGCCTTTCAACAATATAAGGCACTGGAAGTTTTCAGGATGGTTTTTCCTTACAGAGCTTTAATATTTGGGTTACTAATTTCATAGTATATTGTAAAACAATGATCTTTACTGCTGTAAAACACCTTTCTCTAAGTTCCTGGAAACTTACATGTCCTCCCTAAGAAAGAGCAAATAAAAATGAGAAAAAATATGCATCAACTTGAGTAAGAATCACCATCTTAAGGTACATAGTGAAATAGACACAATGTTGGAGAGTGAAGAAAGTAACAAATCTAATTAAAATGTGTTTTTTTCTCCTCTTTACAGTTACTGTCTTTTGTTGTTCATTATACTTGTTGAGCTTGCACATAAATGATGGACTGATTCAGTGAACTCATTGTAATAAATTGTTTGATGTGCTATCTTGAAAAAAAATCGTTTGAAATTCTGTCTCTTTTCTTTGTCTATTCACCTTGTGGCTCTTGATATCTTGCTTCCCATCTGTCTGATTCTGCCATAGTTTGAGCATAACTTTTCAGACTTCAATGCAGGTCTCTTTTTGTTCTGGTTTAGATAAGTATATAACAAATGTGTGATTTGGCTGTCAAGACTAATAGCAGAAAAGAATCTTAAGGAGTGTTGCTTTTACTGATGTGAAATAGAGAAATGCCTATCTGTAGAGATGTGATTATACATATTTATGTATGTAATCTGCCTCTGCAAGCAAATGAATAAAGAGATGTATTATTTGTATTAGATATGTTTTAATGTTACCAGTCCAAAGGCTACTTTAATAGATCTCTTATTACTGAAGGGGAGAGATGATTCAAGAAAAGAGTTTTAAACCTATATTTAAAAGTCTATAACTGAACAGGTAATACAAATCAATCTCCAGTTTGAGAAGTTAAGTTGTAGCTATTCTGTGCAGAAATTACCTCTAAGCTACGAGATATTTTCTGAGTCTTGAAATGCAGAGGAGCTTGGAGAAATATTGGTTTTGTTAACAGTATTTCTACGGGGGATACCATCTCTGTAGAGAAGTTTTTTGAGTTGTCATTTATAATGCTTTTAGTTAGAAGTTTGCTTCTGGATAAGTTCTGGGTTTCTTATTAAGGACATAGAGCATTAATGCTGGAAGATCTTGTAGATAGCGTTATGTTGGTGAGCATAAGGGGATGTCAGTGAGATCAAGGGGAGTGAAATGAGCCAGGAAAAGAAAGAAAGGGAAAAACAGAGTATTCCTGGGACTGCTCTAACAGTTTCATGAGACTGTAGGAATAGCAGCAAGTGTTCCAAGTCTGCTAAATTCATTAGACAGTTATTACTAATGTGGCAGAATGCCACGAAGTTTACTTAACTAAGTATGTGTATGCATACAACACAAAGTACTGAAATACTTGCTTTGATGTGGTCAATAGAAGTTTATTTGTATAATAATGACGATAATAAAAATAATACTTCCTTTTGACTGGGTAATTTGACTGTAAACAAGATATGCAACTCAGAAGAAATTCAAAAGGAACTTGAAGCCTTTTTCCTTCATGATTTACTGAAGAAAAATTGTAAACAATTTTAGCAAGATGCATGGATGCATGTATTAAAGCAAAAGATGAACACACTGACTGAAAGGGAGATGTTTTTCAGACTGAGGCCTTAACATGCTCCAGGCAAATTTTAGTTCTAAACGTGCACAGTCTTTGACAACCTTCTGACTGCCCTGGTGTTGCTGGCTGTTGCTCCTGAAACAAGCCTTTAAGGGTGCAATTCCAGTGCCCAGTGAATGCTGTGTTTTAAATCTTTTTTTTCTATTGTATTGGGTACAAGTGCTTTGGAGACATGTGTACCTCTTTGTTTTCCACTGTTAAAAGAATGATATACACCTCAAACAATTTGCAAAGCTGTTACAAATATGTAGTATTTGAAGGTTAGAATCTTTCTTGCGGAACTTCCATTTCTACAGCATAGGCAGCAAGTGCAGTGACATCTTGATTGAACCTGATATTAATGTGGTAGGATTTGTGACTTGCACAGTTTCAATTCACTATGTCCTTCTCACAATTAAGATTTATCTAGCATTTCCATCCAAAAGTGGGAAGACTAAATAGGCAGGATGCCTTGTGTCTTAGCCTGCTGTAGTGGATGCTTCTCACCCGTGGGTGAAATTTGTAATACATCAGTTGTGTAGTGCTGCACACAGTTAAGAACAATATCTTGCAATTAATGTAGTATGAATTTTGTCATTGTTGCATAACCATTTGCTGTGGTAGAAAAATATCACTGTGGTGTTACCTCAGATTGAAAAATGAGAGGAACAATGAGATTAGGATATATGTTATTAATAAATAGTTTTTTTTGTGACTCATCTAACTGTAATAATAGAGTGTTTCATTCTGTGTTACTGAGGAAAGTTGCAAACGAGAAGGAAAAGTCCTTTCTACATACTTCACAGGTCCATTTCCTTTATTGCTGAGATTTTTTTCTCCTACTTAGGGCTAGAGTAGACAGTGTTTAACATTTTAGCTGAATGAAGTGACACTGATAGAATAAGCTGCAGCTTAATGGCTACAGAGTGTTTTCCAACAGTTCTCAGGAGTAGTGTGCTGTATTTCTAGTTAGTAGTGTTTCAGAAGCAGCTAAATTATCATTTGCTGTACATCTTCCTAGGTTTTCTGCCAGTCTGAATCAACATAAACTTGACTTACTATTATATATCTGCTTTAAATATGGAATTGATGTACTCATGCTGCCTTTTCAGAGCACGTGAAGGAAGGAAGGGAAATGAATTTTTTTTTGAAGGAATTCTGATATAATGCACATATTACTGGTGGACTTTAAATTAATTGCTCTGCATTTTGATGTAGATTAGTAGTGACAGAACGGTGTAAACACTGAGCATTGTATGAAATTTCAGACATCTCCTCTAGATAGAATTAAATCTTTTTGGAAAAAAAAAAGAAGTCGGCTTACCATAAAAGCAAGCAATTTTACTTACTTTCACAAGTATTTCCCAAGTATTCAAGTGTGAAACAAATGCATCATCTGATGAATTAGTGAGAACCTAATTGTAATGCTTTCATGTGTTACTTGGATTCAGATACAGTCCCACACAGTTCTCCCAAAGAAATAGTGATGAATCTGACAGTGACTATGGCAGAACTACTGATTTCATGCAGTACTGCATCATAAGGTTTCATTCTTTTCTTAAGATGTATTTGTGCTTTACGAAATGTTTACCCTGATATTATGGTTACTAAAGTTTGCATGCTGTATTTTTCAGTGTCTTCTATCAGTTTTTTGTCTGTCCTACTATTAACTCAGTAACTCATTCCTTATCTTCTAGTGTCAAATGACCTACCTCTTTGTATTTCAGGATATGTGGGAGTTGAAGAATTCTGAAATATCTTCTGTAACTTGAAGGAGAACAGGAGAAAACAAAGATCTTGTGACTGAGAAAATGTCTTTGTGATTTAAGCCTGGGTCTGAGATTCAGGAAATGGGAGTTGTAGCTCACAAATTTGTTGTGCTGCTTTTTCCCTTTTAAAGTTTGGACAGGACACTTTGTGCCTGTTGACCATTCTGCAAAGTGTTTAGGGTAATACTGCCTTATTTCTAAAAGCAGTTTAATGCTAGATTTGCGTGGCATTACTAGTGTTATGGAAACCTATTTTTTTTTTTTCCTTTACTGTATGAGTTTTACTTAAACAATCACTTTCATATCTTTTTCAAGCTATTCATAATATGCGATATGTAAAAGATGCTTTTGTGACATGATTTACCTTGTGTAGATAAATGCCATTCAAGTACGCACAAATCTTAAAGAAGTTGCCAGTGAACTCTGAGGTTTTTTTAATACTTCACTTTTTTTTCTATTTCCAGGTTGCATGTCTTACTTATGTAGCAGCTAATTACCTTAACTGCAAAATTGATGCTAAACGCTGGGGCACAGCTCATGGCAGTATTGTTCCATACCAGGTAAACAAAGCATGAGGTTTATTCTGTTTTTGAAATTCATCGCTTTATGTATTATGAGATTGAGAACTGACTGACTTTTCCCATGACCTGCTGTATTCTGTAATGTATCTGAGTCTAGGTAGGACAAGGTTCTGTTGTTCATTGTAGTTTGAGCATTTTGCATATTTCTTCGTCAGCAGTAGATTAGTAACAGAACACTGAAATAGATCAAAAGGGTTTAATGAAATTGGATGACATTAAAGCTAGCACGGTGCCTAGATTTTTTTTTTTTTTTCATCTGACAGAGAAAGCAGGTTTTCTTTTCTTTTTTTTTTTTTTCATTTTAAGGATGATCTGACTTTCATACCAGTCACAAACTGATATATATATATATTTTTTTTGTCTCTGACTTATTTTTACCTTGTGAGTTTCCAAAAACAATCTTGGAAAGTGGCTGTGGAAGTCAGGGAGTTATTGTAAATTAGACATTTTCCACTGAGTTTCCTGCAAATCACTGCTGCTCATTCAGACAACAGGTTAGAAAAAAAATTAACCAGACCTCCAATCTCTACAATAGAGTTCATAGCCTGCTACATCTAATGAAAGGCTGAAATTCCTTAAAATAACATGACCTTCATCATATAAACAAGCAGAGGAAAAAAATTTGCTGCAAGCTTTATGTTCTGTCTTGTATGGGAAACTCTTCAAGTAAACAAAACTTTGTTCTTTTCTAGCTAATCGTTTGGTTGTCTTGATGAAGATTGTTACTAGCTTAGGGAGATCTGGGCATATATACTTAATCAGTCTATTCTTTTTTTTCATAGTTCTTGGCATTTGTTATCAAAACTCATGTTTGCATCCAGCTAGGCAGTCTGGATTTTTTTCATTTCTGGCTAGACCCCTTTAAATCTTGATAAGGGTAGTTCCAGCATTTGTCTGGGAAAACTGACATCTGAACACCACTCAGTATTTTTCTTGGTAGAAAATGAGAGGAACTCCATGCAAACATCAAGGGCAGGCCTTCTCAGGTATAAAATGTTAATCAGTTCTTTTTGTAAAGACTTTGCCTACTTGAACCAGGAGACTTTTTTTCTTTTTTTTGTGCATGTCACTGCCTAGTCAATAGAATAGCAATTTTTGGACCAGCTAGAGTAGGTTACAGATTGTCTCTGAGAGATGTTGAGACGATGTGGCTGTTTCTGCAATGCTGATTTTGATCCTGGAGTGTTTTTTATCTTGGTGTACTACTGTTACTCTGGTGAGCACAGCAGGATGTCCATATTTTTTAGGACTAGCTCTGCACGCTGTGTAGTGCAACGTGACCCAGCCTTACCAAGCATCCACTACACAAGTTGTTCCACGTTTTTTGTAATGTGACCTTTTGGTGTTACCCTTTTTGAACTTTGGTATGTTGAAAGTACAAAACAGACCTGAAGTGTCTGAAGTTTGTATAAGCAAAACCAAAAACCTGACTAAACAAAACATTTTGTCTTCACCGTACTGCGTTTGGTTGAATAAATGAAGCTTGGATCCTTTTAGTACCTTTTGCCATTTTTCTTTTGTGGCTTGTCTCAACTTTCTATGAGTTAGCATGGCTATGATTTTGATGGTGACTTTAAATTTATTGTGCTTTCTACAGTTTCTTTCTCACTTTACTTTGATAGTTAAGTTAAATTTTAGGAAATTGAAACTAACCTTCACTGTTGTGATCGTGTTGCACTGATAGGTGCTTCCATAGCTCGTTTACCATATAGTTATAGAACAAAACTCTGAAACTTGACAGTCACCCCCTGTCATAGTTACTGAATTTGTCTTTTGCTTATTGAATTAATGTGTGACTATCACAATGCTTGTTTTTATTAATGTTTGTTTCAGGGTATTTTGGCCAAGTGAATAACTTATTCAAATAATAAAAATGACATTTCAGGGAACTGAACTTGCATACAACTTGGAACAAGTTTGTGGTAGCAAAATGTTATTTCTTCCTATGGTCTCAACCTTAATTTATTATCATTTGCTGTAGATTGTACTTGCACGTTGGTAGTGAATTATAACTTTGAAGTGAAGCAGAGCCTGAAATCCTGCTGAAAAAATGTCAGACCGTGATAAATAGTGGAAGTATGGGTTATTGTGGAATATACTTTTGTAGGCATTAAGGCAAAACCTAGATATTTGTGATATCTTTTTGTGACAGAAGCCTGGTCAGAGTCACATCTAAATCTAAAAAAATCTAAAAAGACAAAATCTAAAAAAAATACACATAGAAAATATTTTAAAATATATGTAATTAATACTTAATTGTTTTTTTAATTGTTGTGGTAATTGATCTAGTGCTCTGTTCAAAAACTCAAAAAATTACAATAGCATTCAGCATATATCGTTCACTGAGTTTTAATTTCGTAAGTTTGGCAAGAGTATCTTTGCAAATGGCTTCATTTTCTGTTCTGCTTACAAGGCCAAATTCAGCTTTGTGTGTGTATTTAGATTTTTAACTTCACCAATTCCCTCATTACTTCTTCATGGTTACACTAGTGGCATAATTTTTTTCCTGAACCCTTGTTAACCCTTGACTGAACTTTCTTTTTGTATTTAAAACCAGGTTTTCTACTAGGTTTTCTCCTTCCTGAAATTACCAGGATGTGCAGCTCCTTTGAAAATCTGGTCCTTAACCAAAGAGGTGTGGGGTTTGGAGGAGGGTTTTCGTACTCTTTTAAAATTTTTTCTCATTTTCTGATAGTGTTCTCCTTTAACCATGTGAGATGCTGAAGTTTTCATTTCTGCTTGCTCATCACCAGAACTCACAAAAAAGAAATCTGAACTTCTTCTCAGTGCACGATCTCTTTCGTGGTGCACATAAAGCTGTCTGCATGGAAGCTTGCCAATCAGTTTGCAAAGGTTTTCGATAGAAGCAAACTTTGCAATGTGCCACAGTGGCGAAGAAATCTGGATTCTAATTTACAAAAGAAACTAATTTTTACAATGCTGAAACATTCATAAGAAACCATCTGCTTTGAGCATATCTTGCTTCAGTAGGCCACCACTTTGATCCTCTGAAGAGGAACAATATCTTGAGCTTAACTAGATCCCAATTTGCTTAGCTTCAAATGTTAAAACACAAACCTTGAGTTCTGGTCTCTATCTTAAATGTAATTAGTACATTTTTTAAACAAGTTTCTGTAATGAGACAGGTTGTTTAGCTACAGCTGCACCGTGATTATCCAAAGGAAATCAGGAGCTTAAAAGCATCCGGTTTACATAAATGTGCAGAGAAGTAAAGTTGTGTTACTGTCTTTCGTTTGGGGTGACAAGGTCTTTCCTCATTCTCATGGTTTCACCAATGAACTATCTTACCTGTAATGTGGCTGAGATCTGTACACTCGCTTATTTGTTTTCCAGTTGGAACAGTGGGAATAGATAAATTCTCCTCAGAGAATCTTTCATAACAGTGTGTTTACAGGTAGCTTATCGCCCTTCCATCAGCCACCTGGATAGCACTTTGGCATGCAAACTTCTAGGTAACAGCATGGACTGCTTGCTCTTGGGCCATAATGATAAAAGTTGCTTTGAAAACTATGAGACCAAGCTCTTACAAATCTCCACCTACCCAAAAATTCTCTCCCATAAACATGATTTTATTACTCTTCCAAGTTTTTTCTTAGCATTCATGAGAGCTTCTCAAATATCCTTTGCATTTTCAGAGTGTGCAGAGGGCACAACCTTCTGCATAGAAAGTGAAATCACAAGACAGGAAACAAGCGATTGTTTTAGTCGGTTATCTTTCCTTTGTCTGTGCAGTGCCATAACTAATCACACCTAACATGAGTGGATTTATATCTAAACATCACTGAGATTTTCTAAGGATCAGCCCTTTGTTGTGCTAGCTGTAAGATTTCCTTCTCGTGAGGAAATAGTTTCTTTGTCAAAAGCCTTTCAGTTTCAATATGTGATGAAAACGAAAATATAAGTTCCCAATGAAGTAGAAGTCATGAAAGTAGTGGGAAGAGGAGTGTAGTCATGTTATGTAAATATCTTGGCATCATTTTTATAGTCCTGCATCTCATTCTTTCATTGTGGAATCTTACAGTGTTTGAGATTCTTACAATAAACATCCCTTGTCCTTTACGTCTCATCACAGGAGAAAATGCAGTAGATTATTATCTGCCCAGCTGATCTGGTGGAGGTGCTTTTCATGAGTGTGGATAGAGCAGCAAAATAATTTTAGTCATTCAGAAATGTTATGCTGCTTATTCTACACAAGATCCTAGAAGTGTAGTCACTTTCCTTTCTGCCTTGATTTGTTTTTATTTGGATACCTCTGCAATTAACATGCCTTGGAATTAAACTCAGCTAAGGTTAGAACCTGAATTATTTTTAAGCTTCTGTTTTGTGTGTGAAACTCTTCTCTTAAAATCAATTTAGATTTATTTATTGGAAGAAAATCTTTCTTGTTTGCAGTGGCTTGGTAAGGTGGAACTTCTCCAGAGGGAAGATATGAAATACAGATTTCTGGGGGGAGTTCTAGGTTCAGGAAATAAAGATGACCCTTCTTGCTGTCTGAACCTCATCTACTTAGTATTTGTTGGACTTTTTAACCTGCCTTGGGGGCCCCTTGTCCTATATTGTTGTGATGAGTAATGAAATGTCATTGCTGAAAGTACTGCCTATTTGTCATGAAAATTAAATGTATTCAGATTGACTGAATAGAAACTTTGTGCTCTCAAGCAGGAAAGCGTGCTTTCTCCACTGTATGGAGTCAGTTTCCAAAGAACAGTTTGGTTATCCTCGAGATAAGTTTTGACTTATACCTGGATATATACATATATTTTTGGAATGGCTTCTTTCTTTTTTTTAATCTTAAAGGGGGAGAAAGCTATAGAATCCTTTGTCATCCGAGGTCTTACAAAATAAGAAAGCAAAACTGAATATGTCAGTGTTTTAGTTTCACTGTCCATAAAGAGGGCCATTTGGTTGTTAGGAGGTTTTAGAGTAGAGTTTGTTTCCTTACCATTTTAGTCAATGGAAAGGTATAGAAATCATCTGTGGGACGTCATGTAGGAAACATTTATGAAGAATGAATTCCAGTTATTCAAAACTAATAACATTATATAGTTATCTTTCTGGTGATTGTCTTTCAGGGAGTTGTCAAGCCTCTCTTGGGCAGAGCTGCTGTCTGGAAAGGAAATCAGTGGGTTTGCCTTGGGCAGTTTCAGACATGCTCAGTGTATGATGTGAGGTGTACTTACAGTTTTGTTCATACACATCCCATCCTGTCACAGAAACAGCACTTCAAAACCACTCACCTAGTATCCGTGTAGCACAGCTTCTTACCTTTACACAGGTAATTTTCAGATAGAAATGAAATGTATTTTTAACTGAAAAACATGAAATACATATTTGTTTTCTTGAAGGAAATAATTCTGTGGCTTTCTGCTTTAATCAATGCCTGCAAGGTATTTTTTTTTTTTTTAATGAGTAACTCGAAACTATTCTCAAATTCAAATTATATGTAATATGATTATTGTTAAGGAACAATAGCTGGTAATTAATATCTCGTTTTTTATCTCCTCTAGGGAAATGCCACAGGAATTTTGTCTTATCTGTAGTGTTCATTGTTTCTTCCACGTTCTTCCATCAAGTGGGGTGAGAGATCTAGTCTATATTACAGCAGCATGGTTAGCCTCCAAACATGTTGCAGGGTTACTGAACACTACAAGTAAGAATATCCGTGTCAAGTTGTAACCCTTAGGAAGAAAAGGGTAACAGAGCCCAGATCTGTAGATTGATCTTCATGTTGTTGCTAGTCTGGAAAGAATGAGTAAGATCTAAGAGCTCAGGGAATATATCTAATCTACTTCTTAGATTAATAGTAGAGGAATAAACTTCACTTTTGCTGTTCTGAAAGCACTTTTCACAATCATTGCAAAACCCAGTGCAGCCTCTCAAAGCAGAAATGTTTAAACAGTCTGAAAGAAAGAGAACTCAAACTTGCATATGCAACATCATCTCCCAGTGATTCTTGCTGTAATCATCCTGAATATGTAAATGGATGTTTGTGTTGCTGTTGTATCTAGAAACACTGTGATCTGGTATACAGGCGAGTGTGCAAGCACAACAAATCAGCTTTTTCTGGCCAGTGTTGGTGAATGATGCACAAAGAAGTCACTTTAAATGACTAAAATGGGTAAGGACTTTGCCAAAGTATCTACCATCCTAGAAACTTTTGAAGACTATTTCCTTAAGAATTTGAGAAGCTTGGTGACTTATGGAATGACATTGAGTCTTAAGATACGGCACAGATTAAAGCACATCCAAAGGATGATATTAACTTCATGAAGGCAAAAATGAATAATAGTAAAAGGCCCTCAAATACTCAGATCCTCACATGATTGCTTTTATTATGTGAAGCTTGTGACAGTTTTTGTTGGAAAATGTTGATTGTTATGAAAAGAGATGTCCACTAGATGTCATTCATGTAATCTAGTTTTTGTTGCAACATTTTTAAGAATCTGTTTAGGATGGTAGGTACAAATTATCAGCATTAGCTGTTTTTGTATATGCTGTGCTACTGATTTGATGTATAAGTTTGGGATGTTACAAATAATGTTTGTATTGTTTTGCCCAGTGAGGGGTGTGACACTTATTAGCCTAGAACTCGTCTTCACGTGCATCTTTCATGTAAGAGCACCAAGGTGAGCTGTGTATGGTTTGTAACTGTTCTGCAGGGAGATATAAGATCACAGAGGTGACGATGGTGAGTCTCTAAGGAAAGCAGAATTTCCCTGTGACTAATAAAGTCCATTTTACGTTTGTTCTTTTGTGTGCTCTTTACACCTCAAAGTGCAGTTTGCTAGAAGAGCGAGTGTATATATATTAGGAAAAGCAGCTGGAATCTCATGAACTCACACACACAAATAGATTTATATACTCACAAATCTTAGCCATAAAACCAAAATGTTGTATCTGAGATATTTCAACATGAACCAATTCAAGCAAGCTTAGATAAAATTGCGTGGGCAGACAAATCTGAGGTTCATTTAGTCAGTCCTTCAGGTAGGCTGCTGGGATCTGTACAGGTGTAAGTTCGTAAGCAAGGCATGGTTGAGCTCCCTCCTCGCTATCTCTCCAGTCTGGCGCGTGTCACTAATTGCTAGACAGCTTCTGGAAAGCCACATCTGTACTCTCATTGAATGTGAACTGCTGGAGTATTGGCTTCTGCTTCTTCACACTTTCAAATTGGAGTAGCTACAGCAGCACTGGAAGCCAGAGATCACCGCTTCCTCCAGCCTCCCTCTCCTCTTCCATATGGAATAAAGAATTTCTCTGCCCTGCATAGTCAGCCAGAGGGCAGGATGGGGAAGTGATAATCCTCTTGGAATGAGTGCTTGTATGAAAAATGATAAATGCTGCGTTGCATGGGGATTAACACTTGCTTATGAACTTGCTTGTAATGGAGTAATGCTTCTCTTTCAGCAGTGTGAAGGCTTGCTGTACTTCTAGGCCTGATTAAGAACCTTCACTACTGCTCAGCCAAGAGAACCATCTGCTGTCGGAAACATAACTGCATTAGGATTTGTCTCACTTCTGCATATTGTCCTCAAGAACGCAAAATACTTTCACATACATCCACTTCCTTACAAAAATTCTTGTTCTTCCTGCTTTCTTCTCTCTCTCATTGTGAGACTTGCATTTCTGCTCGTGTTTAATGCATCTGCGTGAGATCTGTGCTTTGTTAGCATGAATGTGACCATCCAGAGCTGATTTAACTGATGGTGTTGCTGTGTAAAAAATAGTATTTATTCTCATGTTATTTGATGGGAGGGATTACAGTGTCCTGTGGGAGGGTCACAGAATGGGTCAGTCTGCAAGTTACTTGTGTTTATGAAGCTTCCTTGACATCTCTCTGTATATTTAGTACTGAGCACTACTGAGTGAAGATTTAAGGTAGAACCTGATTGCTGCTTTATAGGATGGCCCTTTCTGCAGTGAGCTAAGTCATGCAAGATTTGGTTAAGTTCATTCCTTAAGACTGATACATGCTAATGAATTTGTTATGTGTGGTTGTTTCCTCTAACAGTGCTGCAGTACTGTTATGATATGCACAGACCCCAGTACAGTAGTAGCTATGGTTTTCCAGTGTAAGCAGCTTCTGGGAACTTAACTGGAAAGGAAGAACTTTTTGAAAGAGTCAAATGACTTGATAGCTTCTATTCTATCTTCAAAAGCAGTGAGAAGTTTAAGTCCTGTTGTCTTAGAAAAGTAAAAGCCACTGAAGTTTTTCAGTGCTAAATCTACGTATGAAAATGAGTTTCAAATTACAGTC
The DNA here is from genome assembly GCF_019238085.1 of Lagopus leucura. Lineage (NCBI taxonomy): Eukaryota > Metazoa > Chordata > Aves > Galliformes > Phasianidae > Lagopus > Lagopus leucura. Next base: position 2,019,111 of record NW_024962334.1, on the reverse strand, counting down.
CTTTTTACTGTGGTTTCTTCTGCCTTTTGCCATATTCAAATATAACGTTGCATGATGCCATAGCAGGTTTTTTTTTTTTTTTAAGTGAACTCTTCCTAATAAGCCTTGATGGTAAAAAGTAGGGATTTGTAATCTGAAGCTTTGTCTTTTAGTAAGCCCCTATTAATACTAAAATAGTTTACTGCTTAAGAGAAACAGAATTTTTTTTCTACAAGACTTTAATTCACTTATATTGAGAGTAATAAGGGCAAAGGTAAGAGTAAAGTAGCTCTGTTTTTTGATAAAACCATACTTCTTAACAATCAATTAATACACAGTATTCACTGACTGGAATTTTCTCTTGTTGTGTGAATTATTCTAGAGTAATCAATCCTGTACCTATACCCCCAAAGAGATCTCAGCGTGTTATCTAGCCTAAACCCTCACCTTTGTTGAGTTATATCGGTGTAGTGCTAAAATGCAATGGAAAGCATAGCAATAATAGCAGGGTAGCAAAGTCCTAGGCCGCAGCATATAAGGATAAGTACAAATGTAGCAGCTGTGGATGTAGAAACAAAGGAAAAAGTCTGCTCACCTTGGAAAGACCTCAAGTAGGGAGGGATCTTCAGCAAGATACCCTTATCTCCACTGCCAACCCATAAATGTGATCTGGGAGTGTGTGGATCCTGGCTTCACCCCTTCTGGTTCCTCAAGTACATTGCATGCATCTGAGCTCCCCTGGGCTGGTCCCTGCCTTCCCACCAGGTGTTCAATCACTGTTTCAAACCATGACTTAGCATTTCTGCTGCCATCTTTTGATGGGATATGTCCCAGTTTCTCTTCATTGGAAGCCTTGAAGTAGGTTCTGTGTTCTTGCTAAGTAGTTGGTTCTCCACGCTTACTAAGAAGAAGGAAAGAAATAGAACATGTTCTAGATTCAGGAAACACCTTTTTACTTTCTTGCTAGTGGTGTATTGCTGCAGTTCATCACCATATTGTCTAGAGCAAACTTCTTAGTGTGGTTTTTTTTTTTTTTTTTAGATTGTTCTCTTCTACAGTGTGCTCTTTTCTGGTTTGTATGAGGAAAGCTCTTACTGGGTTTAGTGAGCTTTACAAACTTCTACCCATTAGTTTTACATACTAGTTATCTATCTTTTCTGAAGGGTTACCTGGTGGTGAACTCTCATTCCAAATAAGTTGTCAGCAAAGGTATGGAAGACACAACTTGTATGATTTTATATTTCAGAAAGCTATCGAGGTCAAAAGTAGAAGTTAAATTATCTTAGTCAAAAGGCTATTCTTTGCTAGATAAAAATGTAGAAACAGACACAAGGTTAACCTTTAATTTGCGCTTCAGCTGGTACGCTGAAAGTTAATATTTGTGGTTCTCATCAGAACAATCCATTGTCGCATGAAGCGGCCAAAATATATACAAATAGCAAGTTGTGTGACTTCAACTAAAGGAGCCTTTGCTGAGTCTGTAATCTATTTAAAGCCTAGCTTAAAGACAAAGAATATAAGATATTATAAATTCTGATATCTCTTCATGCCACCAATGTATGATAACGTCTCTTCTAAACAAAGATTCTTTTGACCTTGTTAAATTTATCCTTGGAATGTGGGGTTAAGATAGCGGCTAGAGGCTTTTGACCATGGATAATAGCTCAAAATGCAACCAAGACTTTTGTAGTACACGCAAGTAATTAACTTAGCTTAGCGGAGCAGAGGTTGCATTTTAATTTAGCATGAGGCTTAAAACAATGGTCTCCAAATTTTATTTTAGTACTTCCACAGAACCGCAAATAATCATTTTTTCCTCTCTGCATACATGCTTACAGATTTTATTTGGGGGTTTTAAATGTAAGAGTGCATGTGTTGAAGTAGTTTCTTCAATATTACTTATTTGATTTATTTGTTTTTAAGTAGCTAGCTTACATTCAGCAGTTTAGCGAAGTTGCAGGCTATATGAGAACTAGAAATTAAGATCCCATAACTATCAGAATAATGAAAAAAGAGGAGATCTCTGGGCAGGAAGGGTTTGTGAATTAAGAATCTGATCAGTTCATTTCAGAGAGTGTTGTTAGTAACAGCACTTTTGCACAGTTGCTTTGTCTTTTCAAACTTCTCACAGATTCTCATGTATTTTTTCTTTTCCCTGTCGCTTAGCAGTTTTAGATAATAATGATGAGAAGTAAACGGCTGCTTGTTTCTTTTCTCAAGTAGCAGGAGCTGAAAGCATCTGAGAGTATCACTGTTTTTTGTAGTTGTTTCCTGTCCAGCTTGCGTGAGCTTCATCAAACATTCATCATGTAAGTTTTTCCTGAGATTTAAAATGGAAACACAGATGATTTTGTGATCAGTGTTCAGAGTGCACCTCTACGCTTTCTTGCATCATGCTTTGGATGTTTCTAACACCTTCATGTGGTTGGATACTGCTGTTTGGGTCAGTGTTAAGACCCACTTTTAATACGAGGCTTATTGAAATCACCAATCCAGGTTGCAGCAAGGCACTGCATTGTGGTCACCTACCGAGTTTCTACTGCTGTTCCCATCACATTTGTCTGTGCTTTGAGACTTGATATGAATAGGTCACATTTGTATGCTTCACTTCCCACCTGTAGAAGATTTTACCTCTTCCTTCTCCTTTTCTCCTGTAATTAAATAGTAAGCTCCTCAAAAGAGATTTGTTTGCTATCTTTCAAGGTTTGTTTGCAGATCACTGAACAGTGTCACGTAAAAGTATGAGCTGGCATCAATTCTTAAAGCAAGAAACGGTCACAGAAAGACAGCCATGGATGGGGCTACCCCTTCTCCATGTAAGGTCATCATGAACACTCTTACTGTCCACAGATACTTGACATCAGAACACCAGAAGCAGTTTTGCTGTTCATTATGTCCATGGCATACAAGGCAAGAAAATCACATCAAGGAAGAGAAAGATCAGACATGAAGAAAAGGTTTTTAATCAGAGAAGCCAGATTCATTCCTTTTTTCAGTTGTCTTCTATATCCTTGTTTCTAGTTTCTTTCGGCCAGATATTCCCAGTTTGCTAATTCTTTCCCCTGAGATCGTGCTTTGCAGAATTCTTTGCTTTTCTCTGTGTTTTCCCTTCAGAACACATCACTTCTACGGCAACTAGAACCAAACACAGTGCGTTATTGCAGCTTTATCACGAAGTACAAAGAAAGATTATTTCGTTAACCTTGTGGTTCTGTTTGTGTTCTGAAATACCAGCTTAATGTCATTCTCCTGTTTCAAAGGGGGCTGTGTAATTCATGTTCTGTTTCTGAAATGTGACTTCTTGATCTGATCCTTTTCTTCTCTATTGGTCAAATGAATTATTCATGCCTAATTCTAGAACTTTCCAATTGTTTTTCCTTGCAGATTTCTGCCAATCTTGTTTTCAGGTTTCATCTTCCAAGTAGCTGCAAATATTTTCAGTTTCCTTTCCAGTACTTGCAATTCCTTCTAGTTTTGTCGGCCCCAAATTTGATAAACTTATTTTCTCAATATCTGGATTATTACTGAGAATATTGGGATGACTTATAATCACTTGACAGTAGTCTTACATTCATAGCTCCTTTGGGTTATATTCAAACAGTTGATCACATTGTTTCTCGTATGGCCTTATTTAAATTGATATTGCCCTGCACTGTAATTTGTAGAACAAAGAAAGACATCTAAGTCAATGCCTTTGTACTGCCCATCCTCTGCTTGTTTTGAGGGATGCACTTATGTTTCTTCTGTTAGGCAAACACGGCATATAATTTGCTTGATATAGGATTTTGTGATTCTATGATTTTATATATATACATATATATTGTTTACATTCACTTGATGTTTGCACATTTCTTAGCTCTGGTTTATCACTTCTTTCTGCAAGGTCTCCAGGTTCAGTAAGGAAACTGCTACTGTGCAGTTTCCTCACATTTCTCTGCGAGGTTTCTAAAAGAAATCTCAGCAGCTGTGACTTCAGAAAACACTGGGCTACAAGGTAGATATATGCACAAATGTAGTATTTTAATAATCTAGCACAAATCTTGTTTGTATGCTGCCATGTTTCTGCTCTTTTTTCCTTCATTTGCTAATGAATTGATTGAGTATATTTTTCAGTAATGCATAATAGATCTAGTGCATATTATTTTAATATAATAAATGATTTAATTTATTTTAATAAGCAGCGACACAGTACTTATTATAAACACGAGACAGGGCCTGTTGGCAAAGAGAATCTCTGCTTGTGGATGGTGAATGTTCACAGGAATCAAGAGGGAAACACTTTCAGATGATATTGTCTACTGAACTGATCATCTTCACAAGGCTTAATTCATCATTCAAGTCAAATTTATAGTCGTAGAATCCTAGAATGGCCTGGGTTGGAAAGGAGCACAATGCTCATCCAGTTCCAACCCCCTGCTGTGTGCAGGGTCGCCAACCAGCAGCCCAGGCTGCCCAGAGCCACATCCAGCCTGGTCTTGAATGCCTGCAGGGATGGGGCATCCACAGCCTCCTTGGGCAACCTGTGCCAGTGCCTCACCAGCCTCTGGGTGAAAAACTTCCTCCTGATATCCAACCCAAACCTCCCCTGTCTCACTTTAAAACCATTCCCCTTGTCCTATCACTGTCCACCTTCAGCTGTTCCCCCTCCTGTTTATACGCTCCCTTCAAGTGGTAGAAGACCACAGTGAGGTCTCCGTGGAGCCTTCCAATTTAGTGACTGAAGGAACTGGGGCTGTTTAGTCTGGGGAAGAGGAGGCTGAATGAGAGACATTATTGCTCTCTTCCAGTACTTGAAAGGTGATTGCAGTGAGAGTGGGGTTGGTCACATCTCACTGGTCGGGATGAGGAGAAATGGCCTCAAGTTGAGCCAGGAAGTGTAGATTGGATATCAGGAAAAAATTCTTTACAGAATTAATTTACAGTTAAGCACTGGAATAGGCTCCCCAGGGAGGTGATTGAGTCACCATCCCTGGATGTGTTTAAAAACCATTTGGATGTGGTGCTCAGGGACATGATTTAGAGGTGGGTTGTTAGAGTAGTATGGTTAGGTTGTGGTTGGACTTGATGATCTTGAAGATCTTTTCCAAACAGAGCAATTCTATGACTCTCTTCTCCAAGCTAAACAAGCCCCGTTCCCACAAATTTTCTTCATAGGAGAGGTGCTCCAGCCCTTTGATCATCTTATTGGTCCCCATCTGGGCCCTAGAGCTCTGCGTCTTTCTTGTGCTGGGAGCCTGGATGCAGTGCTGCAGATGGGACCTCACAAGAGCTGAGTAGAGGAGGAGAATCACCTCTCTTTTCCTGCTGGCCACCTCTTCTTTTAATACAGCCTAGGATATAGTTGGCTTTTAACTGTGATCTCAAGGACACGTAGGACCTTTCGATAAAACTTTGTGCTTTGTGCAAGAGCCTACGTGCTGTGCTCATAAAAAAGAATCTGCAGCAGTGAAGCTGCTCCACTGCCACCACTGCTGGAACACACCACACGCTACCTCGCTGTGCCTCACATCCACTATTTGGTCTCTGATTTTTTTTTTTTTTTCACGTGGAGGAATTGAATGGTGTACCTTTGCTTTAGACACACTTTAATATCAGCCACCATTTGATCAGACTGCACCTCTGCTGCCATCTGTCACATGGAGGGAAACGTGACAAAATATTGATTGGAAGGCTCAACTTCTACTGTCATACCACCAACATCTGCCTCTGATGTTATGGGCCAACATAATACAGAAGGCGTTACTTGAAATCCCAAGGTGTGTTTTGCAGTCAACGTGCCCAGGAGATGAGATGCCGTCCAAAGAGACCTTAGGCTGAACAGTGGGCCCAGGACAACCTTGTGAGGTTCATCAAAGCCAAGAGCAAGTCCTTGCACCTGGATTGAGGCAACCCCCACTGCCAGTACAAACTGGACGATGAAAGGATTGAGCACAGCCCTACTGAAAAGGACTTGGAGGTACTGGTGGATGGTAAACTGTGCGTGAGCCAGAATGTGCCCTTGTAGCCCACAAAGGCAACTGTAACCTCGGCTGTGTCCTGAGCAGCATGGCCAGCAGGGTGAGGGAGGTGATCCTTCTCCTCTACTCTGTGCTGATGAGGCCTCACCTGGAGTACTGAGTCCAGATGTGGAGCCCTCAGTACAGGAGAGATGTGGACCTGATGGAGCATGTCCAGAGGAGGGCCACAAAAATGATCCAAGGACGGAACACCTCTCCTACGAGGACAGGCTGAGAGAGCTTGGGCTGTTGAGCCTGGATACAAAAAGGCTACGGGGAGACCTGACATTTTCCACTCAGTACCTACAGAGGGGCTGTAAGAAAGAATGTGACAGACTCTTAAGCTTTAGCAGAGCCTGTGGTGGCAGGGTCAGGTGAAATGGTTTCAAACTTAAAGAGGGGGTTTTAGGTTGGATATAAGGAAGGGTGAGGCACTGGGGTGGCAGTGAGGGTGGTGAGGCACTGGAACAGGTTGCCTGGGGATGTGGTGGATGCCCCATCCCTGGAGACATTTATCCCAAGGCTGGAGGGAGCTCTGGGCACCTGATCTAGTTGTGGATGTCCCTGTTCATTACAGGGAGTTGGACTAGATGACTTTAAATGTCCCTTCCCACTCTAAGGATTCTATGATTCTATTTTCAACTTCCTTTATCAAAACAGAAGGCACGGCTGCGTAGTCTTAGTTGTTCAGAGCCACGTGTTTAGCCAGTATATTGAAATGCGTACAATTATTTGCCATCATTTGAGTCAGCACTGCAAAGCATTGCCCTCCCCGTGCCCTGGTTTCGGTCGACACAGCGCTCATAGCGCACTGACGGTCTGGTTGTTGCTGAGCAATGGCAGCATGCCTGGAGCTGCTCTGCAGAGCAGAGCCACTGCCATTGAATCGTGGGTCAGGGGTGGGCCACACTGCAAGCTGTGCTGGGCTGCATGCAGCCCGTGGGCCATGGGTTGGACGTACTTGATGACATTATGGAAATGAGGTTTTGATATCTGAGCATTAACAGATGTACAGATCACATCGTTGCTTGGCATTAAATTGATGTACCAAGACCTGAAAATCCTGAGAAAGGCAGAATGATAATCATGAGATGCATCAAAATTCACGTGTTTTGTGTCCATTTTGCTGGTTGTTTTTCTTACTTTTTCCACGTGAGTTCCAAAAATTGCTTTGTTGTAAAAAGTAGGAAAACAGTTGACTCCTTCACAGTCACCCGAGTTGATTCAGCAGCAGGCTGAGGGTTGTGTTTCTCTGCTCACCATTTTAGTAAAAAACTTGCTCAGTTAATTGGTTTTTGCATCTTTGATTTCAGCTCCTTAAGGGAGTCAAGATGCTGTTCTTGATGTAGTGAAATGTAACTGTCCGGATGTAATTGGTGTTTTGTATTTTTCAGTAATTTATATCAGACTCACCAAACTCATAGTAATGTATCATCTAATCAGGAAGAGAAGGCAGTCTCCCTAAAGCTTCAAAACCCAGCTAGAGAAAAATATAAATGGTTTCTTTTGTAAAACAGCTCATGGCTTTTAAGCCAACCTTATAATTTTTGGGCTATCTCATTTTTAGTATGTGGCTTGGCATACTGTGAGCATTCACTTTACCATCTGCTGTAATTCCACCAAGAGATGTTTTCCTTGACATGCCTACCCCAAAAGTACTTCTGATAACCCTGCTTCTGAACTCCACTTTCTAGCGAAGAAGCGGGCGTTTTAGCATGTCCAAAGGCCCTTAGAGACAAACATCATATCTGTTATATTTAAAATGGTATTTAAATTCATTGTAGTTGTAATTCTGATGCCATACTTCAAAAATGTCTTAAAGCCTATATGTAAAATATTTGTAATGAGAATTAGGAATACCGCAGACTGAGCGTCTCCGGAACCATTATGAAAGTGGCTACAGTGGAACTGGCAGTGGTTGGAGATTGAGTAATGGTATGATGGCAGTTCCAGTTCAGGCAGAGAAGACGTTGTGATTGCCACATGTGAATTAATATAGTACTGCTTTTTGCTGTTGAGGATTAGCACATTTTTTTTATAAAAGAATATATGAAGGAGGAGAGAGTAGGGGAAGAGATGAACCCATCTTGCATACAGCTGCTTTTCTATTTTGATGATTTAAAAATCTGCTATAGCTGGGAAGCATCAAATCTGAGATTATAACATTGCCAATGCATGTGACAGGACTTAAAATACCAGGTTAGAACTGTGCCCTTCAAACAAATAACCAGAAAAAGAGCAGTAGGCAAGCAAGTCTGTATTCCATTTGGACCTAGCTTTCCTGCTCAACAGCAATTTGTACTGCAGCGATTTCTTTTCTCTGTGCATCCTTTATGAATATGAAAATAGGGGAAAATGTATAGAAGAAAACAGAGATGCTGGAAGTGATAATCTGAATGCTAGAAGTTAAGAATTTGTTTTTCATCATTCTTCCTGATGCGTGAGCCAGTAACTAAGAGTAAATGCACTCTGTTTTTCCTTTAATCCTGTAACATGAGACTTACAATATTTGAGATTCACTTACAGAACATACCTTACTGCAAATTCAGGTTAAAAAGTGGTGTGTTCATCATTAAAGTCTCTTTTCAGAAAGTACTCTATAAGAAATGAATCTTTATCATTGTTCATCGAAATGCACTGATTTTTTTCAATGGTCAGCAATCTCCAGTGAGCTGAATCACGCTTACATCTCGTGAGTAGGAAAGGAAATCTTATTGTTAAGCCAGTATTGCTCTTTCAGTTTACTTTGTCAATAAAATGAAGAATACAAACATGCTAAAATGAGGAGGAATATATGGGCTCGCAGCATCATACTCTCATCTCGTGTAAATGCAGCTTGTGGAGATGCAAAAATGAAAATCTGTCTAGCTAGAACATAGCTCACTTAAACTGAGGCTATAGTGATCAGAGGAGGAAATTGAAGTATTGCATGGCTGTAATGTATGGCTTGACATCCAGTGCCTGCTCCTGTGTAATTTACTTGCCTCTTTCAGTCACCTGACTGAAGCCATTAAGTGAGCCACAGGGTAAGCCAGGAAATTCAGCCCTCTGCTTTCCAAGTCCAAAGCTCTGTTGTTTCCCCTCTCCCCGCTCTCGTTCTTCACAGCTGGTCAGCACATGGATGCTGTTTGCTTAGGCCAGGTAGGGCAGCTATGGGAAGATCCATACGGAGCACATGCAAACCTGCGCTAAATTTCTGGAATGCAGCAACAGGATGAAGTTAATGTAAAGCAAGGTTTCTTTAATGTTTAAAGTTTCTAAAACTAATAATAATAAAAAAAGAGACAACAAATTCACTTTACAGCCTTTCCTTTTCTCTACTACTACTAACTGAGCGGGCTTGGAACTTGGCCAGAATATTACACATTACTCGAGAAGATTACAAAGAAATCCCAGACATGCACTAGAGAGCTATTAAATTTAACATTTCTAAAAGATATTTTCAACAACTAAATACTTGCTGGAGCATTGTTTTCCCCAACCTTCAAAAGTTGCCACAGCTCAGTCACAGATAAGAACTTCCAGCTTTTTAATTGATATATAAATTGAGTTTAAAACCAAATCTATAACATTTCCTGTGGTAAAGGAAATAGAGACTCTTCAGTTTGGTTTGCCCCTAATTTGAAAATCATGTTCTCAGGAAATCCTGCGTAATTATTTTACATAAACAGGAAAAGTAATTATTTCCTTGGGGCTATGTTTGTGTGTAGTGGGGATGAAGAAAAATAGCAGAGATTCTGGAATGCAACGTGTTAATGAAAATATTTTAGAATAAAGGAAAATATGTTTTAAATAAGGTGAATTTATTTCTGGACAGACGAGTGTGAGGGATTTTTAGATGCTTGGCTTTTTCCTTTACTGTTTCATCAAAGTTCAGTAATGGGAACACAAAAAGATGGAAAGATGACAAATTTGTAGCGAGGGTGCCTTTGTGTTGCTCTTCAGTTGCTCTTGTCTCATCTGTCAAGTTGCTCTTCGTCATCTGGAAATGAACGAATTATGTAAAGCCATTGTAAAAATGCTGCAGGATTTCAACCCTCACATCCTTCTCTTCTTGCACTGCCGAAGGCCCTTAATTTACTTTTGCCATTTGTAATAGTTCATTTGAAGGTTGAACTTCCCCTCCTGCTCCTCATGAGCTTTTCTGATTTCACTTAGTGTTTGAACAAGATATATTGGGCTGCTTTTTCTCTAGAGTTAGTGTGAACTCTGTGCTTCTTCATGTTGTTTTTGTTTTCAGTTAGAAAATAGCATTACACATTTATATATAAATTGTACAGTAAGTGGTCCGGGATTTTTTTGCATGGGTGGAAACAGTCTGCAGAATTATTGCAGGAATTGAACACTGTTTAGTTATAAAACTTCTGAAATAAAAAGTTAGGGAATTTTGGAGGAACTATTTGCATATTATTTCTTTTTTAAATCAGGATGGGATTCAGACCATTAGTTAATAAGAGAACTAGACAAACGTGCTGAATACAGAGAAGAATAAAGCATAGGAGCAGGTGCATAGTTAATTTCTTTGGATTTGTTTGTAGCATTTTCTAAAAAGTGTAAAGTTTGGTGCATTAGTTAGAGAAGCTATGGTCACAAATAGTCGTGGCTTCAGGGGAGAATTGAAAGCAGTGTTCATCTTAGCAGAAATTGTAACACTGAAGTTGTTCCAAGAACGTAGTTTGAAGTGGAACATCAGGTTAGTTTCCTCCTTTCCTTTCTCAGGGAAAAATTGTGAGTAAATATAGTAACTAGGAAATTACGGGTATTTCTTTGTATATTTCAATGAAGTTGGAACAGGTTTATACAGCAAACATCTGAAAAGGTATTTTAAGCACGTTGACCTCAAACGGTAATTATGAATTACCTGTGTTGCTGTGAGAGCAACTTCGTGCATCTTACATATACAGGAAGACTTGCAGAGGGAGGATATTCTCAGGAACATGGAATACTGTTTGAAATTTGTGCATGATGAAGTCATACTTGTGTTAGATTAATAGCGTATTTATCTCTGCTACGTAATCTGGTGGGGAAAAGCAGTTTAAGCTACTATTGAATAGTTCTCCTTCACTTCTATTTTCTTCATCTCGTATTGATTTTAGAATTTATTTCCGTCAAAACCACGCCAGATACAAAAAGCACAATAACACTATTTGATAGAGCAAATTCTTAGCTACAAAACTGTTTTTCGACAAAATCACCACCAGTAGCTGTGCATTTTTGACAGCAAAGATCAAGAGCCTGCATGTTGAGCTCATAAAAATCTGCGCCAGTGGAGGTGGCACTCTATTACTGCCACTGCTGAAACGTCGCCACCACTTCACTGTGCTCACATCCACTGTTCTCTCAGCAAGTGTCAGTGAATGTCAGTGGGTGCAGTATTTTCTACATGGAACAGTTCAGTGACACTCCTTGGCTTCAGGCACACTTCCATGTCAGACACCATTTGATCAGGCTGCCCCTCTGCTGCCATCTGTCCCACGGCAACCAAATGTAATGGAATGTTGTCAGAAAGGTTCAGCCTCTACTGCCTTACCACCAATATCCACCTCTAATGCCACGGACCACCATAATAAAATGGAATTACTTTCATAGCAGCCCTTGTATCTAACCCTGAAGCCCTCCTTCCCTTTTCTTCTTTGCCATTCAGGAGTTGTACTTGAACTCAGATCATGAATTTGAGATACTGACACGAGGGAAGTTTTAGCAATTCCTTTTTGTAAGTTAATTCACCTTTTGCAAGTGAATTTTATTCAGAACCCTTGAGTATAATTCCAAAGGTAGAATTACTAACTTTATGGGTATATTTAAATGGCTTTTAGCCACGTCGGCAAATTTGGGCTATACCCAGGTTGCCTTCGTATAAAGAAATGTTTGGATTCTTAAAGGGTAAAAGAGAAAAAGCACATATCCAAATAATTTGTTGCAGACTTGAAAAGCCTTCACAGTCTTTTTAATCAAAAACTTTAGCTGAGAACTGCGGGCTAGCATTGCTATGTGTATTTACTTTACAGGTATAGGGCTAGTATAGATGCTATTCTCAGAAGTTATCCAGAAATTAGAAGACTGGAATCCCGCAGAGTCTTCTAAGTTTATGCTGTTTTATTCATCTTTGTTGGCATTTTTAGCCTCAGATGCTAATTCTTGCAAGCACCGTAAAGATTACTCTCGTACAGAATGATTTCGAAGTGAAGCTTCTTTTTCTGTTCGTTCCATTCATCATTATGCTCTTCCAATTTATGACTATCCAATAAATAAAATATCAGCTACATGAAATAGCAGGTATCCCTTGTCATTTCCAAGTCTTATGCTTCATTTTCGAGCAAAGATTTTCTATCAACAAGTGGAAGAGAAAAATAAGGAAACGAATGAAAAACAAACTTTAAAAAACAACAAGAAAAGGTGAAATAAAATTCATTTCTACAGTGATGAAAGCATTTAGATATCACATTTTTACTGGAAAAAAAAACTCCAAAAATCAAAAACAAACCAAAACCAAACAAACTTCCTTTAAAGCAAAATTAACAGAAACAACTGCAGGCAATTACAGGCTTCAGTTTGTTGAGGTACTTAAGCATGTGTCTTGCTTAGTAGTCGTTTGACTTTAGGGGGATTATTCATGTTCATAAAATTAGATGTACTTAAGTAACTTGGTGCATCAAGGTAATAGTGGCTATTTTAATGCAATAACCTTCAACGTAGATTTTCTTTGGTTGCTGGGTTTTCCGAATCATCAGTTGATAGACATTTTGTTGTGTCACTTAGTAATTTGTCAAGGCTTAGTAAATGTGTGTATCCGTACATACTGTATGGATAATATTTATTCTGTACTCAGAGGAAGCAGTCTTGAAAAGGTGAATCAAAGTTGTGATGTTTTAACTGCTCTCACGTAGGTTAAATGTATTTAATAAATCTTTGTTTTATGTTACAGGACAGCCCACAGGCAGGAATACTGAATGTTTCCTGCCAAATGCTCTTTGTGAAATTAGCTAATTTGATTTATAGGCGTGATGCATACCGTGACAAGTTTGCATCAAGGAGCACACAGATTTTATGTCTGTCATCTAAAGAATTTTCTTAGCTACGTGCACATGTAAGAGATTCTGTGATTTAGGGATTCAGTGCATTAGATGATCCTGCCTCATTAGGCTCATCTTCAAACATTTTACTTTAGGGCTTAACAATCAGAGAGATACAAATTTGTTTTGGAGATACAGTGCGTTTGTATTTTGAAGAGTGGGTGTTAACCTGAAAGTAGTACAAGGACACGGAGCAGAGAGTAGCTAAGATTTGCAGACTTGGGTTACTTAGGAAATAAAAGTGAAACATAATTTTAGGCAAAGGTTTGCAGTGGGACCATTTATTTAGCTTAGAAACCTAGGCTTTTGTTCTCATGTGCAGAAAGAGTCTGCTTTAGCTCAGATTCAATGTTGTCAAGTTAGATTACCTCAAAGTAAAAGAACAAATGAAGAATAAAGCTTAACTGCTGTCATAGCCAGTGTTTAAACAGAAGAACCTTTTCTCCTACAGAGAATTACGTACTCCTATGGCTAGTAAAAAATAGAGGCATTTGTACAGCTTCAAACAAATAAGCAATTTTAAAATTCAGTGTTGACTTATTCTTTTGTTTAATAATAAAACTCAAATAATATGTCTGGTATTACTGAGTATCACAAGCAATCAATTAAATGATATTTGTTAACTTAATATTCAAGGAACTGCACAACAGGTTAGAGCGTGGAGTCTTCTTTTTTGTTATGGGATTCTAGCTATCTATCTGGACTTTTTTTCCTTCTCCCTTCACACTAAAATGCCTTTTCAGTTACTTGACTAAGTGTATAATATTATATCGATATGGCTAAGATTTTAAGTTGGAAATAGTTATTGCTGTAGTTTTTCAGGTTTCTATGGCTTCCTGCAAAAAAAACCACAAGAAAACGGATGACTTAGGATTCTGTCCATTCTTACATTCATACTTTCAAGAACTTTGGAACTTGTAATGACAGCACCAGTTAAAAAGTATATGAAGCAGGTCTAGGAAAGAAGTATAAGAAGATTGGCCATGTGAAATGGATTTTTTTGTTATGCTAAAAATGCAGATGTTTCAAGTGGAAAGCAAGAAATATCTGTAAGTGGAAGTGAATATATCCAGTTTGTCAGCTGACTTCTTGTGAGGTCATCAAACCGAAGCATTTGGCACTTTTATTTCTGTTAATTGGGTAATGGGGATGTATAGTTAGGTCTCCTCAGTTAATGATGGGAGTATGACCCACGTGTACAGGAAGGAGCAAATAAATAGAAAAGGGTTGAAGTTTGCATATCTGATCTAGATAAGCTGTGTAAATTATGCTCACTGCATCGATTCTTTCATTTATGCAATCTTACTGCCTCTTGTGCTGCCGAAGCATAACAGGATAGAATGCTATGGTGCTACAGAGTAAATGTATAATTAGGCAAGAGAGGTTTTTTGTGAAAACAAATTGTGCAAATGACATAATCAAAATGGAGTGTTATTCATTGCAACAGTTATTGAGATATAGCAGATGTAGTCTACTAAAATCTTGAAGCTCGTGTGCAGTTGGGAGTTATATTTGTAATTGCTGCATATATGGATGAGTCTTTTAAACTGGGATCCTTTCTCATTTCCCCTGCCTTACCCGGTCCATTTCAGATGAACAGTTGCCATCTCTCTCCTCAAAGTTCTCTTGAAAGAACTTTAGTAGAATGCTAACTATGTGTTATAAGCTGCTATATCACTCTTTTAAGATATTGAGGGATCATCTGCGAGAACAACACTGTCTGGTTAAAGAAATTAATGTGAAATAAGGCTTGCAGGTTGTGCTTTGAAGGATACTGGTAAATCCATATTGTTGATCATTTATAGCGATGTAAACCAGAATTTGGCTTAGAGGAAAAGCCACTGGAAAGTTGCTTTCTGTTGTGTCGAGGAACAACGTTTAATCAATAAGGAACAACACTAAGTTTCAGTAATGCAAAAGTTGATGGAAATGAGGATCTTCCTCATACCAAAATGAGGAGCTGAAGCTGGGGTGAGCTTAATGGGAAATATATATTAAAATGCAAACAAAGTTATTGTTACATATTGTAAGTGAGCTGAGGAAGGTTGTCAGAATGGAGGTGATGTTCCAAGTTCTGAAAAATTCATTGGATCTTCAGACCAAGATAACACAATGATTTGGGAAAGCATGAATCTTCTTGATTTATTGCAAATCATATGGCTGAGGAGTACATGGAACAAACAGATGCAACTATTCACTGAAGTTGAAATAGAAAATAGAGGAGAGTGCTGAGGTGGAGAAAAAAGTACGTAGCTACAGGAAGACAAACATTGTTGGAACAGTGTATACTGTACATACTATACTGTAACATGCTGAACAATATTAGACATCTTTATAGAAGACTAGCAAGTATGTATATTCAGCAGCTAATTTTGTAATCTGTGTAAGTTCTTAGGTGGAATTTGTCATTGATTTGTATAGTCTGTTTTCATTTTATTGAATATGCTTGAGAGGTAAATTGTCATAAAATATGGTATTAAATTTAGTTGTTTCTATTTACTTAAAAATTAAATGGGGTAGGTGAATTCAGAGCTGTTTTTGAGTAGCAAAAATATATTTTAAGGAAGTAAAACCAGAGAGTTCATCTTTGACAAATTTATAATTTGAAAAGAGTGCAATTTAAACCAAAGTGAACTGGAAGAATGCTTTTGGGCTAAAACCTCTGAAAGTAGGGTGACATCCTGAAGTGTGTTTACGTTTAAATTACTGACTTCTGAAAAGTGAAGTTTGAACTAAAATTACTGAAATGCTTAATTCAGGATGTATGGTGTTATGAGTACTGGCATTTGCAAGTGTCAGATTTGGATCTCATTCATATCATTACAAAACTTCATGCCGTGCTACCTAATATATATAGGATTAGCACATATATATAGTTTGAAATGCTATCTGTGAGCATGTTTGCTTGATTTACTGTAAGTTGCATCTGACTCTGACAGATACGTACTTCTGTTGCAATTAATTCGTGCACGTGCATAAGTACCCTTGGTGAGAATGTGTACTCGAGCTACAGACTGTGTGTTGTTGACGTTGTTGTTGGTTTTGGATGCCTCTATTTCCAGGCATATCCAACTTGCAGGCTGCAGGTGACAGTGCAGCCCACACCCCCTGCTGCTTTGTCATCATGCCCCCACTGAGCTTCCTGGCCCCAGGACATGGAGAGGGCACAGTGCAGTGTGGATAAATTGTATATGTAAATTGTATGACACTATGCTTAATTTGCAAGGAAACTGTATCAGTTTTCAAATATTGCAATTTGGAAAGACATTATATGCAGAAAACACGCTGCCAGATTTGATGCATATCAGAGAATGCTTCATAAAGACAAAATAGTGGAACTGAAAGGAGTCTGTTACCTCAACAAAATACTTCAAAAATCATCAGAACTCAAATGAACTCTGTTATAAAAGCTAGTTACATTATAGAGAATCTGATGGCAAAAAAAAAAAATTAATCAGAACCATTTCCTGATGGTGAGTTCGTTAATCCATGTATGGAAAGTATGACATATATAACGTGTCCTGACTGGGAAAAAAAAATAAAATCTAAAATTAATTTGTTCACTAAGTTTAGTCAGGTGAACTGAAGAAATAGGAAAATCTATTAAACAAACAAACAAACAAACAACACTTGGAGAGTAAAGCTGCCGAGAAATGATTTATTTGGTGCCAGTGAAAGATACAATGAAATCTCTTGATTTGTATGAGGCAGGAAAAAAAATACATTAAAGTAATTTGCTTTAACCTTTGTCAATGTATCTGGTATTGCTACCGATGATGCCCCAGTGATGGATGGTAAAAAACACAGGGACTTATAAAGTTAATAGAAAATAATGCATTTACCACCAGTAACTCACATCTGATGAAATATCACTGCATCAGAGATCAAGAAAATGTATGTACAAAACCTTTAAAAGTGGATAATGTCATGCAAATCATCCTCATAGCTATGAATTTCATAAAGCCCAAGGGACTGAAATGATTGCCAGTTCTAGGAGTTCCTTAGAAGTGTGGATGCTGATTATGGGGATCATTTGCCTTTCTGAAGGAAGGTGGCGAAGTCGGGGTAAAATGCCTACAGACTTTGCAAAGTGAAATCCTGTCCTTTATGGAATCAAAAGGAAAATTTGTACCAGAATGTGAAGATTAAAAATGGCTCACAGATTTAG
This sequence comes from Lagopus leucura, assembly GCF_019238085.1. Classification (NCBI taxonomy): domain Eukaryota; kingdom Metazoa; phylum Chordata; class Aves; order Galliformes; family Phasianidae; genus Lagopus; species Lagopus leucura. Next base: position 2,001,895 of record NW_024962334.1, on the reverse strand, counting down.
CGTTTTTGGTGGATTTGACTGCTCATTTACATGAGCTAAACATGCATCTTCAAGGTGAAAACATCATTATCTGTGCTATGTTTCAGACAGCAACAGTGTTTGAAATTAAATTATTGCAAGCTCAAGTAGTAATTTCATGCATTTTACTACATTGGCTAAACACAGTCCTACAACAGTGAAAAATATGCTGTCTTGCTTTCCATTTTGATAATGGTATTGAAGGTCTCCAAAAAAATCATCATACTTTTCAGTATTTGTGACTCCATTTGGAGTTGGCATGGAACTTGCAAATTTTCCCATGGAACTTACAGAGTTGCAATCAGATATTCAATACAAAGAAAAATTTGGTCGTGTCTCTTTATCAGACTTTGATAAGCCCTCTCTTATCAGAGAAAAATATCCCGTGCTTCACGGTCACACCTTATTCGTGTCATCACTTTTTGGTGGTATGTACATTACTGAACAACTATTGTTAAGGATGAAGCGCAGGAAGAGTAATATGTCATCAAAAATCTTTGATAAACGCCTTGAAAACTCACTAGGAGTGGCAACCATTGCCATCTAATTGGCCTGATGAATTAGTTTCACAAAAACAAGGTCAAACATCCCACTGGTTTTGTTTTTGTTGCTCTCTGTTTTATGTGTTTTAATAAATAATACTTTTTAAATAAAGTTTTGTTATTTATATACATTAATTGTATTATATATTTTATATGTGGCCCTTGTACAGCCCAGGCAAGCCATAAGGTTGGGCAACCATGCTCTATTTCCTAGTTGGCCACTGTTATTCCAAAAATAATAGTTGAAAAAAAATATTTATTAAGAAACCATTTTCTTAAGCCACTTTTCATGTAAGGCACAAGATCTGTGGTTGTATATTCTGTGCAATCAGTACACATTAATGGAAACATTAGAACATCTGATGGTGTCAAGATATAAAGGAAGAAGATGTTCTTGAAAAGAATTAGTGATTGAAAGTGGTAGCACCTTAAACCTGATGTAGAAAACCATTCTCATGCAGAGTATCTTAAAGACATGCTTAATTTAACTTGTGAATTCTTACTGAGGACAGTGAGACTTGATGTATCGCATAAGAATATGTTTTATAAGTGTTTTCTAACCACAGAGGGTGGCATAGGGTTCGTACTGCTATCTTGTTAAGTACACGGTAAAGCTCAAAGGAAGTATTTTTGAAGGGATACTTAGAAGCAAAGCAGGCACGTTTTTTTTTCCAAACACAATTTGTACACTTAAAATAGAAACCTCTTCTACAACGTCCAACCAAACTGATAAAGAAATTGCACAGTTCTAGAAATTGTTCATATGAATGCATCTGAAAATGTTCTGGTAATAGAAAACAGAATTATAAATGAAATGGTAGTCATCAAGAAAGAAGTAAGCGTTGTTTCTAAGGCTAAAGAGATTTTTTTCTTTCAGCCTGAATGCTTCCTCATGCATTTTCTAGTTTTAAGACTAATTGTTGGTATTGCTGTGGTAGTAGGAGTGTTTACAGCTGAAAGCTAGCTCAGATTCTCTGTGTTTAATCTGCACTTTCTTCTTTAACTGCAATATCTTTCTTCTCTCCCAGTTATAGTACAGTCTTTAGTTACCTTATGAAAGACAAAATAAATATAGACATAAATGAATGGAGATCCACTTTTCTGTTTTGGTAACCATAACACAACTGTTTGCTCCACAATAAATACTTGTGGAAAGCTGCTCTCATTTTGTTTCTGTATTTGTCTTCTTAGCCAATGTATGTTCATCTTTCATAGAAAGTTTTTCTGATCCTATGATATGTTGTTGAGATTCTAGTTTCAAAGAAAACACAGTTTATGTTGGAATTGTTGAAGTAGTTAAATTTACTAAGTGCTTAGAGAGTTCACTGGAAGAATGACTCAGCTTCATTCACATCCTGGTCAACGTCTCCTTCTTTTACACTGTTGTTTGCTTAAATGTATGAGAAATCTTCCCTCTCACTTAAGTGCTATGTCAAAGGATTTTCAGGGTGGCATGCACCCAAAATGACAATCTGTGGAAAAGGTTGCTGTGAATTTTATTTAAATTTGGTGTTTCATAAGTTGGTAAATTATTAGAAAAAAAATAAGATTACTTTAGACTGCAGTTTTAGGTTTTTTATGCATATTGCTTTAATAGCTGAACACTGTCTCTAAAGTTCAATGCAAGTAACTTTTCACGGGTTCATTCTGTGCTGTAGGGATAGGTACAGGACACTAGTGACTGTTTACGTCTTTGATACCTAATATTTTATTAGAATTTGGTTGTGACTGGTGGCACAGAGTCCAGTTGGAGGCCTGTATTTAGGCGGCGTTCCTCAGCAGTCGGTGCTGGGTATGGTCTTGTTCAACATCTGCATCCATGACCTTGATGAGGGGATAATGTCCGCCCTCAGCAAGTTTGCTGATGATGCCAAGGTAGGAGGAATGGCTGACACACCTGAAGGCTGCACTGCCCTTCAGTGAGACCTGGGCAGGCTGGGGAGTTGGGCAGATAGGAACCAGATGAGGTTTAACCAAGTGTAGAGTCTTGCGCCTAGGGAGGAATAACTGCATACACCAGTGCAGGTTGTGGATGACTGCTGGAGAGGAGCTCTGCAGAGAGGGAGCAAGGTGTCCTACTGGAAAACAGGTTGGCCGTGAGCCAGCAGTGTGCCCTGGTGGCCAAGAAGTGGCATCCTAGCATGCGTTAAAGAGTGACCATGCAGGCCAAGGAAAGTGATCCTCCCCCTCTACTTTGCTCTGATCAGGCTTTACCTGGAGTACTGTCCCTGATACAAAAAAGACAGGGATCTCCTGGAAAGAGTCCAGTGGAGAGCCATGAAGATGATAAGAGGAGGCTCGGAGCGCCTCTCTTATTAGGAAAGGCTGAGCGACTTGGGTCTGTTCAGTCTTGAGAAAAGAAGACGGGATCTTATGAATGTCTAATAAATATCTAAGGTGCTGCAGGCAAAGGGATGAGGCCAGACTCTTTTCAGTGGTGCTAGGACAAGGGAAAATGGCTACAGACTGAAGCATAGGAAGTTCCATAAAATTGTGTGTAAGAACTTCTTCACAGGCTACCCAGGGAGGTTCTGGAGTCTCCTTCTCTGCAGAAGTTCAAGGCCTGCCTGGATGCCTACCTGTGAAGGGCTGCTCTAAGGAGCCTGCTCTGGCAGGGGAGGTTGAACTAGATGATTTCTAGAGATCTTTTCCAGCCCCTACAATTCTGTGATTCTGTGATATTTAGTGCGTATCTAAATATTCTATTTTCTATTAAGTGAAGGCAAAGTATCTTCAGTGTCTGTAAATGAGGAAGAGAACATAATACGTCTCAGGGCCCAGGTGGGATTATAGCAAGCAGTAGCTGCAGAGATCATCCAGCTTTGTACCTCACATTCCCTCTAGTGATGCCATCCCTATAGCATCCCAAATGTTGTTCCCCAGAATATGGGCAACAGAAGCAGAATCACCCGTGTGTATGAACACCAGCAGATGTATCTGCCACACAGCAATAGTTCAAATACTCAGACAGGGTACTTTGCCTACAGAGCTGCCCTTGGATGAACAGTTATAACTCATTTGCTTTAGCCTCTTTTGGTAACAAATGTGGAATCTTTCTAACAAACTCATTTTTTGGAGAGTTCCCTGGAAGAAAGATTTGGCATCATTCACATCCTGGTCAGCATCTCTTTTCCCCACAGTGACATCTGCCCAAGTGTATGAGAAACATCCCATTTTATTTGGTTGCAAAATGCAAGTCCAAATTTAGCACTGATTTCACTTTCTATGCATAACCCTCTTTGGCTTGTTTTCCTTCCCGAAAGGTTAGAGCCCAAGCCAGGTATACAGCTTCTACAGTATTCTGCAACAGCTTTCTTACTCCAGTGATCACATACAAATGCCATTATATGTAAACATGGGTAGCAATTGTTTAGGCAAGGGAATCATTTTCTGTGATGTTTGTGCATCTTTTCCTACTCTAATAAGAAATGACCTGTTGTCATCATGTCAGAGAAGAACTGCCTTTTAAGATAGAGTTTTTCCCACGCATCATCTTCCTTTGATTGGCTTTACAGTCACGAAGGACAGACTGTAGCCAGTGAAGTCTAACCTTAATGTACATGTATTTTCCTTGCTCAGATTTTAAGGAAAATCTGTCTAAAGGTGATGAATACCCCAGAAATTTCTTAGGCTGTCGCTTGGTATGGGCTATTGAATTGGATTGAGAACTTTCACAGTGGATTATGGGTAACAGCAGTTAAGTAGAGTTTGCACTTTATTTTGTACAGTCCCTGTAGAATGTAGATGGGATATTTCATGTGAAAGCCTACAAGTGCTGTTCAGCCTTAAACTGTGTACACAGAGCATGAAATAAATAATATACCTAATACTGACCCATCCAGAGTGTGTGGAACATGTGAACTTGAGACGTACATTTAGATGATGAATTTGTGTCATTAATGAAGGGATTGCTTTGAGTTATCATTTGCCTTGTGACTTGTATTTGTTTTCTTTAAAGACAAATCATTTTCTCATAGTGATTTTTATTATTTACTGTAAGCAACTTCAGTAAATTTGGAATTTGGCCTTAAAGTAGGTGTTCTCTTTCATGCTAAAAGTCTCTGGCTGCTTTGTACTATAGAAAAGATCCACTTAAAAAATATTTCTGCAGTTCTAAAATTCATGAGTCCATAGGTCATTTGCCAGCTATATATATATATATATATATATATATATATATATATAAAAATATATATAAAATATATATATAAAGAGAAAAATTTAATTTTTTAGGTTTTACTGTTTGATTTATTTATTTTGGATCTCAGAAACACCCTTGAGATTTATGACACAGATATCTTTTAATCCTTTTTTTATTTTTGAATGGCTATTCGTTAAGAAATAGCTACAGCTCTGAACTGCAATCAAAAAGGGGCACAAAAAAGGTGCTGTAGGTGATACTGAAGAACAGACTGGTAACCCTTTCTCCTTCATTTTTTTTTTTCCCTCCCAATTTTCCTTCTTCCTTGTATAACCTGTCATCTTCGTGAGCACCAACAAATAAGTGATATTTTATCACCGTAATAAAAAATGCTATAACTACATTGTTGAATTAATTCTTAGCATGGAGTGGCAGATCATTCTCTGCACTGGGATGATGTGCAGTGCGTGAAGGATATGCTCAAAGAATACTCAGTTTTACTGTGCACACAGTGATGCTCTAAGTTACTTGGATTTTTTGGGCACAGTGTAGTAAATGTCAAGAGCCTTTGAAACATTTGAAGCAGATGTTCTGCTGCCAAACTGAAGCATTTGAACTCAAAATGAAACAGTTCCCTTAAACCTTGACATTAAGTCTTAACAGTTTCACTTCCCAATTGGACGTGGTTGAAGAAGATAAATAATAGAACTGTAGCAGGATAAAATATTTATTCTCCCATGAGGTGGGGAAGGAAAACATGTTTAGCATTTGCTTTGCAATTTTATTTGTTCTGGCTCATTTCCCTCTCATGCTCGCATATATATATTTCCAGACACATGTTAAAAGCAGCAGCAAGGGCTTGGCCGGCGCCCGGTGTCCTTCCTCTCCCCTTTACTTCTTTCTGGATTTCTCTCCCAACTTCCCTTAAGCTGCCCCTTTGTCCTCATGTTCCTTTTGGGGAAGCATTCATCAAAATGTTCTCACTTGTCCAAAATCCATTTACCTAACCAAACGGATCAATTCCTGTGATGACCAGCCTTTTCAAATAGCAGTACTGTATTTGAACAGCTCAGTGAGAATGCTTTGTGTTGCCCAGGCCGTGAGTTCTGCCATTCCCATTGACACAGGGAGCAGTGTGGATGTTAAAAGTCCATGAGAATGAAATTATTTTAATTAGAAGTCCACCTTCATTTTTAAAATGCCAGTCTGCGTTCCCTATTGTGAACATGTCCTCATGTTGGTCACTTTATCTGCTATTCAAGTGTTTGTCAATCATATTCCATCCTATGTACATTAGTATTGTGTGCCTTGCTAGCTGAATGATAGCATCACATTATAAACAGTCAGAACCAAATTACAAGCTTTTAAGTCCTGTCAGTCACCTCACTGTGATGAAACCTATGGCTCTAATTTTGAGTGCTTCTCCATGCTTTGTAGCCCATGCCTGCCAGCAAGGCTGCTTTTCTCCCCTACCTTCCCCAGGGTGTGTCAGTGGTATTTGCTACACCTCCCTGCTCAAGTGGTGCTGAGGGAAGATCTCACAATTGGCTGCAGTCTCTTTTCAGCAATTCTCCCTCCTGTGACCACTTGCCTTCATCTGTGAGTACATCAGGTTGGGAATCATGCAGGTCCAGGACGGCGGAGAAAATAGTGGGTAGTGCTTTCTTCCTTTTTCTTCACTACTAAGAAAAGATGATGTGGACCCTGGTGAAATCACTACCACTGCAGTGATGAAGCAATAGCCTTTAGGAAATGACTGAATTTTGGTCATCAAGTGTATTGTGCATGCAAACAAATACATGAATACATGTATATGAGTTAAGTGTACTCTGGTGGAGAAATTATCTGTGCTATCTAGATGTTTCCTATCATTCCAGTTAGGTGCCAAAAAATGTTCCTTGCTTCTTCTTTTCAGGAAAAGGTTGACGAAGGATGCATTTGTGGCATCTAGTTTTGTTTGTAAACTAATGGTTAACAATGTGATCACTCTGTGAGCTGTAGGCAAATGCAACGTGTGCTTGAAAGCAGTATGCACTCTTTTAAGGAAAATTCGTCATGAACATACATTATTAGTATGGTACAGCATGTCTTTTATTTTTTGATTATGGGTAGGGTATTTTTGTTCTATAATAAGGTCTGTGTAGCAGAATTGGCAAGAAAACTGAACCATGTACTTGACTAGATCTTGGAGCCAGAATGCACAAGCTCACTTTCAGTGGTAACCTTATAAAGCAATGCTGTTTAAGTGATGGAGCGATACTTAATGTGGTCTTTATAATATCTTGTGCTGTGATTCTGCATTGCTAGTTGAATTAGGCTTTCATCTGCACCATTCCATCTTTTAATAATCTGGCACTTCATTTGGTTTCCTACTGCAACCTTGTTAGCCTGGTAACAAATGTCTTCTGTACTGGCTGCAAAGCAGCTAATGTTTTCTTCAGATCAGCCTCTGTTTAACCCCTTATAGAATAAAAAAAAAAATCCTGTGAACTCTATGTGTTCATCCTTTTGAAGACTTGGTTTGGTATTTCGCAGCAGTATTGAGTGATCTTCCCTGAGGTGGGTGTAAAAGCACACACCTTTGCAAGGGTGGAGAAATTCCGTGAAATTCTGCTCAAACTGCTCTGTTTCTGTATTTTCAGTGGCCTTAGAAACTGAAAAATAAAAAACAGAGCTTGGAACGTTTTTGATTTATTTTTTTTTCTTCAGGGTGTGTAGAATGTGGAGAGTGTGTTACTGATGAGCAACTGCCTTCCAAGGGCTGTCTCAGTTTAAAGTTAATTTAGGAGATGTACACACACACACAGGGCACAAAGCAATTTTTATTATAAGTTGTATATCTGTGTTTATGTTATATAGACAAGATACATATATGTGTGCATGCATACATATACACAACTTGCACATTTGTAAGACTTAGATATCGCCTACCTGGATGGGGGCAATTATTATAAGGATAATTAGAACTATACAAGGATCTACACACAAATACACATATTTACATATTTTACTATAGAAATAATAAATACTTTTATCAATATAGTCATCAAGCTTACTTTTTTCCTCTACTACACTTTTTCTTTTTTCCTAAAACTTAACATCAAATGTTTTTTTTTCAGAATAAATCTCATTATTCTTAAAAAGACAGCAGAGACAAAACTGAAGTAACTTGTTCAAAGTCTTGTTAGAAGTGCCCAAAGAGTCACCAACTTACTGCATGGTTTCCTCCACTAGGCAGCACTGCATTGTTTTGGTAAGGTCAGCTGCATGGTAGTTAAAGAATAGGTTTGTATGCTCTATCCTTGTTAGGAGGATTGTAGGGAGATGTTCCAGGTTTTCACCATGAGGACAACCAGTGAAACGAGATGTGTAGCATCTACTGTTGGAGATGTTCAATAAGAGGTTCATCACAAAACTCCAAGTAACCTGTTCAGAGCTCGGGGCGATCCTGCTTTGAGCAGGAGGAAGAGACTACAGACCTCCTGAAGTCCTTTCAGACCTGACATCCTATGATCCTGCAGCCAGAGCTGCAGGTGAGTAAAAGGTCTTGCTCTCCTCAGTTCTGTTGTCATGTGGAACAGCAGGAGAAGGGAAAAAACAGTGCAGTGCTTAGCCTTGTTGCATTATGTTGTGTGGAAGGCAATGCAAGTGGCGGTGGCTGATCATAGTGTGATTTTAAAAATTGTAGCTGAGTGGCAAAGGCAGGAAAATTATGTGCACCATAAAAGGAGTTGTTAGGAGAGAAGAGTAGGCAGGAGTAATTGGCAGATGAGGAAGAGGAGACAGGAAGACAAAAGAGGCTCCCCACCCTCCTGTAGTATGAAGAGGGTCGCCATACGTCTTGTATAAAAACGTTTGGAGAGATTCTCTTTAATCACCTGTGACGTGTGTTATGGCTGTGCCTGAGAACATATAGCAGCTATGGTCTGAGAAGAACTGCCTAAACCTCTTCAGGATTGTTTTGGAAGTCAAGTATTACTCTTTGCTGTTTCCATGACAATGTTTTCAGTAATGCATTTTTGAATGGAGACTTTATAGGGAACAAATGGGAAATAAGAATGTGACTCCAGCCCTTTGGAAACAAAGTGCAATAAAGATCAGGAGTTACTCGAGGTGTGAGCCAGATCCCTGCTCCAGCATTACTGTGATTTAGTTGTGCATCTTGGCTCTGCATGCTGTGGTGTGAAAGCCATTAGTATGGCAGGGGTGGGTTCCGGGGACCTGCTGTGCTTCCACTCTGCAAGGTGAAAGGGCTGCACGGTGTGATGCTCCAGCTGCATCTGCCAGAGCTCAAGTTTTTGACAGCTTTAACCTGCAGGTAGCATGTAGAAGAGAATGACAAGCAGCACTATCCCTTTAGCATGCAGGAGCTTGTGGAGGCTGAGGCCTGCTGTGCACTCAGCAGCGTGGGACAGCGATGCTCCTTTTGGCTCTCCAACGTGCTTTGCTGCAATGCTGAGTTACACTGGTCATGTGCCAGGGTCGATTGTTCCAGTGTTTTTTATCTGCGGCAGTTTATCACCTAGTGTGGGTTGTTGTAAAGAAACTGAATCCTTTCATGTGGTGAAGATCTTGCAATTTCAGAATTTCTTTTGTCTCAGCAGAAATAAAGTCTATTTCTTAGTACCATGACTCCTTGCTCCCAAACAAAAAGACTATTTTCCACAAGCTAAAATTAGTGAAATGATGTTTTGCTTTGATTTTAGTTTTTTTTCCATTTTGTAACATATTTTTCTGTTAAATATGAAGGAAATTAAAATGGAAGTTAGTTTCAAAAGGAAAACATTTGTCTCTGAAAAAATCAAAGCAGCCCGTGTTTCAAAATCACTGCAACTTTCAATTTTGTTTTTCATTTTGAAACTTATCTCGTTTTTCAGCAGTACATGTTACAGTGAGTTTTTCTGCTGATAAGTAAACATTTTCAGTAGGACCAAAATTCAGTCCCAGAAGTCCCTGCTAGTTCTACTCCTGAACGTATGTATTGGATGACAGCTGCCATACCCCTCAGTGCACTTGCAGAAATAGAGAATAAGCTTGAATTAGCAGTGAAAATTGTTCAGCCGGTTCAACATAGCTCCTGATAATTATGTTAAAAAATAAAAGCGGGTTTTTTTTGTTAAACAAAAGAAATTGTTCAACTGCTTTTCAGCCATTGTTGCCCTCAGCTTGACATTTTGTATGTTCAAATATGTCTGATTTTTAGTTTAAATACCATCATACAAATGAAACTGGCTTCCAAGTATAAAAATCAATAGAACTCTTGTAGAATAGATCCAGTTTCTGAATAGTTACAGTAAATGTTTGTGAGAAGAGAAAGGAGGTAGAGATGAAAGCATAAACCTGTTTTTGTGATCAACCTGACTGGCTATAAAAGTTGTCTGCGCTGATTCACCTCGGCTCTATGGGATGCACCCACACTGGGGCAAAAGAAAGTTCAGTGCCCTAACAGCATAGATCCTTGTCTTCCCTGTAACAGAGCAGCCAGTTTTCTGCACTGTTTGTGGCTTTAATATTGAGGGTCACACTTTTCTGTGGACTGAGTTAAGAATACCATGTGCTTTTCACTGAAGACATCAGATTGGACTTCAGCTTTCCAGTCCATTAGAGATGACTGCATAAAGCTGCAGCCTAAGAAATGATTGAAGAAGAAATGATTCTAAAATGCTTCTCTTTTCTATCTGTGTAGTTTGTCTGATTTTTTTTTTTTTCCCTCTGATTGTTTCTAGTAATTTTCTTGTTCCTCAGTGCCTGCCCTTTTCTTGCAAACGTTTTTGTGTTTTCTTTTGTCCCCTTTGGACTGTATAATGCTTTAGCATACATATAAGATTCATTAATTTTCTCTTTGCTGTCATTTGCCATAATTTTATCAGGTTTTGTACAAAAAGCGCAAAGCCTTCTGCTGCTGACCTGGCAGAAAATGCAAAGATTGGATGAGCCAAACATCTTTAAACTCCTTATGTCTAAAATTAAAGAGTCCCATGCAAGTTTTGTCCACTAATAAATAAAACAGGAGCTGTCAGTTTGAAAAAAATTGTATGTAGTCTTCATCCGGAGTATGCAGTCTGGTACAATTTATTAAAGATGCTGTACTGCAAGATGAAATAAAACATGAGCAGGAACTGTGATTTTATCTGATAGGGTTGCATGACTTAGATGTTTTAGGAGCAGCTAAATTTTTAATCAAGGAAGTAATAGCTGTTATCTGGTGACATCTGTGTAGCCACAGCAGACTGAATTTCAGAAGTGTAGAAATGTAAGATACTTGGGCATGAAAACATGAAATGTAAAGAAGTATTTATCGAATGTATGGAAACTATACAGTTTTAAACAGGAAGGAAAAAGAGCCAAAGATAAACATTTATCAGGCCCTTCGGAGAGTAATATTTTTTGAGAGAACATTATATCACCGTATAGTAAAATCCCATGGATTTCAGATGGGTCATCCAGGTCCTTGGAACTGTCTCCACTTAACAGTGTAGCATAATTCTGAACACTAAAAAATATTAGTAAGTCCTTCCCCAAAATGATAATAGAAAACACTTACACTGTGTTTCAGTAAGGCGAAGGAGTGACACTGCTGTAGATTTTTAGTCCCTTATGTAAGGGAGTATGCTTTTCTCAAAGCACATCTCTTTATATATTTATGTTCTCTGTATCCAGGTACACCTATAAATATAACTCATAAACAAATGATTTCATCTGAAGTTGAAATGTCACTGTCGCAGTACTGGCTGAATGGATTCAGACAGGCAGTCGTTCTGACCTTTTAATCTCACAGCCGGCTTTATGTTTTACCAGGAGAGAAGTATGCAATGGGGAAATTGCTTGTGATGCTCTTTTCAGCCCCATGGGATGAGTACACATATAGGTTTCCAGTCCAGGCTGAAGTTACAGTCATAAATAGTATTTCACGATACAGGAAGGAATTCATAAAATGATGTAGTTATTTTTGTGATTCATTAACTGTAAGCATCCAAGACGATGCATTATGAGATGTGGTAGGTAAGCTTTTATTAAAATGGCATGTAAGTGTCCTCATTTGATTCTGTGGCCTAGTTGTATTCCAAAAAGCATTTGAGTCTGCACAGAAGTTTTGAGTGCTGTGCAAAAAGCACTATTTCAGAAGTGATACTGAGATTTCATGGTGATCTGCAAATCTAGAATCAGCTCAGGACATTATTATATAGCTTGGGTTGTCTGACAGTTCTGGGGGTTGTTTGTGAGTTATAATATAGAATCACTCAGCAGAATTGCTCAGGTTGGAAAAGTCCTTCAAGATCATGAAATCCAACCATAACCCAACCACGCTACTCTAACTAACAGCCCTCTGCTAAATCATGTCCCTGAGCACCACATCCAAACAGTTCTTAAACACATCCAGGGATGGTGACTCAACCACCTCCCTGGGGAGCCTGTTCCAGTGCTTAACTTGTACTGATTGCAAGAGTTTATTGAGCATATGATCCACAGTGAATGAACTGATGTGATTTCGGAGCAGTGGAAATAGGCAATGAAAAATCCATCTGGATTGATACAGTTTACTGGTAAATTTTGCTAACTTGTGACCTTTTTGTATTAATTATATGGCTTCATAGAACTGTGTTACTTTTCCATCAAGCAATTGCATTTCTTCCATATCTGACGTATGTCCAAGAGGAAAAGACTTTCACACTTTCTCTATCAAGTTTGTTGCAGATGTGTGAAACAGAGTGGCCCCAAGTGCTTTCTTTGTGAATAAAGAAGACAAGAAAATCCAGCTCTGTCACACTCTCTTGAAGTCAATCTTTCTTATTTTTAACTGCAGCTCAATGTGATAAGCCTTTTGAAGTCTGAAGGGTAGTTATTATATGAGAACAAAGCATAATGGAATACAATCAAATGAAACAGATTGTAGCTCTTAAATTACTGAGATGAAAATTGTCCCAATGTGAAACACACACAAATGTGTTGTAAATTCAGGATAATTTGAATCATGAAATTAATCCAAGCCAGGAACAGTTGACTCAAATGTTTCTTGTAATTAATGAAAGCAGGACACTGTTAATTTAAAAATAATGGTAATACAAAAATTACTACACACCCCCTAATCCTTCTTCCTATGGTAGAAATGCGGTGACATTTTCCTTTGACTATTGTTCTGTGTATTTTTTTGCAGTGTTTTCTTCCAGTTGACAGCAGGGCATTTGGGCTGACGGATTTATATTAACCTTTCCATCTCACAGAAAACTCCTATCACATGGAGGCATGGAAAAAGAGGGTCTTTGCAATTGCTTCACAAACCAAGCTTGGTGATTCTTGGAAGTTAGTTATATTGTTGAGATCTGTGAGAAAAATATCACAGTTCACATGACCAGATTGGCAGGAGCTCTGCTGTAAATGGTTGTACTGCAAGTGGGGTTACTCTGATGGCACGTAACTATTGTGGGAGCTCAGATGGGCTATACTAGCAAAACATTTCTTTGTTTTACAGTGTAGACTGCTTTACTATCACAATAATTGCTCTACCATAGCTTTGCTGTCAGAAAGGGCTTGGATTTGTTTCCTAAACTGTTGGTAAAAGTGAAGTGTCAGGTTAGAGGGAGCTTATTTGGCTTCTAAGAAGATCAGAACATGAGATGAATCAAGTGCTTTCAGTAGATTGTATTACAGCAGCACTGGAGACTCCTCTCATACGTGAGATACGCGCAGAGATTCACAGCCTGAACAGGAGCAAGATTTGTTTTTAATAAGGACATGTTAAGCCTAGTGCTACCTTTAGTCATTCTAAGATGGAACAAGGGAAGTCTCTCTTTAACTAAGATGCATGTTCTGTACAAAACCTGGACCTACCAGCAGAATTGCATTTTTAAAGAACTTTGAACTGAATTTTGCTCTAGCTTTCTGTCCTCTTGGCCGCCAAGTGTCTGTAGCTGCATTTATCTCAATAAAACAAAATAGTTTTTGGTTTTCCTGCCAGTTAGGGTTACCACATAAACTATTTGTTCTGCTGATTATTAAAAAAATACAAAGTTCATCCTGAAGCATATGAAAGAAGCTCTGCTAGAAATCTTTTGTTTAATTGCTGATCAGCCATTTATTTAAACATATTTTGTTTGTTTAGCATAACTCGCTACAGTATTTGAGGCAGTCAGAGAAAAATATTTTGTAAAATAAATTTTTAGCATCTTACATAAATGTTTATGTAAATAATACAGAATATATGTCCTTAACTCGATATCTGACATCCAAGTTAGGCCGGCTGCTATCACCCAATAGCTATTAGCTAAGAAGAAAAAAATAAAACAAACAAACAAATGTATTTGTTTATACATCCTCTGTATATATATATATATTACAGAACGATGCCTAAGTAGTGAGATTACATGAATTCCTATGGCACTTGTTATCTTGATGATAGCATGGCCAAAAAGGAAGCGGTTTGTATCTCCACCCTGGAAGTATAGTATCTCCAGAGCTGTGTGCACTGTGGAAAATCTGGGTGGGAAAATTTTCCTTCTCTGAAATCTCCTCTGTAGAGAGGAAGCACACTTCAATTTTGACACCAGATTTAGCTTCCACCAGAAATAGTTACTTAAAAAAAAAAGACAACAACAATGTTTTTTGCATTGCACAATGGTATTATGCATTATTGAAAGCAAACTGGGATGAATGTGTTCTTTTGTGTATTGAAAAGAAAGTTGAGGGCAAGATACGTAATTATTAAATGAGAGAGTGTAAAATTCATTCTAATTAGAGAGTCTGTTTTTCCATGAGGATGCAAATACAATAGAGTTGGGTAATGTGGATTGCTTTGCACAGCAGCCTATTCCTCAGGCAGCATTGATATATGGAACTTAGATGCTTAAAGGAAATACATACGTTCTGTGCAGCAATGCCGTATTCTTCTTTCACTATTTGTTCTATGGAATATTAATACTTTCAGTTTAAAAATTTGGAATTGTGAGCAATAAAAAAGATATTGCTGTTAGGTGGAAAAGAAATCTAAACATATTAGGAGTATGCAGTGCTGTGGCATCTGAATGGACTCTATAGCTTGCCAGAAAACGTTAATGAAATCTAGTAAAAGACAACTGAGGGAACAAAAAAAAAAAAACAACAAAAATGAGAGGGAGACAGAGGGAGAGAGGGAAAGAGAGAGACATGACTAGGAAAAGTTGAAGACTATACTGGGGAAAGTCCAACCCTATTTAAATGTAACAAAATCTTTGATCTTAATTTCTGCTTCTTTATTGAACCTCCTGTTGTGAATTCCCAGGGCCACTGAGTATTACATTTGTGTAGCTGACTTGTGGATAATCCGTTGGTTCTATTGGATGCACCTAGAGCTACATTGATTTTCTTGATACATTTGAGTCTGCTGCTAAAGTCCCAAGACCGGAGAGTATGCTGTCCAACTATCTTATTTCATATAAGCTAATGCTTCAGGTGCCTCTGGAAAATGCAAAGGTTTAAAACTTTCAGTGGTGTAGAATTTATCACTAATAACCATTTTATTTTATGTCTTTATTCATCTTCTTCATAGTTTTTTTTTTTTTTTTTGGTGTGTGTGTGTGTGCTCCTATATCTTAGTTCACTAGGATTGTCATAAAAAAACAGAACACAAGATTGAGGACTTACTTAGCATCTGTAAGTTGGTTTTAATTTATAAGATGGTGACCTTTTATTGTTGACTTTAAAGCTGGTTTGCAGTGACTGAAGTGAATCTGGTAGAGAATTTCAGTCATGTAATCTTTATAAAATGAGAAGAACAAAGGGATTGGTAATGCTGAGGAAGGTTCTTTCCAGATATCTTTTTATCTTTCCATTTGAAAACAATTTAGAATAAGTTTGGAGAAAAATAATCTTGCAGTTTTTAATCATAAACAGTTTTATGCTATGCGATCTGATACAGACATGTGAATGACATTAAAAAAAAAACCCAACACTTTGTTATCATTCCATGGGGGAAAAAAAACCGTGATTCATTCGGCCTTGAATGATAACATAGCATATGTGGAAAACAGCAAGATTTGGATGATGTGTTGCTTTGTGGCATCAGTCAGAGCTTTGTATGTAAACACTTGAAAGAGAAGGCCAAGAAAATTCACAATAGACAAGATTTAAATGCTTTTATATTTTAATGTACTCTATTGTTCACTGGCTTAAGATGATATAAGGACGGAAATTCAGAGCTAAGAATCCAAACCTCAAGTATCTGGGCATAAGGCAGTGCCAGCCTTAATTTTACATAACCGTATCCTTTTGTGAGTAGACACTGGTGGTTTGATCCTGACCGATGAGTTACACAGCTCTTAGCAGCCGAAAACAGAACAATGATTTTATTTTAATACTTGCCTTTGTTTGGTGAATAGACTTTTTAGAACAGTCGTAATTGTTTTCTTTATGTTTTCTTGCCAACTGAAATAAAACGAATCCTAATAAATAGTGTTCTTTCCCAAAAGTTGTCCTTAAAACCGTGCTATGCAACGTTCTGTGAAAATGGAGATGGTGAGTTATGAAAAGAAGCCAGTATCATGCTTGGATTTCAAGGATTTATAACAATTCTAGGTATGCTATAGTAGGTATATTTCTACACAAATTTGATTAAAAAAACAAACAAAAAACAAAACCAAGAAACCACCAAGCAACTGATAAAGGAGGTAGTTATTAGTACTATTGACAGAGTAATGAAAGCATTGCAGAGCTTTGTGAATGTCCACAGATAATTGAATTTCTGGTTCTACTTTTCTTAAAAGACTTCAGCTTCCCCTCATTCTTGGAAACGAAGATAGCAGAAGTGCTGTAAGATCCTACCTACTCTGTAGGATGCCAGACTGTTCAGGCAAAAGGCAGAGAAATGGCAATGACCTCAAATCTTATCAGAAAATTTTAGCCTAAGGACATTGCTCCAGGGATTCCAAAGGGAAGGATCAACAATTCTTTATCAGTCTTCAGTCTTTAGCAATTCAGAAGCCAGACGTGACCTGCCAACAGTCAACAGTAAAATCTGGTATCTGATAAGGTGAAGCTGACCTGAGGGAACGATAGCTGTGACCTTCTCAGACGTGTTTTGGTTCATTCAGTGGCAGGCAGAAGCCTTAACAAGGGTGTTCAAGTCAGTGGCACCCTTTCTGTTTTTGAGATTTGGAGGCATGCAGTGGGCGAACTGAATGGTGAGGAGATAAGTCTAAAATCATGTAGTTTTCTGTTTTTTTCGCAGCAGGTGGAGCTTGAGTCTGAGTTCTGAATGGTAGTTTAAATTTTCTCTGAATAGAAATAACTGAAGGTATGGGAAATGCACATTCCAGATAAGCTAGCCTCTTGAGTGCTGCAGTGAAGTGGAAAGGTCCGTGACCCACGGTCTGAAAAATTACAGCCCATGAGACAAGGGAAACTGAAATGTTCAGTGATAAATCTTTTGCATCTCAGTGTAAGTGAGAATATCGCTGAAAAAGGTTTACACATGAAACAGAAAAGTCCTGAGCTAGGCAGAGAAAAAAAACTGTTTGGTGAATATGAATGATAGTGTTATGTGGAGCAACAGGGAAAATAGCTATGTGGAATCATAGTGCCGTGGTAGATCCACAATACAGTTCAACCATCAAGATATTGCTTTAGAGAATTGCTGAGTGCAGGAGTTGCATAGCTGCAGATTTATTTGGCAACTCCATCACTATTATATCACTGTTGTCTCCTATAGTCTCTGTAGTGAAGCATTGATTGGGACTGTCTCTTAGTGAAGGGAAGCTGCTGCCTTTCCCATCTTAGTGTCCCTCCTTGGATTCCTCAAATACTTCCTCACAGACACATATGACCATTGATTTTCCCCATGTGGAGCATGAGACTGCAAGTTCCAAGACCAGGGGTTTCCCTCTGAATTTCTGATGCAGTGTCTTCCGTTCATATTACAGTATTTACTTCCCTGCTGTTGTGACAGACCTACTTGTGACAGTATTTTTTTTTCCAGCTGCTCTATTTGTTGTTTTTTTTTTTTTTCCAGCCAAGTTTTCTGTATGACACTACAAATTTTTTTTCCACTGCAGAGCACCTACTTTTCTAAGACCAAGTAAAAGAATCCATCTTGTAAATTCACGCTCAAATCAACCAAAGCACTGTGTCTACTCTGGCACTGGATTAAACACAGAGAGCTCTTGAAGGTATTTTACTAAATAGGACTAGAACTAGAAGATACTACTAAATACATAGAAGATACTTACTAAATAGAACTAGAACTTTACTAAATAGAATAGAACTCTGATTTTAGGAAGAGAAGGAAATTCTGGACATCAAAGTGGCATTTCTGCCACTGCAAAAGCATTTCAAGAGTAATTTGTTGCCCCTGGAAGCCAGCAGCATGCTTTGCCCAGGTCTCTTGTGGAGTTATGGAGGGAGCTAATACAGGCTGAATAGCTGCAGAATCCCCATTTATCTTCTTTCACATCTGGCACGGCTTCTTCTCTGGAAAGGAAGATATTCTTTATAAAGAGCTTACTGCATATGTGCACAGCTAGTACTTAAAGAGTCATGGGTTGGAAAGGATCTCAGAGATTGTCATGCTCCAGCTACTAGACCAAGTACTAGATTGCATGCCCAGTGCCCCATCCAGTCTGGCCTTGGACACCTCCAGGGAGAGAGCATCCACAACCTGTCTGAGCAACCTGTTCCAGCACCTCATCACTCTCAGTAAAAAACTTCCCCCTGATATACAGTGTAAATCTCCCATTAGTTTAAAACCATTCCACCTTGTCCTATCACAGTCTATCTGTGTCAAAAGTTGATTTCCCTCACGTTTATAAACCATCTTTAAACTTTGGAAGGCCTCAATGTGATCTTCCTGAAGCCTTCTCTTATCCAAGCTAAACAAATCCAGCTCCCTCAGCCTTTCTTCATAGGAAAAGTTCTCCAGCTCTTGGATCATCTTTGATACACTCTGTACACTAAGTCCTTTTTAGCAGGACTGCTTACAGGTAACGGAGGCGTTTACTGAGACTGTGGAATTACGTATTTCTGTGATTGCTTCAAATCTGGAGGACTGAGAAATGCTGACTTCCCAGAAATAGTGTGTACCTTTTGAAGTGAAAGTCTGAAAGGTCTGCTGAAACAAAAAGATTGCCTGCTCTCTGTTCAGAAAGGACGGCATTTGGCAGTTAAACAAACTCAAGTCGTCTGGATAAAAAGTCCATGAAGAGGGATGCGAGAGAAGAATGTTTTACATAGATATAATCTGGACATCATCCTCATTTAAAAAAAAAAATTAAAACTTTACATCCCTCTAGATGATGTGAGAAGGGAAAGAGAAACAAGTCATTGTCTCCTGAAGCTGTCAGTCCTTTTGCAGACTGTATTTTGTAGGTGGCAATGTAGCAGTGTAAATGTAGAAAATCGTCAACTGAAATCATGGTTCTCTTGAATTCTTTCTCCTTGTTCCCTGAGTTTATGATTCCTGAAGTGACTTGCAGACTGGCAGCAATTTTCAAATGCATTGAAGTAGAGGATGGCTGCTGCTTTACAAATGGAGGTACGCTGCTGTCCAAGAAGGTTTAATCCAAACAGCCTTAGGTACCAGCATGGTGTCTCGCTCCAATTTATAGGAGGGAGATGAAGTTCTTGCCTGGACTTGAACAAGTCCAGTTGTGTCCCTAGCAAGTTTTGAGACACTGATGTTAACAGAATAATATCTTACACGTGCGTTCTATTAGCAGAGTATTCCATTTGTATATTTATTTGCCAGTATTGATGCACTTGCAACAGTTTAGGAAGATCTCAGTTCACACTCTGTTCACAAACTGAACAGATGCAAAGGCAGTTAGCCTGAGCAACCTCTGTTTCTTCAGAATCTCTACTAGAGGTACACAAATTATCTAGTAAATCTTGGACTGCTCAAAACACTCAGGGTAGCCAATCATATGCCACTATAGTCTTTCTGTAATTTTTCCTGTTCATCCAGTTTTACAGTCAAAAAGATTCTGAATGGGCTTTTTGCACGGGAAGGGAAAGTCTATCCTATCCTCCTGTTTTATATGAGGGTTTTCATTATGTGTGAAAAAAATACAAGTCTCGTTCTCTGGAAACTCCATTTGTTTTTCAGAGCTGTAGGCTGTTGATAACTCAGTGACTCACTCATTGTAGTTTACTTCACGTTCTCTTTGGCATCCCGTGTTGAATTGTACCTTTGATGAATTTGAAGCCAGATTTTATGGCTGCTTAAGGTTGCTTGGTCACTTGGCATATTTTGTTTTAACTTGTGCAGACTTTGAAAAGAAAAAAAAAAAACAACACAAATCAAGTAGTTGAAGAAATGCAGTCTTTGTCTAACATGCCTTATGCTTCAGTACATAACATGATGTGAAAACTGGCATGCACGCTTCTGTAACTTTAGCAATCTTTCCCATTTCTAAGTGCAGCTTTGTCAATGTCTAACAAAATGACCAAGCTTTGTAACTATGAAAGTAAGGGTATATTGGAAGGAAATTGAGTGAACGAGTATCCCACTGTTACTGAGAACAGGCTCTGGTTGTCATAATGAATATGGCCATTGCAATGAATTTTGTTTCTCCTCTCCATGTCTTACTTTCTGGTAGCATAATTAAAGGAAGCTGTAAAACATCCTAACAATCTCATGAGCACCCTAGTGGGGAAGCAATAGTACCCTTATGAATCTACATATCCCTTCAACTCTTCTGTTTGCTTCTGTTTCATAGTGGAAGCAGTATATGTTAATGAGGGAGTGCTGTGCTGGTGCAGTACATAACCATTAGCAATTATCTGTGGCGAAAATGCAGTAACTTTGCATAATTGCTCTTCCTCATGCCATAGTGTTTGGCAAAGACAAATACAGTCATATTCTTAACCTTTTAAGTTGCAACTACAGTTGATTGATGTGAAAGACGAGGGTTTAGGTTGGCAGGGGAAGTAAATCAGCTGGTTATACCAACAAGATCAACCTCTAGGACATCAAGTAATCTTCAGAGTCATCTAGGATCCTTCCCTAGATAAACCCTGACTCCTTTTTTAGTATGGTGAGATCAGAATCATCATTTGGGTGTTCACACCGTCTCTTTTTTCAAGACTTGGAGAAGTAGATGTTGTGCAGAGGTCCTCAAAGTTTGTGACAGCATAATGCAAGATGAAAGCCTTGAAACAAACCTAGCAATTAGTAAGAATTAAGCTTTCTTGTTGAAGAACAGCACAAGGCACCTGTGATTGAAGACTGACATGGTGTTGGTTTTTTTTTTTTTTTCCTTTTGAGCCTGCAGGGAAAAGAAAGTGGGATTTTTCTGAAAGGTGGGATTTTCTACATTCCCTCCCTATATCCCTACTTCTCCTCCTTTGCCTTCTCCACAGTTTTACAAGCATTGATATCTCAGTCATGTTTTGGATTGGGGAGTGCATGGAAATGGAGCTGTGTCAATAAAAACCAGATGTATATTTTAGTCTGAGTGAAGCACACTATATGCTGTGTTGATCCCATAGAACAAATTCTTTCCTAAGGGATAGCTATTATCCAAAAGCATTCTACAAACCATAGATGGCAACGGTCTCTGTTAGAAAACAAAACAAAACAATATCTACCTGGATTTCGCAAGGCCTTTAATATGGTCCCACACCATATTCTTATCTCTAAATTGGAGAGATATGGATTTGAAGGGTGAATTATTCAGTGGATGAAGATTTAGTTGAATGCTCACAACCGGAGTATTTTGGTCAACATCTCTATGTGCAGTTGGAGGTCAGCGATCAGTCATGTCCCCCAGGGATCTGTCTTGGGACAGCATATATATATATGTAAGAGACATATACATGTCTCTTCAGCATATATAGCGGGACTGAATGTGCCTTCAACAAGTTTGCTGATGAGACTCAGCTGAGTGGCACAGTTGGTAGAACAGAAGGATATCATCAAAATGGACCTGGACAAACTTGAAAAGTGATCCAACGTGAAGTGAATGAGGTTCAACAGGGCCAACTGCAAGGTGCTACGCTTGAGTTGGGACAATCCCAGATATTTTTATAGGCTGGGAGAAGAATTCAGTGCGAGTAGCCCTGCGGAGAAGAACTTGGGGGATCCTGATGGATGAAAAGCTGGACATGAGCCAGCAGTGTGTGCCTGCAGTCCGAAGGCTGGAGCAGCTCTGCTGTGAGGAAATGTTGAAGGAACTGGGCTTGTTCAGCTTGGAGAAGAGAAGGCTGCAGGCAGACCTCATTGTGGCCTTCCAGTGCTTGAAGGGAGCATATAAGGGGAGCTTATAAGCAAGAGAGAGACTGACTTTTTACATGGCTCAATAGTGATAGGACAAGGGAGAATGGCTTTAAATTAAAAGAAAGAAGATGTTAGGCAAAAATTCTTTAGTCAGAGGGTGGTGAGACACTGGAACAGGCTGTCCCGAGAACTTGCCCCGTCCCTGGAGGTGTTCAAGGCCAGGTTGGATGGGGCCCTACCAGCCTGATGTAGTGGTCAGGAACCCTGCCCGCAGCAGTAGGGTTGGAACTAGATGATCTTTATTGTCTCTTCCAACCTAGGCCCTACTAAGATATTTCCTCTCATTTCTATGAGATCGGTTGCTAGAATGACAAAATTAAACACTGGTTAAATATTTAAATATAAACCAATTAAATATTTATCAGTACAGTTTGAAGTTGGCAAAAGACATAATGTCTAGATTTATAATTGTGTAGATCTGCAAGCTATAACAATTGAAATAATGCTAAATTTGAGGTAGATGACGATTGAAACTGCAATACTGTGATTTAAGATGTCAGTATTTTTCAGACGCATGGGGAACAACAAAAGGATATTAGAGAAGAGCTGAAGACTGAGTTTTATGGTTGTAAGCAAGGCTATTGTAAATGCATTGGGAGATTAAGAGGAAAAGGAGTAATGCTCCACTCATCAAACATTATTATTATTGTTTTCTCTTTTTAAATTGATCTCACTAGCATTATTCCTATGGTCTGTCAGTGCTTTTTTGGCACACATTCGGGACTAAAAGTAGTGTGCATCCTGAACGTGTGACGATTGTGATTTCTAAATCTTTGATTAGAGATAAAGTAGCAGTTTGAACCCAAACAAACTACAAGCAATAAACCTTACTTAGTCTGACTTAAAACCACAAATTAAGCAGACAGAAGAGTCATGACTGAAGTATTTGAAATCCATTCTCAGTTCACCATACTGTGCCTACTGAATAGTATGTAGGACCGCATACTGTTTAAGAGATGAATTGAAGAAAAATCTCCAAAATAGGGCAAAGGCAGATTGCGGAAATGAAGTGTTGTTTCTCTGGCTGTTCCCACCCTGTTCTGCAGCTAAATGGCAGATTTCACTTACAAGTTCTGTTTATTTTAAGTTGTGGAAGTGCCAAGCTGTGAAGCCCTGCCAGTTCAGCCACACTGTGATTGTTAAGTCCTCACTGGTGTCTGTGCTGATTCTCACCAGTGTTGGTGATAGTTTGATCCCTTGCTCTTCTTGGCTGGTCTGTTGTCAGGCAAGCCCACGAAATATTCAGCTCAGAAATATTCAGCCTCCTATGCAGAAGGACAGGAGGTTATAAGGACTGTTAAGTTAATGGCACTGGCTGCCCATCCTGTGAGTGTTCATTTGCTTGCACTGCGTCATCTGTTTGCAGCTCAAAATGCCAGGCTAATGGGCTCATTCTGTGTTACCAAAAAGGCAGTCAGTATACAGAGCTGACCTTTGGAAAATGTACCACAATATCACTTAAAGCCAAAGAGCAGGGAGGGAAAAGGGACAAAAATAATGAGACAAATCTTGCTCTCATGGTTTCTGCTGAAAGCAGAATTAGGATCTTGTTTAGGATTAGGTTCTAAATAGCACTCTTAAAACCTCCTATTTGGCTACTCATATTTTCCATACAGCTATATCTTATGATTTTTGGAAGGTACAAGAAATATTTATCATTTCTGCTTCAATTATGCCTGAAGGCCTGTATCAGGATCAGGCTGTGTTTGTATGTGTTGCTTTTCAAAAGAAATGTTTTCATTGCATTCTTTAATTTAAGAGTGAAACAACAACAACAGAAGAGCTTGCCATCTTAAAATTGTGTGAAGTATTGTGTGAAAAGGGAAAAAGAGGAAGAAAACATAGCTTGGATTGAGGCTTTTGAAAGATTATTGTGAATGTTGAGAAAAATATTACTTAAAAAATAGCTCTGTAGTGCCCTTTAAAATCAGTAAGCGTCTATTTTAATTCCCATATAAGTAGTAAGTGGCTGCTGTCTGTATATACACTTAAATGTTGCTTGCTGTATAAGACCTTGTTTGCTTAATTTCAACCTAACTGAATTTTTATGGCTGTGCTATAAACCTCTTGAAACTAGTGGCTTAAATGGAAATGCTGACACAACATTAATTACACTGGCTCCAGTGCGATACTGCAATTAAAGTTTATTTATTTTCTGTGTGCATCTGTGTGTGTGTGATTCTATTGTTGAAAAGTTAATGGAAAACTAATGTGGCAATGGAGGATGTGATTCTGTGCCTGATATTTTATTTTTCAACGGCAAAGAATGGTTTAAATGCCAGTTTGCAGAATGAGAGA
The DNA here is from genome assembly GCF_019238085.1 of Lagopus leucura. NCBI lineage: Eukaryota > Metazoa > Chordata > Aves > Galliformes > Phasianidae > Lagopus > Lagopus leucura. The sequence continues at coordinate 1,977,657 of NW_024962334.1, read as the reverse complement.
CATTTTTAATCAAGGTATGGGTTAAGCATTTAATATTTTAGAAATGTGTGAAAGTGGCAAGTTTTCCCTTTAAAGTGGTATACTGCTCTTCCAGGAGTTTTTAAATGGGTTTTTGAGTGGTGAGGGTAGACATATATTATGCTCAGATTGGAAAACAAAGGAAATTGTTGCATTTTCTTGCAGCGTGTGTTGGTTGTTGTTTTTTTTCTACCTCATGTTTGTAGTAGGGAACCACATTGTCTTGTTTTATTGTACTTTATGGTTTTTTTTTTTTTTTTTTTTTTTGTTTGTTTATTTTATTTTGAGATGGTTGGGAGGAAAGTTTTTCATCTATAAAAGCAAAGGTATGCAATCTAAAGTTAACATTCGTTATGTTATTGAGTACGAAGTAACAGCTATGCAAATCCTTTGAGTAAATAGTATGCCTAACCGATACATTTAGATTACAGATCTATGTGTAGCATCCATTTGTAGGAGTCCTGCCTACAGTATAGTGGTTAGGACTCAGCCTGGAGTGGAAAGGCTTTTGTTGCAGGCTTCGTTTTGAGCAGTTTATACTTCTCACATTAGACATCAATGGGATAGGAACCTGGCATAGTCTGAGAGCAGAACCAGGCTGTCATGCTTCCTGAGTGAGTGCCAAGACATCATGTCACCAAATACAGATGTCCCTGTGTGATGCTGTCATTTTGTGTTAACTTTGCTGCCCCTTCATGCAAGTCGCCACAGACTACATTTAATGGTTCTCATTGGCTTTGCTATTGGATCAGCTGGGCACAAAGCATCTGGCTTTCCATCAGTCCCAGTCTCACTACAAACCTTTTCCACCTCATGGCCCGCAGTCAGACTTCATTCTCTGCAGCTGAATTGCTGCAGACGTAATTAATACTGATCTGCCTGGAAGACTGTTTTAGTTGTAAAGTTGCAGTTTCGTGCATCCTTTGCCATGACAGTCGAGAGAGAGTTGAGTAGTGTGGGCTGAAAAAAACAGAGGAAAGCAAGGGAATTCTTTGTTTGGAATGCCTGTCTTCAATTTGCTCAGTGGGAGCATTCAGCATACATTACTACAGTCCATGAAATTTACATTTTTTATTTTCACTGTTTGCTTTCACTGGAAGAGAGTGCAAAGTAGGCAAATAGTTTCAAAGTGTGTGGTCTGTATGATTTATGTCTTGCTCAGAACTACCTCTGACCAAACTTTTTTGGTCTTGTTCCCATTTGTTATAGTATAATTAAATATTAAGCTTTAATAAAAGGATTTTGCCCTTCCCTCAAAAGAAAAAAGCACAAAGGGTATCCAGTGGTACTGCACAACAGCTGATGTTTTTGTTTTTTCAAACCAGTGTAAAGGCAGAGAAAGAGTGTGCCAAGTTAATCCCATCTGGAAGGAAAGAAACTGTTATGGATCCCAAACAAACCTGAGGATCTCCTGCTATTTAGAATTTGTGAAGCAGTGTTTGATAGGGATGGAGAGTGACAAAAGATCTATGTATGTACATACATTTGGCTGGTAGAAGAAGAAAATCTCTGTGCAGGTCAGAAAGATTTTGAATATGTCACCTTCTTAATTGTCTTTAATCTGCCTTGAGAATAGAGAATTCTTGTCCTTAAATGACCTCCACGTTGAATTGAATGTCATGCTGGAAACTTCAAAGTGTAATTGAAGACAAATTATGCAGTAAATTAAAAGTAACATTGCAACTTCTTTGTGGTTCCAAGCCTGCAGGAGACCAGTTTTTCTCTGGGATCACACCCATTGATAGCAGGGAAATACTTCAAGCATGTAAATGGAGACCTTTGCACTGTCCCAGAGTGTTTTGCCGAGTATGAATTCATTGATTTCTGTTCATGAGCAGAGACTGCTGCAAATTGGAAAGTGGAGAGGGAAGGAAAGAGTAGCATATGAGAATCTTTTAAAGTGTTGGTGAGTTTCTAAGTTTCAAAATTTTGTTTGAAAAAATTGTTTTAGCTTTTTCTGGTTTGCAGAAACCACCACTTTGGGCAGGATTGTTGATGTGTGTGGGGGCACTGCAGAGGGGCATGGATAGGCTGTATCATTGGGTTGTAAGGCTAGATGTGGGGTGCTGCACTTGGATTATTGTAACCCCATGGTGCAACTTGTAAAAGGATTGGGAAACAAGGTGATGAGGAAGAGCTGAGGGAAATGGGGTTGGAAAAGGGAAGGATGAGAAAGACCTTGTCTCTCTCTATGAATACCTGTAAGGAGATTGCAGTGAGGGGGTGTCGGTCTTATTTTCCAGATAATGAATGATAAGATGCAAGGCAGTGATCTCAGATTGTACCAGGGGAAGTTTAATTGGAAGAATTTCTTCACGGGGACAGTGGTCAAACATTTCAAGGGGCTGCCGAGGGCAGTGGTAGAGTCCCCCTCCCTGGAGGTATTTAAGAGAAATTTGGAAGGAACATGGCTTAGTGATGGGACTTGGCAGATCAGGTTGATGGTTGGACTTGATGATTTTGCCCAGCCTATGTGATTCTATGATTTTGTATTCACTGTTCTAGCTGTACCTTCATGATGCTGGTGTGTTCAGGAGGTGTTCACATTTGCATCAGAGATTACAAAAAAAAAAAAACAACCAAAAAACAAACAAACAAACAGTGAGATGGAAACATATGGTATGCAGAATGATGAGACCAAGCTAACTCTGGAATCTAAGGCCATTCCAATCTCTTAGATCTCTTAGTGCATATTTCTTCCCAGGCATTCTCTTTTTCCCCATGTGGCTAACAAGTTCAACAAGATGCTGATGCTAGTCTAGAGGTGCGCAGAGGCACTAAAACAAGTCTGCAGATAGACTTACTTGTATGAGCAAGAATGCCAAGCACATGCATCGTGAGACAACCCTAGTGGGCCTTCATTTATCTCCACTTATTTTAAGACATTCTTTAACCTGAGATCGTGTCAGCCTTCCCAGTTGTGCATCCTGACACATATCTGATGGCCACAAGATCAGACATCATTATACTCAATTGTTTGTAATCACTAGGCAGTCTGCATAGCTCATGACATTTGCAATAACATTTGAATATCTTTTTACACCTCTGTGCCTTGTATTTTCATTTCTTTTTCAAAAATGGTCTTTCTTCCCTCGCTCAAACTCGGAATTCACTATTTGTCTATCTCTGACATTCACAGTGATCTTTAGGGATATTGCTAAAAAGATTTAAAAAATGAAAGTGGTTCTCAGCTCTCCCTCTCTTCCTCTTCCTTCAGCTCTCAGGCTGTAGGCCCCAACTTCCAGCAGTGCCATGTTTTGATCACCATGAGACACTGTTGAATGCCATCGCCATGTCCTGCTGATGTCATAAGTCACCTCACAGGCTTTGTTCTGAGTAAATAGGGGGACCCTGTGTCCACAACTCCAGTCACTGAATGACAAATGCCATTGGTGACTTAACTTTGAGCTTCAGAGCTGCTTGCTTCTTCTTTTGAGGAGGCATGATGGATTGCCTGCCTACCAAGATGAGGCAGTTGATGGGAAACTCCACACCGTTCAGCTGATGGAGGTGGGCCTGCCTGAGGGTGATGAAAAGCCCATGGAAGTGGATGCAGAGGTGGAGGAAGAGCTGATGGAAGTAGATCAACCTCCATCAGGGCAGAACCATCACTGACCCATTGCTCTCAGGCAGTGAAGGAGGAGACCCAGAACCCAACACTACCATTGGAGTAGCGATGTGGGGTCCTTTTCACCCCCCCAAAATGGGCACCTCAGTGTTGGCACTGAACCTTCTGTTCCATAAATTCCTTGTTAGCCGAGGGAACCTCAACTTCAGGACCACTCTGCAGGCTCACGTGGGACATTCATTTCCTGGGAATTCTTCTTTTGGCAGTCAAAGCTCCCATGAGCCCATCCTTGTTGTCCTCTCTCCCTCCCTCACTATAAGACCTCTCATCTCTTCTTCACCAAGAGGAAGAAGGGAGGGCAGGGACTGGCATTCAGTGGGCTGCTGTGCCAGGGTGACAGGAGGATTCCAGCAGAGGGACCTGAGTTGCCTGGGGCTGCGAGGAGCTGTCAAAGTGACAAAGGTGGCTGTTCTCATAGAGAAGCAGAAGACTTTGGTTCTCATAGGAAAAAGGCTGGTGTTCAGCATGAGGGACTTCTTGTTCATTTGGACAATAAATGATTGGAAAAAAAAAAAAAAGAAAAACAGAATGAACAATACTAAAAAAAGCCTGAACCCACAAAAATAATCAAAATAATAAATGTTCCTCTGTTTTTTTGGAACTCTGTGGATTCCTGTGTTCCATCCTCATCTCCCCAGAACAGGAAAGACATTGCCATGTGGGTTGAGGGCCCATTCCAGGGCCTGGAGGAGCCGGGGAGGGGGCAGGGCACCTGGCATCCCAGGGCAGGCTGAAGGAGCTGCCTTTGGTCAGCATTAAGGACAGAAAGCAGAGGGGGGTCTGAGTGCTACCTACAGCTGCTGCTGGGAGCAGGGGGGAAAATGAAGCCTGGCTTTTCTCACAAGTGCTCCGTGGTGGTAGGAGGAGAAGCACCAAGCCCACACTGCAGCATGGACAACTCTGGAACTGGTGCCCAGTGGGGTTGGAGAGCACCATCACCCCTAGGGAATCCAGACTTGTCTGAGCTTGGCTGAATAAAAGTCCTCTGCAATGAAGAAAGGCTGTGAGATTTTAGCCTGCAGAAAACTGTTGGGATACTTTATTGCGGCCTTTTGATATATCTAGGAGTTTACAAGACGGAGAAGGACTTTTACTAGTGGCCTGTAGTGATGGGACAAGGGTTTAAAGCAAAAAAGGGTAAATTTGCATAGATAAATGTAAAGTAGAAATCCATCCCTATGAGGGTGGTGAAACAGTGGAACTGGCTGCCTAGGGGAGCTGTGGACGCCCAGTCTGTGTAAGTGCTCAAGATTGGGTTGGATGGGGCTTTGGAGCAACCTCATCCAGTAAAAGGTGTCTCTGCCCATGGTGGGGCATAGATGGTTTTAGAAGGTCTCTTCCAACACAAAGCATTCAATGACTCTAGGATTCTATAATTCTATTGGCATAGAGCCATGCTGAGACTGGCTTGTTTGGCCTCAGGTTACCTAAACTGGTCTTTGCTCACTCTGACAATAAACTGGTGAAGTTTTTCTTGCATCCTTATTGTGTAGTCTATATAGCATTTTTGGAGAATACTTGTAAACCACTTAGAACATTTCTGAACTTGGATAGAGTCTATATTCCACATGTCTAAGGAGTTTTGGCACATGAAGTATCTTAGATATACAGGGTGGGATGTTCAGATTGCCGAATCTTAATGAAGTCCTTCGTCATCCATTAGTTGATGACAGGTGTTGATGCATTCACACACAGGGTCTTGACTTCTGTCTTTCAACACCTATGTGTTACTATGGTGTTCTGTATGTATATTGTTCAAAGCAAATTTTCAGGTGCTCTTTTCCAAGCCTATCAAATCATGCTGAAACCTCCTCTGCTGTGCACACAATCTTCCCATCTTTGTCACAAAGTCAGTGTGAACTAATTCTTCAGTCTAGTTTTTGGTTCCTGTCTTCTCCAAGGGTATTTTCTATTGCTCGGGATATATAGTACACAGGAGTCACAGTTTAAACTGTGATCACACTCTATATAATCTTCTCAGAAGACTTCATTCTTTACAAGAAGCGGAAGGGTAAAAAGACTTTTGCCTTGCATGCGTAGGGCCTTGTATTGCACTAATATGAAGTGATTGGATGTGATAGACAGTAGTTTATCAAAACAAAATCTCATTAACGTCTGTTTGCACTTTGCTTTTACTCTCTTTTGTATAATATTATGGAGCTTTCTGTGACCAGACAGTAACCTGTGGTAACCTGTAGTGTGCGTACATTTGTGGGTCATGAATAAAACCATTGTTATCATCCTAAAATGTTGGCATCAATATTGTGCTAATAACATTAGGATATTTCTGCTTTATCAGCAGCAGTGACTGACAAATTATCAGTCGTTGTGTAATGGGAAGCTTAAAATAGCAGCTGAAGACATTTGAGTTAAGCTTCGTGGAAAAAGACACTGCTGCGTTTATTGTGATATCATTTTTGTTGTGTTAGGTTGACATGATTGTTGATTTGGCTTTTTAGACATACAGTGCAATTAAGAATAATCATTTTTCCCACACATTCCACAAAGCCACTGAAGCCCAAATGCTAATAGCCAGGCCCTGAAATTTCAAGTGACTTCCGCTGCTCCCCAGGCAGCCCACGGTGCAGACGCATGTCTCCTGGTGGCATGCAGCTATTGTGTGATCACAGCCTTCTGGCATAGATGTGAGTCTCAAAAGAAGCTGCTGATAAATAGTAAGCTGTTTCAGATTTGCCCATGTCACCAGTAAGAGTAGATTTTGGAGTGTGAAGAAATGGGATCTGTATGTAAGCGCATGTGGGTTTTGCAGTCTGTAACAGACATTCAGACTGGAAGTATAAAGAACGTGTAAAAGAATTTGTGTTTAGTGGAAGTGGTAGGTGGTCGTACCAATAAAAGCTATATTGTGTTACATATGCACACAGATGTGTGTGTTTACACCATAATTGGTGTGAAATGTATGCAGTCGCTTTTAGACTTCAGAGCATCAGCGAAAGCAGATCAGATTGGGGTACGGGGGGTCAGGAAATAGATCTTTTATACATAAAAGAGAAGGTAGTAAGGCTGTAGTGGCAGCTTTGGTTCATAACTATTGCTACTAAAAAGCATGCATTCTGAAAAAATCAAATGAATGTTTCTCACATATTGTTAGAGCAGGTTGTGTCATGACTGTTAGAAATCTGCATGTATATTAGCTAAAAAATGTTTATGCAATTATGTACAACTTTCTTTCTTGTATTCTTTTCCCCAACTTTTTCTCTGCTCACTGCTTTTCTAAGTGTGAGTATACAGTACCTATGTATTATGCATGCTTCTAGACTTTTACTGTCCTGTGGTCAAGTCAGTGACTGTTTTTTTTTGCATGCTTGGCTCTCAACGCTTGCTGAATCTCATCTTTATTTGCTATGAATCTTAGATCCAAGTGCTTAATTAAATCTCTGAAAAATACATTCATAAACATAATCAGTGACTGATATTATTTTTCAGGAAATGAAATGTAGAGGAAGTAAACAAATGCTAACCTAAATGCCATGTGCAGTTTCTTTCATTTCAATGGACATAATTTGCCACACAGAATTTGAAAACTTTGACTGAGTCAAGTGGTTAGAGACTACTGGCGTGGATGCAGTTGTCTCTGTTCAAAAGCTTGCAAATTGGACTGACATATTCCTGTTTGTGAAGTAGAATAAGCCGCACTGATGGGAGATGCTTATTATTGTTTCTACACTAGAGCACTTACCTATGTGGTTTTTTTTAGCCAAAATGTATAGTAAGAGTTCCAGCTTTGGATCAGGCAGTGTTAGCTGATGAGAAAATTGATCTGAGCGAATGGAAGATGTGTTTTGCTCTCTGTGAGACATTAATGTGAGTCACCATTAGTGCATGAGCTGTGCTGTCCTCTTCCACTGAAGAGCAAAAGAGGTTTTCCCAACTGCTTTTGATAACTGCAGCAGGAAGAAAGGAGAGGAGTGGAAGAAAGGAGAATCCATTTGCATTATCCATTGTTGGAAGATGCGCAGTGGGAAAACGCTCGGCTAATGCCAGTTACAGATTTTCTTGGTCCCAGTGAAAATCTTCAGTGGAGGTGATTTAAACATAAAGCATAAAGATGCAGTAATGAAGTTATTGTTAAATATATATATATATGTATATATGTGCATAAATCCTCAGTGCTAGAGAAGAATTTCTGTTTTCCCCAGGAGCTCAATCTTGGAAACACTGACAGGGAGCCACTTTTGTAGAAGTAGAGTCTGGATGGAAATGTTAATTTAAGGAAGGCATTTGAGCATTATTTACAAACTATCACCTAAAAGTTATATTTCATATTTTTGTCACAGCTGATCACCTCCCTTTGTTCTTCTAGGCTTTTAAGACCAAGGATGGTTACATCGTGTTGGCAGCTGGAAATGATCAGCAATTTGTCACTGTGTGCCAGGTAACGATATGTGAGGTTGCCAGTACAAAAATGTGTAATAACTTCAGTGCTATATAGGGAAGTAATTATTGACTGCTTCTTCATTACCCTCTTTTTTATAAAATAAATAAATTCAAACTCTCTGCTTCTAGCTGGTTGTTTATGGGACTGATGAAGTCCTGTGCTTTGCTTGTGTATTCAGAACACCTCAATTCCAAACTTAGTGGGTGCCAAGCCCCTTTTGAAGTCTGTGTCACTGCACTGCTAGTTTGCTAAAACATGAACCAGCCAGTAACCTTCCAGTTATGGAATGGTGAATGTCATGGAGATCGCACTGGTGCCTTTTTTAGGAGAAAATGTGACACTGTTTTCCATAATACAGTGGTAGACACAGTTACTAACACAGCCAGGTTAGTGGTCAAATATTCGTGTGCCACCTTAATAAGTAGCCAACCCTGTTGTCCTTTTGTGCGCTGCTATGTACTGGTCTGTGCTCACAGAGAATCTAGTGGACTTCTAGTGGAAAGAAACATTACAGACTGTGGGTTCAGTTGGCACTGCTACAGATATGATGTTGAAGAACAAAGCTTCAACAGAACTGCCACTTTTAAAGATCTGGTATCCTACTTCTTTGGCATTGAATAAACATGATTGTCTGGCAGTTCTTGAAAACTTTTAAATTAGTTCTGGATTTCTCACATATTCTTTTCCTGTGGCTTTAATGCCTGGAATTGTTTTTCCCTGAGCTGTGAATACATATTAGAAGAGAAGGAATGACTGTAGGGAACAAAATTGTTCGTAAAAAAAGAATAGTAATGTTCCAAACAAAAGACCCCACTGACATGTAGGCTAGTAGAAGAGAAGTATTGCATGTAGTATTAGACAGCATTTTTTAAAATGAGAGTTCTGCCTTTTTCCTGTCATTGTGTAGTTTCTCTTGGAACTTGGATGTTTGGCTTAAACTAATCGCGTTGAATGAGCTGTCAGCCTCAGGAAATTGAGCATTATTTTCTTCCATTTGTCCACTTCAGCCATTTCATATTTCTGTGGATGCTAATGACTAATAACTGGAACATATAGTAAGAAGCTAGTGAAGTTGTGATGTTCTGGAGCTATCTTCTCTCTTGGTGTGCTTTGGGCAACATGTGCATGCACAGCTATCTGGAGGGATCTGCTTTCTTTTGCTTGGATTACCTTTCTCAATAAGTATCAAAGTAACCTCTTCAAAGGTTGCTCAAAGGGTTTTCTTCATATGCATGGCAAACCACTATAGCATGACCACTGTATTAACATGAATAAAGACTAATGACTGAACAAGCATCTAAATGCCACAACGCTGTTTTATCAAGAACTGATTGTCCCCTAAAATAAGTATGTCCAGAAAGCTCTAGAACATTACTTTGAATGTCTTCTCAAGTGCTTTATCACCTGAACTTACACACCCAGTGTTAGTTATCATGCCATCCTGTACAGCTGAAAGTCTGTCTTGGTCATTTCCAACACTATGGTGTGAGTTAGAATGCTTCAGGAATTCAGGCCATGCTTTCATGTCACTTTAGGTTGCAGCTGAGAGAGTTATGGTGGGGCTGGCTGCTATGTACTCTCTCCTTAAGGAGGTGTACTGGTGCACCAGTAGATGAGGCTATGATTTGTATTACTGCAGAATCTGAAGAGCTTGAAGTTAAGTGGGCTCTATTCAGCAGGCTGCTGATTCTAGTATTTCTGGAATTGAAAGGAGGAAATATAGCACATGGAAAAATTACAGTTATTTGCATTTCAAAGAGAATAAGCTATTGGAAAATTTAGTTCAGGTTGTAGGTAGTGGTCAGTTTTGTCTATAAACCAGCTGTCTTACCTGAGTTTAAAAAGAACATTCCTTTTTTTTTTCCCCTTACTGAGTTCTTGTACGTATGGATTTTAGACTGTTAAATTGCACAGAAATTGAAGAATGTGGAGGTCAGTGGAATGCTGTGAAAACTGTTAGAGGTATGTTCTGTGTTAAGGCAAAGGTGATTTGGAGCTTAAAACACAGTGGAGGGAGAGCCAATAAAGGAAGAAGACTTTATAACAGGAAGGCCCTCAACACCCTAATGAACCTTTAGTAAATACAGAGGCCACTAATTCAAACATTGGGATTGCTTTTAGAAAACTTTTTTGGGATGAGTTGGTGCTGAAAATACAGAATTTATGGGAGCCGTTGCCCTGAAGGCACATACTCAAGAGATATAACAGCTGTCTCAAGCTGTAAACAATTGCAAACATTCTGCTTCAACCGTATCTTTTCTGACAGGCAGTTAGCAAGTACGAAAAAAAAAACCCCAAAACTGGAATAATTTCAGAATCAGTGCAAACTAACTGTAGGTTGTTTGGGGACTTGGGGATGATTGCTGAAAAACTTTGTAATGCTGCTGGTTGAAGCGCATTTCAAAGCAAGCAACTGTTACTAAAGCACATCCTGGCATGTGGCTGCTTCAGTCTAAATAGGAATACTGAGCAAGAGTCTTCAGAAGACTGTGCTTTTGTGTACAGCAATGAAGAGTGCAGTTTTGGGGGGAAAAATGCAGGGTGTAAACTCTGAATGTACATCCTACATAAATCTTCACTGCAGAGGCCAACTATTCTGCAAGTGAGGTTGCAGGAGAAAGGAAGAACAGTTTTCATTGTAAGTGGTCAGAGTGAAATGAGGACGATAACTTTGGTGGCACAGTACAGATGAATGGCACATTAACAAATAGCTTAGCAGTATGCATTTGTTGGACACCAAATTGAGAACATAACAGTCACACTGCTTTATAAGAGATGGATATTAAGTTGACACTGAAGTCAGTAACATTAATTAAAACAGGATAATGAGCAACTCAATGTGTTAGTTTTTCATGTAGCATCAAATGAAGCTATAATTTTCTGACAGATTTCTCAGTTGCTTATGGTCTTGTAAATAAGTATTCACTGACATTTTCTGAATTTTTTTACATTGTTTTTCTACAGCAGTTATTTTCAATACCAAAATAATTGTATCAACAAGAGGGAATAATTTAAAGGGGGAACCAATAATATTGTTAAAGAAGAAGAAAAAAAGTTTCTAAAAAATTTTCTAGAAGAGGAAAAAGTTTTTTAAAGCTAGATTGTGTTATGCCATGGTTTTCATAAGCTGTATGGAAATAAATAAAAAAGGCAATATAAGCAAATTAAATGTTGATGGAAAATTGATGCTTTACGTTATCTTGCAAATAAAAATGTGCAGAAAAGATATGCAGTATGGTCCTGGTTCTAACATAGCTTTGTTGATACCTCTGTTTCCAGTCTCAATTTTGTCACTCTGGGTGACAAACAGGCTGAGGATGGCTATCGGTATTGAATGTCTCTGAATGTCTTTTGAAAAATATTGACCTCATCATCAGCTATTCACTTGATACTGAAGCCATATCTATATTCTTTCCAGTGAAGTGAGGAGTCATTAAATGGTAGTGACCTTGGTCTGAACCCATCTTGAAGGAATTAGTATAAATATGAGTGAGGTTCAAGGGAGGCTGACAACAATCTGTGTATCACTAGCATGTGGCTGTGCACAGATGTATGAATTCAAGGAGTGCCTAGGCAAGTTAATAAAAGGAAAATCCATTGAGGACCACTAAATACATGACAGTCTCTTTCTTTATAAGCTTCTTTTCTGCCTTCCTCTGTAGCTGATGTTACTACGTTATGTTTTATTCAATTGTAGAAGTGAAACTTATTTTATTTATTTATGTTCTATATGAATACATTATTGCATGTGTAAATAAATTACATACTAGGTATTGGTAGTCCATACAGCTAATCTGTCTCATAAATGCCCTTACACAGAATCACAGAATTGCAGGGGTTCGAAGGAACCTCTGGAGATCGTTGTGTCCAACCCTCCTGCTAAAGCAGTTTCCTTAGAGCAGGTGGCAGAGGAAAGTGTCCAGGCAGGTTTTGATTATCTCCAGAGAAGGAGATTCCACAACCTCTCTGAGCAACTTGTTCCAGTGCTCTGTCACCCTCAAAAAGAAAAATTCAAACACTTATTCTTGACTTATTTAATTCCATTTATAATGCAATTCACATTGCCTTTTCTTGACAGTTAAATTTTTGGTGTACCAGGTAAGAGTTAAAAATAGAAGATGTGTTTTTCCTTTCTTGGAGTTTATACCACCAATTTTCTTTGTCGATTCTTTCTGAAAAAATTGTAAAGACAAACTATGACATTTTTTCTTTTTGACAGAACTTAGTGAAATGAAAAGAAAAAACATTCTTAAACATGGCTTTTCTTGGTCTAGCATAGGAAGCACAGTCCTATTTATTTTCCTGTGAGTTGTAACTCATTGTAGGATAATCCTACAGATCTCCCCAGCAGAACAGTAATAACTTACAAATGTTTCCATGTTCTGCAGTATGATCACAAGAGTCTCTCCAAGGTAATAGTGACTAAGATTTGTTCAGTTCTTTGCTTTTTCTGTACTTGTTGTGTAACACTGAACAGGAGTCATTGTTTTTTCTTAATTTCCTAATCTAGATGAAATAGTAATGAGAAGTAGTGCTTTTTGGAAAGATATCTTAGTTCTTAAAGAATGTGCTCAGCTTTATAAATGTTTCCTACCAACCATATTTCTTTCTCTCTTCTATTTTCTCTTAGATCCTGAATCTGCCTGAAGTCATTAAGGATTCCAAATACAAAACTAATGAGCTGAGAGTCCAGAACAGAAAAGAACTTATTGACATACTGTCAACTCGGTGAGTTCATTGGAAGAGAAGAAATGGTATTTACTCTGTTAACGCAAACAGCCAAGTACAAGGAGCCCTCATCGTATGAAATTTTTACTCTAATCTTTGGAAATACTTTTACGTTTGGGAAGTATTGAGAACACTTTTCAGATGTTAAGTATACTGTCTTTTGCACACCAATTATCACGTGGGCTGCTAAGAGGCCAAGCCATAGTTCTGAGTTTCTAGAAATCATTTAACTTATTTTTAACCATGAGTTCATTAACTTAAATTTTAGTGAAACAATCAGTGTGTTTTGCCTTTATGCCAGTGTCACTGCTGGGAATGAAATGCTTGGAGCATATGTTGCTTTGGCTGTCACTGGGGTTTTAAAGTTTTCACAGTGAGTTGCTGTATCCAAGGGATTTTCACTTGATGCTACTCTCTGTAATGGTTCTGTATTGTGGTTCTCTGAGCCTCAAATTCTCCCTGGGCAAATCCTTTTGAAATAAGAAAGACATGTACTTGCTGTTCTCCGTGAGAATCATCCTAATAATCGCTTTAGTTAAAGATGGTATGGAACAAAACTCGGGAATCTTTTAATTGAGACTTAAAATAGTGTAGCTATCATCCTCATACTGGCTGAGAAGACCTTTGTTCCAGGTGACTTTGCGTTTTTCAAATGACTGTGGTACAACTGAGCTGATTGTGGTAACTGAAATGGCTGTGGTAACAAATGAACTTTTAGAACTTCTCCTTTATGTGCCTTCCAAATGCACTGTGGTAGCACAGCGTAAACCAATCTTCATTTTTAAGCACTTTGAAGGGGATAGATATCTTTTGAAGTACTTTTTACCCCTTGCGTTATTTGCGCTTAATTCTAGTTTCAAAGCTGATTCATGCAAACTCATTAGTTGAAGTTCGTTTCGTTTAATACTCCGGTATGTCCGACTCAGAGATGTTTTGCCATCCACAGATAAATGTGGTTAATTCTGAATGCTGTTATTTATTTATTTATTTTAAAATAGACAATACCTTCGTAAGAAACTAAACTTCAAGGCACATTTCTTCTTTGGCTGAATTGCCAGATTTCTCTCTTCTTTTTTTCTTTTTTTCTTTTTTCTCTTGAGCTGTTAGTTCATCAGATTACCTCATTGCTGTGTCATTTACTGCAGTGTATCTTCTTTTTGGTCGGAGTTTATCTTGTTCTATTAGCAACACCTAGGCTGAATTTCTGTGTAATTCATGTGCAAGTACAGCTGTGAATGTGTACAAGCTTTTGGAAGTAGGTGCTTCCAATACTATTGCATTATGTCACGATACTGTGAATTCATCTGGGTTTCATTTTTGAAACACTGACTTTAGCAAACATCTTTGACATTCACTGAGGTTGAATGTGTTTCCGTACACGTTTCTTGGTAACTTTGCTTTTATTCACTTACGCACAGTTGTTTGTAAAATTATATGTAGTTCATTTTGAATTTTACTTGGAGTATTGAATGAACAGTTTGTCAGTGCTGAAAAATGTCAGCCCTTGAGAGATAAAGGGAAATGACAAAACAGTAATGGCATAATTTCACTGAAAAATATCTTAATTAAGTCATCGATTGCTTGATTGTATTGTGGCTTCCAAAACATTGAAAATATAAACCTAAGGTGCCTTAGTTAGAAAGAAACACCTGCAGGCCCTCCCTCACTATATCTAAATTACTCTCCAACTTATGTTGAATTTATGGCAACCATACCTGGAACAGCTTAAAAGAGTTGTGATTGTCATAACAGCGTATTCTACTACAATCACTTCAGTGGAAATGAACCCTTGTGTGATGGAAGCTGAAAAGGAACAGGAAAGTCTTTTGAGGATTTAGGTCATTTATCCACGTCTCATTTTGATGCTGTGCCAGGCAGGTTGCCTCCAACCTGAGGCAAAGCAGCTTTTTTCAGTGATGTTGCAATGGAAAAAATGAGCCACTTTGTTTGATCTGTCAGGCTGAGCACTAAAAAGCATGTAAAAATTTGCATGTATGTATGAGAATCTGGTGATTTGCATGGCAGATACCTGGTTGCTTGGCTATCTTGTTGCTGTTGCAGTGTGCATATGCTTACTTACTTTCCAAGCTGTTGAGCTGAGATCCCACCAGAGCCTAGACTAGGCTTCTACTGACTGTAATAACCTGTCTCCAGAGTTATGAGTTGTGTATTTATCTCCTTTTTTTCTTCATTCTCAAAATAGTCTAACTGCAATTCATGTCTACCTCCCGAGTGCTTAGTAAGTAAGCAGGAACAAGGATTCTTAACATCCTTCTCTTACAGAAAAGGACTTCCAGGCTTTATTTAGGAGATGTTCAGACCTGCTCAAAAGGTCAGGAAGTCCCAGAAGTCCTGAGTGTTTAATTCACTGCATGTGTAGAGTTGAAATTTTTAAAAACATCTGAAGTCTGAATACCAAGGAGACAGTTGATGCCTTTCTTTTTCTAGGGTAAATGTTAAGCAATTGAGATTTTTTAGCCACAGTCTGATTCTGGAAGTGTGTACAAAGGAAACATTGGTACAATTGGTCAACGTTAAGGAATGCTGTTTTTTAAAAGAAAGCTGTATCTTGGGAATTCTTGACTCAAATGACCTATAATTTAGGTTCTACTCACCACCTGCAGTAACCATGCCAGATTTTAAGGCAGTTAGATAAGCGTGGGGATTATATAGCACTTAGAAAAAAATGACCTTTAAGCAGCAGAGTTTTCAGAAAGGTTTGGAATGATCTATTCATCATGGTCAGATGTCCTGAGCTTAGTGAGAATTCGAGGTGGGGATGAATATTGTTTAAGACATAAATGTAGCCTGAAACAACACTTTGAGAGGTGTGAATTGCTCCATTCATTTCAGAAGGAATTTTCTCATCCCTTCTGTCCCCCGAGAGATCTGAAGAGGGAGGCACATCTGTCCTCAGCTCTTCACCCCAGTCTCTTGCATGATGCCTGCTACCAGAATCTCAGCTCCCTCCACAGAGGACACATGAAAGATAAGAAGGGGAGAGCAGGTTGGGGAGATAAATTTGTACGGCCATAAAGGCAGTCAGACCTCAATAAAAGGGATCAGCAAGTTGACCTCTCTGGAATGATAAGCGTATTCTGAAAGACCCGGCTCTCACACTGAGTAAGAAGAGGGAATTACAGAAACCAGCCCTAGAAATCTTGAGAGGGGCAGTGTTTTCATTTCCCATCTTATGTGGGGAAGTGAGTACAGTGCTGCAAAAACCAACGGGTTGTAGGATATTGACAAGGAAGTACCCCATGGGGCATTTTGTACTTGCTTTGCTACTGTTATTTCTGCTGTTATCCCTTTCCCATCTATGCTCCCCTTTCCTGCTGGGCTCTTTTTTTCCTGTCCTTATCTTCTTTCTCCACTTCCTACTGCTCCCCTCATTTAGTTCTTTCTCCATCCACTGCCCTTGTGTGATTTGCACAACCACATTTGCTTTAAAATATAATTAAAAAAAAAAAAAAAAAAAAGTGTTTCAGTGCCTTGTGCATCTTCCTCTTTATTTAGATGATGTTTTCCCTAAATGGCAACAAAGTAGAAGTCTGTCATAAGCAAATCGCCTCTGAATGTGTCTCTTTCTTGGATATGCACCAAGAGTCAAATTTAAATGACCCTACCTGGGTGGAGGTTAGATTCAATGGCTACTGCAGAGTCCCCTGGGACTCCCTGCTCATGTGAGAACTGACAGACTACAGAGTGTTTCGGTTTTTATGTTTCCAGTGGAAACCTCTGGTTTGTGAGTTAGATGCACACCCATCCATGAGAACCAAATTTTAATTATGGCTTCCATCCCCCCACCACTTTTCCTCTGCTTTCACCTTTGTTTCCTCTGGAAATGAACAGTACCAGACAAAACATGGCTTATTTTGTGTATATAAATAGAAACATAGATACACATGCTGTGACATACATATGTAGTGTACGTATGTGATTTGAGACACAGCTGTGCGAAAGATGGTGTAATGCCAGTTTTAAGAAGCTGTGTTAGTGAAGGGAGCTCAATCTGTTGACCTCCTTCAAATTACTCTGGAATTTGAACATTAATCCTACTCTGCACCACAGTAACGTAGATACATTTTAAGACAGTACAGCTAAACGTGTAGCACAGAGTATTTGGGAAATTAACCTCTAAGTGGAACCGAGTGCGTGAGGTTGTAGGAGTGAATAGCAGGCATTCCTCAGCCTTTAAAGCAAAGCAGCTAGGGTAATAAGGAACACATAAATTCATCATGATTAGTGCTCCTGCAGCTAAAGCTAAATGAATCCACACTGTTTCGAGAGCTAAGTTATTGTAGACTTGAAATCAGAAGTGTTAGGGCTGGAAACGGCTCACAGTGGAACTTCCATTCCTAGCACTTGCATTTTAAAGCCCTTATTCTTAACTGCACCACAGCTGCACGTTGTGTATATAAGCGTGAGGGGGAAAGGAATTAGTAAGAAGGAAGCACAGTGGAATCTGATCTCCCAGTTAATGAGATCTTTGCTAAATTGTTTCCACCTAATAGCAGAAGAGGAGGGTGCTTGAAAGCGTGTTTGTAAGATGTGTGATTTGCCTGACAAGGAGCGCATTTTGTGAGACACACCCAATGTCTGTAAACCACCTTCCTTATCAGCAGCCCTTCTTCTTCTAAACCTATAGCCCTGTGGGCTGAAGTCACTGTTGGTAACTTTACAGAATGGATATCTCTTCAGCAAGGTAGCTGCCTGAAATCGGAAAGATGCCTGAGCTCAATGAGAGCAGCTGGTGAGGTTTGCTTTCCCTCGTCATCTGCTTCACCTTTGGTGCATAGATGCCTTAGCTGTATGGAAAGCAGCTTTGAAGCTGCCATGATTTGTCTGAAAATTATTTGTTTTAAATTGTCATTAGGTTCACATTAACTTTTATGAATTGGACTGTAAGAGAGATCCTAAATGTCTCAAACTTTTCAACTGAGAACTGGATAAGCTAATGAATATTTTCTTTATTCTTATTTTTCTCACTATTTATTAAGCCTTTCAGCTTTTTAAAAATGTGATTATGAAGTTTGAGATCCTTTCTGTATATAAATCTGCTCTTTTTTTTTTTTTTTCTTTCTTTCTTTCTTTCTTTCTTTTTCTGATAGCATACATTATTAGCTACGAGGCTGCTGAAATCATGGGAGAACTTCTCATTAATTTTTGGATGAATCTGTTAATATGACCCTTGTTGGATCTTTACTTCCCCAGAAGTTAAAATAATAGCAACAAAATCTATATAACTTTCTATTATTCTTGTAATGCTTTAAGTGATATTTATTTTCCAGTTGATTTCCATTTCCTTTGTTGTAATTGCAGAAGTTGCAGTCCTTTTGCTTGCTTGAGAAAAGGAGAAGAAGGCTTGGAAAAATGAGTACATTTCTAGTGTCTGTAGTTTAACATCTGAATAATAGTAATAATAAAAACAATGAAACAAATTCTGGAGAATGTTGGGTTTTGCTACTTAGGAATCAGCAGAAACACAATTTACAGTATGGATGTATTTCTTCTCTCTGGACATTTTCCTCTCACTTAAAAATCATGTATGGCTTTAAAAGGTCATGCAAAACACAAGGAAGGATTGTGAATACACATTCATGTATGGCACATAAGGTTGGAGAGTAATTAATACTTCTATTATGGACATTCTTTCAAGTATGCAGACATTTAATACAAGTTTCAAGGTGGATTTTTGATACATATATGTATCTAGGCTTTTTTTTTTTTTTTTTTTTGTGGCTGTCCCAGTCCACACCATGTGGACATTCATCCACAGATGTGAGACATCTTTTAAAGTAGTTGACGTATCCATCAGCAAAATATGTCAGTGGAATTGTGTTGGTCCCAAGGATGTTTAGTGTCTCTTGTAGTTTGCTGAGTGATTGTTTAGTAGCTGAGAAGTGACTAGTTAGACACTGACATGGAGATGCTTACAAAGTATTGAATAACTATTTTGAAAACTGTATTTACATTAAGGGATAATGATCTATTATTTGAATTTTCAATTATTTTATTTTATTTACTTTTATTTTCTATAGTATCTTGCAGAAATGCTAATGCAAGAAACTATACAAGCTATGTAGGCTGCTCTGAAAGTAATGCCTCCTGCTGTTTCCATGGAAAACAACAACATATACAGAGAGCACAATGAGGCAGGGTAAATTCTCAGCTGCAAAACACTACTTTTCAACATAGTCCCCACCATTAACCATGCATTTTTGTCATGCTTATAAAAATCTGCTCCAGTGGAGGTGACCAACTGTTTCTGGCTGCTATGACGGTGTCATTGCTAGGAAAATGTTGCTCATGCAGTCCATCTTTCATCAGTCCAAAGAAATGGAAATCAGAGTGCCCTAATCCAGACTACATGGTGGGTATGATAGGACAGTCCAGCTAAGGCTGGCAATGTGCTCCATGGTCTTCAAATTGATGTGGTGCCTGGTGTTACTGTGTTGCAAGAGAAAGGTTGCCTTCTTAATTGCCCTGAATCTGGAAGTTTGAGCCTTCGGCTCAGTCAGAGTTGTGATGTAGCAGTCAGAATTGATGGTCTGTCTGGGTTCCAGGAAACTCAGAAGGATCACTCTCTTCCTACACCAAAAGACACTGCATATCACTTTACCTGCTGTGGGCTGCATCTTGAACTTCTTCTTTGATGGGGAATTCACATCTTGCCACTTCACATTCCAGCTCATACTCGTAACAGCAGGTCTCATCGCTGGTAATGATGAGACCCTGGAAAATGTCACCTTCAGCCTGATATTGGTTCAGTAGGTTGTGATGAACTTACATATGGTGTTCTTTCTATTCCTGTGTGAGAGTTTGTGGGAGCTGCCTGCCACAAACTGCAGTATTCCAACATTGCCACTCTTGTTTCCAATGAAGCTGGGGGTGAGCCAACATAAAATTGGAAGCATTACTTTTGGGGCAGCCTTTTACTGTGTTAACTACCTCTTAAAGAGATGATTAGTGCTGAAGGGAGAAAATGTAGATATTTGAAACGTAATGAATTTTGATAGAAAGAAACATAATGCAGACTGCAGTCACGCTGCAAAACAAGGATGCTGTGGTGAACTTGGAAGTGAAAAGAGGGTTTTTGTGGTCATCTATGTAAATAAAACCAACCAATCAAAAATAAAAACTGTCACAGAATCCTAGATGTTGCAGTTATGTCTCCATTTGGTTCAAATTGTTCTAAATTAATTAGGTATATTC
This sequence comes from Lagopus leucura, assembly GCF_019238085.1. Lineage (NCBI taxonomy): Eukaryota > Metazoa > Chordata > Aves > Galliformes > Phasianidae > Lagopus > Lagopus leucura. The sequence continues at coordinate 1,957,669 of NW_024962334.1, read as the reverse complement.
TCCCTATAGAAAACAGTGTTTTGCTTCTGCAGTTGTTCTAAACTTACTTTGTATGGAATTGGATGGCTTTGTTCTTTAGAGGAGTGTAAGAGAATTTACTTCCACGTAGGATATAGCAATAACTGTGTTTCCTAGATAACACAACAAATGGGGAATATATATATAAGGAATGTACACAAAATTGATTCATTCATGCTTTATAGATCTTTATTTTACTGAAAGCTATAAAACATACTTCGAAAGGGCTTCAGAAACAAAATGACTTTTCTGATATAACATCAGAGTAAGACCTACTATGACAGCTCATAGATAACTGGCAGTACACGTTTGACAAGACCTGATGCACTGCAGATGAGTTTGACATCTGAGATGTGATGACCTCCTGTAAGTGAATAGCTTAGACATTGTAGCTGTATGATGGAGCACAGAAAAGGCTAAAAATGTTTTTATAACATATTGTAAACACAGTTTATGTTTATAAACACAGACTGTATTTAAAGGAATGTTACTAATGCAGATTAAACTGAAATCAGTTTGGTGCAGTAGAAGCAGGTTTTAAAGTCTAATAGAAATGGGAGCGTTTTCATGATGATATCCAGAATTATGTCACTTCCAGACATCTCAGGCTGATGACTTGCCTAGTAGAGTGCTGGAAAATCTTTTTGCTTTTAACCTCTTCTATCACAGCATCCAGAAATTGTATGTTTTGCTGTGGCATAATTTTTGATAATCTGAAGAGCCATTGCTTCAAAATTACTGAAGTTTATGGCATATCTTATGAGTTTCACTAGCAATTATTAGAAAAGAGAAGGGAGTTTACGTCTTGTTTTGTAAGAAACAACTACACTTGTGGTTTGCAAAGGAAATAATGTAATAGCTTTTTTTTTATTTTTTATTTAAATTTTGGACTTTTGGAGGCCATTCCTTGTATGGCTCTATAATGGTTTTTGGATTACCTTACTGAGTGTATAGTTTAAATTTGGAGTTCTTTCTTTAATGGCGCCTGCTGAATTTAAGAATGTAGGAAAAGGCATTGAGTAGGATTTCTTTCTGTGAAGTGGCAATTTCATTAGTTCAGCCCGTGATACGTTTTCTGCTCTTAAAGCGTTTTTAAGCCTGAAATATCCTTAATGTTAACTATTGCAAAATCTGATTCCTCATTTCTGTATCATGACTTCAGTAGCTTCCCATGAACTGAAATGCAAATAAAACATCGTGGGGAACCACTACCTGCTTTCAGTGAAGAAAAGCTCAGTACAGGCTGCACAGTAAAGATTGCACCTATTGGTTTCTTCATTTTTTTCCCCAACTCTTTTCAAAATGAGTATGAATTCAAATATCATTCAACACCTAAAAGTAAGCTATTTTGAACATGTAAAATACTAGTAAGAATTGGGAGCAGCTAAACTGCATAACTGAAATGATTATACAAATAAATCATAGATAATTTAAATGGCACTTTTGTGATTATGTGTATAACAGAGCGTTTTAGAGGGAAAAGGGATTCATCTGGAAATAAATTGGAGTGTGAATCACCTGCTTGAGTTCTCCTGCAGCAACTTGGAATCATTGAGGTTCTACAAAGATAGACCGTTTTTTAGCCTTTTATGTATTTCCAGCAGTGATTTTATGTCTATATATACATCGATGTATGCTTTCCCACTGAAAGACAGATGACATTCTAAATTTTTTAGTTTAGAACAGCAGATCATGTGGCAAGTAGGGAAATACAGAAGGTAATATGGAAGCATGTGGTGTTTTAAAAGAAGCAGTAAGAGCAAAACTCTATCTAGGCCTCACAAATTCCCGCTGATCGATATTTCTATTTTCAGGAGAGAATTTCAGGCTTTTACTGCTCTTGGAAGTTTATGTTGTCTATACTTGATATTTTGGAGCGCTGAACTGCTGTCAGTGAATACTTGGTGTGCATTTTTAATCCATGTCTTATCTTCTATCAGATTTCAAAGCAATATTTTTCCCTTAGTAATGAACAACAGATATCACAAAATCACAGAATATTAGGGATTGGAAGGGACCTTTAATCCCATTTAAATTGGAATGTCCTTTAATCCCAAACTATTTTTTTTTTTTTAATGAGAGTTTTATAAACTCTTTTTTTGTTGTTATTTCAAATTAGAGTTTTATAACCTCTTTTTTTAAATAAAAAATGTAATAATCTTCTATTTTCTTGAGAAATTATATTTCATTGTCTTTACAATACACTTTGCATACATACTCATTTATTCTGATTTTCTGTGTTATCACTCCTTCAATTTCTACCACTATTATTTGTCATCTTCACACCTACTAAGGAGGAGAAAAAACTCTATTTCTGAGGAAGTGCAGTACAAAAGTTGGGTGTTTCCTACCTGTAGTGAAAATTGTGTTGGATATTGGGATTAAGTCCCACAAAGAATGGATAACTCACTTCTGCAGGGAAGAAAGACCTTTCCAGTAAAGCCTGGATCCGTACCAGTGCCATGTATTAAATAAAGTCAACTCATTGCTATCAGTACTTTCTTTTCTTTATTCTGAGCATCATTAGAATCTGAGTAGTCTTCAGCTGATCTCTGTGCATATATGAAAAGATAATTTGTAAATTTTCTTTGTAATGATTTAATTCTTTTCATGCATTAGGGAGGAGCTCGGTCTTTGCTTACTTTGACCTATTTCTCTTTAAAGTTGTTTTTTGCATAAGAATATGCTAGAAATATAGTGGAGGCTACTGATGTTGTTCCAGATAAGACTTGGTTGAGCATCAGAATACTAGTAATTCAAGAGATCAAGATTTCTGCTCATTTCATTTCTGTTGGGCCTTTATGCTGCAACCCATTTCTTTTCAAGTTTGTTCCTATCATGACGGAGATCTTTCCTTTCTAATAACATGGCCTACCTCTGTGCCATTTAGGAACTCCAAATAAGTTGATTTGCTTCAAAATTCCAGAAAGCTACAGAAAATGCTGTCCCTCAGTAAATGGTAGTGCTTCAAGGTGTGTTTTCTTCACATACGTAACTCTGCCAAGCAAATGAGAGTAGAAAGTGGACCAAAAGAGGAGAAATGCAGTAGAACAGTGCTACCAGTCTGGAAAATGAATGCTTAAGAAAAATAAGCTAAGCTTTTTGTGTATGATGACAAAAGGACAAGAAGCAATCCATTCACCAGCATAGCCACAGTGTGTATTTTCTGAACTGGATATCCTTAGGATAGATTATACAATCATAAGGCAAATAAACATGTAGTAAATGTTGTTATCTGACCAAAAAACGTGGCTGTTAGCCCTGACATATGTTTTGGATGTAATGAAGGAAAAACATTCTGGTGCTTTAAATCAGCTTTTATTGAACAGTGTTGCATGTTAGACTATACCCACTTTATAACTTTTTTTGTTGTTAAATATGTACATAAAAGAAAACAAATGTGAAGCACATTACTGTAATTAAGGACTGGAGGGAGCCCGTTGATCCTTATTTGAAACTGCTGATAAATTTAGCTTTACATCATCACTGGATTTCTTCAGATTGAGTAGATAGAAGTCAGTTCAGCTAAGTTCTTTCCCCTGTGGCCTTTGGATTTGCATTTCTGAGGAACACATGTAGTACATTTTCATTATGGTATTGACTGGGAAGAAATCAGTGGGGAAGGGTATGGAAGCAGTGAGAGGGGGAGGAGAGATTCTGTACCTTTTTTACAATCTGAAGCACTGAGTCGAATCCACATGCTTCTTATTTATTCTTAGGTTATCAGAAAAAACAACAGTCGAGTGGTTGCAGCTCTTTGAAGGTAGTGGAGTTCCATACGGTCCAATCAACAATATACAGCAGGTATTCTCGGAGCCTCAGGTTGGTTTTCAACAAGTCTTTTCTATGCATTACTACAATTGTTTCACAAATTCTAAGTAATGATTGCTTTTCCTGTCACTCAGACCTCATTTCAGCTATTTTAAAACGGAATTTGAGACTTTTATTGGGGATTGAGCGTAACACCAATAAGATGTTGTGATAAGAAATAAATACAGATCTCTGAATTATTTACATGCTTGGGAACACAGATGTTTTAAACCATAGGTATTCTATGTCTTGAATGGCACGTCAAAAATGTCTGATAAAAGAAGGAAAGAAACTGTAATATTTAGTAATCGCATTCTGTCAGATACATATTTTCTCTTTTCTGCACATTTCCTCTGAATATCTATTCAGAAAAGTACCTTTCATGTTGCCCACAATCGATCACTTTTGTGTACAGAATGTGGTTAACTAGAATTTTTAGTTTTTAGGGGGAAAAAAAATGAAGCACAAAAATCTACACAATATTCTGGCTTTCTAGCTTAGCTAGAGTTAGGATATCTGCATATTCACTGATCCCTCCCCTTCTGTTGGGCTAAAGGGCCTAACAAACTGTCTTGAAGAGTGTGACAGTAGTTCCAGCTTCTCTATTCTGTGATTAATCTCCTTAAAATTAATTTCTAATAATGTAGGTAACGAGAAATGATTGGCTGCTGAAGAGGAGGGGAAGCCAAACTTTTCTGTCCCTTGTCCGTTGTCAAGAAGTGGTTGTCAGGAGTGCAAATCAAATGGTAGTTTTTTGGAAAGGCAAGGCAAATCTCTATCCTAAAGCAATATGTTTATTATATACATTTGTTATAAATACGTTTATTGTACTTTTAGAAGCATAAACCAACACTTATTAGGCCACCATGAGGACAGAAATGTCTTTCTCAGATAAAAGCACTCCTTTACCTTAAAATGATTTAGTACCATGCTGCAGAGTATGCATGGGCCAAATTTTTCACTTCGTAACTTCCATGGGGATTAAAATTCAGCTTTGAAGAACATACAGCTAGAATCTTTATTTTGCTCAGAACATGGCTGTCTTGGCTGTGCTTGGGGCAACATTAAAAAGATGGTCTGTGGGGATTTTTTGGTAAAGCATCAAACTTTAAGAAGTTGGTTCCACTATGAAACTGCTTTTTAAAAGGTCGTATGTTGTGGTGTGGCAACCTCCCAGACTGAAATAAGATTGGCTCAGTTACTCTGTTCTACTTAGAGTTCATTTAAATATTAAATAACCTGACAGAGTTAGCTTGTCCACAAAGGTACTACAGTGCTTTGCAATAAAGGCTATTCAAATCATCTTCCCATAGAAGGACGTACTGATTTGTGTGTGTATGGTGGGCTTGTTTGTTTTTTATTCTATATAGAACTACTTGAAAAAGTTGTCTTTTCTACACCATCCTGTGAAATAAACGGCACTCAGTCACCATGATCCTATCACTATTGGAAATGAAATAAGAGTATATGTGTTAATGTTGCGTGTTATACTTGTGTTTGATTTCTCATACTGCCTTCACACACACAGAATGGCCCAGGTTGGAATGGACCTCAAGGATCATGAATTTCCAACGCCCCCCACCACAGGCAGGGCCACCAAACTCCACGTTTAATACTAGACCACTTCCTAAAGCATTTTCTGTGGTTGTTTTGTTTTAGTGAAGGGGGAAAAAAAAAAAACAAAAAACAACAAAGCTAAACAAAACAAACAAAAAACCCTACCCACTTCTTTCCTTTTATTTCTGGAAATAGGAAATTGGTTGACATCTTAAGGTATCTTATGTGAAGTCATATAAAGTAAGTAAATATCTTTATATAAGTGAAGTCCCCAACACATCTTTAAATATCTGAGAGGCATTCAGGTCCAGAAGCTTTTTGCCATTGCACTTTATTAAGTGTGCCTCTACCTGTTCATCCTTCTGCTGTTGCACAGACAGCACGCAGCTGGGATAAACACACATACTCGCATATAGCTTTGCTCTCTTATAACCTCATCTGTAATTTTGGTTTCTTAACCCTTGATAGTGCATTGGGTCACTGTCTAAGTTTAAGGAGAAGTCTATCTTAGCATCTGAGAATGTGGAATCCAGGTGTCCTCTGCACTGTGAAGTCCCAGTTATAGCAGGGAAGGAATGGCTCACACCAATGGGAACGTGCTATAATAGCAGCAAGATGTTTCTTATGTATAAAACTCAACTCAATCCTTGAGTTCTCTATATCATTCTCTATAATGATCCATTAAAATGTTTTTGTTTGATTTGCTTGTGATTGTTTTCCCCAGACTCAGTTTAGATCAGATAATACATTTCTAGGAAAGCTGTCATTTAGCTTGTAATTAAAAGCCTTAAAAATACTGTAATAAATAAAAAGAAGGGTAAGTACTTGCACCAAGCCCAATACGCTTCAGTATAAACTTCTGATAGATGGTGCTTAGATTTAGTTGAGCTCTTCCATTTTGGTATTAGCTAGCAGAATAGGATCTGAATGCAATTCCATTTTTCAATTTATTGCCACTGTCTTCCTACTACTCTGCAGACTTTGTTAATCTGTAATGAAGTCATCATTCATTGTAAACACAATCTGGCACGATTAGTGACCAGTCATAGATAGAATCACAGAATCATTAAGGTTGGAAAAGACCTTTAAGATAACCTAGTCCAGCCATCAGCCCATCCTCACCATGTCCACTAAGCATGTTCCTTAGTGCTGCTTCTACACATTTCTTGAGTACTTCCAGGAACAGTGACTCCACTGCTCCTCTGGACAGCCTGTTCCAATGCTTTCTTTCCACTCTTTCTCAGAGGAGTTTGTTCCTAATATTCAACCCAAATCTCCCCTGGCACAATTTGAGGCCACTGCCTCTCATTCTATCACCAGTTACCTGGGAGAAGAAACCGACCCCTTGTGCCACCTCAGCTCTTAGAGATGCTTCCAGTGGTGCACACAGCTGGAGCCAGCCAGAGACAGAATCTGTAAAATTGTTGGAATAACACAGAGGAGGAATGGAGGCAACTTTAAGGAGGTAGGAAGGGCCAGCTAAAGGAGATGACTGAAATGATCTAATGGAATTTAATCAGCTGCAGGTGTGTTGTGTTTTCAAATTTTATTTTATTTTAAATAACTCAGAAGACCAAGAGGAGTTTGTATAACTTCTATAAACTGAGATAAAACAACACATTTTTTTATCCCAGGACATACTGTTAATGTCATTACAGCTTCAATCATACTGACAGTAAGCTGCCAAAAACCATGGATATATGTATGTTTTCAACTATGCTGAAGTGCCAGGTGATACTCCATGAATGGAGTGAAATGTCCACTTTTCCCACCAGTTGTAATCATTTATTCATTTGTGAAGCTAAAATGGATACCACAGGCAGTTGTACTGCTAAGTAAATCAGTCTGTGGATAGAAGTGTGTGCTTGTATGTGTGGTTCTGCATGTATGGTTAAAGGGGCTGAGAGAAAAAGGGGCCAACTTGATAGTAAAGGGGACAGTTTTCTTAAAAATGAGAGGGAGGAAATATTAAAAAAAAACTGTTACAAACTTTTAATAGTACAGTATAAACTATTTCCATGAAGCTTTTTATAGACAAACTGTTTCAAGCTATTAAAAAAACAAAAAAACAAAAAAACAAAACTATGTTCTTTTAACAAGACCAAGATAGTACAAAACATTAAAGGAATTCTTAAAACGTTTTAAAAACTTACCAGTGACCTCAGTATGGTCCTATTTAGGATACTCTGGGGAACATGTGTATGAAATACAATGTGGTTTGAGGTTTTCCAAACAAAACAAACTTAAAAGAGAATGCAATTTTAATAGAAACTATTCAGATTCTATTCAGAATGGCTTTTTGTTTGTTTTCTTTAAAACATCATTCTCCCCTGATTTTGTAACATGATTTCTTTCACAGTCCTTATACAGTGTCATTACTTTAATCAAGTGACTGACTTGTATTGGAAGCAACAAACCCAAAACTATTATAAGCAGTTAGTTAGCTAATGTTTTACCAGACTAAATCAATGCTTGTTGATGAATTTTTCTGTATCAATGCTTCCAGCTGAAAATAAATTTGAAAGCCGTGCAGTGGTGCTCATTTTTTTCCCCCTCTTTCAAAGCAGTTACAGTCATACCACACAAGTTGAGTACATCAGGTGTAAGACATCACCCTGATGCATCACTTCTGAGAAATATGGGGAGGGAAATATCGGAGCTGAAACATCACAGCTGGCCCTGATTTCAGCTCCTGCCAAACACCTGCAGACTCTAAAAGGATACCAAAACAAAACTCCACCCTGTGGCAAGAGGCCATCCCTTAACAACCCTTCCCTGACTTTGCATCACTATAAAAATTAATATAACATTTTTTACAGAAACCTTAGTCTTCCTGTCCCAGAAGACTGTTACAGTTCCTTTAGACGTTTTCCTGAAGGTGCCTGGGGAAAAAAAAAACAACCCAAAATAAAAAAATCTCCCCCAAAACCAGGAAGAAAACCAGAAACCATATATTCAAATATATTGAATTATTGAAAATATTTGATACCTGGGAATTATCTGACGTTTTCAGTTTATTATTTGTGGAAACTCACAAAGCTGGTAGTTTTTTTTTATTAACCTCCAGCTCATCTCTTATTTTGGAAGTTGTTCCACTTGAAAACATCCTGGCAAAAATTTCCTTGCATCTGGTGAAAGCTTCTGCAACTGACTAGTGTTGTGAATGCACAGAACAGAAAAAGATAGTACGGTGTTTTTATTTATTTTTTTAAAGAATCTCATGCGTGGCTGTTGATGTCTTATTTGGTTGTTTTTGTCTTTTTTTTTTTTTTTTTTTCTCCCTACAAATATGGTGATGGATTTTACGGGCCATGTTTTTAATTGTTATTTCTTTGTTGAAAGAGACTTTTATGGCCTGCTGAGCGCTATCCTGATTCAAATGAAATTATATTCATGTCCATAATGCTGCAGATATTTATTTATTTATTTGTTTTTACTAGAAGAGGTTTCTCTAGCTGAAAAGCAGTTGGATGAAAGCCTGAGGTAATACACTGTGTCTAGAAGTGATTCTTAACAGGCAAAAGAAAAAGAGAAATTTAATTTTGCGTTTGTCTATTAAGTGCTAAAACTGGTTGGAAATGTTTGATGGAATGTTTTTTTTTTTTTTCCATTTAAAAATGCCAGCTTATTGAAAGTGAAACATACACACAAAGGTATCTGCAGTTTAATTCTGTCTTGAAACAGAGATGGAACTCATTCCTGCCTGCTTTGCTAAGTTGAAAGTGTGCACTGCCTAGCTTAGACTTGGCGTTTCAAGACAAATTATGTACTTCAGTTTTTAAATTCTGTGTGGTTGAAGAGATGCACCAACCATACCAAGTCCTTCAAAAGTAGCTCGTTCATATTAAATTAAAAATGTTTTCAAGCTTTTTGGTCCGTGGGAAATTTAGGGAAGTGGACGCTGTGCTGAAGTGGATAGCATTAAGGAATGGAACACAGTTTGAAGAAATAGAATGGAAATTCCAGTTCTAGCACTGTAGTATGCAATTCACACATAATACACAGAAAGCCTGCATAATTGTGTACGTGAGGAAGCTCCATATCCAGATGTTACAAGGAGGGTTCAAAAAGAGACATCAAGAAGTTTTAAATTTTTAGCTGTAGTGAAAGTTGATCCAGAAAAGTGACTGTGGTGTAGTGGATGTGCATTTTTGTTGTCCCATTTCTTTTAAGGATGCGTTGGAGATGCTGGCTGTTAATAACAAGGAATGAAGTCCCAGGCAGTACATGCAAAAGATAAGCTTTTGCCTGCTGCCGTGTATTCTGGTCCTTGTTGCGCCAGAAGTGTTCAAAACTGATCATTAAACGTCTGCTCCTCACTTGTTTTGAGTGCCTGTGTTGTGACACTGTATGCAAAGCATACAGCATCCATTGGAGATGAATGAAACTCTTGTAAACATATTTGGTCATTTTAAAATGTAGTATCCTTGAAAAAGACCTAATGTAGCAGTTTTATCCTTAGATTTCCCAGTGTTTGTGTTTCTTACCTGTGAAACTAGGACTCAGAGTAGTATGTAAGGACAGGGAAGCTTCTGGAAAGTATAGCTTTATATACTTTATAGCTCTTTCTAAAGTGAGAGCACCAGAGAAATAACCCTTCAGGAAGATGTGGTTTTTTTTAGTGTGATTTGAGTGAGAAATATTAAAGTAAGGCCTGGAACTGTATCTTACTTAAGAGAAATAGGAATACATTTGAAACTTGCTTACTGCACTGAAGAAGGGAGAAGCCAGACAGAGAAAAAAAGTCTGAGCGTGCACTTAAAACTTGTGTATTTCTTTTGTGCAAGCAAGTAAGCAATGCTTAATAACTCTTCTAATTTCTTTTAAAATGCAGATGCCTCTGAACTTTGTCTCTTAGCTGGTACTGTTTACACGTTTGTTCAATTGGAAAAAGGGTAGCATGAATGTTTTTTGGTAACGGAGAATAAGTTCTCTGAAGCATCGTGTTAGTGACCTGTTTTCACAAAAAAAGTTAATTGTGTTTAAAAATTACATTTTAGTCATTGTCATTCAAACGTACAAAGAGTCACCTGGCTGTTTTGGAAGCACCCTTCTAGGAGGAGACTAGCCAAAAAGCTGTGTTTAAGTTTTGCAGCAAAAAGCATAGTGAAGAAAATCTATTTTTTAAACTTCATAGTCTTTGTTAGGTCTCAGCATCAGGAATCAGTAATACCCATGCCTCTCAAACTCCTGGAGTAGTTTCTGTCCCAGAAGGAGTTGCATATTGCTTCCCTGCCATTCACTAAAGTGCTGTCAATTCTTTGGTTTCAGAGAACCTGTATTTGATGCGTTACTCTCCTTAAGGAAACGCCATCCAACATTAGCCTGATGTAGCTGGGTGTAGTGAGTTCAGTTATTTGTAACTTAGAAATCCCTCACTGAGCAGGAGCTTTTGTTCATATAAGCTGTGAAACTTGTAGGTCTTTTAATTTAACTTTTAATTAGGTCAGTTGTTGCATTTATCCAAAGTTGGATGACTCTCAAGTCTGTTACGTGTGTAGGCATGGGGTTAAGTGCATGTAAAATCTATGAAGCCTTGCAGCCTGAACAGAGAGTTTGTACACTGAAGTGACTGACTCAGTTGATTGTTTAGAAGTTTCTTCATCAGGGTGTTTGCTGAATCCCTGATGCAGAATAGTGGATACATGATGCAGAACATGGATATTCTTTACTTTCCCGACTGTATGTAAATCATGTTTAAGAAAACTTTTTATTTTTTTATTTATTTTAAGATATTTTTCTTAAGTAGATGCGTATCTGCTTACTAAACAAAATTTATAGTAGGGCCAATGATAAACACTGTCATTTCAGAACTGAATTTCAGGTTTCTCTCTCTCTCTCTCTCTGTACTGCCTCCAGCAAAGAGTTACAGTTAGGGCTTCTTACTGTATTTTTACATTTTCAAAAATAATTGTCACCCTCTGAGGGCTGGAGCACCTTTCCTTCCCTATGAGCAAAGGTTGAGGGAACTGGGCTTGTTTAGCTTGGAGAAGAGAAGACTGCAGGGAGACCTCATGGTGGCCTTCAGTGCTTGAAGGGAGCGAATAAACAGGACGGGAAACGGCTGTTTGTGAGGGTGGATGGTGATGGGACAAGGGGAATGGTTTTAAAGTGAGACAGGGGAGGTTTAGGCTGGATATGAGGAGGAAGTTTTTCACCCAGAGGGTGGTGAGGCACTGGAACAGGTTGCCCAAGGAGGCTGTGGATGCCCCATCCCTGCAGGCATTCAAGGCCAGGCTGGATGTGGCTCTGGGCAGCCTGGGCTGCTGGTTGGTGACCTGCACACAGCAGGGGGTTGGAACTGGATGAGCATTGTGGTCCTTTTCAACGCAGGCCGTTCTACGATTCTTTGGTCTATTTATAAAGATAGATGTTGTGGACTGACTTATTTTTTCTTTATTGTCTTGTTGTATGACAAGGCCTAGCCTCCTCTCCCACCCCCTCTCCCCACAGGAAGCCAGGGAACAAGTGAGGAGTTGCTGCTTGACTGAGATAAAAATAAAGAATTTTACCAAAAATGGTAAAGGAATGTGAGATAATACAGTATAAAAGGAATCAAGAATAATAAATCAAACAAATGGGAACAGAAGAGCCTCCTACGTATATGCTGCAAGCATGGCAGCGGGGAGCAAAAGAGAGCATTGCATCACTACGTAACTGTGTATCTCCCTCCCAGAAATCATGCGGGAAGTAGCAAAGTGCTCTGGAGACTGTAGTCCTCCCTTAGCAGCTGTCCCAATTCCATCACTTTATTGCATGATGTCATGATATGGAATACCTACGTAAGACCATGGCGATGGGTTGAATTTTTCTTTCCTGTCTCAGAGACCCTAAAGGCTAGCATTTGTCATTGGTCTGGTTTGTGGCAACCAGGCACAGACTCAGATGTGAACGATCCAAATCGTTTGTTACAGGTTCTAACATCCCTAACCTACATTCGCAACTTTCCTCTTTTAACTTGCCTTTACATGTCAAAAAAACTTTCCACAAATGCTCCGTAAATGTGCACAAAGGCACTTTTCCAGTCAGAGCCATGAGTCATTCCTGGCCATGCGCTCTTCCTCCAATCAGGGCAATTATCATGCGGCCATCACGAAGCTTACTTGACTTGCTTTTCTCTTCTTCTGGAGCTGGCCTTGGTTCTCAGCGTTGCTTTCTCATGCTGTTTGTCTTGATCCACAGCTGCTGCTCTGAATAGTCTTTCTTGTATTCTCACAGTGGTTCACTTTCAAATAGAATGGTTTGTAATCAGTACAACTAGAAACGGTGCTGCTTTGCAATATGAGTTATGGTTTGCAGGCACAGAAGTACTTAGAATATTTTCAAGAATGACATTCAGCAATTTGCCTTTCTGTAGCTGCTTCCATTTGAGAGATTCTGATGATGACAACTGTATTCCAGCAAGGAAGCAAACACAAAGCAATTGCAGAAACTATGTAGATCACGTTTTGGTTATCTTTTGATCTTCAGCTGATTTCTCTGAGTACTCAGTTCAACTGAAAAATCTTAGCTCAGTTTATGACCCTTTTCCGTCATCCTGAAACTAGGTGATTTCACCCTCTTCAGACTGAGTTCTTCTTGGAGTACCATTTATTGCAGAAGAAGTGATGTTTTCAGATGATCTCCTGCAATGTTCACTTGTTATTATACTTACGCAATAACTTTTTTTTTTTTAATACTGTTTTATGTTTCTTGCTGACAAGAAGGAATATTTGAGTGAGTATGTAGGCTGAGTAGGAGTTCAGATTTCCAACTAATACAAAAAAGCATTAATTAGTCAGGCAAGTGTTCCCTGTTATTACCATTTTCCTTCTCATCCCTAATTGATTTCATGTAGGTTTTATAATGATTCCAGTAGAGAGTTTGTAAAGAAGCCTGCAGTATCTCCTTGCTGTTCTTGGTCACTGCGGCCAGGAGTCTTGTTGCCATTGTTTTGAAGAACTCATCTTAAGCTTAAAACTGACTACAGCATTTGAATTTCAATACTCTGAGCAGTCAACTGCATGCTGAAATTTTCTCCACACAATTTCAGTTGGCTACTTAGCAACTGTAGCATTTAATTATAGATTTAAATCAGAAGTTGTGACATTTTGTAGTATGTGTTTTGGGGGTAAAACTTCTATTTAAGTATAAGTCTTGATTAATATTGTTGGTGATCTCAGGTGTTTTGAAAACTGTTTTAGTTCCAAAAAGCCATGTAAATGTATGTCAATTAACGTAACGAGTGCCTAATCTTGAACAGGTTTACAAAAAGGCCTTTGGTGTAACCCAGCTGAATTGTGGTTGTCAAGATTGGCACCTCAAGTACATCGTATCTCACATAAGAGAAAAATGTATTTATAATTTTATACATGTGTGTAATGGCCTATTAAAATAAACATTTCTGTTAGGAAAGAGTCACCTCAGTGCAAACGTAGTGCACTGAAGATGATTAATAGTAGTACTATATATGGAGATCTTGAGTTACACATTGAAAAGGCAAAGAAAATGATACTGCTGGAATTTTGAGCCAAGTTTAGGAATCGCATGAGAAGGAGACAAAGATAAATTGAGATGCCAAGCAGACAGTATTTACACTGAGGATCCCAGTTTAATATTTGAGAAAGAACAAGTAGTAAAAAAAGCATCTTTAAAAGCAAAAAACAAAAAATCCTACTGGCAGATTGTCCCTATTGCTTTGGCATCCCACTTTACGATTTAAAGGCCACTTTTTCTGACTAACCTGAAAATTGTGAAGAATTGAGTTAGGAGACTTCTAGAAGCCTTTTAATATTGTGACAAATGAGCAGGGTGGCAGGAGGAAGGCATTTCCGTAATACATCTTCTTAGTCCTTGGTGTGAGACTATTTCTTAGAGGTTCCAGACAGCGTTCGTCTGAGCCATCATAACTCAGAGATTAACCTGATCCTGAAATGAAACCTCTACACAGGGCTTCCTAAGATAAAAGGGCTTGTGAAAACTTGTGTGAAAAAGATGAATTCAGTTCTTTGAGGCTCTGGTCATAGAAATAGAATCATGGAATCATAAAATCATAGAATAGTTTGAGTTGGTTCTCTTTAACATCTTTATTAATGACATCGATGAGGGAATTGAGTGCATCCTCAGCAAGTTTGCTGACGACACCAAGCTGAGTGGTGCGGTTGATACGGTGGAAGGAAGGGATGCCATTCAGAGGGACCTCGACAGGCTGGAGGGCTGGGCTCGGGTGAACCTGATGAGGTTCAACACGGCAAAGTGCAAGGTTTTGCATTTGGGCCGGAAGAACCCCAGGCACCTGTACAGGCTGGGAGGAGCGGTCCTTGAGAGCAGCTCGGCAGAGAAGGACCTGGGGGTCCTGATGGACGAGAGACTGAACATGAGCCAGCAGTGCGCTCTGGCAGCTCGAAAGGCAAATGGGATCCTGGGCTCCATCAGGAGAGGGGTGGCCAGCAGGGACAGGGAGGTGATTGTCCCTCTCTACTCGGCTCTTGTGAGGCCCCATCTGGAGTACTGTGTCCAGGTGTGGAGCCCTCAGTACAAGAAAGACATTGAGATTTTGGAAAGGGTCCAGAGGAGGGCGACTAAGATGATCAGGGGGCTGGAGCACCTCCCCTATGAGGACAGGCTGAGGGAGTTGGGCTTGTTCAGCCTGGAGAAGAGAAGGCTGCGGGGCGACCTCATTGCAGCCTATCAATACCTGAAGGGAACCTACACCCAGGAGGGGAGTAAACTCTTCAAAAGGGCTGATAACAGCAGGACTAGGGGAAATGGTTTTAAGTTGAAGGAGGGAAGATTTAGGTTGGATGTTAGGGGGAAGTTCTATACTAGGAGAGTGGTTAGGCCCTGGAACGGGCTGCCCAGGGAGGTTGTGGATGCCCCGTCCTTGGACGTGTTTAAGGCCAGGTTGGACGGGGTCCTGGGCAACCTGATCTGAATGTGTATGTTTGGTGGCCCTGCTAGGCAGGGGGGTTGGAACTACATGATCCTTGGGGTCCCTTCCAAACCGGGTGAAAAAAAAAAAAAAAAAAAGGAAGGGATCTTTAAAGGTTCTCTAGTCCTACTCCTCTGAAATAAACAGGGACATCTACAGCTAGATCAAGTTGTTCACATCCCGTCCAAGCTGACCTTGAATGTCTCCAGGGGTGTGAGATCACCCCAAAAAATTGTCTGAAAACTGTAAACTACAAGGATCTCTCTGATCTTCTAGAGCTAACCAAGGCTTTGTCTAGAAGAGGAGACTGGATAATGAGCTTTAGTGATCAAATGTATCACCTAAACTTCTTTTCAAAACTGTTACAAAGTATTGGGCATACTTAACACATGATTCAGGAAATGTGATTATTTCTGGAGTTACAATGACCAGCAGAATGGTTATTTCCACTACAGAAAGAGTACTTCTTTAAAAAGAGAATGCAAGCAGCAATACAAAGCAACCAACCTAGCAAGAAGACCATATAGTCAGTGCTAAACTCTGGTGAGGCCCTTGAAGGAACTTGCTTGCCATGTTCATATTTGAGAATGGGTATCCAGAAGGATGGCATACAGGTGCATAATCAGTGGCTTACTGTGCTTTAGGGATCTCAAACTTCAGATTTTGTTTTGTACTTTACTTTTCACTTTCCAGAAATCTGTTTTCAGCTCTGTCATCAACTAATTGGTTGGTTTGCAGTAATATTGAAAAGTACCTCTTAAGTTTGTCTGTGCCTGTGTTCACAGAACCACAGGAGAAGCTGCTTCTCCTGAAACTGTTAATCCATGAAGAACTCTATCTGTTGACTATCGAACCTGTCAGTTGGACGAGGGAAGTCCAAGAATCAAAGTGTTTCCTACCAACCTGAATGGCTTGGTACCTGAGGGTTGATTTTTCCTTTGGAGATACGCTTCTGCCAAAGGTAGTCTAATGTTCCCTGATGGAGCAGGCAATTGAATTGCTTTTTCTCACAGTCCTGAATTCACATCCAAGGTGGACGTAACTAGAAACATCATTTAGTATCTGCATTTCTTATTTTTCTTTCTACTACTGTATTCTATGGGGCTACAAATGAAAAAGGGGAAAGATGGAATTTTTCTACTCTTTTCTGTCATGCTTCTGGCTATGCATTTCACTAAAACAACTATAGTCTCTCTTCCAATTGGCAAGATACAGACTTTGAGTTTTAGAGAAACTTCGGCGTTTAAACTAAATCTGTAATGCCAGATTTTGTGGCTAAACAAAACTAGCCATGAAACAAATATTCCCATTTGCTTCTTCTTCCCCCTGCCCCTGAGAAATCATGATGTCAAAAGAGAATAATGTTCACTGACAACTGAAGCATAATTTTTGTAATGATGATCCCTTGGATTTAGGAACTACATTGTACAGGTACTAGGAACAGGCAGTCTCATCATTTTCTGAAGGAAGAGAGCATCCTTCAGGCTCTGGAGTTACCAGGCCTTTATCTTCTTATTATTCCATTAGTTTCTCTTGATGTTCTTGTATATCTTTCTTGTTTGTACCAAATGTATCCTAAGCATGGTTTTTATAAAGTAATCTGTGGCATTCCACAGTTTCCCCTGTAGATTCATTTTTGACCTTTAATCTATGTCTTATGTAGGAATTGGTGATCTGTCACTGACTTTCTTGAGCTATTTTGGGCTATGTTATCTGTTCAGATTGAGCACTTTGATAGAAAACTTATTTTCTTTTTTTTTTTATTTTTTTTTTCTTCTTGTCTGTTGCTATTGAAAAGTACTGACAGAAGAAAGGGAGGCTGAAATTGTGGAGTGTGCAGATGAGTTAATGCTACTGCCTTCCACTTTCATGGCATTTTTCAAGCTATTGATTCTTTATTTTTAACATTTCCCTTGACAATTTAACTTTGAATCCCATTGTGTTTCACCCTCCATACAATGTGTATTTTCTGGATCTGATATATTTATATTTATGTATACAAGTTATCCTATTTCATAAGATGTGCAGGAACTTCAGTTACATCGATGCAGTGTTCTGTTACAGCTTATTCTCCATCCTAAACTGATAGATCTGAAAGAAGAAATGCTTTGCAGAGCAATCCCTATTGACTGTAATGACTTGTTGCATTTTTCAGTCTTGTCTGAGGATGTAAGAACATGCCTATAATATCAGTGTGTACTTGAGACTTTTCTAAGGCATCTGTTTTGAAACACTGAAGATATATCCTCAATGTAGAATGTTTCTTTTATTGCCTTTTTTCTGTCATATGTTCTAAGACTAGTAAATAGGCTGCTATAGCTAGGGTTAGCTTTAAATGTGTTAACAGAGATGATATTTCTTATCTTTGTGGTGTAAACTGAAAATATTAGGAAATTTGGACAATGAACTTAGGGGGTAGAGACATTCAGGTGTATCCTTTCAAATTTAAAAAAACTAAAACGTTCCTGCAACAGCTCTTCTAGTTGAAATTAAAGGTACAGAAAAAAACAGTGTAACTGCTAATAGAGTAAATATCTTAACTCTATCCTATGTCACAAGCAGGTTTAAAAAAAAAAAACACAGCAAATTATAGATTCCTTGTGACACCATGTGCTATTACAGAACACTTCAGTCCAGTCATTTTTCTTATTTTAGAGTAAAATGCAAACACATTCACTCTCACTGCATACATTTTACCTCTCTTTTCATATGACTGATGGAAAAATAAACATTAAATGAAAGCACGTGGAGGTAGTTTGTGTCTTTACAAGTCATCTAGGAAGGGGTGTAGAAGGAAGCGTTACTGTCATTTCACAATGCAAAGTACTTTTTCAAGCTTGGCTATTTTAAAAAATATATATGTTTTTTTTTTTTTTTTTTTTTTTTTAATATACCAGATTTTGCATCTGTAAGCCTTCACTGCTTCAAAAGGAAAGACAGATGTGCTCATCATACTGTAGATGTACCTTCTCTGAGGTGATTGCCTGTGCCTCGTCTTGACCTGTGTCAAGTCAAAGGGGCAAAATCCAGTGATGCTGTTCTAGCTGAACTGTCTAGCTGACCATCTGAAATAATCTCCGAAGTTGGTAGGGTGACAGGTGTGACTGCAACACAATACTTTAGTTATGCCCTTAAGTAAAAGGTAATATAAAATATCAGTCTCCAAATGATGAGGATATTAAAAAGAGAACAGAGCGTATTGCAGAAAAAGCAGTGCAACTGCTCTACTGATGGCCACAGAATTGGTTTGTTCACCATTTTTCTTCACTCCTCCCTCTCTGATGAAGCAACCAGTACATAGACCAGCCTTACTAATACAATTTGGCATGAGTATATAACATTAGGTCACCAATTTACTTATTCAGGCTGCTTTTGGAAAGAGAACTGAAAGCCTAGTGCTAATTACTCAGTCTTAACAGCTCAGTAGGTGAAAACAGGATTAACAAAGAATTCAAAAATCTATTTTATATTTTGCAAATGAAGCAGTTTTTTTTTTTTTTTTTTTTTTTTTTTTTTTTTTTTTTTGTATTTCTGTTTTAACTTTTGTCAGGAACATTTTTTACTGCATTTGTACGCATCATTTTATCAAATGAGAGGAAATGAATATTATACAGAAGTGTAAAATCTATACATACAAGTTTCAAACTCGTAATTGCTATGCAGAAAGCATGGCTAGGAATTATTTCACCAATTACAGCCCACAGTCTTGTTGCAGAGGAGTCTTGCCTGCTGCTGTGTGCAGTTACTTATGAAAATGCCACGTTTGCCTGTTATTCTGGAATAGGCTAAAATTGCACGTAAAATAGACTGCAGCTTGATTTAGCTATATTTGAAATTATGATAGAGAATGAAAGGTAATGTGAAACTTGTTGTAGCTTATAAAATTTCCACTTTTTTATTTTTCTTTATGCTAACCAAAGTATGTTATAATCTCCTCAAAGCTGTTGCGTCCCAAATTCCTGCTTTCTCTGTACTTTTAACATTTGTTCAAAAACTGAGTGATTAAAAAAAAACCAACCATAGGCTTACAGAGATCATTATGATTTCTCTATTTAGTAGCTGCGTGTTTTAATTGGTTCAGGTGAGTGATAAAATTCACCCCATTCTGCTTTAATTCTCCTGTTGTGGAGTCACTGCAGCTGCTCTCAGGAGAGCAGAGTACTAAATGTATTTGCTGGCCTCGCGATGTTTTCTGTTACCAAAAGAAAGCATTTTTCCTAATGTGCATAGCCTTATACTGGCATGTATCTTCCTAGCAAAAAATATTTAACTGAGAAACATTTGTTTACTGCTTCCTTGAAGAAATTGATGTATGGTCCTGACTTTCTTCTGATAGGTGAAAATATAGCTTAAAAGGGGTGGATTTTTTTTGCAATTTTTAAAAATGTTTTGTTTGTTTGCTTCTTTTGTATTCTATCTTAGTTTTCTTGTTTTTATTTTTAACAGTTACATTCACTAGAATTGATATTTTTTGGTGAATTATTCATAAGGGGAATGGTTCAGGTACAAAGGAAATTATTTGTAATTTGCATCAAATTCAGCAGCTTTAAATATTGTCAAAAGCTTAAATGTGAACAAAATATTAAGGAGATGGTGAAGTATTTTCTGTTAAATATACTACATCTCAGATCAAAAGGGAGATCTGAAGAAATGTTTTCTCTGACTCACGGGGATGATCAATGGTGTAAATGTTATGATGCTCTGTTATGCCCATGAGACTATTAAAGTGAAAAAGAGACTATTATTAATAGCTTAAAAGTTAGAAAACTCCGGAAAGAGGAATGCTATCAGTACTGAGGTTGCATTAATCTCAGTCATTCCTTTTTTCTGATCTAACAAGCTGAAAACCACATGAGACCTGCCAGCACCTCCTTTGGACAAGCAGAGCAGGGAGGGCGTCTATGGAAGAAGTCTAGAAGTGGTTCACAGGAGGGATGTATGAATTGGTTTTGGTTCAGTTTGAACACCTCGAGAAACCTAAGCAAGATCTGCTCTTCCTGTTCACGGTGTGGACAAAAAGCTTTTTTTTGTCATTATTTTTTCCCATGATCTCCAATTCAGGTTGGTCTAATTTTTAGGATCATACAATCCTTAGAGTTGGAAGGGACCTTCTACCCTGAGACTGGCTGACAATTATCCACATAGCTCTGATGTTTAGAATCTTAAGAAGTAACTTCGTGCCATGCATAAAATTCATCTCTTTTTCTAAAATTTTGCTCGCTTACCACTCCAAAAATATTCATAAGCATTTTCCATGCACTTTGGAAGCTTTATGCCAAAGCTCCAGAACTACTTTAAAAAAAAAAAAGTGAACATTCAGCTTTCAGATGCAAAATCCGACTGACCTCATAATCCAGCTTTCTGCATCGTGGAAGTAATAAATGTTTTTGATGCGGTTGCATTTACTTTTTCTTTTTTTTTTTTTTCCAGTTGACTTGAACTCTGTTAAATATTTCACATTTAAAAACACTATCCTGTTTTTTTTGAATTAGTACTGTTTTTCCTGTGCCATATATCAAGATGGATCTCGAGATGAATAACAGAAGATGACAAAGTAGAAAAAGCATTTTTTTGAGTCATTCATTTCTAGGCATAAAATTTTTCTTAGATTGTGTGAAGTGTGTCTTTTTGATCAGGTACACAATTCAAAGCTTCAGCAGAGTTATCTTCATAGTTTGCATGCAGTGGCAGAAGTTTTTTGTTGATTTGTTCATGTGGATGCAAGAAGTTCTTGGGGAGTTGGGCGCGTTTTCTTGATTCCAAGTGGAATCAAAAAGGGAATAGCACCTGAGAGAGAAATTTCTGCAGGAATATTTTATGAGCCCTTTAGCATGGCTTTTAGGATATGTTTTCTTGTTCCTAAGTAGCTCAATGCCAGAAAAGAGTCCATTGTAGTAATGCACAATTTATGGATGTGTTTTCAAAGGAAGGTGGGATCTCCACATGCTTGTATTTACTTTGGACTTTTCCTGAATTCAGACAGCTCCAGGGACTTGAATCTGAAAGGTACCTGAGCATTTGTGACCCGAGTTCATCAACCTGCATTGTCATCATGCAGTGTTGCAGTAGTGTGACTACTCATGCTTTTGTTACAGTGTAATGGTGTAAACTTAATCATATTTAATATTTTCAATTGTATTATTGGATTTCGTGTATTATTCCTCTAATAAAGAGTTTTCATATGTTTATTTATGTAGCAACTGACTCAGATGGTTAGTCTGCGCTGTCTAGGAGCAATACAGCAGTGTTAATTAAAAGATACACATGAATGCAAAAGGCACAAATGCTGCTACAGTAGGTTAAGTTCTAGCTATTATACTGTGCTGACTCTCCTAAAATTATTTGTGCAATTTAAAGATTTGTGTACTTTTATGAATTGGAAACTTCATTTATTTCATTCAGTGATGCATGGAACATGCAGTACATTTTGTGTATTTAGCTTTTGTATGCCCAATAGAATATACTATAGTCTTGTTTTCCCAGAGCCCATGCTGATGCCAGTGCTGTTTAATCTCTTTATTAATGACCCGGAGAATGGGACTGAGCTAACTTCAGAAACTTTGCAGATGACACCAAATTAGGGAAAATAGTTGATGTTCTAAGAGAGTCTGACTGCTGTTCAGAGGAACTTTCACAGGTTGGACAAATGAGCTGGCAGGAATCTCAGGAAGTTCAGGAAAACCAGATGTGAAGTCCCAGACTTGATGTAAGATATAAAAACCATGTGCAACAGAACAGCTGAGGGCCTGACTCAATAGAAAGCAACTTTATGGAGGAAGACCTGAAGATTCTCATGAACAACATGCTGAATGTGAGGCAGCAATGTTTCCTTCTCAGAAACATTCATTCTGTGCTGCATTGAGCTAGTACAGTTGTAGCATCAAAAGTGCACATTGACAGAAGAGGCAATGAACAAGTTGCAGCAAGGGAAATTCTGATCAGATAGGAGGAAGAAAAGTTTCATGGTGGTGATGGTCAGGCTTTAGATCAAAGAAGCTGTGAAATTTCCATCTACTAGGGAAGGATGATAAGTGAATGAACTAGACTGTAACTGGTCACCTGACTCTAAAGTTGACCATGCTTTACAAATAATTTGGATTAGGAGGTACCAGAGATCCCTGATGATTGAAATGATAATATCCATATACTTAACATACTGCTGTGTTAATTATGTCGAAGGAGAAAAGTGATGGCATCTGACTGGGCAGGCAAACTAAAAGTGTAACTATGCAAATAACAGTTTTGTTGGAGTGCAAGCAACAGCTGAAATGGAAAAGGAAGAAGATTATCAATATTTCAGTGGTTTAGATGCACGATCAATCTGAAATTTCAATGGGTCTGTTTTTGTTTATTTCTCATTTCTACCATCTTTCTTGACTATTCCTACAGTGGATACGTTTTTTACACAACAGATTGTATCCTTTTGCCCACACTTGCAGAATATGGAAAAAGGGAGAGATCTGCCTGCCTAAAAGATGTATCTAGAATAACTTTTTCTTGTCTGATTTAAAAAAGTAGAGGAGAGCAGATGCATAAAGAAGCATGGCTTTCTAGGGTGCATTGCATCAAATTTAAAAAAGTGCATAAAACAGACGGTTTTATTTAAAACATCCTAAGCTGATAAGGGGAAAAAATGGGGATACAACACACAGGCTGCCAGTGCAGTTCTCATAATTTAAATCTGGAAGGCTGTACAGTACATCTGTTTAACATCTTGCAGATTCAAGAACTCTGCCTTGAAAACCTTCTGTCACAGTGACACATGAAATAGAAGGTTATGTTATGACTTTCAGATGCAAACCTGTAGAAGTATTATCTAATAGCATACCATCTTTTATTAACCCATTACTTCTTCTCACCAATAAGTGTCTTTAGCCAGCAGTTTTGGAGTAAAATGCAGCATAAAGGAGAGAAACATCAAATCTGACTGCAAAAATAATCTTTTAATGACTTTAAATGACTTATTTGCCATACGTAAATTGTCATTTGGCTTTGCGTATCTGTGTGGCTCCTCATCTGTTTTCTCTACTGCTCTCAATATTTTTGAGCTGCAGCACTTCTTTCTTTGATTAAAGAAGTGATACAGATTATATTATTTCTGAAAAACTGACAACCATTAGATGGCAAAGAATAATTTAAACAGTTTTAAAGTTTATGATACCGTAAGCAACAAAATAATAGAATGGCTTAGGAACTATATTCTTGATTCAAGGCTATGAAATTAAAAGAAATAGGATTGTGATGGTTGTCTTCTAATATTTGCTGCTGCTGAATCTCAGAATTTGTAACATTTATCAACCTTTGCTTATAGGACAAAGCCATGGTAGAACAGTGGTGTTGTTGATATCTTCTTGATGGAACTGTGCTAGGAAATGTTTATTAGGCAAAGACTGAGGTTTGCTTGCTTTTAGGAAACGTGGTTAGAGCAAGAGTCATTCTTCAGCATGCTGCACAGGAGTTATCCAGAGTCTGCTGCAAAACGCAGGGGGTGCTACGATCCACTTACTGTAAAAGTTAATTTAATGTCTTAAAACAGGATTTGTGGCAGACTGTCCGGTTGGCCTGCTCTGTCATGTTAGCAGCACTATGCACAGAGTCAAAGAGAAATGAGAGGCTTTATCTATGGCCAGGAGACATTTGGCACCTTGCAAGATCAGGATGTGCAAACATTCATCCAGACTTAACTGTCGGAGTCTGGTAGTTCCAAAATCAGAGTCTGGAGCTTGATTCTAACACTTGCCACTTCCACAGGCATTTGGGGTGACTCTGGTTGAGTTTTTCAGCTACATCCTGCTGCGGTTTCCATATTTGCAAAATATGGCTAGTAATATTTACCTTGATAAAACTTGCTTCAGTCGTTGTCCGCAAAGAACTTCTGAAATCCTGGCTTGAAATTTCAACGAGTGCTGCTATTTAATATGTTGCATTTAATAAGTGTGATTTGCTGGCTGTCTTTACGAGGCACATATCCTGCCCAAGATTCAGCAGTGATTTCTTTGCTTCGAGGAGCTGATGCCACGCATGCAGTCGAGACATCACAACAGTGAGCTCTGCTGTGTGACCTGTGAGTGGGTGTGTGAAAGGCAGATAGCATTTCCTTCAGAGACATACACACCCTCTGACCCAGACTGGAGAAGAATCTGCTTTGCAGAAGGTTTGCTTCAAGGGATTTTCCACATGTATTTTATTATGTTAATGCTGATAGTGGTGACAAGTTGCACATTAAGTAACTGTTTCTTCAAAAATGTGCTGTTTATATTCTCCTTAGGAAAAGTGATGTAATACTGGGTTTCTCAGATAAACAAAGTCATTTGGTTATAGAATATGTTACTATTACGTATGAACCTTGGTCTCTTCTGCCCCATATGTACTCATTTTAGGCCTCTGGCTTTATATGATGATTACCTGCATGTTTAGGGACAAATGTATTCATATTCACTAAATTAGTAGCCAGTGGTTTCCACTAGGGAAATAAGTTTAGTATGCTGTTAGTAATTTGGTTTCGAAAATATCAGCAAGGTCCTCAACGTAAGTCAGTGAAACATGTGGTCCTAATCACTCCCTTGAAAAGGAGACATGGTCTATTTTCCATTAGGAATGGTGCTTACAGCAAATAAGTAAATACAGAATGAAATTTACACGTGTATTATAGCTTTGGTGTGTGTGTATGCGTTCAAACATATATGTATGTGTGTATGCTTAGGCATATTCCCAGTGAGTGTAACATGATGACTGCTGTAATGCAGCCAGGATTACAGAGCAAGTTGGTTGGTTGGTAGAAGAATTGGAACATGCAGCTGTTCTTTAACATTTTTTTTCCTCAATCAACAAAGTTCAGAACTTCTATTTGCAATGTGTAATTGGCATAGGGGAGCCACAGTAAAATTTCTTTCAGAGGTGTTGGCATTTTATGAACTCAAAGAGCTACATTGATGTAAAAAAAATGCAGCTTCCACCCCTTGCCCTGTGCTGTACCAGTGCATGTATCCCAGCCTTGGCTGGACTGGTTACAAGAACATGACTTGGGAGAATGGGAGTAGAGAGATCTGCCCATCAGCGGTCCCCAGAACTGCTTTGAAGGATCTGATTTATCCCACTGAGTCAGGAAGGCACCAAGGGTCTTTCTGTTGGCACCTTAACTTCTTCCCACTTGGAACTGTAAAAGGATAGATACATTGGCTGGCAGAAATTCAATCTGTTTTGTCCCTTAGCGACATGTAGGCCAGGCGTGAAGCAGAATCTAAACCACAGCTTTTCCAACCTGACGTTTGGAAAATCTTGATGCTGCCATGAGCAAAATCTAACCTATAGATAAGGATGTTTATTGAGATAACAGAATGCCTGTGAAAGGACACAGGACTCCTTCATGGGCTTCAAGGCTTGGTAATGTCTGTACTGTTACATCTTTAATCGATGCTGGGCATTTATTTGTTTTTAATTTGTATGGACCATTGTGTATGATCTCACTGATTGCTAACCAGGAACTTCCTGAGCAGATACAGTTGCAAGAGAAGAATTCACACTAATCAACACTGAAATTTCATTCACAGAATTTTAGAAGTCATTGAAGAAAGGAAGTTTCATTTTTATTTTTTTTCCACAAGCACTGAAGCTGCTTCATAATTGAAAGTCATGTTTTAGTTTTATTGTTCTTGTGCACTTTCTCTTCCCTAACTGGAAGAAAGATAGGATCCAGACCTGTGTGTTTCAAGGCTTTGTGTGTACAATTTACATCAAATAGATTAAAATTTAACATCCTCTTTTCTTTCTTTTTTTTTTTTTTTATAAGATAAAAATGTATATTAATTAAAATTAAAGTATGTTCTCTAGGTAAAGATCACTTTTCCAAGCATCAGTGTAGATTTTTATCTACTTCTTCTCTGTTGTAAGAATTCACCTTCAGTTTTAATGTCACGCCAAATCTGGCGTTTCTGGAACAGACAGATCCAAGTCTGCATTATCAAAATTCTTCAAGGGTGACTGTTCACTTTGGGCCTTTTCTTCCCAGCTAGGCAGAGTTCATTGTCACAGAATCCTAGCTATGCAGCATGCCAGGTTTTGCTCTGGCTTTTTCTTTTCCATCACAGGCACTATATTTCTCCCGAAGGGTAGCTCAGACATTTCACCAAGTCAAATGTGGTCCTTATGAAGCTTCACCTCTGCAGTGTTGTTTGATTTAGATGTGAAAGCTGTTCCTCTGACGAAACACTGTCCCATAGATGGCATATATAACCCAGTCCCAGTACTGAGTACTAAGTAAGTGCCCACACTACTATTTGTGTTTCAGCTCCAGGAAGCAATTGTAACACTTATCAGTTCCTACCTGCAATCTAGCAGATCGTTCAGCCACAGTGCAGGCTGATCAGATATCATTGTTGCCCACCCTCGTGTAGAGATGGAGTATGTTTAGCTGTCCTGCATCTGCACGGCAAGCTTTACCATGGATGCATTCCCTGTGTCACATTTCAGAGGCTGAAATAATCATTACCTTAATGTTCTCCAGTTTCTCTTGCATTTATGCAAAGTCGTGCATCTGGTACTTTCGGCAGTAGTTAGAGTTATGCAGGTTTTCCTGCAGATCGTCAAGATAAATCTCTCCTTCTTCCTCTGACACTTGCTATATTGTCATCACCGATCCCCAGTCTTGTGCGTTATTCGTGGTCTTGTTTTCAGATGAGGGAGAACATAAATGTATTCATTCTTATAACCTTCACTCAAATCAAAATTCACTGTTCAAGAAAATGGCTTGGGCTTATCCATAGCA
Source organism: Lagopus leucura (assembly GCF_019238085.1). Taxonomy (NCBI): domain Eukaryota; kingdom Metazoa; phylum Chordata; class Aves; order Galliformes; family Phasianidae; genus Lagopus; species Lagopus leucura. Next base: position 1,930,610 of record NW_024962334.1, on the reverse strand, counting down.
TCGATGGTGTTTTCAGTATGTTCTTAAAATACTTTAAGTGCTTAACAGAGTGGCAGTGTGTGCTAAGTCTTTCCTGAATCAGGACTATAATTTTTTTATGTCAGTTGCAGGAGTCTCATTGCAGAATCTTCTTGGGATGGATCTAGATTATGTGAAAGCCATGGAAAGGCTCCTTTGTAGGGAAGCTAGGAGGAAATGCATATTTCTTTTTATCATAGGAATACATTTACCACTTCCTATTTTACTTATACATGTACTTGTATATATGTGTATGTAGATGGGAATACTTTGAAGTACAAGGGTTGCTCTGAAAGTAATACCTCCTATTTTATTTTATTTGCCCACAACATCAGAAGCAGATGTTGGTGGTACAGCAGTAGGAGTGGAACTTTCCCACTAATGTTCTGTTACTTTTTGTTGCCATATGACAGATGACAGCAGAGGGGTAGTCTGACAGAATGGTGTCTGACACGGAAGTGCATGTGAAGCAAAGGTGTGCTATTTCTCCATGTAGAAAAAAAAAAATGGCACCCACTGACATTCAACATTGATGAACATTTATGGAGACCAAAGATATGAAGACAATGAGGCAATGGGTGGTGGGCAACAATACACGAAATACAAGCTGTGTTCCAGATGACGATGCACAGCTATCACACCACAAAATGAAGAGCTTCTCAATCAGCTCATCCATGTTAATTGGCCAGTGGTGGTGATTATGTTGAAAAACAACACTTTGTAGCTGAGGATTTACTTTATCAAATAGTATTATCGTATTATTGTAGTTCTGATGGAAACAAATAGGTGGTATTACTTTTGTAGCAACTTATATATATAATAAATTACATTTATAAATTATGTATACATAAGGTAGATTCCTCAACTTGCAAGTTGTTATAACTTTAGCTGTGCTACAGCAGAAAATTTATTCTCCCTTTTCTCTTTAGTACATTGTGACACTACAGAAGTGTGAGTTATTTTTTAAATCAATTCACTGTTCTTTTAGCTTTTCAGAAAGAATAATATGGAAGTAATGTGTATTCTTCTCCATGGCTGCTTATTGCCTCTAGTATTCCACCTGAGTGTTATCAGTACTAGGACATGGTTTGTGCCTTTGGACTAACTGGGGAAAAGGATCGAGAATTTAAAGTAGACAGGAAGAGAAAAGAGCTATTATCAGTTCTCGATACTGTACAAATGTCTTTGTGAAGATCTTTTCCTAATGTTTAGGAGATTTGGGCTGTAACTAGTTTATGGAAGAGTATTCTCTACATTTATGTTGTAGACTTCATCCAAAGGTTCAATGTACGTTAGTTCAAAGCCATCTGAAAGAGACAGAGCACCAGATTTTCAGAGACAAGGGGAAGGTGATTAGAATAGCTAGTGAAGTTAGTTTGTAGAAGCTGTAAGGAAGATGCATTTTCAGTCCCTGCTAAAATCCACAGGAGCTGTCAATGTTCAGTTTCTGAAAATTGGGCCAGATTTTTCAGTTTGAAAGAGTTAGACAAGCTCAGAATGCTTCCCAGCCTAAGGATCATGGGCAACATGTTGCCCTGAAGTGTCTTGCTCTTGATAAGAAGAGATGAAAAATGAGGTAAAAGTTTATAGTAAAGGATATTATTCTTGTAGCAGGATACAGGGGTTCAAAAAGAAGCAGCTTCCTGTATGTTTTATATTTGCTTTTTTATGCAGGCTATTAATTAGAGACACTGATTTTTATAGGAAAGTAAATCCCAGAGTCTCAGTTCTTTCTTAAGAGAATATAATTCTCTTCATTCACTTTGTGAAGTAGATTTTTATTATTATTTTTAATAAACTGTGTCAAAATAAGAGATAAATTTTTAATGCTGTTCATTGCCATTGGTTAATAATACTCACCACATGAACAGTTCGGCACTGTAAAGAGAACAGAATGAGTACTGTGTGCCCAGCAGCACAATTTTCACTCTAATGGCTTTGACAGAAATTGTTTTTTTTTCTTTTTTGAGTGCATGGAAAAGGTGAGATAATGTACCTTTCTCAGTGACACAAAAGTTGTTCAGATGGAGTCGTGTCTGCTGTGGCCAAGAGCACGTGGAAGACCTACCTGTGAATTTTTATCTGTGTGACTTTCTCTCTGGAGCAGTGTATACCATGAATGTCACAGAAAGTAGTGCAAATGATCCTGTCATGCAGTTGTGTCAATTAAAGCTGTCATGCCGAACCCCCTCAGTAATTGAACAACATTTTTCTTGGTTGTGGTTGTGAATTCAAAAAACAAATTTCAAAAACTTCTAATATAAAACAGTATCTCTAAGCCAAAGGATGATGCAGAGTAACCAAAAATATAGCTGGTTAGAGGGTAGAAACATTTTAAGGAAAGAAAAGGAAGTAAATCATACTGCAGTACTTTTTTTTTTTTCTCAATTATTGAATGTTTATTTATGATTTCCCACTTCACTGTTTTGACGCCAATATTTGGTTTAAGCATATGCCTTTCAATGTAATAATCATCTGCATAAAAGCATTTCTCCTTTCTGTATTCCACTTCTTGTCTGTACATGTGAAAACTATCTGCTGAAAAGGTGTGGATGTTCCCAGGTAGCTTACCAGTAAATGGGAACAGCAGGGCAGTGAATGGGCCATGCATCAGACCAGTGGCAGTCAAGAAAAGAAACGGGATCTCTTGTGTTACAGGATAATGTTGCTTATAGTTTTGGTTTGGCTTTGTTGGGTTGTTGTTGTTGTTTGTTTTTGGTTTTGATTCGTTTGTTGCATTTTTATGATTCTGGGAAGGGACAGAATATTTCAGATTTTTTTCACTGTGTCTGTGAACAGGTAAATTTTAAAATCAACAAGATCAAACTCCTGTGAGGTAAAAGTGCAAAATACGGCTGATTTTTGGTTGTTGAATTATTAAATCTTTATCGTTTCGGTTTGGACTTGCTGTTTATTTGTAATTTTTCCCATATTTAAAGTAAAACTAAGAGAATGAAAAAAAAAAAAAAGATGATGAAGAGCAGGGAAATAAAAATACCCAAACCTCACTCAACTTATAGTATACCTTTCTGCTGGATGCAAGTGAAACAAGGCTATTCAGGGACACGGCTTATTCAGCAGAGAATTCTGTGCTCTCAGTTCATGTAATGAACTGGAGAGAGCATGTAATGAAAACTCTTGTCAGGCAATGAATGATTTGTGAGTTTTTTTATATTTCATTTTGTTTTATTGTATTAGTGTATTTGAACTGAGACTTTCAAAGTTACTTTCCTATCAAAATCAGTGTCTCTAAGAGTTGACTTGCCTGTCTAATGCTGGGCTGAAACTGGAAACCTGTGCTCAACTTTTGGCTAATATATCACATAGTGCTGAGATGACGCTCCTGTCCAGATGGAAATATTCAGTTCGTTGTTCATCCATCGTGATCAGAGTGTGTCATGGGGATTGGTCTGTTTGTTCTATTTTTGTTTCTTCCCTTTTGTCTTCGCAGTTAAATAGATTTAAGTGCATAAATGATAACTACGGCTTTAACCTAACATACATGCCTGCCTGTGCAATGTTTTTATCAGTAACACTTTTAGGAGGATGAGAGCAGAATGTACCTCATCCCAAATCATAGTCTAGTATCTACCAGGTTTGCATCCTTCTCCCTTCTTGTCTTCAGGCTATCTTTTCCCCAGGTCCTCTATTTTCTTCAGGGGTTTAATTACTGTACTTGTTTTCCAGTTTGGCAATACGGTTGGATTAATAGCTCATGGTATTTAGGGGACTATGGTATTTGATGGATTGAGCATAAAACTGTCTGGGAATATCGTGGGTTTTGATTGTGATGTGTTCCTATTTAGCACTAGGAAAAATGACTTAACAGTGCACTCCAAGAGGGAAAAAAGTTTAGTTAACATAAATAAGAACATGCAATTAATTTTATGATAATAATTGAAGATGTGATAGCTATGTGTTGAGGTTAGAGGAATGTCAAGATAAATCCTGGGCAGGATTCTAGAGTTAGCTCACATTGGTAATGTGATACCATTAGCAAAAGCTTCTTAATTTTCACTACTCAGTTTCTTGGTGTGAGAATTATTAACTTTTATTTTATATATATAAGCAGGATAGATCAGAGAGCAGGTAATGAACTTTGATTCCCATTATTTTCACTGTTGAATTCTGATGAGGAAAGAGAAAACTTAGAAAGTAAAGGACTGATTTTAACTACAAAGAAAATACCGATGAATCCTGACTTCTGGAGCGTATTCTGTGAGATTTTGGTATTAACAGTTTAAGTTACATCCTGTATGTGTTCGTTTGTCGGGTAATACCAAAGGAAGGAAGCAGTATTGAACTACCTATTAATTCAGAATGAAAATGCAAGAAAAAAGGAAGCTGTGCAAATTATAAATATATGATTTGTGTCAAATTTGTGTGAGAAATGAGGTTACGTGTATAGGTGATCACTAGCATAGATTCATATTACAGCTGCTGAACATTGTAGAGAATTAGTATGTTGGCAAAAATGTAAATGATGAAATGCTTCCAGCACTTTATAGGTGTAGGTGTGTATCATGTAACCTTAAGTGCTTGTCTTTTTGACCTTTCATATTACTAATTCTAATATGGTTTAAACCTGCAGGCTGAGATTTGGTGTATAGTCCTTGTGCTCTCAAAGAAAAGATGAATATACTGCTCCAGTGTGCTTAATATATTAGCAAAACAGCTTTTGCTACGCTTTGTAATACTACATAGAAATCCATCCAAAAGAGAAGGAAAAATGTTGGTGAATGTGAATAAATAAGAAAGTGATTAGGTTATATGAAAATTGTTTAGATTCTGTTGAAAGTTTCTGTAGTCTACTAATGGCAGTAAGTACAGTTTAATTATTAATGCCAAAAAAAAGGAGACTGAACATGGAAAGTAGAAAATTTTTCTACTTGTTATCACTTATGATTTTCTAAAAGCTATCCATATGGGTCCACTTGTTCTGGAATTATAGGCAAGTTGGTCTGTAGCCAGATGCTCCATCTCCTTGAGCTCACACCTCTCTATAGAACTCTAATGTTCCCCTGAAGAGTACTCTTTTTTTTTTTTAACCTCTCTAATTTAGGTTTGGCAGTTGAAGCATGATGGCGATTGAATGTTTTGAGAATGAGCAATAAATAAAACCTTAAAACTTCCATTGTTTTGTCTCTCAGTTGCTGTGCTATGCAGTTGCATAAGCATCCGTAGGCTAATGTAGTGGAAATCAGATTGGATTACATCTGCTAAGGTCACATTTTGGTTAAGATTACATTCCTCTTTTTTTTTTTTTTTTTTTTCTTTCCTCCAAAGCTACAGCTATCCTCATTTGTATCATAAATAGAGAAATATAAAGGAGGAGTGCTTTATTTTATAAGACAATGTCCAACAAGGAATTGGTTGTGTTTCAGAAGATAGTTGGGCTAATCTAAATGACACACTTGCAAGGAAAAATGGTTTCTCTTTCCTACCTCCCACCCCTTGTAAGTACCATGTTATTCTCTTCTTCCACCATGACAACCTGTTATTGTGCCTCTGCCTCTCCAAGTTTGATCTTCCCATCATATGGCTCCTTCAAAATATTCAAGCCCCAGTAAGCCAGTGGGATTTGTGCCTCTTTGTCAAAGCAGTCCAACAAGGTAAAAAGTCACTGTATTGTGAAAAACATACGGTGTCTCTATGGTGGCTGTGAGTTCTTCACCTTTGGCAGAGCTTAGAAAGGAGCAGGGGAGAACGTGTTTTTTGGCTGCTAGTAGTGGAGGTAGTAGGGTCATGGGATCTCTTCCAGTGGAGTTTCAAGGGAGTTTCTTGCACAATACAGAACCAGAACTTAGAGAGAAGACATTTAGATCACTGTACAGGATGTGGAAGTTAAGTGTTTGCATGAAAGGCTGGAGTTTTGTTGATTGGTTGTTTCTTGTACTTTGGTGGCTCTGTGTGGGTATCAAAAGATTGAAAAATACTAAGGTGATATAGTAAATCTGCAAAGTAATGGATGCAGAGCAGTCTTGAACTAAAATCAAATCAGAGAACTGGGCACATGGAAAATTAATCTGTATCTGATTCATACTGAAGATCCAAACTGGGAATCATAAGGTTCCTTCTTCCATAATACTTTCTAGAATGCCCCAGTGTACTTTTTGTACAACGCAATGTAAATGTTAAGTATTACTGCTTTATTGCTATTAAAAGTCTGGCTCATTTTCCAAAATATTTGTATTTTATGAAGTTTGTAAAATCACACTGGAAATTTAATATTAAGCTTCCTTGTAAAGTTTCTGACTTTTCCTCTTCTGATTATACTATAGCAACCATTCCCATAGTATTCTGTGAGTTCTCCTTCTTGTTTTATTTAAAGCCAGAAATGCACATTAATTTTGAAGGAGGAGGCAAAAAAATTACATTTTCTGAAATTCCAGAAGCAGCTCAAATCAAGGTTTGACTGAGGACTCTTCCCTCTTTCCTCTTTTGTTGTGTCCATTTGAAATGGAGCTTGGAGTTGGAGCGCATTATGGCAGCAAGGGAATACAAACTACAAACTGACTTACAATAGAAGATTGGTCAGATAAGTGCTATTGCATTCCCCTGTGTATTGTGCAAGCACGTATGTACTTCACAATTTCTGCCTTTTTTATCTCCTAGTAGATATATCTAAAGAATGAACCAAGTGTTCTCAATGCTTTGTTCCTTCTTCAGCCAGTGCTGCCTATGCTTTCGTGGCTGTGCTCTTCTAGGAACTGTTCATAGATTGGTGTCTTCAGCTGCTCTGGACCATAGTGTGTCCGAGCTTCCTGAGGATAATTTTATTACAGAGCTTCAAGTCCTGTTCAAAAAATCAAACTGCTTTGACTGGAAAAAAAATAATTATATTGTTTTCCTGACAAGAAAGCTCTTGGCAAAAGAAATGACAGTCAGGCTTCATGAGCGTTTAATTCTAACATGCCATGTGGATGCTTTTATTTTCAAAGGAGGCCATTTCGTGGTTTTCTGTTCAAAGAGACTAAGTGAAACAACATAAAGATGTGCTGTTTGAAGTAAGCATGTCTGCAGAGGGAGCAATAGCTTTTTTGCTTGTTACTGATCTTTTTTTCTCAAGCCTTAAATCTTCAGTAGCATATCGAGCTCATCTCTCTACTTTGTCATGCTGTAGATCTGGCCAGAGGAGGTTTTACCATCTGTGTGTTTGATTGGTGTTTCAATAGCACTATTGCCTGTGGTGACTGAGAGAATCAGGTAAAGGATTCACCAATGTCAGTGGGGGACATCTGGTCATCTAGAAATCATGACTCTTTAGACTCTTGCGTGCTGAAACACTAGAAACAAGATGCAGGGTGAGGAAACAACATAACAGAAAATAACTGTGAGATACCTCATATGTTGCCAGGTTGATTTTTCCTGTATTTTAGGTCTAAAGGCAAATGGGCACAGTTGTCCTTGCTTGGTTGTTTGAATTTAAAGGAAAGAAAACCTCATTTTTCTGACAATTTCCAGCAATTTTATATTCTCTAAGACTCTCCTCTATATGTGGAAGGACTCAGTGATGAATCAAGAGACCAATTCATTTATATTTTGTGGTTTCAAAGTTGCCTAGGAAAGATGGATTGATGGATACAGACTACTGCTGTTGAATAGAAGATGAGAAAAATCTTTTAGAAGAGATCCCATGCCTCAGAAGAGCCTCAGTTCAACTGTCTGAACTCTGTGCACATAAATAATAAGCTTTCGCTAAAGCCCCAAGGCTGCTAGGTAAAAACTGCAAATCCTGATAAATTAGTTATAATGTATGGTCTTCTGAATAGATGAGTACAGACTTGGAACTGAGGCATTTTAGCAGTCCATTAGCCATTTTCTTTGTCTTGAATTCAGAGGAAAAGCACATCAGTCACATAAGCAAAAATATATTCATTAAAATGGGAGAATATTTTCTTTGGAAGGGGCTTTGGAGAATGCTGCTGATATCAGCGATTGGTTGGCTGCCTGGCTATAGTGACAGGAATTTTTTTTTTCCAACTGCACAAACAATCTTCTACCTCCAAAAGCAAAACACAGAAATCTTACAACTTTCCTGTACGACGTTAAGCAATGTGACTAACTTTTCCCACATGGTTTTTGTTCTTTGTCTTCTGCTCTGTTGAGGAAGAGGATAGGTACCTTACTAATGTATGATTTCATATTTTTGCTGCCAGATGTGTTTGTTACTTTAGGATTATATTAGGTAAAGGCAGAAAAATTGCTTTGCACTTTTTTTCCGATGCATGTGAAAAGAGCTGGAGTATTTGGAATGCTTAGTTCTTGCAACTCTTTATCTTCCATAATTTCACACTCTTGCAGACCTGAATCTGTAACTCTAATTCACCGTGTCTTGTAATCCCATTAATTACAAGCCAAATGGTACTGAATGCTACCTTTTACAAGAAATCTGTGGAAGTTTTAAGAAGCTTAAGGCCAATCAAAACCAAACGAAACCCATGTCTTGTGTGTTCTAGATGCAAGATGAGGAAAATAGACATAAATATACTTCAAAACCTTATTTAGATGCTACTTTAGGCTGAAAATTTGATGAATTGTGGAACTGGTTCAACAACAGGTTGTTCGGTGTTGACTGTGCTTCTCTAAATGACAGTGCAATTTTATACAGCAGACTTTACATAGCAAGTTTCAAGGTGTCTGATCTTTTTAACTGGTCTGTTGTACTTTATCATATAGAAACCGTTTCTGGAAATATTTTGTGTCTGACATGTTATGCTGTTAATTATCAAGGTAAACATATTTCCTGCTTAAACTACAGCAGGGGTCAGAAAGGGGTTGTAAAATAACTGTTCTGTCCTCACCCTTCTACCTGCAAGTTTGCATGGCTGTACAGCGTCTGTGCTTCAGAGACTGTCAGAGTTTGGCTTAATGTTTTAATTAGAATTATTGATTCCTGAAAAGATATGAAAGACATTCCTAGGGCAGATTTTGAAAATAGCTGTTGGGTTGTTTTTGTTTGTTTGTCTGTTTGTTTGTTTGTTTTAGTATCATGGGAACTGCTGTTTTCCATGACAGATTTTTTTCCAGGGAAAGTGCCGGTCATTTTTTGAACTACAGAATCAATAAAATGCAGTCTGAACAAATAACCAAATAACTTTACATATTGAGTTGTTAAATCCATTCAGAAAATTTGTCTTGATAGGTGTGCAGGATGTATTTTCAGCAATGTTAAATGAGATTTCAGTAGGGAAGACAGTTTCAAATGTCTGCGATAGTGTTGTGAAGTGAGCACTGCTTGTTGTTCAGCATTGATATCAATTGATCTTCATCCATAATGGTATCTGCCATTGCAAACCTAACTTCAGGATGGAAAGTTTTCTGTCAAAACCTTTAAATCCAGCTGGTTGTGATGAATAAACTCTTGTGAATTCAGGTGTCTTCCCGATTTCTGTTTTTAGATCATATTATATGGATATTTAGGGAAGATCTGTTAAACTACAGATGAACTAACCACCACATCATTGCAAATATGGTGAGGGGAACACACAGCTATTTTTCTCCAGAGTTTGCATTGTCCTGCTGTTCTTTCCATCGTTGCCAGAATCTTTTCAGTTCCCTACTAGTGTAAGACTCTTAATACATTCTTTCCAGTGATTAATTTGCATACTTGTAAATTTGGTTTGTCACACACTTTTTCTGTGTTCCCGTGACCCAAAGATAATGCTTTCCTCAACATAAAATGGAAGGGTGGAGCTAAGTTGTACGATCACTTTTTTTTTTTGCAAAAAGGAATGGATTTTCAACTTCATCTGACAGAAGTCATGCCAAGGCACTCATCGGCTTTGAGTTAGAGGAACAGATCCCAATATACTCCAGGCTGTCATTTTGGAAGACTAAAGTTGGATGAAATTCAGAAGCAACCAGTTCCTCACAGTTGTCTTTCTTTTCTTCTTTTTGCTTACTGTACTGAGTGTTTTGTTTTTTGTCTGAAGTGGTATTTTGAGTCCTTCACCTACATTTCATGCTTGCCTTCTACTTTAAACATAACTTTAGCACATCCCAGTTGGAGGAAAACTTTGGTAACTCTTTTTACCTGGTGGCTGGGTCATTGACTTGTAAACTGTGGCTAGTCTTAGGAAGGGTCAGAGTCTCTTTTTAATGTTTGTATGAAACAAAAAAAAACCAAAATACATAGCGTTTTCACTGATAAAATTGAGTTATTTTTAAATTTTCTGATGACAAAATAATCAGTAAGAGAAACATCAGCCAGAAGTTTGTATCTCCTCCCAGAATAAACTTTCCAGGCATTTGGAAACTTAAAAATTTTTCCCCAGTATATGTCAATCTAAAAAGTTATATGTCAGAGAATATACATTCCAATGTGCCGTTCTTTCAGCAAGAAGCAAAGCATCTCTTAAAGAGCCCTGGTGGTCTGTGTATTACCCCTCCTATATAAGACAACAGTAGATCAGTGAAAGGACATGGGATAAAATTCTATCCCACTTTAGCAGTCAGCGTTGAAGTTCCTGTTGATCTGTGTATGCTATCTTGTGTCTTAAACTGTGTTTCTACATCTGTCATCCTCAAAAAGGGGAAAAAAATTACCAAGTAAGAGTTAAGATAAAATCTAGTTGCCATATAATTCGAAGCTATGCAGTATGGTGTGCAGTGCAAACAGATGGTGGGCTCAAAGTAGCTGTATTTGATCGAGCAGAAGTACAAGTGAAACATTATTGGAAGTTGAGACACTACTGTCTAAAGTATGGTAAAACTAGGAAGTACCTGCATCAGGTGAGGAGATGGCTCTTCATGTTCTTCTTAAGTAGCTGAATTTTAAAGGCCTTGTTTCTGTTTTATATTGCATGCTGTACGTTGTACATGCTGCAAAAAATATTTATATTGTGATCCAGAAAAGTCCCTTTCTGAAGTACCAAAATTCAACACCCCTGTCTCATAAAACAGAGAATCTCTGCTTTGTTTTACGTCACCCTTCCTCAGCCCTCATCCTGTTCTATTTCTCAGTATTAGAGCATGTATTCTGAGAGTCTGCATGCCAGGCAATGGGATAGGAGTTGAGGAAGAAGTGACATTCAAAAAAGGGACTTAAAGTATTTGAAGGAGACAGCCAGGGGAATGAGGGAAGAAGTGTTCCTTGCAAACATAGTTGGCCCTTTCGTAAATATTGTCTCAGTGCATTAGAAGTGGCTTCTATGAGTTTTAGAGTGGCTCTTAAAACAATACACCCTTCTAGAAGAGATGACTACTGCAGAATGTCATCATAAGCCATTTGCAGCTTGGGGTAAATAAAAAATCTTGGGGTAATAAAAAATCTTTAATTCTACTTCCTGTCCCTTGTGTCCTGGAGGCAGGAACAAAACTTTAAAAATGCTTTCTTTAAGTAGCATAGAGACTGAACTGTGTTTACCTGTTGTTTTATTTAATTTTGCAGGCATTATGGCTATATCCGCAAACCATCCATGTTTGCCTTTTCAGAATGTGATTATTGCTCATAAAATAGTTTTAATTGAATGCTTATGTCATGAATAGCTTGTAGCATGCTTAAAACTACATGCCTCTATTTATGTGACTATTTATTTTTTAGAGCTCCCTGTATAACAATACTGGGAAATGACCAAAGGTTTTTTGTTATTCATCTGGGTGATTTTAAAAGATATTGCTGTAGTATTGGACTATTGGCATTGTTGCTTAGGAATTGAAACTTAAAAAATTATCCCTTCCCCCTTTCAAACAAAGCCACATCTAAAAAGGTCACAAAATTAAACACAATTCAAGTAATCTCCTTGCTGTATCTGAGATTAACGTGGACACAGATGTTTCGATTTATAGTTCAATCTGGCATAATATATATGTTTAACAAAATCCTGTTTTGTATTCTATAAACACTAATGTCTGATAAAAGCACGTTGGCCTTTTTGCCATCTATTTAATCAGAAATCTTTGAGCTTACGAAATACAATTCTGACATTCAAAGTCCTGAATTAACTCTTTTGTCGTTTGGCCACAAGTTTTTTAGCCTTTTCCCTACTCTTCAAATGGTAAATCTATTTGTGGTTTTTCTGTATTTAAGCTCTTGTGGATAATAATTAGACTTTATTCTTGCTGTATTCAAAGATGAAATGATTCAACATTGTAATTACTACTCATTTCCAGGCCACACAATTTCTGAGATACTATCTGAGAAATTATTGACACTGCACATACCATGACCATAGCGTTTGCATTCTGCCGCTGTTTGCCAGACTTTAGCCAACCTGTCTGCAAAGGTGAATGACTGTGATGTGATCAGAATCTTAATGTGAGGTCATGAATAAACAGACTATGTCCTCCAATGCCATCTTTTTTTGTCAGAAGGAGTTTCCTTTATATCTACAAATACCATTATTTAAAATATGATTTGCATCCTCTGAATTACAGATGTCATTCAGAGATCAGATGATCTTTATATCCCAAATGTGAAGCTTTATTTTTTCTGACTGTGGGTATGCCAGGAAATTTTGTTTCCAAGAAGTAATAATGGATTTACTCTGGAAAACAATTAGGATAACTAGTATGACATAGTATAGCATCTACTAATGAAGCAAGCCGCAACAACCAAGCTGAGAACTTGAGAATGTGGAGGACCATTTCCAAACTTTTGAACTTATTTGAGCTTATTTACTTGTGGTGAGGAGGTAGGTAGTGCTTTATAATGTGGTTTTTCACTTGTACTGGTTAATACGTGGTCTACTGACGTCCTGCATTTTTGTTGTCTTCAAAGTTGCAGGGTTTAATCTGGCAAGTTCTTCTTACTCTGTGCAGGTCTGTTGACCTTGGTTCCCATTACATTCGGTACTAAGTGCAGAACTGTTCCCTTACTCCCTCAGCTATGATAGAATCACAGCATTTATGAAAGATTAATGAAAACTCGTATTGCTGAAATGAAGTGAGGGAAGCAACAAGTTGGTAAGTAATGCAAGAAGAATAATGGACTTGAAAATAAATAAATAAATAAATAATAAAAAGGAGTACATATAAAATTGTATTGCATGAAACAATATTTGCTTTGGGTTTTGGAAAAAAATAATCAAGGATCATTATTTCCTATGCTGCATTGCAAAATTAGATATTAAGTATTACTTCAGTTGGCCTCTATTATCAACATTTTACTGAAGTGTGGTTCAGAAGAAGTTAATGTAAAAAGGAAAGTAGTCTCATGTCCATGTTCCTGTCCATCAACTTTAGTTTGCCCTGACAGAATCCAAATCCAGCAGTGGAAATGTTCAACTTGTATGCTTGTTCCAGGCTCAGTGCTTAAATATCCATGGAATTGAGAGCTGTGCTGAGAGAGCAGGATGTCTAGCAGCCTGACCACTGAGAAGGCCTTTGGAGGCTGGGGCTGAGGAGTGACAGGGGGATTAGACTTTCCCTCCCTCCCTCCCTCCCTCCCTCCCTCCCTCTCCTTTGCTTCTCTTTTTCCTTTCTTCTTCCTTTCTGATTTTTTTTTTTAATTTTTATTTTTTGTATCTATTTTTTTTTTTTTTTTAAATGAGAGTGACTGCATATTTCAAGTCAGCTTATATTTGGGCCAGTACAGTAGTTCTGGCTAAATTCATGGGAACGTCTAAAAGGATAAACTACAATGAGGTGGAGAAGAAAGCATTCAAAATTCATTCTGGCAGAAATTGGTTAATTAAGTCTGTTTAGCATTACACAAGACTGTAGCTTGGCCAACCTACTATCTTTGTTAAATATGTGGCTTCCCAGGAGTAAATCTGGATGAAATGTTTTAGTATTGTTTAATTCATTTTATCATAGCAAAAACACAAACACTGTGTGATTGGATATACTGAACCAAGGATAAATACCTGTTTGCATATTTTCCATGAACCTCTTCATTTATACAAAGTAAAAAAATTATGGATAGAGTTGTTTATTTTAAATTCTGTTTTTAGGGGAAATTGAAGTATTTCTCTTTGTTATGCTCCATCACCACCCACAGATACAAACAGTAAAAACTGTATGTGATGTGTTAATGACAGTGTTTAAAAAACATTGATTTTTAAGGAGAACAAGCGAAGGCTGTACTCAGTGACTCAGATGACTTGGATAAAATATCCCTCATATTCCTTCTAGCCTCAACATTGGGTGCTAGACCTAGACTAATATCACTTCAGATGTTATTACAGATGAAATAAATTTATTTAGGTCCTTGGCAGTATTTTCTGACTGCTGAAAAATCTAGAGGAAGTCTGATTCTGGGCACCCAAATGGGCAAAAAGCATCTATATAAGACCTCAGAGATACAGGAGAGGGAATGTAGTTTTGAGGACTGTTCTTCAGGAAAAAAAAAGTAGGACTAAATTAATGAAAATAGAGGAATAATTTAAATTTTAAAGAATTTAATGGTACAAGGGGAACTTAACAGTTTTCCAGCTCAAAATACAGTTACAGAGAAAAAAAATATAATTTGGTCAGGTGAGAGTTCATTTTCTGCTTTTTAATTCTGTCTGTTAAAAATAGAGGCACACTCAGTATGAAGAAAAATATTAGGAAGGCTTTCCAAGTACTCTGGACTTTTCAAAGTAGGGAATGTAACAGAGGGGTTATCAGAAAGTAAGTCAACATAAAAAAATCAGACCATAATTTTTCCGGCCTTTTTGCAGAGAAAGCTGGGGGGCTCGACAACTTCTTTCCCTCAGTCTTCACTGGGAAGGGTTCTACCACACCACCAAAGCTGCACAAAGCAAAGGTAAGAACTTGGAGAGGGAAGATCTGCCTGCTGTAAGTGAAGATCAGGTTCGAGACCATCTAATGATGATCAGAGGGCTGGAGCACCTCCTCTAAGAGGACAGGCTGAGGGAGCTGCAGCTTTTCAGCCTGGAGAAGAGAAGGCTCCAAGAAGACCTTACAGCAGCCTTCCAGTACCTGAAGGAGGCCTGCAGGAAAGCTGGGAGGAGGGACTATTTGTAAGGATGTGTAGCTACACATCAAGAGGAAATGGCTATAGGCTGGCAGAGAGTAGATTTAGACTAGATGTTAGGAAGAAATTCTTTACTGTGAGGGTGGTGAAACATTTTAAATTTTCTGTCTGTGCCAGTTGCGTGTTTTCTTCTACTTTCTTCGTGTAATGAACATCTTTATTCTGAGCACAGCATGTGAACAAACATCTTACGTTAAACTGGCTTGCTGTATGGGGGTATGGGACTGCTGAATCATGGCCTGAACCTCTGATTGACCACCTGAAGTGAGCACTGAGTCAGCCATGGGAGCACAGGTGAAGGTAATTCACCTGTGCTACTGGAAGGGGTGGAGCCAGGCTGCATCTCTCCTAGACCTATTTAAGTGCTGAATGCCACTGAGGAAGGGTTTCTTCCTGGGTGTCATTTCTCATGGAGAACATTGTGAGCCTATGGCATCGGTAAGCATTTTCCATTTATTATCTTCCTGTTGCAATAATCTTGCTTAGCCTAACTTTCCTGTTTATTTTTTAATTGTAACATCTGTATGTTCATTGATTATACAGTGGGTAAAAAAAGGGTACAAGCTTCTTAAAGAGTTGTAAGTCTAATGGAAGTAACACTACTGTTTAGTATTGTAAAGCTCTAACTATGAGAAGTTCAGATAGATGTGTTGATTTACAGTTGTATGTAGATCTCAAATATCTGTTATTATCTTGACCAAAATCTTGGCCTGGGTTATTCTTGATTTGACTCTTCTTCACAGATTTTACCAATTCTATCTTTTAGTCTTTATTATTTTTGTTTTTCAATCAACAGTCAGAATAGGATAAAGAACTTTGAGTAAAACTGAACATTGTAATATGTAGGTGTGGAAGGCAATATAGAAATCAATAAACTATTCTAGTGATGCTCAATATTGGTTGCAAATGAAAAGGTAATGAATGACCTCTCAGTCATTTTTTTGTTTGTTTTTAGCCCTCTATTTTTCCTTTTTCCAAAATGTGGTGCCTTAGAGCTCACATAACAAGATTTTACTTTGGTAATTGATGAAACACTCTTATTTTCTAGTATACATCTGTGGACTTTTTTGAGTTGTCATTCTGTTGCCATGCTTAGGACAACAGCTTGAGTTGAAGCCAATGATAGCTTTGAATCATTTGGTATCAAGGTACTAATGTGCTCTGCAGACATTTCAAATACAGTTTTTCCCTCTTTAGCCAGGTGTGGCTTAATCCAGTCTATTTTTCCCATAAGCAATGTGATGTCCAATATATAACTTTCCTTCATACTGCAAAGAACGTTTCCAAAAGTTTTAAGTCATGCTTCTTGCGACACAGAAGAGATTTTGCTGATTCCTCTTTTTCCTCATGTCATATTACTGCCCATTTTTGTCCTGCAAATTTGATGGCTTGACAATAAGTACTTTTTTCCTCTATGTTTCCCATCATGAACTATGCTAATTTTCATATTCCAATTTATCTTTGTGTGTTTTCTTTCCTTAAAAAAAAAAAAAAAAATTCTTCAGGATTTATACTAAAGGTTTCTTCTTATAAAATCTAGCTGTGACAACGTGAAAAAGTTATGTTCACGTTCCAAAGAATTAAATCAATGTTCTAATACAACAGTAAAGGTATTGAAGTTCATTACAAATGAATTTATCGGGAACTCATTCTTCTTAATCAGTGTGCTAAGTGGAAGCATGTAGGACATCAAAAGGACCTTGAATAAATCTTAAATAGTTTGCTACTTCATCTTAGGGAATAGTACATATTCTACTCTTGCTCTGTGTGCAGCCACATAATTAAGCTATAAGATTGTTGTCTAGTAATCCTATCCTAGTAATCCTAAAATAAGATTGTTGTCTAGTAAAATCCTTTTGCATATATTATAGGAGTTCTGTACTTCCCACAAATTCTAGGAAAAGTGTGCTAGCTTTTGCTTCAGTAGTTCTGACTCATTCCAGAAAGGATAACTTTTTCTATGTCCAATTACTGGAAACTGTTGGTTCTGTTTTTTTAAGGTAGTTAGTAAGTTTTTTTTCAATAAAATTTGTATAAGCTCAGTAAAGTGGTTGAATCTATCTATCTATCTATCTATCTATCTATATATATAGATTCAGTATGACCTCTGTAACACATTAATTTTCTTTAATAATTATTCTGGTTAAAGTTTAGCTTCTCTAAAATGTCACCTGCACTCATGCTGAGGCTTTATTTGCTGTAGTGTGGCAGTGCTATAGCATTCAGTCATTCCAAGGGTAATGGAATTTGGGTTTCTGATTTCCTCTTTGAAGGAAGTCTATGGGTTTTCCTTCAGGCCGAAGACATGAACTTCCACCTGTAATCTTAGTACAAACATATTTTTCATTGTGGTATCTGTAGTAGTTAAAATAAGAAATTGAAGCAAACAAGACAACAAATCCTGTTATGTGAAGTAAAGAGGATGGATGTCTCTTGAATATTTTCCCAGTGGTGCTTCCTTTAGTGGTGTCATAAAAGGGTTAAATTTACAAACAAGTTCCTTTCATTGCTTCTCTGCCAGCTAAGGTGTCAATCCAAAATGAAAAATGCTTGGTTAGATAGACTGACTATTGAAGTCAGTATTTTCAGAGTAATGAAAATCTTGAGTACATCTATGTGTTAGAAAAGATTTTTCCTCTGTAAAGAAAAGATCACCTGTTTTAAATAACAGGAATTCCCACCCAAGCAAAAATAACCTCATGGTGATTATTTTGTGATACTGCTAACATTTATAATTTTTCCCAGAGATACATGGTTCACACCTTGGAATTCATGGTGAGATATTTTTCTTTTGTTTTAATTTTGACTCTTGGTGATAATTCCACTGATAACAGAATGGCATAACCTTTCTTTGAGTGGGGAAACTTATTTGTGTTTCGCTAGAAATGTTTAGTTAACAGAAGCACAAGAAACTAAACCACAAGATCTAAAAAGGGAAGTTTAAATGTATTTTTTATAGGAGCGGATCTGTAATAAAAACAATAAAACCCAGTGTTTAAGCTTTATAGAAATAATTTAATGACCAGCTGCAGCAATAAACACCTTTCCGTTTTGATTGGGTCTTAGCTCCTCCATCCAATGATTAATTGCTTCATGAAAGACAAACACATTACATTATACTATAACATCCTGTTTTAAAGATTCCACTAGTGCAGTTTAAATGCCTTTGAACCTGTTCAAACTTGAAAAGGATTTCAAGGAGCTTCCATTTATCATTACATCTCGCATACGTTCAGGATCTGGGCAGTAACTAGCCAACATTTCCTTTCTCATATTCAGCTTTGGCCTTTCTCACATTTATATATAATTTAGGTAAAGCATAACACAATGTTGTGGCGTCACAAATTGTTTTTGTTGGAAACACCATGGAAAGTATAGAATGAAGACTGTATTTCATATAAATTGTGGGAAAAATTGCAACTTACTAAAAAGTTGCGTAACTGGTTCCTATGCAGGATGGGCCATGTGTTGACGTTATTATTAAAGCCATACTCACAGCAGGTAACAGAACTGCCATGAAGACTGTGATTTTAAATATATATATATATTGTAGATATAAACTAGGTTTTATCTGATAAATGGAATATTAAAAATCCCCAATTCATCTGCTCCTATTTTTGCACAATTAAAAATTGTGAAAATAATTTTTCTTATGTGAGCTTCTTGTTGTTATCAAAGAAATGTAAATTAACAATTCAGATTTCTTGAGGAAGGCAAAAAAGGAACTGCATATGACGCTAGCATCGCTGTGCTAGAGCAAAGATATTTGTATCAAAAATATGAGCTGCGTTTTTTTTGGATTTTGTTTAACTTGGAGGTGTTGTAACCTCTGTTTTGAAGTGTTACCTGTGATTTGTTATGGAATTGCTGGATGACTTGAGGTTGGAGAGGACCTCTGGAGGCTACCTGGTCCAACCCTCCTGCTCAAACAGGGTCACTTAGGGCGCACTGCCCAGGATCATGCTTGGGTTTTTGAATATCTCCATCCAAGATATATCTCACATCCAAGAAGTAGGTGGTACTACACCACCACACTGGGCAATCTGCTCCAGTGCTTGGTCACTCTCACAGTAAGAAAAGTGCTTTCTGGTGTTCAGAATTAACATTCTCTGTTCTAGTTTGTGCCTGTTGCTTCTTATTTTGTTACTGAACACCACTGGAAAGAGCCTGGCTGCATCCTTTTTGAACCATTCCTTTGGATATTTCAATAAAATTCCACCCTGATAATTCCCTTTTACAGGATGAAGAGCCCAAGTTCTCTCAACCACTCCATATATGCTCCAGTCCTTTAATCATCTCAGTGGTCTTTCACTGGACGTTTTCTAGTACGTCCATTTCAAGCTTGTAGAGGGGAATCCATTAACTATTTGGGATGATTTTATGAAAAATCAGCACAATATAGCACTTCTTCCTTTAATGGTTTCTTTGATATGGGTAGTGTTTAGTTACTGTCCAGTCCCTGGAAGCTCCCTAGTCACATTGGCCACTGGAAGAAACAGATCGGGCTGTGATAAATCTCTTTGCTCATTACATGACCTGGAAAGAAAGACTTTGCTTTACTGTATAATAGCCTGTATATATTTATTTATGCTTTTCTGTTTTCTATAGTGATAAAAACAGTAAAGCCAATCTAAAGCTGTGTATGTGTAATCTTAATTTATCATGAACTTTATAAAATGAATCTACATACAAGTTGCAGTTGCACTCCATGTGTTCATTCCTTTACAGCTCTTTGTAGAGCTTTTTTTTTTTTTTTCTTCCTATGTGTGAAACAGAGTGCCTGGGCAGATTGGTTACTATCCAGAAAAGAATTTATTGAGTTTTGATAAACATTTGTATTGCTATTTGCACAAATGATCCTACTGGTTACGTTATCCTCTGTCAAAGAAAGTGTTAACATCAGTAAATTTCATACTCTGGTTTTATCAGTGTTTAGTTTGGTATGTTAGATCCAAGACCTTTGGGAAAATAATTTGGAGATGTTTTTGGGAAGGTGCTGTTTATTTCAGTCTTTCTGTTTCATATCCCTCCTATTTCAGTGAATTCGTATTAAAAAATCTGCTATTTTCAAATATAGAAAAAAATTGATGCTTGTTTTAAAATGCCAATCATATAAGACTTGTAGATTTAAGAAATCTACATGGTAAGTACACCTATAGTATCTCAGTCCTTGTTATTAGTCTTCTCTTGGGTGTTTTTCATGTTTTTGAGACTTTTCAGGTGGATTATCAAGAATAGCAAACAGTTGATAAATATATATTTTTAATTGAAGCATTTCAGTAGTCCTAATAATTATAAACATGTCTGAGCCTGCATCCGTGAATCCTTTCTGCACAAGGTTGTTGCAGATTCATCCACTTAATAGTGTGAGACCATAAGAGGACACAATAATTGTATGCTTTGAACTGATATGGAGAACTGCTTAAAACAAATACTCATTGCATGAAGAACTCTGCTCAGTAGCACAGGGAAAAGATGGAAATACGAATTGACAGCACTCAGTTCAAAGATCTTTTAACTTCTATTTGTCTATTTTAATATCAGCAGTTACAGTAAGTATAACACAAATGTGACGGGTCTGACCAGGAGCCAGCCAGATGCTGCTGTGAAGGACTGGTCCTGCCCCTGAGGCTTTACCAGGAATTCTCAGAATGCTAGAAGAAAAAACCCTTCATCTTACTGCAGTTCCCAGCTTCTGGTTTGGGGATAAAAACAACCCATCTACCTGAAGATTACTTCTTTGTCCAGGACTGCGAGTGTCCTTTTCCATCCACTATTTATTTACATTCAGTAAAGCTCAGATGTAGCCTAGGATATGGGCCAGTTTCTGCAGTGTTGCAGAATGCTGTTAGTCCATCTGATGCTTTAGAGGAAGACAACCCCCTCTCTTTCATTCCTTCATAATGCACCTGGCCAGTTGTGCAATGCTAACCAATGAACAGCTGCTAACAATGAGGAAATTGTGCTCATAAGAAGTAGCTCGTGATCTGATGGTTATTCTCTTGGGAGAAATTGAAGCACTTGGGACTTTCTTCTTGCCTGGATGTTTTTTTCATTTTTTTTTTTTTCTTCACTTGAAATAGTTGTCTCTGTACTGAATTAAACACTTTTATCTTCACTGTTTATGACTTTGTGGAACTGGTTTCTTTGGAGGGAATCCATTTCCCCATAATTTCCTCTTCACCTCCTGTTTCCCACTCAACCCCCACCCCGTTCATCTGGGAGGATTAAGGATTTTACAGCTGAGAAACATTGGGATTGGTAACCTTTTCTAGCAGTAATGTGTCTGCATTGATGTTACCTAAATATGTGTGTGTGAAGGGGTGTATTTTACAAAAAGTGTGTGCATGTAGTCTGTAATCACTATATTCTATGAAGGCATTCCCATTTACCGAGTGCCCTTCCAACAAACATCTTGTAGTACTTTGAAAAAAGAAAAAAAAAAAATTAAACCAAACAGGATATGAAAATTCAGTGCCAAAAAGCCAAGTCTTTTTAGGCGTGAGTGAAATTTAGCTAATAACATAAATAGTTTCATCTATGAAGGGAAGTCAGTTCTCTGGACTTGAGAAAATAAGCAGAAACATCTAAACTCTGATGTTGTTTTAATTTGAGAAAGTCTGCCATCCTTCACAGCCTGAGTTAGACATATGCTTCTGGGAGAGCAGTCAAAGGAATCCATATAAATGATGAATGTCGTGAATCATTTTCTTCTTTTAACTATGAGATTCTTGCATTGACTTGTCTTCAATCTGGTAAAATCTTCTAAGCATAAACATTCACTTCAGAATGATTAGACAGGAGCTAGAGAAGTAATCAGCAGTCCTTCTACCAGTCTAGGTCTATGTAAAAGTTGCTTACAGTATTTTTTTTAACAACTTCAGTTGATTTGGATGCTATCAATGGGCTATTTGTTTATAAGCTTATTATATTGGTACGTATTTCTCTGTATGCTTCTCTGTTTCATCATGAGAAGGATCCAACTGGAATACTGTCACTTTCATTTCTCATATTAAAATATTTTTTACCATCTCACTGCATTTCTATACTGGCATAAGCTAAAACTGTTTCTGGCTTGAAAGTATGTTCTGTTATAATACAAACAAATGTGTATGCTATTCGGTATGAAAATATACAAAAAAGGACAATTTTCAAAAATCTGGCTTAGTTGAAAGAATTTTCATGAATGGATACAAAACAAGTGATCAGTACCAGACGTTACTCATCACTGTGTTTAGCAATGGTCATGATATTTAGTAGAAAATCTATTAGGATTACTTCAATTACAACTCCTTTTCACTGTTCTTCATCTTGAAATAGCCTACAGCCCTCAATGAGCAGAAAGTTTAATGAAATTTAAGAAGTTAGCTCTCTTCTTACCTCATTCTGTAATGAGGGAGGAGGGATGCCACTTGAAGTTGTGCTCCAAAGCCTGTCACTGGGATATCAATCATGGAATCATATATGGCCTGGGTTGAAAAGGACCACAGTGATCATCTGATTTCAATGAGTGATAGATGGAAGTTAACTGAGTGGGCAATGTTTGCCTGAAGTTCCTGATATTGTGCTTGCAGGCTGGATTTCTTTTAATTTGCTTGTTCCCATGACCTGTGAACCTGTGTGTAGCCAGTTCTGAAATAACTGTGAACGCTTTATTCAGAAGTTAGCACTAAATCTTACAAACTCATCCATAATTATGTCCACAGATCACAATATCTGAAAGTGTTCCTTACAAAAAACAGACTTTCTTGCAACACCTCCGGCTGCCTACAAAATGGGAATTTCTGATCAGCGGAACCTAAGAATATCTTGCTGTGACCAAGGAAGCAAGGACTAAAACCTAAAACTAAGCATCTTACGCCTATCCTTGTTGACATGATTTGGGTCAGTCGCAGAGAAAGCATTTGAAGTCTTGAGGAAGTTTCTGGCCTACCACATAGCTGATGAAAAATAATGAAGACCATCTGGCCTTCATAATGAGTGAAATCATCTATGCCAGCTTCAGAGAGGGCAGTGTTCCATCACTGCTAAGCATGCAGTAGCCTAGCCAACTTTGGAATATGTACATTTCTTGCCAATGTGCTCATAGTTTATACCCATCCTTCGTCCCATCTCATGTTCAGTCTTTGTTTTAGCAACATTATAGTGTAGTTGATGGCAACTCATTCTCTGTAGTACTTCGATTCTCTTTGAACAAGTATGCAGTGAGGTGGCAGAAATTAAATTATCACTAGATTAAATACAGATGTTCTTATTGCTAGGTTTCTCTTCAGCCTTTGCCTGATTTAAATGCGTAGTGTATTCACAGTCCATGCAGGATAGCACAAGAATAAGCTTATTCTTTTGGGAGGTAAAACAGCATTTCAGTGGCTATGTCCTTTGCCTCACCTGGATATCTTTCTGACATCTTCGTTATCCAAAACTTTCCAGTGCAGCTGAACTGCACAGAAATGATGCTGTACAACTTAAATCTGCACTGGGAGTTAGATGCAGTGTATTTCCTTTTAAATATTATTAATGATAATATATGTGAATTCTAGTGATTTAAATGAATCTTGGTGATTTCATTATGGATTCCTTATAGAGGTTCGCATCTAGTGTTATTCTACTCTGATGGGTAGGAATACTTTGGAATTCTCCAGTCAGATTTCACATTTTGTTTTTCACACTGAAAACTGTGAGAGGCTTCTCTTCTGTCACATTAGGGCATAAAACCCTCCAACGTTTTAATGAAAAATAAAGATGGTCTGAATCACTTCAATAATAATGAGGTTATATATATATTTTTTTTTAATTTTGGCTTTATTTTTTTTATTTGGAAAACAGTTCTTTACTGAAGTCATTTTTAAGTAGTTTTGGAAGGATGACATGGTCAGGATTCATACTGAAGGATTAAACTCAGGATTATTATTATTTGTTAAATGTATGTTAATTTCCATAGCTTCCTGCATACAGAATGGAAATAATTAAGCCTTACCAAATAGCAGCTAACCCCCTGACCCACTTTTCATCTTGATGTGGTTGACACGAGCCGCTTTTTTGTCTTCAGCATTCCTACTTGCAAATTTTTCTTCTTCGTGGGTCATTCCTATTGTATTCATCTTCCTGATCTTAATTTCCTCAAGAGCTCATATTAAATATATACTATGGTTTGGTATGTTTTTTTCTGCCCTGTAAAGGTACTTTTACATATTCAAGCTCACTAATCTTCATTGCTCGTGCAGTTAGACCCACTGAAGTCAAGGAAACTGCTTACGTCAATAGGGGCATGCAAAATCAATCCTTAAACATCCCAAGGTATGAAATTCGATCTTGTCAGCACAGATTTGTTTGGGGATTTTATGTGAGAACCTCTGTGCATCTGTCTAGTCCCTAAGGCTTTTACATCATTTCTCTGAATTAAGTTAGTATAATCCGCACATTTTTTTTCCCCCTCTCTCTTTTGTATCATGGGAGAGTGTAGTAGTTTTGTTAGGATAATTTTAAAGATCGATCTACAGCAAGCCTCCTGAAAGAACTGCGTAGTACAGTATACTTATGAGTATTTTGGAAAACAAAACAAAAAAAACCATCTATTTGGTCATTGCTTTTAAAATAAAAGGATCTCCTCAAGAAATTGATGGTGAATTTAGAAGATTGACTGGAACCTAGCACCTCCTTTAAATTAAATGTAACTAAAGGCCCCTTTGCATGGCAGGAGTGTTGAAGTAGATGGTCTTGTAACGTCCTATTGAATGCAAACAGCTCTATAATTCTTTTTCATCTTGAATTGTTTGCTTGAAGCAGTGTAACTTCAAGGACAGACATCGGGAACTAGCTTCTAATCCTCTTGATGTGAGAGGTAAAAATTTTTATTGACTTCTTACTAAACAGACTTGACTTTTACCCACTTGAAGTTGCCATGATTTTAAAATACAGTTAAGTAAAGCTGCCTAAGAGATTGCACCGCTGCACAACACAAAATACCTTTCTGGAAAGCTTTGGGAATCTGTTGAGTAATGGTCAACTTACAGTGATATAACCTATACTTTTGAAGCAGTTATAGAAGGTCGAGGGAAACGATGAACACTGCAATGAAGACTTTAACAACTGCCCTACATTTGTGATTGGAAAGGAGAAAAAGTTGCTGGTGAAAGGACAGAATTCTTGAGATTTTTTTCATAAACCTTATCATCAGATGATATCATCATACACTCACAATCTTTGTTTTGTCTCCCCCAAAGGATCAGGATTCATCTTAAAACTTTCTCTTGAGGTCCATTTCAGCCAAATATTTGCTCTGTTTTAATTCACATACAGGTTAGAGAATGAGCCATCACTGAACAGATTTTGAGATACCGATCTGGCAACAGTTTACCTCGTTTCTCATTATTTTCCTGTCATTTTGTTATTATGTGTTTTTAAGAACATCCAGCTTTTTGTTGCAGGAAAACCATTTCCTCATGCAAAGTAGAACATGCAGACCTGATTTATTTCTCATTCCAGCTGCAAGTATGTTGATTTGTATTTAGTAGAGTTAACATCTTTTTTTTTTAATTTTTTCCTTCTATCTGTATTGCAATATGGTCTGGAAGACCAGACTGGCATTCACAGTAGTACACATTAAAATTAAGTGGGGGGCTGTGAGAGAGAAGAGAATTTTGTTCTGTTTTAACACCATCTATAGGATCCATCTGTAAGTTTGGACTTTGCTGCTCATACACACTCCTTCAGAGGGAAGTATTCACCATGCTTGCTTATTCTCCTCTGTGCAATACTGGTCACCCACTCTCTTAGTCTCTCTGTTAATCTAATAGAAAAGGGACTGCATGCTGTGGCTGCTAATCGTAGCAGAGAATTAGATTTAATGGTGTAGAAGCCCCTTCCTTCTGTTCCACTGAACAGCCCTTTTTTGTCAGATGTGTTGAGAAGACAGTTATGCTTTATGTAATAAACGTCTACTGCAATGTTCACTACTTTTGCATGGTGTAGTGACTGCTCTGCTTGTTATATCATCTTCTAGCCTCCTTTGGATGGCTGGCTTTAGGTTTCTTACATCTCATAGTGGGATAGCAGGTTCCTGAGTGTTGTGGTGTAAAAGAGCAAGTGACCAAGCACCATACGGTTGCCCACTCCTCACCTCTTCCAGTGGGATGGGGAAGAGAATGAAAACAAAAAAAAAACCAGAGCTCGAGGTTGAGACAAAACCACTCACTAAGACAGAGAAAAGGAAAGAAGAAAATAATTATGACAAATATATACACTATATAAACATGTGCAATGGGTGATAAACAACTGCTCGCCACTCACTGACCAATGCTCAGAGCAACAAAAGAAAGCAATGAACCTTCACCTCCTTCAGAATTCCTTCCTCTTGATGTCGGATGGTGTGGGATATCCCTTTGGCCAGTATAAATTAGCTGTCCTAGTTCTGTTCCCTCTCAGCAACTTGGGCCCTTCACTGAGAATGGCCTTGGCTCTGTACAATGCCACTTAGCAGCAATTATAAACATAGGTGTGCTACCAACATCAGTTTTCTCCTAGAACCAAAGCATAGCATCCTGCCAGATACAGTGAGGAAAACAATTCCATCCTAGCTCAAACTGAGACACTGAGGACCTGTAGACTTTTGTCCATAAGATGCTCATACCTACTGATGATTTCTAGGAAATGAGAAAGAGACCATCTCTTAGTTGGGCATGTCGGTGGCAGTTTCATGTGTTTGAATACTCACTATCTTCAAAATGTAAGGGTTTGCCACTCAGATTTTCAGATTGATACATCTCCAAGTATTTCCCAAAAGAGAAACTTCTCTGGATTATTGGTTTCAAAGGATAGACTGATATTCCTCTTCTAGCTATTCTTTACTTCTTTGAGCAACGTTTGGTTTCCAGCTCTTGGACATGCTATGCTTGCTGCAAAAGATAATTTGAGTATCTGTGATCAGTTTGTACAAGTTTTTGAGAAATACTAATATGCAAAAAGAAAGGAGGCAAATTTATTTGTGGCTAAAAAATTAAGACAAGTGTCTGAATTTTAAAATGGTGGGATTTGTTACAACTTAGACTATTAATGCTTTCAGTCCTTCTGAAGTTTCTTTTATTTCCACATGGAAAATACTTTCCCTGTAAACAGAGATAGACCTGAACCAAAGTGATTGATATCAGTGCTTCCCACCTGTGCATTTTGTATATAGAAATGAAATCTCAAACAGTTTTTTTTTCATATGTATCTGTCACTGAAAGTTGCTCTGTTTGTGCATGGATTTTATTATTTGTCTCCTGTAGTTAGTTAAGTCTAATAATTTTGTTCTTCTTTCCATTATTCTACTTTATTATTTCTATATATGGAGGGCAGTGGAATTTTGTCCTAATTGCAGTAAACAAAAGACAAATGCTGAGAGTTGAAATGATGCAGTGAATGACAGAACTGGATCCAAATAAGCCATTATTGTACACTTAGAGGTATGTTGTTTACTTTAAGGCTAAGGAGTTGCATGTTAGCTCGTCAGCTGTGATTTTTAGGAGAACTTGTGAAATTGGTATTTGCTTTTGCAAAGTAGCATACATTAGATGAGTTAAAAAAAGAGCAATGAATAGATCTGAGACATGCCACCAGCTATCAAATATTTTCAGGGTATTTTTCCAGAACTAAATAGAGAGCAGGTAGGTCAGGAATCTGGTAGGAAAGACCACTCCATTCTTTATCTTCCTCCATTGTTAGATATTAGATCTAGATTTAAGGATTATCTTTATGCAAGGTTGTTTTGCATTTGGAGCTCTGATGACTTGAAGACTTCTGCCAACATGTGTTTAGCTGTCAGTGCATGCAATTCAGAGAGGGTGCTCAGCTCCTGATGTGGGGTGCAGCTGAAACCACCTGTGCACCTCACGCATTGGAGAATAGGATGTAAAAGTGACATTTTTTCTCCTGTCCCCCAGTATGCTCCTTCAGGCACAGGGAATCTTGCCCTCCAACATAAGCTAGGTTTCCTTTTCTTCCTCATCACTAAGTAAAACCACAAGCAGAACTGCTCTATTTAAGGAATGCTTTTGACACCTTTCTTTCAAGAAAGACTACAGGAAAAGCAAAGCATCAAGCACATCATTCAGCATTGTGAATTTGTAAGAAGATTTGGAAAAAGCCATCTTACTTCTTATAGGCTTCCTTTTTTGTAGCTTTTTATGGGGTTCAATATTATGATATTTCAAAGACATTTTAATATACAGGCAGTCACTTGTATTGGCATGAGAATACGATACATATGATCGTATATTGGCAAATAGGTGCAAGTTAGATTATGCAGAGGGAAGAATTTGATGTTAAAAGGCATTCTGGGTTTTAAATATTAATGTTTACCAGTAGGCATTGTATTCCCCAGGATTCAATTTACAGCAGTGTAAATTTTTGCACTGTAACACCAGTCTGAGTTGAAAATTATCTGTATATTCAGAAATTATTTTTGGTCTCCTTCAGCCTCCTAAGTATCAACAGACTTGTAATTACATATTCTTTTTTTTTTAATGTGTGGTGACCCCTAAGCTATTTATGCAAAATAGTTTTGAAACTGTGTGCTAACCTTTTAGGCTTTGGATGTATTTGATGTGCTGACAGATGTGCTGTGATACTGGAGGTGGCAGGAACCATAGAGTTGTAGACCTCAGCTTGGCCATTTGTATGGTTTGTAACACACCAAACACTGAAAACCTGTTGTCATGTGGGTATGAGAGTATAAAAACACTGAACATTCATTTCCTTGTTGATTCTGAAAGGGCCAAGTATTTACATGATAGTTCTTTTTCTTGGGGTCAGTTACTGGACAAAGTATTCAGTGTCTCTGAGAGATGGCTGATATTTTTCAAGACAGGCTTTAAATATTGCTACTCACTGCTGTGAAAGACTTACTAATACACTCATCGCTACGTTAGCCTTCAGGGAACCATTCATATGGGGGTTACTTGAGCAGTGTCAAACTTTTATGAATAGTACATGTATTCATTTTGAATGGAAGGTGCTGTCTGGCATGGTCCCAAAGCACGAAACATGTCAAAACTATCTTCATTTATTTGCAGAATCAACCATTTAAAAGCATGGGTTCCTTACTATCCCGTACGTTGTACGCTCTCACAATCCTCGACTGAGTGAAAATATCAGTGAAGTAAGCAAGTTGTACAAACTTTAGGATATCATTAAAGCATGGAGAGGACCAAATGAGTGTTCAAACAAGAAGAGTTGTACTCCAGGCAAGATTCAAATGCTACATCAGCTGAATTCCTCTTGAGGCCAATAAACGTCATTTAAAAATGAACTTGTATTTGACACTTGAGGGAGTTGTCCTCTCTCTGAGTATATTCCAGTGCAGTGTGACCATTTAGGGCTGTTCCCATGTATGAATACGTTTGGCATTTGATAAATAGCTTTTATATTTGTCTGGATATTTATTAGCAGTTCTTTTTCGCATTATTTTGAGATTCATATCTGATATTAAGTTTGGACAAGCTGTCTTGGATGATTTTTGTTAAACTAAGTTGCAAAACGGCTGCGAATGCTGCTTTTTCACATTCTTACCAGATCACAGATTATTCCTGTCACCGTATCTTTTGACAGAAAAGAAACAGTAAGTCAGCCACTTATTTATGTTGGGAGAAAAGAACATTTGCAGCGTTTCCCTCATTGCTGAAAGAAATAATTTGTCCCTTGTTTCATGAAATCTTACTGCTTTTGCAACTTTTAGATTTACAAAATAAAACGCCTCTGGAGTTTTTCTCAGCAAAAGACTTTGATGGGATTTTGAAAGGATGCAGTAATTTGTTCAACTTTCCCAAGAAAAAGTCCATGTGCACTTATCCTTTGAGTCAGAACAACTTTCCAAAGATTGGTATAGTTTGGCCAGCTGGTCTTCACTGACCGATACTGCTAGAAGGCAACACCTGGGAGTGAGGCTCATCTGCACGTAAAGTCAGAAGCATTTTTGCATTTGTTTCAGAAAAGCCTTTTCTTTTTAATTATCTTTATTTGTTCCACTCTTGCAGATCTTTTTCAAACAGAACTGCTTGCTTGTGGTTTCTCTGAGTTTGCTTTCCATTTGATTTCAAGCTCATAGTCTGTAACTGATGATCCATGATGATTCATATCTGTAGTGTCATGTATCATCCAATGTCCCAACTTTTCTTAAAAGAGGGAGAGAAAGTAATTTGTGTCTGCCATCACAAGCTATTTTGTTTTCTGTTTTCCTAAAGCACTTGGTAAAAATACAACTGATCAGTGCAATAGGTGGGTGTTGAAAAGTTGGAGGGAGAATGATACACCGATCAGTGCCGCCTCATTCCTACTCTGTTCCTGTGCATTACTTTACGTGCCACTGCTGGCCAATCTTTCTTGCAAGTAGGCCTTTCTCTCAAGGTCCTTGCCCAGTTTCCTGTAATTTGTCTACACAGCCATTGCTTTTCTTGTATACAGCAATACACACTATAGCAACTACGGGCCTTGTCTTGTTTGAACTGTTGTGCCTATTCTTGCTCTGAAATGTCATCTCAGCATTCTCAATGTCTCTCATTTTCAGTCTGCTTGAAGTGCTTTTTGTGCCTTGCATTAAGCCAAAACCAATTCTTTTGATACTCGACTCCGTAGATTACTGACAGCCCAGTTCTGCTTTACTTTCTGATGTTATGTAACACTACACCACTCAAAAATTCTATTTCAAACGTGACTGCCAAGCATGGATCCTGCAGCCCACAGCCATGTGAAGCAGAGTTCTGTTTCACAAGTGGTCCCTTTGAAGTCACTTGAGTTACACATGCTTACATCATGTCTGAACTTGGCCCACTGTGTTTACAACATGCATATTTGATATTGCACAGTGGGTGTACATAGCTTTCAAAATAATAAAATCTTTATTACTTTGAGGAGTGTGCACATTAAAGAACAGATTTTCATTTACACGAAGGCTCCACATACTCTGCTGGCTATGCAAATAGCCTTGAAGTTAGCATAAATTCAACTAAAGGCCCACAGAAAATCCGTTTGCACAACCAAAGTTCTGTAAAATAGTGTTGCACGTAAACTGAAATACAACTTTTCCCAGAATAGTTATTTTAATTTTGAGGCAATATTTTCACATTTCTTTTTTCTTTTTGTTTTCCAGAGGGTTTTTTTGTTGTTGTTTTTGTTCCCTCTCCCCCAGTGGAAATAACCATTAACTTTTTCTTATTTTTAATGTATATTACACCATGTCACAGTAAATCTTTTATGATGAGCAGCTGACCTGTTTTATCCCCAAGTGTTTCAAATCAAATGTTACCCCTTCTTCTAGTTACCTGTTTTTCTAGCTCATGAGACAGTAAAAAGTCTGCTTATTCCTTGAATCACTCTGGAGAAGTAAAAGCAAAAAGT
Organism: Lagopus leucura; assembly: GCF_019238085.1. NCBI lineage: Eukaryota > Metazoa > Chordata > Aves > Galliformes > Phasianidae > Lagopus > Lagopus leucura. The sequence continues at coordinate 1,899,298 of NW_024962334.1, read as the reverse complement.
ACTAAGCCAAATACATAATGTCAATTGAAATATGTTTTGTTTGGGCTCATGGTTTGTAACATGCATACAAACATACTTTGCGTATGTAAAAGGTAGAGGTGGACTATGTCTAAAGCTTCTCCAATCTGTTTTTTTTTTTTTCTTTGCTTTCAAGCTCCAGCTCTGATCCAGCTGCATAGATAGGGCTACAGAAACAATCTCCTGAAGCTTAACTTTCTGCATATAAAATAACGAAGAGCTAGAAGCAGTATAAAGGTATTAGCTGCTACCTTGCAAGAAAGTGCAAGTACGTAGATCACTTTGTATTTAAACCACAGGACAGGAGCTTAGGGAATCTGGATCTGTATCCTAACTGCAGCAAGTTCCTTGCCTGACTCTTGATAATGTGCATACCTACCTGTTGATCTGTCGGTCTGTCTACACGGTTATCAGTCCATGTTGCAAAATATGTTGTGAGAGTAGCACCACTTACACTTCCAATACAAGGATCTGCCTAATGGTTGTAAGAAACTTCTAGGGTGGGGAAAAAAGTATTTTCTGCTGTTATTACAAAAGCCCCAGATTTTTTATGCTATTCACCCGCAATAAGAAGAGAAAATGGCTGTTGGAAATCTCAGGGGAGAATACATTTATGTGAAATCTAGCTATATCTGTACAGTCATGTTCAAAGACAATTAAGCAAGTGGATTTCCTGTTTTGGCATAGGGTATTTTGTTTCTTTTGAGCAGAATAGTATAATATTTATGCAGTGGATCCACACAGAGCTAATTTACAGCTTTCCAGTATGATTCCTGAACGCATCCTTCTCATCTTCTTCCTTTTTCCTTTTAACTGGTAAAATAAGCAGTGTATTGGAAATTTTTCTTTATGTCCTGTAGGCTACACTTAACCGCTGATGTTTTGGTAATTTGTGTTTTTAATGGATAGAGGGTTTTCCTTGTGGGTCATTTTCACAGAACAACTTAGGTTGTCCAAACATATTCTGAAATACATCAGAGATTATGATTTCAAAACATGCATGCCTACGGCCAAAGTATGAGTAACACATGAAATTTTGTTCCATTCCATGAACAAACCACTGTTTTGTGGTATAATACAAAACATATCTAAGCAGTTTAGATCACTATCAGGCATTACAACGTTAGGTTTTCTATTTATGTGACTACCCAAAGCTCATTAGAAGCTCATTTTGTAGCTCCAGGGAAGTAAGAATAAAAAGCAGTGAAAAACAGTACACTGTATTCTGTTCTAATTATACTCTATTTACTATACTTACTAATATATATCAAGTGTATAATTTTATAGTTGCAGAGCCTGACTTCCCAAGCTTGTGAAGTCCAGAATTGTTCATAAAATGGTTGCGAATGCAACTTAGCTGTGTGACTTTGGTTGCATAGACAAACTGACTATTTATGCATGCATACTGGTTGCTGGTCCCTTCGTGCCACCGAGCACCCTTAAAGCAATTTCAGGTTCCTATTCTCCACCTGCTTTCAGGCCTGCAAGGAAGCCTGCAGTTACCATGCTGAGAAGGATCATCAGGAGGGAACTGGTGGTTCTGAAATCTCAGAAATCATTTGAAAATGAATAAACTGTCAGATTCTGGATGTGGATGTTGACTTCTCAAAGCTACATTCTGTCTGGGTGAGTCTTTTTAGAAAAATTGCAGCAGTTGTTGTGCATGTGGTGGTTTCACGTGTCAGACCAAATTTGTGCCTGGTGGGCTGGTAAAAACATATAGGGTGGGGTAGGTAGAGCAAGGAGTGGGAGCAGGAGGTGTCCTTTGTAAAGGATAGTATTCTCAATTGCTGTTTTTTGCCAAGTTTGTGGCTCTTTTGAAATGTTGGTCTCAGCTTTTAGTGAAAGGATGAATGCAGAACGCAGCCACACACAGTTAGTAAAGCTTCTGCAGCTAAGGGCAGAAAGAGAGAAAATAAGTCCAGTAGGTAACAGAAAATGCTAGGTTTTGGACAACCTAGATAAAAACAGATGATAACATTCACCTTTCTGTGTTCTCACCTCTCGCTGGAAATGATTTTCAATAATAAAAGGATATGTTGCATAAACCCAACCAAAGACGAGTGTTTACAGTTTTTTCGTAATGTAAAATTAATGAGCCATTCTCCCAGTAGTAAAAAGCTTATCCCGGGCGTGCATTAGTGGCTTATAAGCTCACTTCACAGATGGTTGAATACACAAGACTGAAACACACCCAAGACATGCACTGGATCATAGTGAGGCACCCTCAGTCATGGCTTACACAATAAGCAAGTATTTAACAACATTCCTGTTTGTACAATAAGAGAATATTTAACAGCGTTCTTGTTTATACAGCACTTTAAAATAAAATATGTAAGCTTGTTCTTCTAACGGAATATGTGCTTTAAAATAAAAGCTGTGCATGAGAAAATTCCTTAAGATCCAGAAAGCAGGAATCTCTTACTCGTGCTCTTTGCGTAACGTGGTACAGCAATGAAATGAAAGTACCATGTAGTAGACTGAGAACAATATTCCTGCTCCACAAAATAAACGTCTGTTTATTAGTTTGTTATACAACCACAGATAGCAAGAAGGCAGCACTCAATGAAACCACAGATACTTGTCCCCAAAAGAAGGGTGCTCTCGCTTCTATCATCTTTTCTTATTTATTGTAATTAGTGAGAAGCTCTGTTTTTCTTCATCTTTAGCCCTTTTTCAGGTTTGCTATTATGCACCTTGTTATAAATTCCTTGGCTTCCAAGCAAAGTTTTACGGGCATTGAGTATTGTGTTTAAAAATAAAAATTCTGAAAACCCATATGTTTTGAGGTACAATTCCTTTCCTCAGAGGGTATATATAACACATAAAACAAAAAAGCCTATTTTATAATGGAAATCTGAAAACAATCAGTGAGTCTCTTGTTCAAAGTAACACCGGGTTTGCTTTAATTTTCAACAAATTCAATTTTCTTTAAAGTGCCGTTTATATGCCCATGTTGAATTGTAATAGTTAGCAGTAATTTATTGGGGATATTATTCTGGGATTTCTTTTTTTTTTTCTTGTCTTCTACCTTTGACCCTAGAGATATGGTAGAGGGGAAAAGGAATGCGTGCTGCAGTATGACACAATGTACAGTGCAAGAGAAGGAGCATTGCAGCAGGAAGGTTATGTTGTAGATTGATTGCATTAATTCACTTTTTTTTTCACATTGGAAGTGATTTTTTTTTTTTTAATGCATGATGAAATTACTCTCTGTTAGTGATTGCTTTTTCTGTTAAGCTATCCTCAAAGCCACTGATTTTTATGTGATTCTGGGAGAGAGTCACTGTAGCCCAAAAAATTGAGCAATTTCATCCCAATTCAATACCAGTAGTAACAAATGGGAAGACTCCACTGTGAGCTTTGGATGACAGCAGTAATAATGTTCTTTTTCTGCTTGTTTCTCTGTATAAGCTCTCTTTGATAGGTCTTGGGAATTTCTTACTGCTTTTTGAATCTGGAGGTATCTCTTTTCAGGCAGAGCCTTGCCATTATTTTCTTGTAGAATTAAGTTTTTAAGACTGTCCATGTTTTTGCAAAAACTAATTCAATAAGAACAAAAAAATTTCTAAGCCTTTCAAGAGGTTGTATTGGGCTGTTTCTTTTTTTATTTTTATTTTTTGCCTCCTGTAGTATGAGCTCTGATGTAAAAGTGGAGGGAAACTGGCATTTACAAATTGACCTGCATCAGGACTTATTCCCATGTTTTCATAGCTGAGTCTCAGTAGGTGTTGATTTAAATGATGAAGTTATGCATCTTCCACCCCTAGCCTTCATTGTGTGAATGGTAGTGAGGCCATTCAATGCCTCACTGAAGTGAGGTTGAAATCTCATCTCTGAAGTCAGCCTTAGCCCTTTTATAAGTGAGACTGACCAGACACAGCTATTTTTTTCTTTTACTTCGAGATTTCTTTGCTCCAGAAAACAGATCGTGTTGATATTTTGTTATCAGATGCAAAAGGGGTTATTGGAAATCTGAGAAATACTTCAAGCATGCTGAAAATTACAGATTAAAGAGTTTATTCTGAAACACCTCGTACAGTGATTCAAGGAAAAGTATATTGCACTGCTGGCTGTCAGTCCTTCTTTACAGAACACTGCAGGAAAGGCTGCAATCCACAGGAAGTAAGATTCTGTTTTGTGTGCCCTGGCAAAAATTTGATAATTCACTTTCTCTTTCTTCTCAACTGGAAGATCATTTGCCTAACATGTATCTTTGTGTATATAAGGCTTGCCAGAAACAGTAGTGCCACTGCAGCTGATGGAGCAGTTTGATTCCCGCTGGGCCACTCAATAGAGCAGTTCCTATTATCCTGCGCCGTGTGAGTTGGCTGTCTGCCTACAGTCAGGTGAACACTATTTCTTGAAGTGCTTCTCCTGCACTTCTGCCACCTTTCCATCATTGCTCCCGCAGCCTTTCGGTGATGCAGCATGCTTACAGCATGCTAGAGCAGCGACCTTTGACTGTGTGCTATTGCAATGCATCACCAGAGACAGCTACACCACGGGTGCTTTCATCTTCAGCAGTGCAGCTGATCCAAGAGTGCCTTAGTGAAATGTTGAGGCAGAAAAAATTCTCTCTGCAGAATAAGCGATAAAAACATGTAGGTGCACTGTCCACATTGCAGAGGACCATGCAGCAAACCTTGCCTTTTGCGGGATCTTTTCTCACAACTCTTGTATTCCCTTAGTATCCCTGAGCTATTTTGTGTTCTTTCTCATCTTGCAGTGGAACTGCAGAATCACTGGTTGAGAAGTATTCTTGTTTTGCTTTAATCATTAGGTGGCTTTTAAGATGTGGGCAGAATCGGGCATGGAAACAAAGACGGACATGGTGGTGAAGAGCAGTGCTTTGGCAGCGAGCGAGGCAGTACGGGACAGCGCTTTATGTAATGGGATACAAACGGAATGGCAGGCAATTGGCACCGCAGGAGAGCTTTATGTAACGCGAGAGATAATCAGCATGTGGCTGGCATCAGGGTTCAGTCACAAATACAATGAGATGCAAAACAATTGCCTTGCCTTCTCTGCTTCTCTTGATGAGGTTACTGAGGGGAAATCCCGTTGTCCTGCTTTGAATAGGCATGTGATATTAGATATATTTACTGGAGGAAGACAGGGATCTAGTTCCATTGTGCTGAGCCTTCTGTTTGTCTTAATTTATTTTTTAAAAACATGCCCTTTGCCCGCTTGCTACTGCTGGGGGGACAGGCTACATAATTCAAAGCTTTCCTGAGAAAAAACGTAACTTATTAAGCGCTGCAGCGTGCGGTCTTTTGGCAACACTGTAATGCTACCGAGCGGCAATTTAGTAAAGCAGTACAGTGTTACAGAAGCCTGTGAAATACCAGCGATTTTAAGAAAAATAAGGGGATATATTTGCTTCTCTGCTTCTCTTTTTTAATCTTTAAATAAACCCCCAGTGCCCCTTGTGTATTTCTTAAGTGGGCTCAACTGTTGATTTAAAAGAAGGAGGAGATGGTCTTTATGGTTAGGCGTTTCAGTTTAACACCCTCGTTAAAAGCAAGGCACTTGAAGGTTTTGTTTTAAGGTTGTTCTTTCTGATCCAGAGGCACTGGAAAAGGTTGGCCGTCGAAGGCTGATTTCCCCCTCACCAAAGTTTCCTTGGTATGGCTCCAGGAAGGCTTTAGGGCATCCTGATTTCTGTCCACTCCTTGGCGTACATTATTTCCTCTTTCAGTGAACAGATGTACTATTTTCACTTGCTTACAAAGATATGTTTCACGGTATTTTTATGCTGCTCTGAGTTTGTATGTGTCATGTGAATGAAAGCAGCATGGGTTACGCTGCACCAGTATCTGCTGTTTCTTCCTCACTGATACATCCTATTGACCACTGTGTCCTGATGAAGTCTTGTAGCGCCAGAACCTGCCAGAGTAGTATGTGCTATGTGTACTGTTGTAGACTGCAGGAGTAGGGTAGAAAGAGGGAATGATCTGTAAATATTTCTAATCATGTGATGGTGTCACTGGATTACCATCTGGAACATATGGCTTATAGGTCTGATTTTCTAAATATGGAACTCATGCAAACGTGGCTGTACAACAACACATACCCAAACATGTGCATTTCTGAATTCACTAGATCATTATACAGATGATAGGTTCCCACCATTATGGTATTAATAATAATGCTTAAAATAGGCAGGTATATAATGCAGTACTCCAGTAAATGAAAGCATATAATGCTCATCTGAGTGAAAGAAATGCATGAATGCATGCATTAGTTACTGTTTGCACCATGTGTTGTAAAAAAATTAGTGCAAAATTTGAATAATCAAAATTTGAATTAAAATTACTTGTGTAGGTAAATGCTGAGTATGTGTAATGTAGATGCAGTGCACGTGTGCAACAGAAACAACTTGTGCCATATAAGATGGACTCAAAAGTGGCCAACTGTAACTTGCACTGCAGACTTTCCTGAAAAGTTTTCTAAGTGTTTTGCTTAAGGAGTGGGTTCTATAGTTCATTCTGAGTAGAATGCAGTTCTCTTCAAATGAATGTGAAGATTTCCATTCACTTAAAAGAAATGTGGATTCCACTCTAGGACTCAAACTCTTTTTTCCCTCCCTTCAATTCTATTTTGGGCTTTTATATTACGGAATGTCTTCTGAGCAGAGTTTCTGAACGTGCACATAATTTTTCACTCCTGATAGATGTGTTTATTTCAAAATTCTCGATCTAAAAGGTGCTTACGTGTGACTTGCTTTGTTACTTTTTGATGGCTGTAATAATGAAAAAAGGATTTATTCATAATGGCGCGTACACAGATGATAGTTCAAAAAATGGACAGTATTTTTCCCCCCATACTTATAGTGAGGTCTGGTTCAGTTCTGATACATTGGTGTACAGTTGATATAATTGCTTAGTGGATGAACCGTGCTGGTTTTAAATCCAGCTATGGTTCACAAAGCATCGATTGTTATCACAGCGATTACATTTCTGTTACTTATGACATCAGCCTGTCTGTCCCTCTGCTGAGAAGTGAAATTCCAACTCACACGTCAGGCTGGTAAGGAGGATGTGAGATGTGCTGGCTTTGCTGGGGGAGTTAAGGAATATAGGACAATCACATTGACAATGACATTGAAGGTATCTGGGCTCAGAATTTTTTCTGGATTCCTTCAGGGTACACTTTGTTCCACTTTTAATCTGGAACCTTTCAAATCAATATATTTCCAGTACAGAAAAGCAGTAGAAAGGAATATAGAGTTCATTCCCAGTTTTCGTTAAGATAGCTGTGCCATCAAGTAGAATACTTCATTTGCATCTTGTTCTTCCTCTCATTATTTGTTTTTTTTTCTCTCTCTCTATATATAGAACATGTTTTCTTGGCTGCGTAGGGATCTTGGTGGCAGTCAGCACATACTGGAAGAGTTGCCGTGTTTCATTTCCAACCTTTGTTCTGGCTTAAATAAGCTTTCTTTTTCTAACCTTATTTTGAAATTTTAGGATTTCTCTCAATTCTAGTGTTTCCATGTCTGCCAACTGAAAACACAATGAAGGCAGGCAAAAAGCACCATATAAAAAAAATGTAGCTGTTTCTTAAAGAAGTGCTTTGGTGCACATTTTGCGTGAAGTGTGAGATTTGTTTTACTTCCACTCGTTAAAACAAACTAAACTGCTTTGCAAATGTAGAAAAGATAGCAGTTGGCAGACCTTGGGTTATTCAAGGCAACTATCCAGGGTTATTTCTGACTAAAACATGATAGTTTTCCACCTAGAGCTAATATATCAGCTAATCTATGAGCTGTAATCGCTCTTGAAGTGTAGAATAAGAGTGACCCTTTGCATCTCTGTTTTAAATAAACCTTGAGGTTTTAGGCAAAGATTTGGGCTCCCTTTTACCCAATGAAAAATGCACACTAGATGTATAGATCCAAGGACCCCAGTGATGATCCAGAAATGAGAATATTCCATGTTGAAGGAGATGTAACATGCAAGCTTTAAAGAATGGTGATCATGGCAGATTTGGAACATTGTCTCCAAATTTGGATGTGATGTCAAGGTGTGCTTGAAAATTTTCCCTTGTTCCAAAGGGTTTTTAGTTCCATATGGAGCTGTATTTAGACACCATCAGCAAAACGTTTTTACACGGAAAGTTATTTATTCATTTACCTAGTTGCTAGCTGGTCCTAAGTTTTGCTTTAAACAGTATCAGTAGTGTGGACCTTGAAAATTAATAAATAAATAAATAAATAAAAAATAATAATTTTATTAAATTCTATTACATTTATTTTTATTAAAACATATATTTACGAGTAAACAAAGTATTTCTTTGTAAATACTTTGGGAAACTTGTCAGTAGGAAACAGAATTTAATGGCAAGCAATGTTCTTTTCTATTGCTTTTTGACCACAAAGAATTTTACTCAACTCTTGTATCTTCTGTCCTCAGAAACGTTTTTGAGTTCCTTAGCATTGCATAGTGTTTGAATGTTTTTAAGAGGCTTTCTGTTTTTAATCACGTGGTATTTTTTATTTCTGTTTTTGTCTCTTTGATCTTTGTGTTATTTGGTATGAATCAGTTCAAATGATATTGTCAGGTAAACATTATTTAATGTAAGCACTATTTGTTTCTTTTTCCTTCTAATTTATTATAATGATTAAGGTTTTAAGTTTCTAGTATTTTGTTCACTCCATAGCTCTGGAAGGAAGAACAGAATACATTTTACCTGCTGAGTCTCTTTGCTATATGCCTCTTTTGGTTGTGAATGCAGCAGCTGACCAAAAGTCTGTTAAAGCACTTGTAATTTCAGTCGAGTTAGTCATTTATGCAAACACGTGATCAATCTTATGAATATTTACAGTCAGCACTTCAAAACTTGAAGTATGTTTTTTAATTCTTTTTACTTTTCTGTCCCTTATACTTACCTATTAGTCAGAGTGAGTAACTCCAGAGATGTATCTGTAGTATAAAAGACACCTTAACAGCTACTAACACCGAAACACAGTGCAAATCTTTATGCTGCCCATGCTCACATGACAGTTGCTGGTTTTTTCCTCTTTTATGATTGTAACCACAGCACTGCAAAAATTACTGATAGAATTAACTGTTAGTTCAGCATCATCAGAATACTTACATTCAGAGTAATTGCAGGAAATACTGAAAAGAACCCAAACTGGGGGGATCTTATGACTGCATGGCAACATCTCTGAAACGAGATGTGAAATACACTACTTTCTACATTACTGATAGTTATACTGCTATACCAATAAAAATGTTTTTTTCTGGAGTGATGGCTGCCCCTCTCACCCTTCCACATTCAAAATACAAGGCAGGAGACCAGGTTAGAAGTCGCTTTTTCCATTATTATTGTTATTTTTAAAAGTTTGATGGCAGTGTTATCACCCTTTGACGTTTGGATTCTTATTGGGTGGAAGTGTGCATATATGAAAACTCTTCAAGTAATTGCAGAGATATGTGTTGCAGGGGTAGCTGTCTGGGATCTGCAGTCCCACACCTGTAGAATTCCATGAGCCCCAGCTATTTATTGCCCTACGAACCTTTGCTTTTGCTTTTTCCTTTAACTGTTTTAGGTCAATTGAATGTACAGCCACAGCCTGTGGAAACGGACAGATGCTGCATATGTGACAATATGCTGCCAGAAATGGAAAAAACACAAGAAAGGGCAGCCTTGGATGTTGTATCCAGCTGCCTGCTGTGAGTTTTCCACTGAAGCACTAGAGGGATTAACAAAATGCACTGCCAGCTTTACATGAGCTGGAACAGGCTTTAAAATGGAGATTTTTACGTTCTTCTGTCTACTCTCCCAACCCTCCGCCTTTCTCTTTTTTTGGATCCCCTTCTGCCACTGGCAGTGAAGTTGCTCATATACTTCAGGTTTGTTGTTCCCTTCTTCCAGGTGAATTGAAAGAGAGGAGAGGAGGGAATCTCCTAAATGAAAAACACCAATTTTGTTTGGTCATATAAAGCTAATGTTCACGGGAGATTCAACAAAATGACTTGGCTGACAGAAATGTTTATTCTGAGAGTGAACATTATGAGAATAAACTGGTAAAAACAGAGGGAACATGCCTTTTGGTGCTGCTATGGGTTAAGTCTCAGCTTAGAAATGTAGCTGCAAGATAGGTTCTGTAGATAGTGAGGCCTGAAGAAGCATCTTTGTGCATGAGAGCACAGTTGTGCTCTGTAGATTGGAGAACTGACTTAAAATTCCACAGTATGTCTGTCTATCTGGTATGCAGTCTCGTGCACATCTCAAATGCCAGTATTAAATGTGCTACTTGTCCTTAAAGACAGTGTCTTAAAATTCTTAGGGTGCCTTCAGAAATCATTCAGTGAGTGATAAAGAGCCATAAGCAACTAGGCATTTCCAGAACAGAAAAGGAGGCTGTTCTTAAGTTGTCATTCACTTCTTTTGACTTATTTAACATCTTCTGGGATAAATGGTGACAGTGAAGGAGAATAGATAACCAAATCTGAAATTAAAAGTTTGGAAAGCTGAAAGCAGTCTGAGAATTCAGATACAAGCTTAGTAGGCACTGCACAGTGGTACTTTCTCCATGCACAAGTCTGCCTCGTGAGGTTGCTCTTTCAAGGCCTCCTCGGGACTGATGCGATGATAAAGAATTAATACAAGGGAGCAAGCATTAGTCGGGTACTCACATGGGTAGGTCACACACACATACTAATGGAGCTATTCACTTCCATCATTGCTTGCAGGATGAAATCCTGTATGTGTTTTGCCTAATGTGAATTGCTCAGCTGAAAAAAATGTGGTGTCAGAAGCATGTAAGTAGCAGTTAGTGAAAACTGTCTAGCTGAAGATTACATCTTTGCACTCGATCTGTTTTTCACTTGCATAATCCAAGATTTTCTCTGTCAGTATCCTTCAGAGAACAGAGAGAAAGATTTCATTTTGAAAATCTTCCCAAGCTTTTACTCGAATGCAAAAATATAACCAAATCTTCATGAATTACAATGCTTTGCTCTAAATATTGATTGAACAGCCTTTTCATAAACTTTTTTACGTGTTGTCATGCAATTACTTTATTGATTATATAGATAGTAGCGTGCAGTGTGTGGTAAGAGTCATTTTGCTTTTTTTTTTTTTTAAATAAAGAATTAAGTTAGTATTCTGTTTTTTATGAGTGATCAGTGGGAGATCATTAGGACAGGAAGTAAAAGTGTCAGGTATATAGAGACTGATCTGAACCCTGTTACTTCAGAGCGTCTCCTGCAATAAAAGAGCAATAAAATCTCCTTGAGGCATGGCTGTGCTTCAAGACTTTTATGTGGTAGGCTGGGAGGGCAGCAGTACAAACTAAAAAATGTTCCTTGTAAGTCTACAATAAAATCTATTACTGGCAATCATCACTGTGGAAGTAGCAGCAGAGTCTTGGAAGTCTGGTGAAGACATGCTTGGTTCCAGCTTCTGAAAATCAGGCCATTTTATGAAAGCTACATAAATTTGGAATATTGACCTAGTAACCATTGCTGGTAATCTGCTTTTAACCATCTACCTCATGGGTGTATTTGTTTACCAGCTCAGAGGATGAAAGCAGATATCTGGACAGTTTTGAAGCCTGAATATTGTTTTGTGACTGGCAATGAATCCTCCAGATTATATTTGAAGGTTATAGGCAAGGCAGAGTACCAAGTCAAATTCATTACTTATATTCTGGGATGAACACAAGATTTCAGAATTTAGGGATTTTGGGCTTAGTATTGAAATGAGAACCACCTTGAAGCAAAGGAAATTGAGAATAAAATCAGTCTCAGTCATAGGCTTCATTTTGCCAACCTAGTAGTATTTGTTTTTTGTATTTTTATTTTTGAGCAACCTAATTCCTGTGGACATATGAGGCAAGGACAGATTGTTACAGCTGTGGAATGTCTGGAAAACAGCTCACTTGAAATCAGGATAGTTTTGCAATTCTGTCAATTGGAAATATTACCATGGAGTTAAAAATAGAGAATGTCTGGGGGGCCATGAACTGAAACTGAGAAACATGTCACTGTCCTGAAAAGAAGTGTACATGCATACTCTTAGGAATCAAGAACTGTTTGGCTCAGACTGTTCTGGACACTGGTAGGAGGCTGGCTGGAAATGGATGCAGAGAAAATGAAATTTGAGAAAGGCATCAGAGCAGATAAGAAAGGAATCCTTAGTTGCAGGCAAGATTTTGTCAGACTGAGAAGAGCCTGAGAAGAGGAAATGGCCTTCAGTCAGACAAAGAATTTCTTGCGCTGTCAGTAGAGAAAGGATGACTTTTATCTGGTCTATCTGGTGTGCAGGGAAATAGAACAATAAACTGTTTGATATAACAAAAAATTACCTGTATGTTACCATTTTCCCTGCTTATCTAAAACAAAATTCTGAATTGGGATTAGCCTCTTGGGTCAGTGATTACATGTAACAAAAAATACATTAATTTCTAATAGTGAAAAATCTATTAGCAACAAAAAAGATGTATATCACTTTTTGTACTTCGTCTTTTATTCTCCTTTAGCATGTTTCCAACATATCAAGAAGGAAATTTGTTTTGTGTACAGACAGCACATGATTCAAAAGTCAGAGTGGGTCATAAAATAGGGCAGCCTTTGCCTTTCACCATCTTCTGAACTTCAACCTGTCAAGCACAGCTAAACCATAACACAATAAGAATATGCCTATGGGCATGTATCAGGGCTGTTGTTAGAGTGCAAGAAGTACTACTGACCCTTAGTATCCTTAGCAAAATTGTCAATTCTGTGGAGTTATTTCGGAAGGATGGAGTAAAAGAGTAAAAAGCGGGAAGTGCACGTGTCCTTTTAAATAAACAAAACAAAAACAGCTACTATTTAGAGTAACTGCAATAGCATTTTCAGCAGCTTTTATTATTTCTGTATGATCATGACTGTAGGGACTCTGTGAGATAGACATTGACTTTTTCTGGGTAAGCTACCAACTTTTGACTTCTTTCTCTTTTTCCTATTTTTTATCTGTTCTATCCTATTAAGAAGAAACAAATAAGTCTGGTAGACTGCCTGTGCTATTCTGTCATGTTAATGGGCTGGAATAAATGAGGATAGATTATCAATACTGAAAAACATGCCCAAGTTGATTGGGTGTTTCTTTAAGCCAAATGAGGGGAAACCGTTGCTTTAGGATCTGCATATGATTCTATGTTATGAGTTCTGTTCTTAGTGACGTGTGTAAGTTGCTCTGAAGGTAATGCCTCCTGTTTACTTCCATAGAAACCAGAGCAGATACAGTTACACAATAGCACAGTTTGATAGAACTCAGCTTCAAAACAGCTGAAGTTGGAGCCTTCTGCTTAGCCAGCGCTGAGATGTAGCAGCCAAGAGTTGATGTGTTGTCTGGGTTCCAGGAAACCCAGAAGAATCCCCCCTTTCCTATGCCAAAAGACAGTGCACATCATTTTACCTTCTGAGTACTTTTTGTTCAACGGGGAATTCACATCTTGCTACTTAGTGGACCACCATTCTGATTCCAGCTCATAGTGGTGATATCAGGTCTCATCACTGGTAATGATGCAACCCTAGAAAATGTCACTTTCAACCTGGAATTGGCTCCATGTGTCCTGACAAACTAGGATATGGTGTTCTTTCTGCTCCTGCATGAGCATTTGTGGGACCCACCTGGTGCAAACCCATCGTTCTGAACACGCCAAAACTGATATTCAGCTCCTACACAGTTTCCTGGTTGTAAATCCACCAGAGTGTGTAGATGAGTTGATTGGGATGCTCTTCATTTCATGGTGTGACAGCTGTCGTGGCAGTCTGGAATGTGGCTTTTCTTTCACACTACTGTCACACTGCTGGAACACACCATCCACTGCCTCACTGTGCTCACATCCACTGTTTGATCTCCATAACTGTTCAGCAAGCATCAGTGAGTGTCAGTGGGTGCAATTTCTTTTGCATGGAGGAATTCAGTGACACACCTTTGCTTCATAGTTATTTAATGTCAGATACCATTTTGTCAGACTGCTCCTCTGCTGCCATCATTTATATGGCAACATAATTTGGTGGAATATTGGGAGGAAGGTTCAACCTGTTCTACCATACCACCAACATCTGCCTCTGATGTTGCTGGCCAACATAGTAAAATATGAGACATTACTTTCAGAGCAACCCTTGTATGTCACAGAGTTTGTCAATTAACACAGTAGCTTACTGTGGGCAGAAGGAAGGAGAGATTCTGGGGATTTTCTGCATGCAGCCATCTATCATAACTTCTGGAACAATGATTATGGTGCTTAGGAGTTAGTTTCATTTACTCACCAGGGTGGACAAAAGGAATTTCTGGACTGGAAAAGTACATCTGAACCAAGAAAATTCTCCTTTAAATTTATTACTGTCCTTATTGCCTGGTTTGTATTTACTGTATCCTTCTATCCTCTTTTCTCTTTCTCTTGCACCATAAAAATGTCTAAGTATCTTTAAAGCTCATCTATATCATCTACTTTGATGATTTCACTTGGCAACTCCCTCCATGTGCTCAGTGCTAGTACTCTTAGAGAGATATATTGTATTGGAATTTGATCTGAATTCATTTTTTATTCCTGTAGTGCTTTTTTTATTAACTTACATTTCAAACTGACCCCGTCAGCAGGGCAGTTGGACTATTCCTTTGGACTTTGTCAAGCTTTTAAAGAATTTTGGATAAGAATAGCACTTTGTGACTTCAAACCATGTGCGCTGTTACTTTGGATTTTCCCTTGTCAGTTCACTCGGTTTGGAATTTTATCTGCTTTCTACTATCACTTCCTTGCAACAAATTTTGACAAACACTAGTAGGAGTGCAGTGGATTAATTCCATGTCTTCCCTGCCCCGTTTCTGACAGAGGTCAGTATCTGCCCCAGATCCTATTTGGGCAGATGCAGGAAGAGGTTGTAGTTGAATTACCTTCTGCATTCATATCTTTTGTCTGTTGCCTTTGTTTTTTGTTTCTTTTCTCCCCTATAAATACATATAGATTCATTTAGTTTTAAAACCTTCCCATAATAGGATCTGCTTTATTTCATGTCTGCTCACGTGCAAATCTTTCTTGTGGACATTAGTGTTCTTTCTAAATACAGGTGGACTTTCTTTTCCTAAAATCCTCCCCAAATGTAGCTTTTCCTTTTGCTTCTGAAGGGTTATCTCCACCTGACTGATGTGGAAGTCCCTCAGTTCCATCCTACTCTTTCCATGATTGTTTTTTCACTTTCTCCCTGTTGAATTGCTGTGGTGCTGTCTCCAGAGAATAGCAGTGACTGATGCCTGGTGTGATGATGCATCTGTAAGTGGGATCCTTGATAAAATACTCCAGCAAGGGTGTCTGAAAGTGATGTGCTGCTAGTGAAGCCTTTGGCAAGTCTTTCATTAGCGTACCACATAGATAGCTCCTTCCTTTATGAGTGTTTGACAAGCAGCAGAAACAAGTTCTGAGTTGGAGAAAGTAGATATCATAGTGGAGGCCCAACATTTGTTAAATTTAAACTTAAGCTTAACAAAGTGTATGTAAAAGCATTGTAAAACATTACTTTTTTTGTATGTTTTGAATGATTTCCTTGTCCTTTGTGAGTATATCCTGTAACCTAGTTTGCTTCAGTTTCCTTCTAGCTGACTGAAACGTGGTCAGTGAATATTTAGAAAGTGGACTAAATAAGAATTTAAGTACATTTTCTGTTGTTATATTATAATAGTAGCAAATTTTTCCAGTGGTAAACTGTTTTATCTGAGGAACATATATGGATGGCATATACATACACGTATCTGCAGGTTGATATACATCCTGCGTTCTTTTTCTTGTGCATTTGCCAAGCCTAACTCATAAGTGAGCTCTAGAGAGTCTCTTAAAATCAATATGTATACAAACATTATTTCATATTATTATTGGCCTTCTTTTTTTATGCAGGTCTTGTTTGCTGAATACATTTAGTATTCTTTCCATATATTTACTTCTGCTAACACTGCATTTCATTCCTACATTATGTTTGTTTGTTAGAGGTGTGTCCTCACTGCTTATTTGATGATGCAACACCAGCACTCTTGTTTAGTTCTTGCTTTATTTTATAGGAACATGAGTGATTTTTTTTTTTCTTTTTCATTTCATTCCCTTCTCTGGGCAAAACAGAAGACATGTATGTTTTGAATTTGCCACAGTGCTTAAAACGCTATTAAAACTAATAGTTTGGAAGTAAGGAAATCACTTGTTTGTAACACAGGGTTCCAGTAATTTCCGTGAAGCCATGTTAGCAGGGTGTTGAGTAGTTCATAGACACTAACTTTTCCTTGCCAGTGTATTCGGGTAATTCTAGGAAATGGGCTTTCCCGGAAAGAAAGGCTGGAAAAGTTGAGTATCCACTTTTGTTTGCCTTTAGTCTTCAGCCCTAATAGAGCAGGGATTGTCTTCTTTTTGCACTTGTGCATAGCTGAGTATGATGCTGTGGGCATCATACTATGGGCACTGGAGTATTGCTCAATTACATTTGCTGCAGATCATATTATGACATTCAGCTGTATGTTTCTGACACTGATGCTATGCAAAGGTAATTGCGTAAGCTAATTGCCTATTGGCATAACTTTTCTTACTGCCTGTTACTGGAAGAAACAAATTTTCTTCCTGTTCTCTCTGCATAATGCACTGAAAACAAATTACTTTTAATTTGAACTTCCACAATTTCTCTGTGGATGTGCAAACATCTGCCGTTAAAGAAGGTTGAGAAGGCAGGAAATTTTGTAGCTGAAATGATTGTTCCAAAAAAAAAAGTATTGCAGTAAAAGACTCAAAGATACTCACTTGTTTTGGCATTGATTATTGAATTACCATCTTGAATATTTATCTTTTTCGCTTCAAGGAGAAGTGATGCATCTGTAATTTTAACTCTCTTTTACAGAAGTATTCAAATTAACTCAAATCCCACATCTGTTCATTTTGTTGTTGTTGATGTGGAAAACCGAGGTTATCAGTATTTTATTCTCACGTAGTAAATGTTTAGAACAACCTTAGTTCCCATTAGGAGACTATTAAATTGACTTTGATAAGGAGCTGGGAATCAAAATTTTTTGGTATCCCAGTGCTCTCTCTTGCATGTCTGTAAGCCCTTAGGAAATTCACCCTTCTAAAAATCTGAGAAAAAGTTGTTTTCTGTATTTTAAGGTGGAGGAATAAGTCACTGAGAAATCTAACCCCATTTCCCAAGCGCTGTGTGTGCGCATGATTGCTTCTGAATTAAGCAGACTGGTTTCCTGGAGAGTTTGTAAGTCAGGGTGAAAGTGGCCTATCCAGAGCAAACTGTGGTAGTGTAGCCTATATGCACATCTTTCAGCTCCCAGTTTTCAACCACATACTGTCTGCTAGCTGGAAGAACTTTCTCTGGGTTTGCTGAATTTCCTACAGCATTAGGATGCAATCCCATGGTCAGTGAGGCTGTTGGTCAGGAGTGAAATGGTTAATACTTACTCCAAGTGCCACTAAGGCGGTCCAAATTAAGGATGAGCCACAAAGTTGTTATTACCTTCTTCATAGGAATGTTTTGAGATGATTATAAGTGTAAGCAGATATTTTAAAAAGGCTAATTAAACGGGAATGCATTGTATTAAATTTCAAAACATCTGTGCTCTTGCAAACACAAGCAAACAAACAAGAAAACCAACACCCCAAACAAACCATTATAGCTATATCACCTGGTGGATCTTTTAGTTAGTTTTCAAAGTTTAAATCCTTTTACTGACTCACTGAATCCTGTTGGTACTGCTTTTGTACATATTGTTTTCCAGGAGGATTTTTCTAATTGTCTTCTTAATTTTTTTATTTTTTTTTTTAATTATGATCTTCATTAAAGGATGTCATTATAATATATTTTGCTCTAAGTTTCACAGGGCTGTAAAAAAAAAAAATAAATCACTTCAACTTACAGGAATAAGGCATGACGGTACCCAAAGAGGCCTCATAGAAAAATACTCATGCATTGTGGAAACGAACTACAAACATTTTTATTGGAATAGAAATATGAAACCATTATCTTTATCTCAGTGAAACCATATTTATCTCATATGAAACTGTATCTTTATCTCAGTGTCGTTTCTAGTGCCATAAGCCCCAGTTATTCTATCTGCCTGCTTCTCATCCTGCAGACATCTGAGAAGTACATTTCCTTAAACTTTCCCAACATGTATCCCTTCGTGGTAGCTTTTCCAGATTTCAAATAAACTGATTTAACACCAGTTTTGTTTGTTTTCTTCTGAGACAAGTCTGAGACCATTATTTGCTTGTACTAATTTTGCAAATAAATACTGAGTGAAGGCTTAAACTTTGTGTTATATGTACAGTAAATGCCCTACTAACTTTCTAGCATTACCAAAAAGCATGTGTATGTCCAGAAGATTGATAGTAGCTTTTCATTATTCTTGTTTTTATCACATAGTTAAATTATTTTCTTATTTGGGATTGTTAAGTGCTAGATTCTGGTGAGGATTATGGATACTTTGCATATAAATGTTCCAGGATACTATATAAATCCTGGCGTAGCATTTCATAATTTAAAATAGTCTAAAACCTGATAGATCAGAATAATGGAATTTCTCACTTTGTATGATTCATAGTTTTTTCTTACAGTTCCTGTAATACTCAGATTTCAATAAAATTCTGAAAGGAGTGGAAAACAAGGGATAGATAATCTGTGAAACCTGAACAAGATACGGTACAGTTTCATCAGTTATTTACCTCCCATCCTACTTCCACCTCACTCCATGTCTTCTTCCATGTCTAGACTCACCTTCTGGAGCTGGAAAAACCTGACCAAGGGTACAGCTACACTGTGACTGTGATGCAATGCAGAGACCATTTAGACATCAGGAGAAACAGCAACATGATAACTGATATTGCTTATTCCTGCATTATACAGTGTCAGCACTTCAGTGCAGTCACTGAAATTTGGGGGAATCTTTCCCTAGCTCTTAGTCTTTTTATCAGTTTACACTGTCCTTAGGAAGGATCAAAATTTATGTGCAGAGACCATCTACACCACTGTGTAGTTGCATGTTGCAAGCTCCATGTGATCACACATTAAATATCTCTGCAGTACTGTATGACACCAATCCATTTAATAGCACTCAGAAATAACGAGCATTTAATTCTGCATAATTCTGAACTGCAAAGGTGAATGAAAATATTACTATGTGGCCTCTATGTTCTGTGTACACTGCATGTCATTTGAAAGGTAATGGAAATAGCTGCATAGCAACAAATTTAGTCTATAGACATCTTCCATCTGTTCAGTGAACTTCCACTGTCGCTGAATGGAGATCCATATTTAGCTCAAGAAAAATACAGTGTTATATCATTCTCACTGACAAAAAGTAATTGCAATTAGCACATTTTTCATGTGCATCTCACTGTGTGGTTTGTTTCATGGTATACCATGTACCGTATTTTCAGCTTTTCCACAGAATGATTTAAAAATATATTGGGTTTAAGAAGGCTGATAGTTTGTGGCTGGAGATTCTCCCTGGTAGCACTATCCCATGAGATACAACTTCTCTTCTTCAGTCTGCAAAGCAGGAGCTCAGCAATGAAAAATCTGGAGAGTACTGCAGAGTGAGATCAGAATTTTCCCTCCGAAAATCATTCTTTAAATTTCCACAAGTAGTGCATACATAGTTGTCAACAGTTTATGGGCTGGTTCGTCCCAGTTCCCTGACTAATGGGGCAAGGGGACCCAAGGACCCACACCCTTGGTAAGGGGAAGGGGGAAAAGGGGAAAAAAAGGTAGGGAGATGGGCCTAAAAATAAAACAGTGGCAAGGATCTGAGGAGGAAAGTGAATCTACTAAATATGATATCAGAATGAAAGACAACACAATATAATACAATATGATTGGAGTTGAAGCAAAAATGAGAGTGTGTCACTGTTTTTCAGTTGAAAAATATTGGGTTTAACTGATGTATTAACTTTCTCAAGAGAAACAGCATTTACACTAAGGCCACTTATCCACCATTCCAGCAAAAACATCTCCTTCAACTTAAGATGATCACACATTATCTCTCAATTGTAGGTGGAGGATACTTGCTGTATATGCATCTCAAGTTAGCTGTGTCATCTCCTGCCTTACAGCCAGGACTGTGTTGGAGTTCCTTAATTTCTCAAATGATTCTGCTTTGAAGAGCAGCAGTTCTCACTGATATAGTGTCTCTTAGTTACTATTAGACTCCAGATCACCTCCCTCTCTTATCTAGAGACAGAGACATGCAAAGTCACTGATATTGCCCTCTCTTCTTGGAGGCTAGATTTGCTGAGTTTTATTTCTGTATAAGAGACCTGGGCCTGGCTTGCTTTACAAAGTTCTGTGAGGTGCCAATTTGAGCTTTCAGAATGTGAAATAAGCAGTATTGTGTGGGTTGAAAGTTCCTCTTGGCTGTGCTTATCACAGTTTTTGTCTACAATGCTTTCAAAGTGGAACTCTGCAGATACTTAGGCTTCTTTCAAAAAGAATTGAAAATGCTTGCCTAAATGTAGGTATGGAAAAAACATGCACTTGTGTTTGTTAAAGTACTATGTGTTGTCATACACTTTGGAGAAGAGGGATAACCCAGGTAATGGAAAACCCTCATTGTCTTCCAGTGCAGGCCAGTTTGGGCAGCAAATACAGGGAGCTATTTTTTGGGTCTAACAAGTAACCCAAGATGATGAACTCAAGATGAGGAGAGTAGCAGGAAATCTGTTTGGACTTGTAAGATGCAACACAGCATTGGATTTATTGGCATTGGACCAATTCCTGAAAACCCACAAGGGAAGGAACTACATGAGATTTACCTTCTCTACAGTAAATGGTCTTATTAGGATGTACATACCAGACCTGGGATAGATTCATGTTTCTTGTGTCTGCATCCAGTCTAACGTGAAATCCAGAGCAAGAGGGAAAGAAGCAAGTCTGTGTACTGCAGAGTCAGAGCTCATAAGCTTAGATGAACTTCTGGATAAATAAACCATCTTAATGTGAAAGGTGAGCAACCGGACATGTTGATAGAACATACGCACTCACAGACAAAAGTATTCAATAAATACATGGACTAAACAACATGTATAATTTTTCTTAAGAATGCCATCTACACTCAAATGCTAATACTGCGATAGTGGAACTTAACGATATATATCTAATCTAGATGAATTTTAGGATTTTTTTTCCTAGCACCTTCCTTCATTTCACATATGTTATGAGGTCATAGAAAGAAAGACTCAGTTGAAATGAATATACGCAATGGGACGGAGTTAATGTTGCTGTGGGAATGTCAACTCTGAATTTCCTGCTTTTGCTGTGATCAAAATATGGAATTAATGTTACACTAATTACGGGTTTCTAACTTTTAAAAATGTAATTAAAAATAATTTGTTAAACGTAACCCTTTAAACCCAGGTGCCTCTGCGATAGCCAGCGTTTGCCTGTGCACAGTCAAAGGAGTTTTCTTTCTAACTACTCAGAAGGGCATCATTCTGAGCTCTTACAGAACCTCTGTCCGAGAAATAGGTTAGTACTTATGATGGAGAAAGTAAAAGATCAGGAATAACAACATTAATGAATTAATTTATATTTACGATATACAGTTACAGAATAAAAGGGGCTATGGATTCTTGTGGAGAACTCTATCCTTTCTGTAGGTTTACTAATATGCATTTTGAATGTTGCCTATAGCAGTGACCATTCCAGCTTTTTGAATGTCGTTTTTGTGTTTGCATAGGGCCTGCTGTAGGGTTCTGATGTGACTGACTTTGTGAATAATATAAATATTTGTGTTCACCACAGATGATGTTGCTATTTAGTACTGACATCATTGCTGCTAAATTTTGTGGATAATTCTCATAATCCAAATGAAATGTATTTACTGGTGGAGTTTATAAGAGATGAACTTCAGATTTCAACAGAATAAAAAAGGGAGTTGGGCTTGTTCAGCCTGGAGAAGGAAGAAGTTCTCCACTATGAGGCACTGGAACAGGTTACCCAGGAAAGCTGTGGATGTTTCATCCCTGTAATTCAAGGCCAGGCTGGATGGGACTTTGGGCAACCTGATCTAGTAGAAAGTATCCCTGCCCATGGCAGGTTGACTTGCACTAGATGATGTGTAAGGATCTATTTTGATGCAAGCCATTTCATGAGTCTATGAAAAATTATGTGTATTTGATGGTGACTGCATTCTTTTGTCTTGTGCTTTATTGGGCTTGCATCTACAGATATTTGGTGCAGAAATTTCAAAAATTCAGTTCCCAAAATAGCAGGCATGAAATCTGGTCTCAAGAAAGCAGTCAGCAGAGTCTGACTTTGTTGGGCCGAGAGCTTCACTCAGAAAAATTGGGAATTCAGATTGCTCACTGTTACATCATTTGCTATCACAGAGAAGCATGTGGCTGTTGGCACACATTCAGTGAAATAAGAATAGTGTTTCATTGAGTGTTCTTTTGAAGTTTCTTACTTGCTTTTAGACCTTCATCTCCTCTATTGGTTGGGTCTTATTTGAGGAACTAACTGAGCTTGTCTGACACGAGCCTGTTTTTTTTAAAAGAAGTAGCTAGTATTTTTTACAGGAAGATAAGCTTATGGTTCAAATCAGTTTTACAGTGCTCTTCTGGAGAGCTGTGAATATGCTGTAATCTGGCTACCTAATGGCTGAGGTGAAGACAAGTCTGAGCATACATGAAGGATCTGTCAGAGCATAGTTATTGAAGCTTCTCTTTAAACCATTCCCACATTAACATCTTTCTAATGCACATAAAATGAGCAGTGACCACCCCATGGTACATGGAGAGCTGCCTGAGATCACATAATGGCTCGATTTTCAGCATCCCACCATGCAGGGAAACACGTTTGAGTTACTTTTAGGGCAGGTAGCAACACTTGTTTCATCCAAAGTGCACTTTATGTGACACGGAACCTGGCTGGCAGTCAGCAAAACTGTGAGTATTGGTCATCTGTGGGTTAGTTAGTGGAGGTACCGTGTGTGTATGAAGCACTTAGTAAAAGCAGATGGAGATCTGAGAGAAAAACTGTGTCAGCCAAGGAGGCTGGCAGTGGAGCAGTGGAAATACTTCTTGTCCCTTCTCACACTGATAAAGGAGAGTTCCCTTCTTGCTGCTACTAAATATTTAAACTCTGGTTATATTCTGACCTAGTTTATCTTGTCCATGTGAACTAAACTAAGAGCGTGTCACTAGTTCTTAAAGTGTGCTCTGACTTTTACATAAAAGGGACTGAATATTTTCTAGGTGAACTTCCCGTAAAGAAGCCTAACCTTTATGGTAACAGTGCATGGCTGCTACTAAACTAGATGAGCAGAACTGTGCTAATGAGCTCATTTGCCAAATAATGAAAAGTGTATCTTTGTAATGCTTGAAATGGTGGTAGGACTCAAAACAGCAGAGTAAGGTAGGAGTGGATGTATTGTTTATATAAAGTATGAGGAAAATATTTCACTTATACTAATCGTTTTCCGTGAACTGTTCAAAACAATTGACTCGTATTTGGGAAGGCAACTAACATACACATATTTGTGTGACAGTTTGCTGCAATGCAAACTTCCAGCACTCTGGACTGTTTCCAAGAGCATTTTGGAAGCAGGAAGCTGTACTTTTAGGATGTGGCTAAGACCTCCTTCATTAGTCTTGGTTTTTAATTACAGGGCATTATATCATTTTGAAAAGGTTGCTCTTTTTATCTGTTTGTCTAAATAAAATGTTTGTACGTGCACATGTAGACCTAGCTAGCAAAATATGTTGTTTATGGAGACAAAACCTTCAGATTTTGATTGGCTGCTGTATCAGTAGACTGGAATACTTACTTACAGCTGTCCTCGGAGGCCTTCTATAAAACTGCAGGTGTTCAGCTTTAGCAAATAGTTCTTATTATATGGATAGACTTTTGGCAGCTAGTAATGATATTTCCTGAAATTGAAAAATGATTTTCTACCTTATACACTGGTTTTATATTACTGGAATGTTGGAGGGGAAAACAAATCAAGTAGTACTGAATCTGTACTTGTTGGTTCTATATATTTTCCGATTTGTATATTTCATAGTAGAATGCAAGTTGTTTTTTTTTTTTTTCCTTAACTGTTGTGGTCAGATTTGAACTCTCTTCCAGCAGAACTCAAATTATGAGGAATTAAGGAAGTGTCTGGCAACAGAGGGTCGTATCTCCTGTTTTGCAGAACTAGCAACGGGCTTGTAGTCAGTGTAGCACCAAACTCGGACCTCAGGGGGCGTTGTAAAACTTTTATAAATATCGGACACTATTGTAGAATACTGCTAAGAATTTTTTTTTCATGTCACTGAGTGATAGTGAGGAATATATACTGAGTTTATGAGTATATATTTAACTCATTACATACCACTTGTGTAGAGCTAGAGGACAATTGTGGATCACTTTGTTAGTCACTCTCATTGTGTTGGACAAAACATGTCACGCTTGGGATCTGTCTTTTACTGCACCAAGTCAAATTTGGATTGTATTTCATTATTCAGATGTTTCTCTGGATAATTTAGTGTTCAGGCTTTCTTTGTATATGCTTGTTTAAACTTTACAGTGCTAGTGCTTCAGTACCCAAAGACTGATGGCTCAAGAATCTCTTCTCATCATTTTATCTATTTACAAAATACTGAGTATTCTAAGTGTGCTGTGACATATGACATATGATGTGACTGTGTACCTTGTAAGCTTTGTAGACTGAGCTCAAGTCGCTTGAATCAGACTATTTCTATTAGAGGAAGCACTTATCCCTAAAAAAGTAGTGCTGGGATGTTAAGAGAGAACTTTCAAGGGTGTAGGTCTCACCACCAGTTTTGTTTGGAGGTCTTTGAATGTGGTGTGAATTATTTATAGTACAGTTATAGTATAGTTGGACTACAGTTGCTACATTTTTTGTGATGGACCAAAAATATCAAGTAAGAAGTAAATAGAAATTTCTAGCTGCAGCAAACACGGGCTATTCAAACCAGTTCAGCGTGCCCAGGAGACCATCTGAATACTGAAAGGGAAAATCAACACTGAAGTTGTTTTAAATGTTTTGTTTGTTTGTTTGCTAAATCTTTGAACTTATGCTATTATGTTTTTCAAATACAGTCCAGGAAAGTAACTTTATGCCTCGCCTGCTGGGAAAAGCAGTCTGCATATTTAAAACATTTACAGAGACAAGGAGACAACAAATATGGGCATTAAGCTTAAACCTGAAACGGCAATATCATTTTATCTGAAGCTAATCCATAAAGCTACAGACATGAGAGTTATTGCTGATGGCATAAGTATGTGGCCATGCTCACTGCAAAGGTTCCTCTTTATCTCTTTATCTGTATTCTCCCTCACGTTTCTTGTAGCTCTCCACGTTTTTTTCATCATCTGTAAGTATCATTTTCAAAGGCTTTTGCTTTTCACGTCTGTGTCAGTATTGCAGATCAGAATGTGACAGGGAATACCTGCTTGCATACTTCCTTTAAACCTGAGCCAGTAGCGCTGTGAAATGTTAGGGAGAGCACTCTTTCATCTCAAACCATCCACCACTTTAAAGTGAAAGGTTTGTTGATGTAATCCTATTTTCAATCTGCAGAGGTCACCTGCAATGTACTGCTCTGAAGATAAATGCCTAGTACTGTTTGATGTTAAAGGCTTTTTTTAAGGCAAGTTTAATGATATTTTGTTTTGCTCGGATGCTGTTTTGAAAATTTTGAAGACTTCAGCTGATTTTAAACCACTGTTAACCTTTTATTTGATTGTTAATAATCCAAACGGATATTTTTAAATTATTTCAACGTGTTTTAGGACTTTTTTGTTTTGTTTTCTAGGGGGAGGGGGAGTGAGTTTGAGATAATCTGTGATGTGAGATGGAGACACCATCTTTTAAATGATGGTTACACAGGAATATAGCCCTTTGGCTATCTGCGACCAAGACAATACTGATTTCACTGTGAGAAGGACTATATTCTGCCAGTACATCACAGAGGAATGAAACAGAAACCTTAGATCATAACACAGTTCTTGCACAGTCATGAAACTCACATCCAGGATTTTTTTTTTTTTTTTTAATCTCTTATATACAACATAATGCAACATCATTTTTATGACTGAAAATAAAAATCTGTGGAAGTCTTTATGAAACGAATCACCACAGCATGAAAATAAATAGCCTGAATTGCATGCCAGGGATTTTACATGTAGTAGGTCTGTGTATAAGTGGAATGGAGACTACAATTTTGTTCTATTTTTTTTGTGTGAAGTTGTGTGTGGTTTAGTTCTGGATATATAAATTTAACAACCTAGATCATAAAATTTATTGTATTGATTGTGGATTTGTTAGTGAAAACCTATCCCAACTGAAGTTAGTGAGAAAAGTCCAGCCAATGAGTAGGATTCAACTCCTTGCTTTCCAGTTTCTGTTAACATGGTTGGTGCAATATCTTAGGATGCTTTCCAAGTTTATTAACACGAGGAGGTATTTTCTGGCTAAAGTGTAATGATGAAACCTTCTAGAGAAACATGGTTTGCAGGTTTTGTTGCTATAGGTCATACTCTTTTTTTTCCCCAAGAAAAAAAGGCAGAATTTTATTTCATAGCTTTTGCTAGCAAGGCTACATTAACGTGGGCTTTTTGTTCCCTGTAATCCTCACTGTTATTGGATAGATACAGGCTGGCAAAGACTTTCTGTAGACTCAGTGGGAGAATCTTAGCCTTTTGGTTACATCTGAGGTTATGGCACATTTTAACAGCATTGTCCCTGTCTAGGCAGCAGAGTAAACTACTCTACCAGCCTGAAAGTAGGCAACTTTCACACTGGTAGATCTACACATTAATGTGAAACACTTTGGGGCATTTTCAAAACCAGGCTCTCGTTGCCATGGACCACTGCTGCAAGAAGTACTGCTTACCTCATGTGGGCAAAGAGCAGTAGCTCTTTGCTTGTAATTGCTCGATTTCCTGACCCACAGTAGTCACGTGGGGAGTTCAAGTTAGGTTAACAAGAACAGGCTGACATACAGAAGACTTCATTTCACTGGCTTTTATGCTGACTTCTGTCCTTTTGTTATCGGTGCCCTTCTGTTCATTTTTCTTTCTTTGTTTAATCCTCCTGAGAGCTCACCTGGCAGCGGGAAAAATTCTTTGGGCTGAATTGGCACGGCACGTGGTTTTTAAGCTCTTTGCTACTTCAGGAGGAACCCATTTGCCAGGGTTCTGTCACTTTCCCTCTTTTGCTCTTTGTAATCAGACCTTTCCTTACCACTCCCCACATATGGTGCACACAGTTGCAATGACTTGCATCTGTCGAGAAGTGTGACTTTCTTAGAGCTGATTCTCCTGTTCCTTTGTGCATGAGCCAAGAAAAGGTCTGTGTGTTACACAAGGCTGCCAGCACCCTTCTCCCAGGAGAATATGTGTGGTCCCTCCACATTCATCTGATTTCCTACTAACCCCAAAGATCAAGAATGTTTAGACTTCTTCCTGTCTCTTGTGACCACCACTATCAAGAAGACTTTGTCCGCCCAGAAAGTTAAAAAACATTGCAGTTACATTTCCAGTTCTATCAGTGATAAACTATGGAAAACATCAGTGTCATATATTGTATCTAACATAAGGAGCTGTCTGACACAGCGTATCCTTGAAATGTTTAGAATGAATAAGCAAAACTTCACATTCACTTTAATAAAATCTCCATTTAACCTCAGAAATGGAGACTGTACCGTCAAGTTTTATCTCTCAATTTTGTTCACTTGTCTCGAGCTATGGACCAAATGCTACATAGTAAATAGCAAGGAGCCTCTCTCATTTCTGTGGCTTTTCCTTGTGCTGTGTGTGTTCCCATCTAATGAAGAAAATAAAGGTTATTCCCTTAGTTCCCATAACATGGGGGCCAGTTGGCATTGTTGACCATTTCACTCCCTGTGGCTTGTCTCAAAGAGTGTATTGGTGACAGGAGGAAGACAGAAAAACTGGAGTGTGTTGCAAACTGATTATCACTGCAAGGTGGTTTTAATCTCTGGTACCACCCCCTCATTAGTGGTTATCCAAGTTGCCTCTTTGAGAAAGAGGAAATCTTCTTTGATAGGTATTGCCAGTTTTCTTTCTTATCCATTTTGAAACTTTGGAGACACATAGCTGACTTCTCAATGATTCAGGGACGGTAAGACGGGGTGCTGCTTAGCAGCTCTAGAGGAAAGGTGCTGGTTTATGCTGCGAGCCAAAATGGTTTAGAGGAAACTGTCTTGCTCCAATTTATAGGAGGGAGATGAGGTTCTTTAATATCTATATACCCGGTGTGAGATTAAGAAACAACGGTTCATATGTTGTTGCATCCAGTTTATTACTAAGACCTAATCAGGGAGACGGGGAAGGGAAGGAGTGCGATAGAAAAGATGGAAAAGAAGCAGGAGTTGCGTAAAGCGGGGATAGTCACCAGCAGGATCCAGCAGCGATTCCGTTGCACGGCGTTTGAAGGTCCCGGGCAGAACGCAGCAGAAGACGGGGAGCAGCAGCGTGGCCGGCCTTGAGCAGCAGGCAGGTAGACGAGGAAGTCGAGGAGCCAATTCTTGAAGCAGCAACAGCGGTCAGGCAGCAGGCTCAGGAGAGTTCGGCAGCATGCAGGAATCACCTCAATCTTCAGGAATCCCTCTATCTTCCGGAATTCCTCTGTCTCCTTCAGGAGGAATCTGCTGCCAGAAATCCTCTGTTCTTCATGAAGAATCTGTTGTCAGAAACCTATCCTCATGGTTTTCAGTTCCTATTTATCCTCCTTGTTCTCCTGCCTACGTGACAAGGATGGGCCTCGAGCAAGAGTCATTGAGTACCTCCTGAGATGGCCGTCATCCTGAGATAAGTCCACACAAAGGAGCACTTCACAGCTATTCAGCTGCAGTTCATCTCGCTCTCGTTGCCCCTGGCCTTGTCCATCTGCGTTCCCCCAGACAAAGGATCTCACAACCTTTGCCCAGGACTTGCCTGAACTTGTTCATCTGTGTCCTTCAGACAAAGGATTTCACAATCCTTGCTCGGGACTTGAACAAGTCCATCTGTGTCCCCAGCAAGCTTTGAGACACAGAAGTTAACAGAATAATCTCTTACAGAAACATGGCAAAATACGTTAGTCCTAATTTCACCTTAGACATTTAAATCATTATCTCATCTTGATCTTTTGCTGAATAGTAGGCTGGCCAACGAATGACCAAAATCACTATGGCGAACATCCTTAGGTAAAAGTGAGCTGATATACACAGTATATCTGGGTGCTCCTTCCAGCTTCTGCTTTGCCCTCTTGTGCTCAGCCATAGGATCAATAGCTTTGACTTAAATCCTGCTCAGACACTCATTATTTTGATGTTAGGCAGTTTTCTATAACAATAATTGATGACTACTAGTATGCGCTAAAGAACATGAGAGATTGATGTACTTTTCTCTCACGCTTTGTTCCAAGTCCACAGGAGATTCAGAATTTGTAGAGGAGAGACCCTGATGTGCTTTTGCATAGAGGTGTTATGTGAAGTAGGATTGATTGTCTCACTTTCAATAACATCCATATGGAAGTCTTTGTCTGAACATTACTGTGAGAGCATGCTGGAAAAGTATTCTCCTCTTATTTGTCACCTCTACAAAGTCATATCCTACCATTGGTCACTGAGCTGCCTGGAATTTTGATCTGATTTGGTCCAGCCATTCCTGTTTCTTAAATGTGCAATTAGAAAATGGGCCACAGCCACAGCCTTGCATGTGGTGAAAATTAGCTCTTCAATTAAAAGGAGCTAAAATTCTTTATAGTTTGTTGTGGCTTCCTTACTTCTTTGTGTTAACTAGATAGAAGACCGCTTAAAAATATCCTACGTGTTTTGTATGATTTCATTTGCTCCTTACAGGCCTCATCTCAGGCTGTAATTCTTTATTTCTCCTAATTAGTTGCTGTGGAAATGATTATGTCATAAACACAAACAATGGGAATGTAAGAAGCAGATGAATTCTTAAGAAGTAAAGATTTACTTTCCCGTATATGGCCAAAAACCCAAAGGAGAGATATTCTAATACTTTCTGCATTGTCTTTTATCTCAGGATTTTACAGTTCTTCTCAAGTATTGATACATTAAAGTTTTTTGAAAAGCTGCTGCAGAAGGGGTGTTGAAACCTTTCATGTTAGTTGTCTTCAGTAACTCACAATCAAGTAATTGCTGCTTGCAACTGAAAATAAGCTTTTCTTTGCAAAGTGAGCCATTGGCCTGAAAGCTGAATGAACTCATCATCACGGGTTATAAAGATTCTGCTGACCAAGTTATTTACACCTGTGCAGTCCAATTTGCTTCAAGGCTTGTATTATCACTCTGCCTTCAGATTCTTTCCCTTGGGGATTTGTGGTGCAGTTCCATCATTTTTGATAGTGTTGCTTCACTGTTGCTGCTTTATGTGAAAGAACAGTAAATGATTGTCTTGAAGGGGAATGGGATGGAATGGAATCTGCAGCTGCGTCAATCTCAGCTATGTTCTGCATGACCATCAAGAGCAAAATCAATAAAAATATATTTTTTAGCCACTGAAGTCAGCATATGTGGCTGAGTGTCCTCTGGAGAGTGAAATCCATCACTCTACACAAGCCCACTGTATAGCAATGTTCTCCTTAAGTGCTCAAAATGGGGCTTGTGTAGCGTATGAGCCATGTGAATTCACGTGTGGATTTCTACCGAGGGAGAGGCTCTTTGAGTCAGAAGATGCCTTTTTGCATAGTCACTTTTCAGAGTTGTGCTGTATTTTGGCATTCACAACGCTTCTTTCAGAGAGCTGAATATTTATAACTGCTGATTTTTACAGATGGGAAAACCAAGGCACAGAGAGATTAGATGACTTGTCTAAAAGAACACAGTCAGTTAATGGTAGAGTAAATGCAGAGCTCAAGATTTCTGATTGCCTCCTAGGCCCTACAGGACATTTCTAGAGCAATACAGAAATGATGTAATATGCAAGTAGAATTGTTTCCAAACTAAAATACATGTCAGATTGCGTATATTGTCAGCAACAGCTCTTTAAATGTGTGAGAATGGATTGATTTTAAGTGAGTGTGGTCTTTTCTGTAGTGACTAGAAGGAAGGGATGTTTGAGTCCTAAAATATTTTCTTTTAAATGATCCTGCACATTGCTGTGGAATAGAAATCTATGGATCTTGGGCTTCAGGCTAAAAAGTTTTTGAAACTGAAGCTGTAAATGTAAGTTAGAAAGTAGGATCTTCTTGTCAGCTTATTGGAATTATACACTAGCGTATTTCCAGAGTCATGTTGCAATGTGCCCGTGACAGCTATATAGAACTAAAATGTATACTAGAAAGATACACTGAGAAGGGCAAAATGCTTTTGCATAGGTTTTATATTATTCGCACGGCTGGAATGTTTACAGCATAGCAGAGTGTAACAAGAGCAAATGCTGAACCACATCAAGCAGTTCCCTTGTTGTGCATGTCATTTAAATATCAAATCTATAAGGGCGTTTGCTGTGTTCTTCACACTCACAAAGACCACAACTAAGTGACTTGAAAGTATCCCATGAGTTTTTAAAAATGCGGACAAACAACCCTCTCCTTTTGATAATTCCAAATACATTGCCCCACTCCATTGGTTCTGCAACATCTGGTGTTTCATAAGGCATTTTTAAATGTCATCTCCCTTCCCCGTTTGCCCACACCCTTCCCGCTGCACCTTAACCCCAGAATAGCAAGAAACTTTCATTTCTAGAGGAATGTGTGGAAAATCTTACAAAACAGACTCAATGAGCCATGTCTGTGTAGGCTTGAGACATTTCTTAACAAGAAAGTCGAGTCGGTGGCATGGAGCAGCACTAATGTATAGGGCAGTTTTCATGAGGACGATGAATGAGGTTCTGGGCTGATGCAGTGGAAAGGTGTTATTAAATGATTCTTGCAGAAGAGATTACATAGAACTTAGTGTTAACTTAATATAACAATCTTGGCATTACATTTTGTTAAAAAGGGCACAAAGCAGTTTGTCAGGAACTAAGGACTGCAACCCCCCCTCTTAATTCCTGGTTTGTGTCCAAATTTTGAATTGTAAAACAAATGTAATTCCTGCACACTTAACAAGTTATCAAACTTCTGCCTGTGGATAAGCATGCAAGAAGCAAGGCAGGCAAAGGGCAAGGTTATTCCTCTGTGTCACTGATCCCTAATGGGGCATTTTAACATTATACATTGAAGTTCTTCTCTGTCTGTTCCAGTGTACCGTTAATAGGATGCTATACTCCTAGAAGGCGAGTAAAGATGCAAATCTAAAATTATCTGGAGGAGATTGACAGAAAAATCCCAAAGCAGGGGGGTCTTTCTGAATACCTGGAGGTGGCAAGAGCATGATCGTCTTGCCTAATTTTAGCTATCTATTCAGTTATGCTTATGGTCTAAGCAGGTTGTACAGTCTGATTTCGGGAAAGAGGAACAGAGCACAGGCACCTCTAGATGGCAGTTCATCCCACCTGTCTACATGGGATGAGGCACTCACTTTTCATCTGATTTGGCTTAGTGGGGATGAATTTCACCTGTACTAGTCAGTCGGCCCAGGGAAAGATGCTTCATAATCTAATGAACATAAAGTAAAACACGCACCTGTAGGCACTTGAAATCAGTAGGGGAGAAGGTTTTTCTCATCTGTGTGAAAAGGAACTGAAGAGATGTACCTGGAACCATTACTCAGTGAAATTGTCTGTTTTGACAATGCTCTGTAAATGTGCAGCCAATCCTAACATCTAGCTACAGAAGCAAAATTATGCTGCAGGATTTCTGTTATCTTCTTATTGCATAACTGATGAAAATGGGAAAGTATTTATTCATAATGAAAATTGTCATGTTAAAAGGAGACAAATGCATGATATAGAGGTAATTTCTGGTCACAGCCTTATTAAGGCTATTAATTAGGCTATTCTGAGTTCTTGTTCTCCCAGTGCCATTGCCATACCACTTCTCCATGGGCTACTGTACACTTACTTACATTACTGAATGGCATTAGCAGCCTATCTGAAATTTTTATGCAGCCTCTTACAAATCTCATTCTAATTTCTGTGTTAGCAGAACAGCCTAAAACACTGATACTGCTTTGCTGTTGCTAAAGCAAATGCCAAGAAAAGAAATAATACTAAGAACAAAGAATAATAAGCACTCTCTTCAGCATGAGTTAGAAGCCTGACCACCTGCCTTAGCTTGTACATAGGTTGTACCTATGTGCTGTCATCTGCTTTTGTAGCTAACTCATTCAGATTTTTCAGTTTGTGATGCAGTCAGTCTTACATTCTCCTACCTAGATGTACTGTTTATAAAGAGCACGTCTTGTTTAAATTCCCAAAGCAGAAGTTACAGTGATTATTTTTGCTCCCTGTAAATAAAGGGGCATGTTTCAGACTGTAAGATGCACTTTTAAAAGTAAAGACATAGAAAGAACTGTTCACAAACAGGCTTAGTCTGACAATTAGAATAAGGCAGAACATTCCCATAGGGATAGTGAAAGCAAACATTCAAGTTGTCATTGAGTTTAATAGGTTTAACAGTGGGTTTATGTGGGAGCTTACAGTGTTGAAGTACAAAGTCCTGGAACTGGACACCTAAGGTGGAAGCATAGTGTTTGCTTCTTCCAAAAAAGTCTCAGTGTTCCAAATTCTTGGGTTGGATTCATGCCTTTTTGGTAGTTTGTGGCATATTGCTATGATTAAATAAAAGTAACGAAGATGGAAACTTTGCTAGCTGCAACCTTTAGGAATCATTCAATTTGTATGCCTGAACCCTTATCCCAGTCTCTGATGCCCCTTGCTTCACTTCAGTGATTCACCGTGATGACTGTGATTCCACCCAGCATCCCCTCAGTACCACAGAATCCCATTACTGTACAGACACTGTTCTTGTAACCCTGAAGCTTGAGAAACAAAGGGAAACGGTGATTCCCTTTGGACCATCATCTGTGTGATCTTTTGTTCTCTCATGGTTTAGTCTCTCCTCTGTACATGGCCGCC
Organism: Lagopus leucura; assembly: GCF_019238085.1. Taxonomy (NCBI): domain Eukaryota; kingdom Metazoa; phylum Chordata; class Aves; order Galliformes; family Phasianidae; genus Lagopus; species Lagopus leucura. The sequence continues at coordinate 1,865,297 of NW_024962334.1, read as the reverse complement.
ACTTGGGACTTCTTTGGCTTTTGTCCATTTTATTCCAGTTAGAGTTTAGTTCACACATCGTTATGAGAAGCACTGGTTACAAAGATACGCAGCTCTTGTCATAACAGAAGTATTTCATATGCACCTGCAGTTTGACATTTGTGTTGGGGGAATATTGCAGAGTGAATAAAAAGCCTGAAATCATTTGTTTTTTTTTTCTGACTCCACCTGCTGTGGAGTTGTTTTGTTGTGTTTTTGGAGGAAGGGAGTTGAGGGGCTTTTTTTTGTTTCTTTTCTTCTTTGTTTTTTAAAGAGCAATCTGAAGCTTGTAGCTATAGGGAGAAGGTACATTGTGGGTTACAGAGCTGTAAGCAGAGAAAAAAGGAAATTCTATAAGACAGATGGCTATTAGCATGGTGTAAATGCCCTATTTTCACATGTAAGGCGAAGAAGGGGTCCCATCCTCAGGATGAAAGCTTCATACTTGTAGTAGTGCCATGGCAACGTGCAAGGATTAATTGTCTTGTGTGCACTGTTTGTAAGAGCAACATCAACAAGAAGTCTTCTTCTGGAGCTTTCTTTTCCTATTCTGTTTGATCTCCTTTCCACCTCATCAGACACACTGGCTTCATACAGACCACCTTTGCTATGGTTTGCACATGAAAGCTCTGGAACCTGCTCGCACCTAACCTGGGAAGATCAGGTGCACAAAGCCCTTTTCGCTGCACGCAGTTGTCCCAGCACACCTCCAGTGCATCCTGGAGAAAAGGAGAGGAGGTGTCGGGGCACACTGCAGCTGTGCTTTGCAAAGTCTCAGCCAGGTGCACATCGAATTATGGAGCTATAAATGGCTTCCTGATGGGGTTCCCTAGCTCGCCTTCTCCACGTAAAACTGAACAGGAGAGTGTCTGGCCTGATAGCATTCACGAAAGTAAGAGATTTGGCCCTGAAACATTTCTTGCTGCTCACTGCAGGAACTCAAACGACTCAGAATGAGAATGGGCTGGTAGACTTCAGCAACTGCACTGAAATTAAGAGTTCGGTCTCATGTATCCCCATTAAGTGGAAAGACAAACAGTTTGGGTTATGTTAACAATGCCCCTGTAATGGAAAATGTTGATACTTAGGCTGATGGGAATTTTCTCTGATTGATCTTCTGTAGTCAAGAAACTGTTATTGGAAACTGATATTTCACACCTCTGTGCCATGGCGATTGTTACTGATTGAGTGCTTTTATATCATAATGTCTGGGAGTAGAGAGTCCCCAAATACAAGTTAATGTTAATCCATCTTGTCAAGTAAGTTTTTTCATGATGCGGTGTGGCTGGAAAATGGTCAGTTGTGAGCTTTGCTTTAGAGCTTAATTCAAGACAAATTAACAAAGCAGTTTCAATATTTCATTTTTACTAGCATCAGAATTTATTTTTAGAGATTTGTGGGTTTTTTGTTTGTTTGTATTTTTTTTTTTTTTTTTTGAGGGGGATAGGTTGTTTTTTGGGGGCAGGCTGGCTTGGCAGGTAGTCGTTGGTTATTTCCATTGAAAACTGAGTGTTAAGAAAAGAGTTGCATTACAGTAAAATAGCTCATAGTACAAGGTAAACTGTATGTTTCCACAGAGCATATCCTGTGATGAAAGCTTCTTTCTTAAGTAGTCAATCTCTCTAAATAATGCATTCTTTCCAGACACCATTACTATTTTGTTCTTTGACAGGTAATAACAAATTTGCTCCTCAAAGAGTGAGGGGGGAAAAAAGAAATAGAAATAGAAAAAGAAATAAGGAAAGAAAAAGAAATAGGAAAAGAAAAAGAAATGGGAAAAGAAAAAGAAAAAAGAAAAAGAGAAAGAAAAAGAAAAAGAAAAAGAAAAAGAAAAAGAAAAAGAAAAAGAAAAA